>NC_081415.1:30883841-31499024 GCF_030272615.1 Cryptomeria japonica | reverse complement strand
TAGGGGTCCTATGGTGTTGTTAGGGGTCATATGGTGTCCATAGGCTTCATATGGTGTCGTAGGACACCATATGACCCCTTAAGACACCAAATTGTGTGTTATGGGTCATATGTTGTCCTAAGGGGTCGTAAGCCACCATATGACCCAAAGCAACCCAATATGGTGTCATTAGGGGTTTAATGGTGTCCTAAGGGGTCATATGATGTCTTAAAGGGGTCATATGACATAATATGACCCACTAGGACACAATATGATCCATAACGACCAAATATGGTGTCTTAAGGGGTCATATGGTGTCATAAGGGTCGTAGGACACCATATGACCCAAAGCGACCCAATATGCTCTCTCTCTCTCTCTCTCCTCTCTCTCTCTCACAGGCGTGCTCTCTCTCTCTCTTTCTCTCTCCCTCCCTCTTTTCCTCTCTCTCTGAATCTCTCTTCTCCCTCCCTTTTCTCCTCTCTCTCTTTCTCTCTCTTTGCCTCTCTCTCCTCCTCTCTCCTCTCTCTCTCTCTCTCTCTCGCGCGCGTTAGGATTCATATGGTGTCCTAAGGGGTCATATTGTATCCTAAGGGTTCATGGGACACCATATGACCCCTTAGCACACCATATGAACCCTAACGGCATGATTTGGTGTCTTAAGGGGTCCTATGGTGTCCCAAGACCCATATAACCCCTAATGACACCATAGGACCCCTTAAGACACCAATTGTGTCGTTAGAGGTCATATGGTCCCTCTCTCTCTCCCTCTCCTCCTCCCCCCCTCTCTCTCTCTCCTCCTCCCTCTCCTCCTCCTCTCTCTCTCTCCCCCTCTCTCTCCCTCTCTCTCTTTCTTTCTCCCTCTCTCTCTCTCTCACCCCTCCTCTCTCTCTCTCTCTCTCTCTCCTCTCTCTCTCTCTCTCCCTCCCTCTCCTCCTCCTTCCCTCTCTCTCTCTCTCTTTCTCTTTTCTCCCCTCTCCCTAACTTAAGGGGTCCTATGGTGTCCCAAGACACCATATGACCCCTAATGACACCATAGGACCCCCTTAAGACACCAAATCATGTCGTTAGGGGTCATATTGTGTCTGACCATAGGACCCCCTTAAGACACCCAAATCATGTCGTTAGGGGTCATATTGTGTCTGACCATAGGGACCCCTTAAGACACCAAATCATGTCGTTAGGAGTCATATTGTGTTTGACCATAGGACCCCTTAAGACACAAAATCATGTCGTTAGGTGTCATATTATGTCTTACGGGGTTGTAGGACACAATATGACCCCTAACGACATGATTTGGTGTCTTAAGGGGTCCTATTGGTGTCTCAAGACACCATACAACCCATAACGACACCATAGGACCCCTTAAGACACCAAATTGTGTCGTTAG
Source organism: Cryptomeria japonica (assembly GCF_030272615.1). Lineage (NCBI taxonomy): Eukaryota > Viridiplantae > Streptophyta > Pinopsida > Cupressales > Cupressaceae > Cryptomeria > Cryptomeria japonica. Next base: position 31,497,657 of record NC_081415.1, on the reverse strand, counting down.
GGGTCATATGGTCTCTCTCTCTCCCTCCCTCTCCTCCTCTCTTTCTCTCTCTCTCTCTCTCTCTCTCTCTCTCTCTCTCTCTCTCTTTCTCTCCCCTCTCTCTCTCCCTCTCTCCCTCTCCTTCTCTCTCTCTATCTCTCTCTCTCTCTCTCTCCTCTCTCTCTCTCTCTCTCTCTCTCTCTCTCATTGTCTCTGTCTCTGTCTCTCTTTCTCCCAAACTCCCTCTCCTCTCTCTCTCTCTCTCTCTCTCTCTCTCCCTCTCTCCCTCTACTTCTCTCTCTCTCTCCCTCCCTCTCCTCCTCACATTGTGTCCTAATGGGTCATATTGTGTCTAGTAGGTCATATTGTGTCCTAAGCGGTCATATTATGACCTACAAGCCCTTAGGGACACCATATGACCTCTAACGACATGATTTCGTGTCTTTAGGGGTCCTATGGTGTCATTAGGGGTCATATGCTATCCATAGGCTTCATATGGTGTCGTAGGACACCATATGACCCCTTAAGACAACCAAATTGTGTGTTATGGGTCATATGTTGTCCTAAGGGGGGTCGTAAGCCACCATATGACCCAAAGCAACCCAATATGGTGTCATTAGGGGTTTAATGGTGTCCTAAGGGGTCATATGATGTCTTAAAGGGGTCATATGACATAATATGACCCACTAGGACACAATATGATCCATAACGACCAAATATGGTGTCTTAAGGGGTCATATGGTGTCATAAGGGGTCATAGGACACCATATGACCCAAAGTGACCCAATATTCTCTCTCTCTCTATCTCTCTCTCTCTCTCTCCTCTCTCTCTCTCTCTCACGTGTGCTCTCTCTCTCTCTTTCTCTCTCCCTCCCTCTTCTCCTCTCTCTCTCTCAATCTCTCTCTCTCTCTATCTCTCTCTCCCTCCCTTTTCTCCTCTCTCTCTCTTTCTCTCTCTGCCTCTCTCTCCTCCTCCTCCTCCTCCTCCTCCTCCTCTCTCTCTCTCTCTTGCGTTAGGAGTCATATGGTGTCCTAAGGGGTCATATTGTATCCTAAGGGTTCATGGGACACCATATGACCCCTTAGCACACCATATGAACCCTAACGGCATGATTTGGTGTCTTAAGGGGTCCTATGGTGTCTCAAGACACCATATGACCCCTAACGACACCATAGGACCCCTTAAGACATGAAATTGTGTTGTTAGAGGTCATAAGGTCTCTCTCTCTCCCTCTCCTCCTCCCCCCTCTCTCTCTCTCTCTCCCTCCCTCTCCTCCTCTCTCTCTCTCTCTCCCTCTCTCTCTCCCTCTCTCTCTTTCTTTCTCCCCCCCTCTCTCTCTCTCTCTCTGTATCTCTCCTCCTCACATTGTGTCGTAATGGGTCATATTGTGTCCTAGTGGGTCATATTGTGTCCTAAGGGGTCATATTGTGGCCTACGACCCCTTAGGACACCATATGACCTCTAACGACATGATTTGGTGTCTTAAGGGGTCCTGTGGTGTTGTTAGGGGTCCTATGGTGTCCATAGGCATCATATGGTGTCGTAGGACACCATATGACCCCTTAAGACACCAAATTGTGTGTTATGGGTCATATGTTGTCCTAAGGGGTCGTAAGACACCATATGACTCAAAGCAACCCAATATGGTGTCATAAGGGGTTTAATGGTGTCCTAAGGGGTCATATAACACAATATTACCCATAACAAGAAAATATGGTGTCTTAAGGGGTCATATGGTGTGATAAGGGGTCGTAGGACACCATACGACCCAAAGCAACCCAGTATGGTGTCCATAATGGGTTGTATGGTGTCCCAAGACTCCATATGACCCCTATGGACACCATAGGACCCCTTAAGACACCAAATCATGTCGTTAGGGGTCATATGGTGCCCCATGAACCCTTATGACCTCTTAGGACACCATATGACCCCTAACGACACCATATAGGGTTGCTTTGGGTCATATTGTGTCCTAAGGGTTCATGGGACACCATATGACCCCTAACGACATGATTTGGTGTCTTAAGGGGTCCTATGCTATCCCAAGACACCATATGACCCCTAACGGCACCATAGGACCCCTTAGACACCAAATTGTGTCATTTGGGGTCGTATGGTCTCTCTCACTCTCTCTCTCCCTCTCAATCTCTCTCTCTCTCTCTCTCCCTTTCCTTCTCCTTCTCTCTCTCTCTCTCTCTTTCTCTCTCTCTCTCTCTCTCTCTCTCCTCCTCTCTCTCTCTCTCTCGCATTAGGAGTCATATGGTGTCCCAAGGGGTCATATTGTGTCCTGAGGGTTAATGAGACACCATATGACCCCTTAGCACACCATATGACCCTAACAACATGATTTGGCATCTTAAGGTGTCCTATGGTGTCGCAAGACACCATATGACCCCTAACGACATGATAGGACCCCTTAAGACACCAAATTGTGTCATTAGGGGTCATATGGTCTCTCTCTCTCTCTCTCTCTCTCTACCTCCCTCTCTCCCTCTCCTCCTCCTCTCTCTCTCTCTCTCCCTCTCCTCCTGTCTCTCTCTCAATCTCCCTCTCGTCCTCTCCTCCTCCTCCTCTCTCTCTCTCTCTCTCTCTCGTTAGGGATCATATGGTATCCTAAGGGGTCATATTGTGTCCTAAGGGTTCATGGGACACCATATGACCCCTAACGACATGATTTGGTGTCTTAAGGGGTCCTATGGTGTCCCAAGACAACATATGACCCCTAACGACACCATAGGACCCCTTAAGACACCAAATTGTGTCGTTAGGGGTCATATGGTCTCTCTCTCTCTCTCTCCCTCCCTCTCTCTCTCTCTTCCTCTCCTCTCTCTCTCTCTCTCTCCCTCCCTCTCCTCCTCTCTCTTTCTCTCTTTCTCTCTCTCTCTCTCTCTCCCTCTCCTCTCTCTCTAAAATATGACTAATAAAATCGGGTATCAGATTTTTGCCTTGCGGCAATGGGAAAAATTTCGGGGACCACAAATTTTTGTACTAAAATTAGCAGTTTACTCAATAAATGGCGGCAATGGGAAAAATTTTGGGGACCACAAATTTTTGTACTAAAATCGGATATCCGATTTTAGTACAAAAAACCAAGAAAAAAAGGGTTTGTGGGCCATTTTGTTGTTTCCAATGGCCCACAGTCTACATATTCTATTTTTTGTCGAGGATCATAGATTTTCAGGCAACTAGAGACAAATTTGTGCTTTTGGGAGATTCTTAAAGTGAAAACTTACATTGTCAATCACGAAGGAGCATATGTGTGGAGGGAAATGGGGAGTAGTAGTCGTCGGAAGTCTGAACTTAAAAGAAAACTTTCAAATGACCAAATTGAAGTGTATAGAGAAAGAGACAGAGAATGTCATAGGAGGAGAAGACAAGGTATGTTAAATATTGCTAATGTTACTTCAACTGAAGAGGAAATTGAATTTGAAAATGTGCCACAAGTTTTTGAGAATGAAAATGTAGATTTTGAAAGTGAAAATATTGAAAATGTTGAAAGTGATAATGAAAATGCTCAACATGTGGAAAATTTTGACATAGGAGGTGAAAATGTGGAAAACTTTAACATTGAAGGTGGAATTGCTCAACCAAGTGAACCATATGTAACACCTAATTACTTTAGAAATGAAAACCCTCTCATGGATTCCGAGTTAGGGCCCATCAAAGTTTGACAATTTTGAGCAATTAGGGCACTCAAGGGATGACGTCGGTAGGGTATGACCCTGAGTGTTGGATCGAGTGGGGGGGAAAAATAGGAGCATGCGTAGGGTAATAATGCTTCATTCCATTGAGTGAGACTAATGATTTTTTTGCCAACCAAAAAATTGCTGCCCTAATAAAACCGTATGGCAACTTGAAAAACTAGGATAGGCTTTTGTAGGGACCCCTCTCATGGCCCCTTAGGTTCAAACAGAACATTCGCAGGTGCCACAGATTCTGAGTTAGGGCCCGTCAAAGTTTGACAATTTTGAGCACTTAGGGTGCTCAAGGGACGACATCGGTAGGGTATGACCCCGAGTGTTAGATCGAGTGGGGGGGGAAAATAGGAGCATGCGTAGGGTAATAATGCCTAACTGGACATGTCAAAGCCAATGGTTCATCATTGTGATGAGAAAAATGATAAATCGGCTACAGGACAACATTCCATTGAGTGAGATTGACGATTTTTTTGCCAACCGAAAAATTGCTGCCCTAATAAACTGTAAGGCAACTTGAAAAACTGAGATAGGCTTTTGTAGGGACCCCTCTTGTGGCTCTGTAGGTTTAGACTTAACGTTCATAGGTGCCATGGATTCCGAGTTAGGGCCCATCAAAGTTTGACAATTTTGAGCAGTTAGGGCGCTCAAGGGACGACGCCGATAGGGTATGACCCCGAGTGTTGGATCAAGTGGGGGAGAAAAATAGGAGCATGTTTAGGTTAATAAGGCCTAACTAGACATGTTAGAGCCAATGGTTCATCATCACGATGAGCAGAATGAGAAATCGGCCATGCGACAACATTCCATTGAGTGAGACTGACGATTTTTCGCCAGCTGAAAAATTGCTGCCCTAATAAAACCCCGAGCGTTCGACCAAGGTGGGTGGAAAAATAAGACCATGCATAGGGTAATAATGAATTGTATGAAGTATTGTTCATTAAATGAATTGTATTATTCATTGAATGAATTGTATTGTATTGTTGATTAAATGAATTGCATTGTATTGCTCATTAAATGAATTATATTGTTCATTATAAAAACAACACTTACAATAAATGAAATGAATTATATTGTTCATTAGATAGCCATTATTAACCATTGTTAATTATTGGAATGAAGATTAAAGATTTCCATGATAACACCACGCATAGATGAGAAACAATTTATATGATCAAATATCAACTTCTGTATATATAAAAATGTCAAATGATTACAAATGTATGTCTATACACAAATATGGCATAAAGGCCAACTGAAACAAAATGTATGTCTAAATACGTGAATGTATGTCCATATACAAAATATACATGCCAACTAGACATGTAAGCATCCCAAAACTATCTATAACATCCTAAGCTGTTGATGGATCATCAAAATCGGTCCTCTTCACTGCACTACACGGCTCTGAAGGATCTTGCACAAGAAAAACAAACCACGATTAATATTAGTTATATTATATAATTCACATTCAAAAAGTTAACATAAAAATGAACTATAATTGAACTATTCATGTTTACCTCATCTCCACGTTTCCTCTTCAGCTTTGCAGGACTCTTGATGTATGTCTTCAGTAGAGGAGGTATGTTTTGAATATTTTCATACACAACCTACATATGTTCAGAAACATGACATTGATACAAGTTAGCATATAATTGTCACTGATAATAACAAATTATATCTACTAATCAAAAAATAAAATAAACACACATCTACTCAAGGCATCTCTTCTTCTTCTTCAAGTATATTGGGTGTAGTCATCAAGGATGTGAAGCCAAGAAATCTCTGTATATATACACAACAAGTATACGAAACTATCAGTCTATGTCTAGACATGTATAATCACTATAAGTTATTTAAACTATTCATTCAGTCATATTTGCATTCAATTACCTTTCCCTTGTCTCCAACTGCACTACCAGATCCTAAATCACACTGCCCTACACTCATGCTGCTTATGCCCTACAAGAGTAAAATAAGATATACATGCAAGTTACTACATAATATAATTAATACCAATATAAATGATGAGAATGTATGTACAATAAAGTACAAACGAGTAGGTGCAATAATATATGTATTGTCAAGCTATCAAGGCCAAATGAAATGGCCGACAAGGTGCCCTCCTGAATCTATCTCAACTCATCCTCGGTCATCAACTATTAAATAGACCATGTAAATAAAAATTAGTACTTAATATTATCTAATTTATAAATATTTAATTAAAATATAACATGAACTATGAAAATACAAATCTTACCACTACATCATCAATGTATGATGATGGTGCGTCCTCACCTCTAGCATTTGAGGACTCCCCAGGGTATCCTCGAGTCTATGTAATAACATATGGTACATCATGCATCTCATACACCTCATAATCTATACTATCCACGGGAGGATCGACAAGCTATCCAATTGGACCCAAGCATACGTGCCCACACATGACACAACTATGGGGCACACATGTGTGTGGAGCCGATGATGACATGTCAATGCCACCAGATGCACCACTACCATCAAGAGTAGGCTAAGCTATTGATGTAGCCTGAGAAATCAAAAGGCTACTCAAAGAGTGAATAGTCGATATGGTCCATGAAGCCACCTCACAAATGATATCAGAATGTTGCACTGCAGGTGGGTGATCAACAGGAGGAGGGGGGACATATGGGCCCTGGACTACTTTGACTACCCCAAGTCTATTTTGGGGCATACCTAAACCTACACCCTGGAAAGGTTGGATGCCAAAGTAGTTCACATGTTTGTGTAAAACAAACTCAACATACATTTTTTTCATAAAATAGAAGGGGATATCAAGATTGTTGTTGGGTGGTTTGTCGAAAACCATCCACCAATGATCCCAAATGTTTTTCACAATCCCATCATTTGTGCACCATTTAATAGAAAGTTTTTTTTTTGGGGATCTATGGGCTAACCAGTACAGGGATTGACAAACAATGAGGCGATTTTGGCTTTGGATATCTTGAGATCCTTGATATCCTTATACGACAAGCCATCTGCATATTTTTCCCTCATAGAATCTTGCCACAAAAGGGTGACATTGTGCTCCTCAGTCATGGTTTCCATACTTTTTATGATTGACGTGAGAGGATCAAACATTGGGTTTAGATGAGGGATCCTACGATATACTTCTACAATCCCCCTTAATTCAGTCAAATTTTGTGAAATCAAATCTTGATTTGAGGGCCCGAGGGGTTGGCAAATGAGGGTTTGGTTGTTGCAATTGTGGTTGGTCAATGTTTTCATTGTTATCCCCCATTTTTAACCTAATTGAATATAAATAATTAAATTTAGTCAACAAATTTAAACAATTAGGTATTTGATTTTAAAAAACCTAGTTTTCATGAAAAAAACCATATTTTCAATGAAAAATCAAATAAACATTAACAAAAAATACAAAAAATGAATGAAAATGATTCAAAACAATAAAATTCTTACCTCTAAATCTATTTTTTAGCAATTTTTTGTCAAAACACCAGATATCAGGTGCAGCGGATATCGGATTTTGATGAAATCGTGTGGCCCGTTAGTTAAAAATGACTCACGGGCGATCAGTGTCGAAATATAAAAGTCTCTGAAAATTGGATATCCGATTTTTAAACTTAAATTATCTTTTAATAACAAATATAATATAATATAATATAATATAATATAATAATATATTATATTATACGTATTATATAATATATATAATGTAATAATATATTATATAATATATTATTACATTATATATTATATATTATGTAACATATAATATTTTTATTAAATTAAAATTACAAATAAAAATCGGATATCCAATTTGCATAGGTAATTACCAGGCCAAGGTGTACTGACACCCAGGCCAAGCAAAAAGTCAACATGGATTTTTGCATTTTTAGGCAAGTGAGGAAGGCTATTTTTTTCACATCGCCACTTTTTGGCCCCCCTTGATCCTGCACTAACCCATATCATTTTACAATTAGTTGTATATCATTTTACAATTAGTTGCATATCATTATCATACATCTCATTTTCAAGATACATCTCACAGCATATCATTATCATACATCTTATTTTCAAGATACATCTCACAACATCATGCATCATCACATCATATTCATCACCTATTACATCACATGCATCTATCTAAGCATTGCATCATCATAGAATAATCAAAAGCATATAGAAAGCATAATCCATAACACATCACATAAGGATCAAAGAAAATGGTGTCACATTTATCTCAAAAACTAGTCAATGTACAAAATATGTCATGTCTGTGCCAATACAACAAAATGATCAAAATATAATGGAGACAACGTCTCTCAGGTATGACTATCTCCTAAAGGTGATAGTCTCACTATAGATGTCCTAGCACCTAGATCTCCAGGTGGATTCTGTCTAGGAGGCCCTGTCACGCCTCTGCTCTCCGTCCTTGACCCAGTCTCTCGGGATCGACTAGATCTTGACTGTGTAAAACTCTGCACTCAGTGCTCTCAAGGCACCGCATCCTCATAATGTCTCCTATAGTACTTTGTCTCCTTGGCTCTTAGAGCCAGCTCTCTCAAAGTGTCTCTCATCGGACCACCTACTGCCCCTCTTTGCAAACTCACCGCGAGCTCCTCTGCTCAACCCCGCTGCTCTATCTTCGTATCATGCTCTATGGTCAGATAAGTAATCTGACGCTGATGTAAAGTGTATTAGTGTCTGCAAATGCTGCATTGACAACTGCAGCGATCTAATCTGTGCATCCTCCACATGCATCAGAATCCGCATTTGCAAGGGTACTTGTGAAGGGGTACCCCTTGTCCCTCTACCTGTCCTCAGTACAGGTGGAGGTAAAACATCTGACCTCCTCCTTTGGGTCAGTCATCGCACGTCCTCATACCCTCCCACTACCACTATCACCTCCCCAACCCTCTCCTCACCCCTAGCTTTGATAGCCAAACCTCCTCTCCCTCTATCCATCACAGCTCGCCGCACAGCTCTCTCAGCCCATATCCCCCTATCACCACCATCTCCACCCCTCGCTCCTCTCCTCCCCTGATCCAATCTCCCTCTATCTCCTCGCCAACCTTGGCCACCTCCTTTGCCATCTCTACCATCACCTCCTCCTCCATCACCACCCCCCTCCTCTACCTCCTCCTCATCATCAAAAGTCAGAATCATCTCAGCTGGATCCGATATCCTGGCCACTGCACATGCGACAAAAAGTGCTACAAACTCATCAATCATCCCTGCATCCACTATCTCAAGGGCATAATCCCAAATCTGGTCGGCTAAATGAAAGAGCTCCTCCACTATTGCCGTGCTATCAATCATCAGACCCCAATCCAGAATATCCTATCTCCGTCGATCATAAAAAAATGCTCCCTATGGAATCCCCTGCTATTAACCATACTATCGCATCACCCGGCTATGCAGAAACCTCTCAATAACAAAGGACATCCACCCTATCAAATATCTGGTCATGTAAACATACGACATCTCCATCCCATCCTTTGCCCATACCTTGCAACCTATATATGGTCACCAGACAACTGTATCAATATCATCCAACACTCTCCTCCTATGCTCTAGTTTTCCCAGCTTATGCTAGACAACTATCCCTCTGTATCCATATGCATACACACACCCAGCAGGCCTATCTCCATCCGCCAATGGCCTAGCTGCAGGAATATGCTCCCATGCCCATACTTGTAGCAGTGTCACTCCAACTGATAAATTTCCATAACCTACGTATACCACCTGATGTAAATCCCTATATAAGTGGGCCAACATAGCCAACCCCCATGCAAATCGGTAACCCTACGTCACTATATCCTCCAAAGCCAATCCCCACCTCACTACTAGTCCCTTCGACCTATGGTCAGGACATAAGAATCCACCTACGAAACCTGCCAAAACTGATGGTAAAGGAGAATAATCCAAATCCAAGAACTCCTACTAGGGGATCTCATACCTGCAAATAGTATCATCCTACAAGATCCGGTGAAGTGCCTTAGTCCCACCCTCCTCGGTCTACTCATAAGGTAGCAATGCAGCTACCATAGGAATCCGCAGAATCTGGTAACAATCCTCAGGTGTCACTGTAATCTCACTTGTCGCCAAATCAAAGGCATTCATATCACTGTGCCACCTCTCAGCCAATGCTGTCAGTAAACCATGGTTCAGGATAAACTGAGGCATATCTAACAATGAGGTCAAGCCACACCTCTCAATAATGTCTCTATCTTCCTGTGTCAATCGTGGTATCAAGGACCACAGTCTCAGAAATCGCTCACATGACTGAACCACTCCAAGACGCTCCTGTCAAAAAGCAAAGCAAGTCCAATATCAGTTTCCTCATCAAAACATAAATATCAAAATCAAATTCATATCAAAAACTTGAAACTTTGAAAATCAACTCAAGTTTCACAATCATATCAACTTGTAACACAACTCAAGTTTCATAATCATATCAACTTGTAAAACAACTCAAGTTCCATAATCAATGTAGCTTGTAAAACAACTCAAGCTCCACATTCATATCAAAAACCACATCATATCAAATCCACATCAAATCTATATCAACTTGAAAAATTGCAAATCAAATCAAGTTATATCAGAACTTGTATTGGACAACTCATAAAACAATGACAGTAGCCACACAGACCGACAATTTGCACCTACCCGGCAGAATTGGTACCAACCTACCAATTTTCTTCATTCATAAATCACACTATCCCACAATTTTTCCCTATGTGCTAAACAATCTTGTCTATGCACTAAGCTTCTTACCATGCACTACCCTGTCATCTCCAAGCGCTGCCCAATCTGCCCTATGCGCTAGCAAAAACCTATGCGCTACCCTTTTCTTCCAAAGCACCACCTAACTTATCCTACGTGCTAAATTATCCCTATGTGCTATTCTATCCTGCTTTTGCGCTACATGTCTCTCCCTATGCGCTAGTTCATACCTACATGCTATCTAGCCCTACCCATGCAACTTCCTAGACACCCTATGCACTATGTATCTCTTATGCGCTAACTTGTGATCCCGGTGCACTAACATAATTCTATGTGCTACCCTAACCTACCGATGCGCTACCCTATACTTTTCGGATGCTACCCTATTTTATTCAACCCGACGCACTACAAAACCTATCGTATGCGCTATTTCTTGACCTCGACGGGCTAACCCGACAGATCCGCGTGGCAAATTGGAAAAACTGACTAAAAACGACAAATAAAAAATCAAAGAGGGGTCAAAAAGGTTGACTTACTGGTGGTCCATATGCGACGGGTCTCCGATACCTCTGTACACGCTCAAATCGATGAGTAGAATACGGAATTAGCATGTTGACTTCTCTCCAAGTGTCACTTTCTCCAAAGTCAACAAGCACAAATGAGACAAAAAGAAATCACTTTTTCCCTTTTATAGGGTAAATCAAAATTAGGGTTCCATAGAAGAACGTAAAAATTGCTCATTGTCTCATATCAAACCCTCGCAAACATCATTATCGGGAGATGAATCAACTTCTCGCATTCAACATAGACAAAAATTTACAATGCAATCAAAACACATCAAATTTTCAACATGTTGATTCATCTCCTGAGGGGGCATTATCAACATCATTTATCAAATCTGGGGCATGACATGAAAATCTCAAAATGACATAAAAACTGATCATAACCAAATCATGGAAACACATCATTTTCTTTGAATCAACATGTGCACACATGTCACCTCAAAGAGGGGAAAAATGTAGACATATAAAAATGACCATATTCCTAAATGAATATTTTATGTTCATTCCTTTATTTTAGTTAAATCTAATTTAACTAAATCACCCACATTCTTCTATTTAATTAAGTAAATTATTCAATTTATTTTGCTAAATTCACTTAAGCCCTTTATGTCATTTAATTGCATAATCATTTTATTTAATTAAATCCCTTCTTCTAACTTTTTAATTAAATTTACATTTAATTAATAGTTTACCCCAAATTGAATAAATCTAATTTATTCAATTTCCCAAATTGCAACCAAATTGAAATAAAGTAATTTATTTTAATTAATTCTATTTTCCCTCACCCACTTGCATTTTCCTACATCTCCCATTTGCATCCTAACCCTATTCCTAATTTCTTCTAGAATCCATCTAATCCTAATCAATTAACCCCAAACCCATCCATTATCCCTTTTCCCTGAATTTGAGGAGGTCACTTCTCAAATTTGGAGTAAAGTCTTCAAAAGGCATTAAAGCCTTTATGCCTTCAACAAGCTAACTTGTTGAATACCCCCAAATGGAAGGACTCTTACAAATTTGTCCCCAAAGTCTTCAAACCATTAATGGTTAACTAACCCTTAGTGGCATGGTTAGAGACTTTTTGTCTAACTTAACCTCCATCTAACCCAAGGGTCTCATCAAACATTTATTGTCTTGACCATGGTTATTCCTTTAACCTTTGCACAAGAGTTTACCCCTTGGGTAAAAGCTTTATCCAATGGATAACCCTAACCTAACCTTAACCCTTATCTCCTAGGGTAACCATGAGGTCTTCTCAAGCATTTAATGCTTCTTACCTCTCCTCTTAACTAGCCTTATGTTGACAATTGTCACCATTTCATTGGTGAAAATTGAAAACATGGATTGACAACTTTCAAACTTGACCGTTGATTAACTCTTTCAATCCTGACTATCCATTGCCCTATTTTTACTATAAATAGAGCTCTCATTCCTCCATTTTTAAGGATCCATGCAAGCTTTTAGTATCTCATTTATGCTCAATTTTATTAACACATCTAGCTTCTCTTTGTAATAGGAATTAATCTAATAAGCGTTTTAGACTATTTCCTTTATCATTAGCTTAACTCATAAACTAGTATATCATGTTAGGATAGTTTTTCTACTAATCTTGTCATCTTATAATCTAGTTTATTGCATTTGTAGAATCATGCATAGATAGGATGCATTTTCATAACTAAATCAATCATAAGCATCCCTCATTCTTGCATTTGTCATCCCTAAGCCACTTTTCTCAGTGATCTAATTGCAAAGGCATTGACTTGAGGGACCTTGTGAGATAGAGAACCATGGAACCATCCTTGGAAAGTTGAGTAATTCTTCATGACTCCATAACTTGCACCAAGAAGTCCTATGGGTGTGTGGAGAAGCCTCTTTGAGCTTCATTTTTCATATTTTAAATTTCATCGCCCCACTTTTCCCACATACAGATTTAATCATCCAATTGTAGTTAGTGTGACTATCATTTTGTGATTGAGCAATGAGCTGTAGGCAGCTGGCCTTTTTGCATGTGCAAAATCCATATTATAAACACATACTATCTGTAGTCGTATCATTTGATTGTGGGTAAGGCTTCCCACCATGGTTTTTTTCCTTATAGGGTTTCCACGTACAAATATTTGTGTTATGTGTTGTGGATGTCATTGTCTTTCTGTTTCATGCATTAATCTTTACTAGTACTGTAATTAACTATTAAAACTGTCTACTAGCATAAAGTTTGGTTTACCGATATTAAGCATTAAGTTTTGGTTAAGTTTATTTTGGTTGAATTTATTGGACAACTGATTCACCCCCCCCCCCCCCCCCTCACAGTTGTCTCAGGGACCTAACAATTGGTATTAGAGCTTGGTCCTCTTTTTGCAGAAGTTTAACAGTTTGAGGAGATCGGATGTCTTCTAACTATTTCAGGAAGGACAATCCAAAACTTGATGGAACTAACTATGGCATATGGAAGATCAAGATGGAGACACATTTGAATTGCATTGGTAAGGACATATGGGATGTTACAAAGAATGGCTATAATGATCCTACTCAAGGTCAACCTAATCCACCAACCTTGGCTAAAGATGAGGAAAATGATTAAAAAACATAAGAAGCACTTTTGAGCACATTGTCAGATCAGCAAGTCATGGGATTGTTAGACACATCTACTGTTAAAGCTATTGGAAAAAAATGGAAACATTGAATGAAGGAGATTTTGTAGTGAAAATTGTAAAACTTGAATGCTTCCAGGTCAGGTATGAAAGTCTTAAAATGGAAGAAGAAGAAAGAATTTTTGTTTTTATGGAAAGAGTAAATGAAATTATTTTAGGTATACAATGTTGTGGAGGAACCTTAAGTGAAGATGAGATTATTTCTAAAGTTTTAAGAGCTTTGCCACCGACATATAAAATGAAAGTTACTCCTATAAATGAATTGAGAACAATGCCTAATGCATTAGTATCTAGAGACACTTTGGTTGGAAAACTTTTAGCTTTTGAACTTGAGGAATTTGGTCTTGTTACTACTATCAAGACAAATATAGCTTTCAAGGCATCATCATCAACTGCAACATCATCACCATCACCTGATAAATCTGATTGGAAAGCCTTCTATGCAAGAGAACTTGAAGAAAGTATGAGAGAAAATAAAGAACTTGAAGAACTTGAAGTACTATTTGCAAGGAAAATGCCTAAGTTCCAATTGGAAGTAAGTATGAAGGTAAAGAACCCTTTAAATGTTTTAACTGTAATAAGATTGGTCATATGGCTTCTAGATGTCCTGATAGACATGCAAGATTAAGAGAAGAAGCTAAAAGAACATATAAGCCTAACCCTAACTATCATAATTACAAATTCAAGAAGAATAGAGACAAATCTTGTTATTATGTTGATGAAGGAGTTACAAATAATTCTGGTGAGGATCCAGAAGACAATGAATGGGCTTTTGTTGCTATAACAGAAGATCAACTAACACCTACTGTTCAACCAGTAGAGCAGGCCCTGGTAGCTAAAATTGAAGGTAAGGATGAATGGATCATTGATTCAAGATGTTCACATCATATGACTGGTGATAAGAGAAAATTCTTAACCTTTCAGGATTACAATGGAGCTCTAGTAAGATTTGGAGATGATAAAGTTTGTCTAATCAAAGGAAAAGGCACTATATCTTTTGATGGTAAGCACAATACTGATAATTTTTACTATGTTGAAGGTTTGAAGCATAATATTTTGAGTGTTGGTCAATTAGTTGAGAAAGGATATCAATTACAATTCAAGAATGGTAAATACAGTATCTTAAATAGAACTGGTTTGGAAATTGCAACTAGTAATCAGACTAGAGGTAATATCTTTCATTTGAACAAAAATGAGAAAGCATGTTTGATTTCACATATTGATGAAAGTTGGTTATGGTATAAAAGACTTTGTCATGTAAATTTTTATTGCATTGTGAAAATCAGTACAACTAAGGCAGTTAGAGATTTACCTAACATTGTTAAACCTCACAATACGGTATGTAAGGAATGCCAATTAGGAAAGCAAGTTAGAGAAACTTTCAAAAGTATTCCAGAGAAGTCTAACAATGCTCTTGATTTAATTCATACTAATTTATATGGTCCAGCAAGAACTAGAAGTATACAAGGAGATAGGTATTTTATGCTAATCTTTGATGACTATTCTAGAATGTGTTGGGCTACTTTTCTCAGAGAAAAATCTGAAGCATTTGGGGAATTCAAGCTATTCAAGGTGATGGTAGAAAATGAAACCGACAAGAAAATCAAATGTTTGAGATCAGATCAAGGAGGTGAATTCACATCTAAGGAATTTAATACATTTTGTGAAGTGAATGGGATTAGAAGATAGTTATCAACACCCCACACACCCCAGCAGAATGGAGTTGTGGAAAGGAAAAACAAAACTATCTTGGGTGCAGCCAAAAGTATGATATCAGAAGAAAATATACCTCATATATACTAGAGAGAAGTGGTCAATACAATTGTTTATACATTCAACAGAGTTCATATCAAAGGTGAAACCGGTAAGACCCCACATGAGCTATGGTTTGGTAATACTCCTACTCTTAAATATTTTAGAATATTTGGAAGTAAATGCTATATTAGAAGATATGAGTATATTGGAAAATTTGATCCTAGAAGTGATGAAGGAATATTTCTTGGTTATTCATCTAAGAGAAAGGCATATAGATGTTTTAACAAGAGATTGCAGAAAATTGTTGAGAGTGCAAATGTGAAGATTGATGAACAATTTAGAGGAAATTCAAGGTACATAGACTTTGAACTAGCAATAGAGATAATCACAAATGAACCTATTATGAATATATAGGTACAGAATGGTGATCCAGTGACACTGACATCATCAGGAGATTCAACAGTCATTGAAGAACAACAAGAAGTAAAAACACCTTGGTATGTAAGATTGAATCATTCTGAAGATTAGATAATTGGAAACAAATTTCAAGGAGTTATGACTAGAGGAAGATTGGAAAATGAAGAGGTATGTCTTATTTTTCAAATTGAACCTACATCAATTAATGAGGCATGTGAAGATAAATATTGGATTAAAGCTATGGAAGATGAATTGGAACAAATTGAAAGGAATAACACTTGGTCATTAGTTCCCCGGCCTAAAGACAAAAATGTAATTGGAACTAAATGGGTTTTCAGAAATAAACTTAATGAAGATGGTATGGTAATCAAAAACAAATAAAGATTAGTATGTAAGGGATATTCACAGAAAGAAGGAATTGATTACAATGAAACCTTTGCACCAGTAGCTAGAATTGAGGCGATCAAACTTTTATTGGCTTTTGCAGCACACAAGAACTATAAAGTATATCAAATAGATGTTAAATGTGCATTTCTAAATGGAGATCTTGAAGAAGTTTATATTGAACAACTTGATGGATTTTCTTTGACAAATAACAAAGACATGGTTTGTAGGTTAAGGAAAGCTTTATATGGATTGAAACAAGCTCCTAGAGTTGGTATGCTAGATTGGACAAATATCTTTTGAAGCTTGGATACACTAAAGGTAATGCTAACAACAATCTATATTACAAAGTGACTAATGGTGACATCTTGGTTATTGAAGTTTTTGTTGATGATATAATCTTTGGAGGAGAAGATGGATAGTGTAAAGACTTTTCTAACAAAATGCAACAAGAATTTGAAATGTCTATGATTGGAGAGATAAAATTCTTTTTAGGATTGCAGATTTCATAGACTGATAAAGGTATATTCCTATGTCAATCTAAGTACTTGAAGGAATTATTAAAGAAATTTGGCATGGAAAATTGTAAACCGGTAAGCACACCTATGACTACAACTGATAAATTATCTTTGAAGGATGAAACAACATTTGTTAATCCAACTATGTACAAGTGTATGATGGGAGGTTTACTGTATTTGACACAAACAAGACCTGATATTATGAATGCAGTATGTATTGTTTCAAGATTTCAGAGTAATCCTTAAAAAAATCATGAATTAGCAGTGAAAAGGATTTTCTGATACCTACAAGGCACTACAAATCTTGGTTTATGGTATCCTAGAGATGAAAATTTTGATTTATGTGCATACACAGATACTAATTGGGTAGAAGATGTGGATGACAGGAAAAAAAACCACCGATGGAGCATTTTTTCTTGGTAGCAGACTAATTTCATGGTTGAGAAAGAAATAGAGTTGTACAAGTCTATCAATAGCAGAATCAGAATATATTATGGATCAAGCAAATGTTGAAGGACATAAAGGTAAAATGCAAGGAACCTATAACTATCTAATGTGATAATATGGTAGCAATTGATATATCAAAAAACCCAGTATTTCACTCTAAGACTAAACATGTTTCTAGAAAATTCAATTTTCTAAAGGAGAATGTTGAAGCAAAAGAAGTGAAATTGGTTTATGTGAATACTAAAGAGAAGATTGCAGATATTTTTACAAAGCCTTTGCCTAAGGAAACATTTGAGTATCTCAAAGAGAAACTTGGAGTCCTACCCCCATCGGTAGAGACTTAGACAATTGATGTTTGTCATCAACCGACAAAATTAACAGAGAAATCTTTTATTTCAGTTTTGATGAGGAGAGCTACTTCTCAGGGGGAGTAGTTGGTATTTTGTATTTGAATCCGGTTTATGTATTTCTTTGGCATTTGATGTCAAAGCGGGAGAGATTGATATGGAAAAATACATATTATTCCTAGGGGGAGAGACTTTATCCCTTGGGGAGAGATTATTACTTCTGGGAAAGATTATTACTTTTGGGAGAGATATTATGTATTTAGATTTTTGGTTAATGATCTCTTTGGGAGATTGTTGGTTTTTGGTTTTTGGTATTTCTGTTTTGGCACTTTGATGGTTTTTCCATCTTGTGTTGCCATCAATGCCAAAGGGAAAGATTGTTGGGATTTTTGATATGTTGATATGGTTTTTTCGTTGATGTCAACCCTTGTCAACACTTATTAGCACTTGGAGATTTTGGTTATGTTCATCGACAAGTTACAAACTTATGCACAATCATTGGTATTTGGTTCACCGAAAAATTATATTGTTCACCAGCACTTGGAATGACTTGGAGACTACTTGGTTATGTTGAAGACATTATTCGATCACTTGGTTTTGACGATTTGGTTAATTGTTTATTCGGGTTTGCATATTTGCTATTACCGACAAATTGGTCCAGGATATGCACCGGTAGGTATATCTATTCCAAATCATCATGACATGTTATGGAGATGATTTATTATTATTGTAAATGCATTGAGCCGACATCATGCATCGGATATGGATTTGTTTATAATTGATTTTATTGTAATATCTTTTAGTGAGCCGACCTATTCAAATTGGTCTTAGGTTATGGTATATTTGTAAGATCTTATTTGTAAGATCAGAATGTGGAGTGTGGAATGTGAAATGTGAAAAATATTGCAATAAGGTATATGCAAAAATAAGCAGAGCTATACACGCAAACATCATTTGAAGGTTGAAGAAGGATTTTGTGAATGCAATCAAAACTAAACCGATACTGAATCCAACATATGAAGATGCTATTTTGTGCAGTACATTATCATTGGATTTAATCATCCAATTCTAGTCAATGTGTCTCTCATTTTGTGATTGAGCAGTGAGCTCTAGGCAACTAGCCTTTCTGCATGTGCAGAATCCATATTGTAAACACATACTATCTGCAGTAGTATCATTTGATTGTGGGTAAGGCTTCCCACCGTGGTTTTTTTCCTTATAACATTTCCACGTACAAATATTTGTGATATGTGTTGTGGATGTCATTGTCTTTTTGTTTCATGCATTAATCTTTACCGGTACTGTAATTAACTGTTAAAACCATTTACCAGCATAAAGTTTGTACCGGTATTAAGCTTTAAGTTTTGGTTAAGTTAATTTTGGTTGAATTTATTGGACAACTGATTCATCCCCCCCCTCTGAGTTGTCTTCGAGACCTAACAGACAAAAGCCTACAAGTGTTACAAAAACCGAACAAAGAAGATCATTGAAAGTGATAATGTCCGAGTGGTTGAGTTTCTTGAAGATTCAAGAGAAATCGATAAGGAGAAGGAGGAAGATGAACCTTACATTCTAGTTTTTGAAACCAAAACTGGTGAAACCAGAAGTTGGTGAAATGAATACTGCAACATCAATTCAACCTAAATAGGTAGATTCTATAGAAGATAAAGAAAGTGAAGAAGAAGAAGAACCTAAAGACCATGATCATGTTATTCCAATGTATGTTAGACTCAATCATAATCCTAATCAGATTATTGGAGATAAAGATGGTGGTGTGTTAACTAGAAGAAGAATAAGAGAGAATTCTTGTATGATCTCCACTATTGAGCCTAGAACAACAAAGGAAGCTTTTGGAGATGATCGCTGGATCAAGGCTACAGAATAAGAACTTGGCTAGATTGAGAATAACAATACTTGGTCCTTGGTTCCCAGACTGGAGAACAAGAATGCAATAGGTACTAAATGGGTATTCAGGAATAAACTGAATGAAGATGGAGTAGTGGTCAGAAATAAAGTGAAAATGGTATGAAAAGGTTATGCACAAGAAGAAGGTGAAAAATATGGTGAGAAATTTGCACCAGTTGCAATATTGGAAGGTATCAGGACTCTACTTGCATTTGCAACATATAGAGGATTTGAGGTATATCAGATGGACGTGAAGTTAGCATTTCTAAATGGAATATTGGAAGAGAAAGTCTACATTGAACAACCAGATGGTTATGCTTTGACTGAAGCAAAGGATATGACGTGCAAACTACATAAGGAACTATATGGTTTGAAGCAAGAACCTAGGGAATGGTATGAAAGACTACATTCTCACTTGGTGAAGATTAGTTTTTAGAGAACTAGTGAAGACAACAATATATATCTCAAGACTAAAGGAGATAAGATACTAGTTAGTGAGGTATTTGTGGATGATATTTTTTTGGAGGCAATGATGACATGTGTGATGACTTTGCTAATGAGATGAAAAGTGAATTTGAGATGTCTCTAGTAGGGGAGATAAAATTCTTCATAGGTCTACAAATCCAACAGATGAAGTAAGGTATTTTTATCACACAGTCCAAATATGTGAAAGAAGTATTGAAGACATTTGGAAT
Source organism: Cryptomeria japonica (assembly GCF_030272615.1). Classification (NCBI taxonomy): domain Eukaryota; kingdom Viridiplantae; phylum Streptophyta; class Pinopsida; order Cupressales; family Cupressaceae; genus Cryptomeria; species Cryptomeria japonica. The sequence continues at coordinate 31,477,571 of NC_081415.1, read as the reverse complement.
GGGAGACTTTAAACCAGTTGGAACACTAATGGTTATAGGTTGTAAACTGTCTAAGGAGGATGACTCTGCATTAGTGGATGAAAAGGAGTATAGGTCAATGATAGGTAAACTACATTATGTTGTCCACAACAGACTAGATATTGCTCATGCAGTTGTATTAGTTACCAGATTTCAGAAAAGTCCTAAGGAGACACACATGGTAGTGACTAAAAGAATATTCAAATATCTGAAAGGCACAATTGATTATGCATTATGGTGTAGCTAGGAAATCGGAAATCATCAAAGCAAATATCAATATTAGTCATAGCTCAATCATGAAAGCACAAATGCAATGATCAATCCTAACACACTCAATAAAGACATGAAAATAAAACATTCAAAACTAAAAACTAAGCAAACCAGATGTAGATCTGAATGTCTCCTTCATGTGGCTCCATTGTCCTTCTTTCTTCTCCAAATAGCCTTTGTTTGTGGATCTCACCTTCAAGTGCATAAACCTAATGTGAAAGCAAGATTGACATTGGCACAAGAATACTCAAAGCGTGATTGATTTGATAAAGTAATTCAAACAAGTGATTATTAGCCGAGATTGAAGAAATTCATCCAATTTATAGACAAATTGGAGAAATGATCAAATTAGCATGATTCAATTCAAATGGAAATTGTAAATTAGAAATGTCAATTATGACAAATTATGACAAATTATGCACTTTCTATGCAAAATTGATTGATTGATAATTCATGACAAATTATGACAAATTTCTATGTCAAAATTGATTGATTGTCAATTATGACAAATTATGACAAATTGAAATGTCATTCCCATGAAATTAGGAGAAAAATAGGAGAGAATTGAAATTAGGAATGAGAAAATTAGAAAATTAGAAAAATAGGAAAAATTAGGAATTAAGAAATTGATGAAAATTAGGAAATTAGGAATTAGGAGAAATTAGGTGAATTAATTAATAATTTGTCATTTATTAATTAATTCACAAAAAGAGGAATTAGGAAAATAGGAATTAAGTGAATTAGTTAACAATTTTTCATTTATTAATTAATTCACAAAGAGGGAAGAATTAGTTAGCCAATTAAATAATCATTTAATTGTGACAAGAAGACTTAGGATAAATAAATAATTTATTAATCCTAAAGAGAGAAATGACAAACAAGGTTAAATGATTAAATCACGAAACCCTAGAAGATGAATTAGCAATGCAAGGATGACAATTAGGTCTTGACAAAGGATAATCGATATCGATTCGATTCTGATTAACAAAGGACCAATGTGATAAATGATTTAATTGATAAATGCGCCAATTGACGATGAACAATGACTAATTGATCCAAATTGACATAATTGAGAGAGACAATGATCGATGGCAAATTAATCGCAAAATGAAAAGATTGAAAAGAGGACAAGGATCGATGACAAAATAGATTGCAAGACGACAAGATTGAAAATGACCACGATCGATGACAAATTGATTGCAAAATGACAGGATTGAACATGACAAGGATCGATGACAAATCGATCATTAAAACGACAAGATTGAAAATGATAAGGATTGATGACAAATCGATCGCCAGATGATAAGATTGATAAGAGGACAAAACCCTAATTAGGATTGATGATGTCCAAAATGATGACAAATGACTACGCACATAGATGCGACAGGATAAGATTGATCGAAATCATGACTAATATTGGTGTTGACAAGACCAAATTCGAAGACAAGACGAATGAAGAATGTAGAAGAATGACTTGATGCTTGCAAATGATAAAAACCAAGTGCGTGACATAGGAGAAATGTTAATGCGACGCAAAAACCTAAAATGAGGCAATGCGCAAATGTTAAAGTATGATTCCGCAAGCGTTGACCATTTTTAGGTGTCTAATTTTTGCCCCTCTTTGAGATAATGCAATTTTAAGCATTGTTTCAAAGAATAGTAATGAAAATGCCCCAGACAACTGACAATGACATATGCATGCCCCCTCGAGGAATTGGCCAAAAACATGCAGAAAAGAGGCCAATTGATCAATAAAAATGATAGGATCGAACAGACTGACAATCGGAGATCGGATGCATGAAGGACAAGCAATTAACGACACAAAAGACCATGACCAACATAAGATGGAGAGGGTGCACGTCCATCTATGCATTGACAAAGATCTATAAATGAGACCAAGAGAGTGAAAATTGCTCATTTGCACTAGCCCAAGAGGAGAATTTGTTGCTCTGGAAAAGGACACTTGTAGAGAGATTGTGAACATTCCAATGGCAGATCACCTCGGAGAACGTGTATGCACGTACAGACAACCAGACGACATAGGAGCAGCGGTATGTATCTCAAAAACCCATGTTTTCAACTTTATGAATTTGACTTGCTTGCGGGACATTGCGGGGCCCGCAAAAAATGTAGAAACTGACTTCTATGCTTGTGTAGGGCGAATCATGCGCTTGTGTGATGTCTTTTGCGCTTGTGTAGGGGTACACAGGCACAGGATACACAACACAGGCGCAGTTGTGCCCTGGGAAGTCAATTTAGGTCAAAAATAATATGCAAATGATCTGGAAAGGGGGGATAAGGGTAGGATAGGTCAGAATAGATAAAGAACACCCTGATTTGGCCATGATACAAGGAAATGCAACCCGTAGGAGAAAACCCTAAAACTGACAAAATATGCCCCAATTGTGATGCAGAGTTGATAGTATCCATTGATCACACGGGAGAACTGACCAGACTGCTTCATGTTACAACATAGACTCAGAAGCACGGACAGAGATACATTAGCAGGACTTGGGATATACTATGTCACATTCATGCCCGAGATTAGGGCAAACACATGACTGCTTACCGCATTGGCAGAGAGATGGCACTCGGAGACTTCCTCATTCCATTTGGCGACTGGAGAGGCGACGGTGACACTAGAGGATGTATGGCATATCCTCCGCATTCCGATTCATGGAGAGGTGGTAGAGTATGACCTAGTGACAGGGAGAGATGCATTGTGTAGATTATTTGAGTGCGACACAGATGATCTGGATATCGTAGAGAGGGAGATTGGCTAGGAGACCATGGCATCAGAGTATGATTGACGATATGTGGTGATAGCCATGGTTATAGTATGCCTACTAGCAGGAGACAGACAAGGACTTGGATTCCCTATTGGATGGGGAAGAGTGCTAGAGCGGATGGCGATAGAGGGTATGGTGTATGCATGGGGACCATGTGTACTTGCTATGCTATATTTTCAGTTGCATCATATAGCATATCAGGGAGTGCAGACATTGAGCTGTGGAGTCACACTACTGTAGGTATGGGCATTTGAGCACATAGCCATATGTCAACCGATTACAGAGAGATAGGTAGTACCACATCGACCGTATGTGTACTGCTATGGGGGAGCACTGAGACAGGGTCCTTTTGGATACATATTGTATTGGCGACATGAGCTAGACAGACTAAGAGAGTTCACATGGAGACCATATCGTGATTGCCCTAGATGGTCAGATGATAATGATGAGCTACCATATTGTAGACAGGAGAGGTACCTAATTGGGTGACTAGTGAATTGCCAGAGAGCGATTGAGATGTACCTGCTAGAGAGAGTCCGATGATAGTTTGGAGAGAGGCAGGATGTACCTAGGAGGACTGCACACTTTGCCCAATCTCACAGAGAGACGAGTCAGTGGGGGAGTATGATTCAGCCACACATAGCATATGCTGACTTCTCACAGCTACAACAAAGACAGTGGGATTGGAGATCAGATGTGGCAGACGCCAAGATGACTGAGGAGTATGAGAGATGGATTGCATGATGACGGCCAGTGCCATTGACAGATCTAGATATTCCAGTATCGAGGTGACTGGAGGACTTCCCACTCACAGGAGAGGAGGACGAGGGTGGAGATGAGGATGAGGGGGATGACGAGGATAGAGATGAGGATGGGGATGATGAGGATGAGCCAGATTTAGCCGAGCAGGAGGCATTGCAGGATATGCCCATAGAGCTGGAGATAGCTAGCATAGAGGAGATGGAGATGTGCAGGGCTACCATAGCGAGTCAGCATGATCACATTGCGACTTTAGAGAGATAGAATGAGTAGTTCAGAGCAGAGATAGCCAGACTTACAGTGGCTCGAGATACAGCAATAGCTCAGGCATAGCGAGAAGAACAGAGAGTCACTGAGTATATTGGGTCGATTCGGGATGCCAGTGCATGGGAGATGGAACAGATGTTGGTAGAGACCGGAGAGGAGATACGCCATTGGAGGACACTATATGAGAGTGTAGTTCCACCAGAGTAGAGAGCAGCTTCATATCGGGCACGATCGAGGACAGAGAGCAGAGCACGCTCTCGGAGGTCAGTGAGCAGCATGGGGGTGAGTGGACCTATGAGACCACCACAGCTAGGACCAGGAGGGACATCATCCACGAGACATGGTAGGGATGAGGATGACAAAGGGAGCACCTAGTGACAAAGGCACATGCTCCGTATGACAGACAGATGTAGTTTGACATTATGTAGTTTGACATTTTGTAGTCAGCCTACGGGCCATACTTAGGACAGACAGTCCAATTTTGTACTCCGATATTATTTTGATATATGATATGACATGCATCTATATGATGGGATGCAATGTGTTATGACTTATGTGATTTTCCATGTATGGATGGCGTATGCACTTTTGATGTGTTATTGTGGAACATGTATGGATATATTTTTTGACGTGTTTTTGATGCATTTATAATATGAAATGGATAAAATGCTTGATATGATGTTTAATGTAATGCAAATGTACTAACCAAATGGATGCAGGATGCAGCATATCGGAGCACTAGACCGAACTGACTATCCGAAGGGATGGAAGAACTGTTAGTAAGAAGAAATGAAACAGAGGACAGTTAGAGACGAAGAAAAACTTGCTTTTAGTAATGCACTTTGTAGGCGAGAACCTTTATTTTAATGTAGCAAAATGGATGCGTAGCATCATGGCATTGAAGGCCGGAGCTGAAATGCAACCCTCTTTGCAAAAGATAGACACATCATAGACAAACAGCAATCACAACAAAAAAAAGCAAGAGACCATGAACCATCCCGGTCACTCTAAATCACTCAGTGACATCATCGAGCAACATAGGAACATGATCAAAGATAAATCAATAAAAAGATAAGATGCACAAATTCCAACAAATCAAACAAACACCTTGATCTTCATTGTCAAAAGTTGAAAGTGCTGATAGGACGATCATGCTGTCTGGTTTCAGGGAATGCAGTACCCCGTCTAAGACAGGACACAGTCTAGTTTCGAGTATACCACACCCTGTATAAGACCCATGATAGTGTGCCAAGGACGAATGATAGTTGAGGTTGATTGATATGACAATTCGGATCAATTTGAATGTCTGGTTTGATTGAAAAAGTTCATCTGTTTAATGCATGATTTCATTAAAGTGCAGCATTGGATTGCGAGTCGTTGGATGTATATTTAGTGAGCTGTCTATGCACAGAGGGGTTATTTATGTTTTTGTTTTGCTTTTCGATGCTTTACAATTTTATTTATTTTTTGTTCATTTTTTCAGGACTTTATTTGATTTTTAGGGATTTTTTCAGGACATTATTTGATTTTTATGAATTATTTCAAGACGTTTTTCAATTTTTTTTTGGATTATTTCAGGACATTTTTTTCATTTTTTAAAAATTATTTCAGGACATTTTTCGATTTTTATGATCTTTTTCAAGACATTTTTTCAATTTTTAAGAGATTTTTTCAAGACATTTTTTCAATTTTTTTTTGAATTTTTTCAGGACATTTTTTCAATTTTTTGTTGAATTTTTTCAGGACATTTTTAGATGCAAAAGGTTCCAGTGATTGATCATGACAAGGGGAACACACCCAATGCGCATCGGAAAGACATACCTAGACCGGGACCAAAACATATGTATAAGAAACTGGAGTATGCAACACAATGATGTTGACCAATAATAGGCCTGGAATAGAACATTGGATCAAGACGAAGATAGACATGATAAACCGGCCAAGAGAAAGCATAGCTAGAGGTCATGACAAATGATGGAGCAATAATCTCATTACTCATGGTGCCTGATTGCCAGGTTTTCACCATGGTACTTGCCCAAAGTGCCTGTTTGCCAGGTTTTCACTAGAGGGCGAAGCATTTTTCTTTACTCTTTTGCTCTTTTTTCACTTTTTTTTTTTTTGTATTTTTTTGTTGCTTTTTTCACTTTTTTTTGTATTTTTTTTTTTTCATTTTTTTTGTATTTTTTCAGGATCATACTGGAAGAAGTGCTGATAGAAAATTATGCCCAGTACTTGCGAAGGTGCATGTTGTTGACAGGATCAGACAAAGGTTCACCTTCTAGAGTGGCAAGCTGATATGCCCCCGAGCCATATGTTGCAGTTACTATGAAAGGCCCAACCCAATTAGGTTCAAACTTGCCTTTGATGATGTCAGTAGACTGTGCATTCTTGGGATTTGCCTTTAAAACTAGATCTCCCACTTCGAAGTGTCGCCCTTTGACTTTCTTATTATAAGAGCGACGGAGACGGTTTTGATATGCTTGCAAATGTGTCAGGGCTGTCTAACGTTTCTCATCTAACATCTCAAGCTGATGCAACCGAGAGACTCTATGTGTCTCATCATCAATCAGATGTTGCAAGGAAACACGCAAGGAAGGAATCTCCACTTCCAAAGGTAAAATGGCTTCCGCACCATACACCAAGGAATAAGGTGTTGTGCTAGTAGGTGTGTGGATAGAAGTGCGATAGGCCCATAGTGCTAGATTTAACTGTACATGCCAATCTCGACCAGCGTCATTGACAACCTTCTTCAGGATCTTGATAAAGGTCTTATTTGATGCTTCAGCTTGACTATTCCCCTGTGGATAGTATGGACTGGAGAAACAATGTTGGATATGAAACTTTTCACAGAGTTCCTTGACATCCTTATTCTTGAAGGGACAACCATTATCTATGACTATGGCAAGGGGAACCCCATACCGGCATATGATATAATTCAATAGGAATTTTGAAATTTGCACACCAGTGATATAGGTCATGGGGATAGCTTCAATCCATTTTGTAAAATACTCTATGGCTGTAATGATGAACTTGTGTCCATTTGCAGATGTCGGGTGAATCTTGCCAATAAGATCCAACCCCCATTGAGAAAAGGGCCATGGAGATATGATAGAATGAAGCTCTTGGGTTGGTGCATGAATGTAATTTCCATGGATTTGGCACTTGTAGCACTTCTTAACAAAATCATGAACATCTTTTTCCAGAGTGGGCCAATAATACCCAGCACGAATCAACTTTTTGGCTAAGCTTAGACCATTGAAATGGCCCCCACATATACCATCATGAACCTCGTGTAAAGCTGTTTGTGCTTCGTCAGAATCCAAACACCTGAGGAGGGTATGGTCAAAGGAACGACGGTAAAGGGTGTTCATGATGATGACATATTTGGTTATCTGTCGGATGAATGCTCAACGTTAGTTAGTGGAAAGGTTAGGTGGTAAGGTTTGGCACTTCAAATATTGATATATGTCATTGTACCATGGGGAGTTGGGACCAACAAGAACGCACATCACATCCGCTGTCGGAATGTCAAAAGAAGGAACCAGCAATTGTTCGACTAAAAATTCACATTTGTCCATATTGTGGGGCATATTCAACATGGAAGCAATCATAGCCATCGCATCTACCGACTTGTTTTGCATTCTTGGAACTTGACTAAAATGGATAGCCGTGAATTTTGTCTTGAAGAAATCTACCATATGCTTATAGGGAATAAGCTTTTCATCTTTTGTTTTGTAGTCATCATTCACTTGTCAGATGACTAATTGAGAATCTCCATAGACTTGCAAATGTGTGATGTTCCAGTGGACCGCTACTCGGAGTCTTGTGACCAGTGCTTCATACTCTGCAATGTTATTGGTACAATGAAAAGTTATTCTATAGGACTTGGGAATAGCATCACCTTAAGGGGTGACAAACAAGATGTCTGCTCCGGATCCGAACTTGGTATGGGACCCATCAAAGTATAACTTCCATTCATTAGAAGATGTGAGAGCAAAGACTGATTCATCTGGAAAATAAGTCAATATGGGATGATCATCATAAATAGGAGCCTCTGCAAGTTGATCTGCTATGACTTGTCCTTTTATCGCCTTTCGCTCCATATACTCAATATCAAATTCACTGAGGATCATAACCCACTTTGCTAGGCGACCCGTCAAAGCTACTCGGCTAAGCAAGTATTTTAAGGGATCAATTTTTGCAACCAACAATGTTTAATGATTTAACATATAATGTTGAAGCTTTTGTGTTGCAAATACCACTTCTAAGCATGCCCTTTCAATAGTTGAATAATTCAACTCATAGCCTACTAGTGTCCGATTGATACAATAAATAGCTCACTCTTTGCCATTCTCATCTTGTTGGGCCAAGAGAACTCCTAGTGCCATTTCAGTTGCAAAAATATATAATAAAAATGGCTTTCCTTCTATAGGAGGCATTAGGATAGGCGGCGACAACAAATAGTCTTTGAGAGCTTGAAAGGCTGATTGACATTGCTGAGTCCATTTAAAAGCGACACCATTACGCAGTAGATGCTAGAATGGATGACATTTGTCAGCCAACTGAGCTATAAATCGGTGGATGGACTAGAGCTTTCCTTGCAGACTGTGTAGTTGACAAAGATTAGAAGGAGGAGGCATATCCATTATTGCTTTAACCTTGGTAGGGTTGACTTCAATGCCTCTGTGAGAAACAATGTACCCTAGTAATTTGCCAACTGTGACACCAAAGACACACTTCTTTGGATTGAGTCTGAGCTTATAGGTCTCCATTCGGTCAAAGATTGGGCCCAGGATGGCTAAATGACTATCTCTTGTGACAGATTTGCATAACAAGTCATCAACATAGTCCTCCATCAAAGTATGCACGAAATAATGAAAAATTGTCGTCATTGCTCTTTGATATGTTGCACCTGCATTTTTAAGACCAAAGGGAATCACATTCTAGCAATAGGTACCCCAAGCATAGGTGAATGTTGTCTTATGTTGATCTTCAGGAGCAATGCGAATTTGGTTATAGCCGGAGAAACCATCCATCAATGAAAGCATCTCATATCCAGTAGTCATGTCCACTATGATGTCAATATTTAGCAATGGAAAATCATCTTTAGGGCATGCTTTATTGAGATCCCTAAAATCTGTACAGATTCTAATGCCCCTAGTTACCTTGCTAACTGGTACTAAATTTGAAATCCAGTCTACATAATCAATGGGTCTAATGAAGCCCACATCTAATAATTTTTTCAGTTCCACCTTGACCAAAAGAGCCACCTGGGGATGCATCTTTCTAAGTTTATGTTTGACAGGCTTGGCATCGGCTTTCAATGGCAAATGATGAAGGACTAATTTTGGATCAAGGCTAGGCATGTCTACATAGGACCATGCAAAGTTGATCTTCTTCTCAAGAAAGAAATTGACAAAATCTATCTTTTCCTGTTGTGATAGAGAAGCAGCAAAATGAATGACCTTAGGGTTGTCCGGTGTACCCAAATTGATTTCCTCGATCATTTCCACAAGAAATGTTGATTTGTCCTGACTTGATAGGGGTATGTCCACTCTTCCACCTTTGGGTGCCTCAGAGAGGTTTTCACCCGCAGGTACGTCTTTTATTTTTACTTTTGTATGATCAGAGAGTGCCTTACGGTTTTCACTCAAAGATCTATTCTTTTGATTTTTAACTGTTTCTTTTCTTTTTTCATTTTGATGATTGGAAGAGGGAAATGACTCCCCAAAATATGTTGTGGAATCCAAATCAATAGCAAATCCTGCCTTATGATCACCTTGTGGTATGCCTTCTCGTAGTCCAAAGAATTTTGCAATTGCTTCATCATTTTGAAAATAGTCCAATGTGAGTGGTTCTTGTTGGTCATGTTGGATAAGCTAGGGATAGATGAGGCGCATGTCATCATCGGTTGTAAGGAGAGAAAGGGCTGATATGGTAAAGATGTAAACATATGTGGTGTCACTATCCAAACTGCTTGTATTTGATTCAGAGCTTGGGTCCCAGAATGACTCTATCCAAGCATTAGGACATGTTATAGGAAGAGAAGTTATTTCATGTTTGTCTTCCATAGGAAAATTATCAGGGTCAAGGAAAATATTGTCAAGGGCATAGGAGCTAGAAGAAAAAGAACTCCACTCCCATTCATTGGAATCCATTTCGCGTCAGGTATCCTCAGGTGTTATTTCATCATCAGAGTCACGCCCTTTTCTACACGTGGGCACTTTGGTAGATGAGGATCCAATTCACAATGGTACAAAACCTAACCCTAAAGTTGGAGGTCGCATCTTGGGTATAACAGGTTCTATCCTTCCATTGTTGTTCAACCCCAAGCCACTGCAACCGTCATATCCTTTCTTTTGCAGCATAGTAAATCCTTTGCCATATCGTTCCACTAGCAACCTAACAGGTGCGGTCTCAGTTGGATCTTTGTAAAGCCAATCTAAGACATCATCATCTAAAGTTTCTTTGTCAAGTTCACCCCATCTTGTAAATCTAGTGGGAGGCTAATATTGAATAACGACCTTAGGTTCCTTTTGCAATAAATGCGGTTTGCCATATGATTTTGGAGATATTGGTAAATTTCCAATGAGGAATGTTTGATCCATTGAATATTCTCTGCATCCTTGGTCCTGTATCTTCAATTTTCCTTTGATAACATCTAACAATTCATTAGGATCCACATAACTATGTGATTTGGCCTTTCTATTGACTGGGACTTGCTGCTGAGGGGTATCCTTTAGAGTAGCACAAAATTGAAATGGATTAGGATCTCCTGGAATTGTTATCTCAGTTTCATTGTAAAGGATATTTTAAACATTGATGATAAGTGGATGGAACTGCTTTCATTGCGTGGATCCATGGACGGCCAATGATCATATTATAAGGGAGATCAAGGTCTAGGACCTGCAGGAAAGTTTTTTGTCACTGGACTGACTCTGATAGGCAATGTAATTATCCCTTTGGATGGGCACTCAGCATCATCATATGCTTTTATTGTTATTCTTCTGGAAGCATCAATGTCATTTTTTGTATATCCAAGGCCAATGACCACTCTCAAGGTACAAATATTAAGACCCGCTCCGCCATCTATCAAGACTCATCGGATTTTACAATTATGGACAAAGACTTCAAGGTGTAAAGGATCATTATGAGGGAGCTTATCAGGTGAGATATCATTATCAGAAAATGCGACATTTTGGGAAATAGCTAGATGTCCAATCCAGGCTTGAAACTGGTCAACATCAATATCTGTCGGGACAGTGGAATCAATTAAAGCTTTATCCAGGACTGCATGATGCATGGGAGACATTTTCAACAACTCAAGGATTGATATTTGTGTAGGTGTCTTTCCTAGATTATCCAAGAGATTATACTGACTTGCAAGAGTTGGTTTGGAAGGAGTTGCACGAGCTCCTTTCAGGACTATTTTAGATCGACGAGTGGTGACCATGCAAGAAGGATCTTGTTCCTTTATTCTTAGGGTAGAAACATACTCATTTGACACTCTGAAACAATTGATGACATTATTATAACCAGTATTCACATAATTTGCTGTTTGGGCAGAGTTTGAAGAAGACGCTTTACCCTTGTCATGATCAAGCAAAGGAGTTTTGAAAATAGTATGATCAGTGTTAGAGGTCGCATGGGGTGGATCTACCTCAATTACTCCTTGCTCTAACAAATCTTGAATCATATGTTTCAATTGAAAACATGATGCGGTTTTATGTCCTTTGGACTGATGATACTCACAGTATGCATTATCATTCCACCAATGCGGTTTTACCACTAGTTCTACCTTGATATCTGGTAGCTTAATAAATTTTGCTTGTATTAATTGTTTCATTACCGACTCAATAGGCTCTCCCAATGGTGTAAATTATCGAGGAGGCCCATCCCTTGATCGTAAAGGTTTGCGCTGCTGGCTTTGGAGCTGGCCTTGTTGTTGATTATATTGTTGGAGATGTTGTTGGTATTGCGGTTGTTGAGTAACATTACTCACTGGTGTTCGATTTTGTTCCATAGTTGACATATTAGGAACACTCAATTTCTTGATCGTGAATGGGGGTTGATTTGTATTCACCGCTCTTGCATCAACAACTCCATCATTAGTGACATTCTTGTTCTTATACCAAAATCTATTTCTATCCCCTGAATTGTTCGTGTTGTCACTGTCTTTGTTAAGTTTAATGATTCCCTTAGCTACAAGAGCAGTTTCAATATTCATCCCTTTCTTAATGAGTTTCTCAATAGTACTGGGACTTTTCAATTTTAGTTCGTACATCATTTCTGGGACCAAATTTTGGATAAACAGATTCACTTGTTGTTCTTCAGGTATATCTAGGGAAGAACGACTATACAAGCTTTGCCATCGTTGCAAGAAAGTCACTAACGGTTCACCTTGCTTTTGCTTAGTGTTGCATAAATCTGACATGGTCACGTCACTGTCGATGTTGAATGCGAAGTGAGATATAAAATTTTGAGCCAATTCAGACCAAGTCTTTATATTTCCTGGCAGATGCAAATACCAATCCATGGCTTGTCCCATGAGACTTCATGCAAATAATCGCATTAAATATGTCTCCTCATAGCTCACTTCAGTACATGCCGCAAAAAATGCTCGAATGTGATCTTTTGGATTGCCATTCCCTTTATATTTCTCAAAATTAGGTGCCTCAAAATGTTTAGGGAATGGAGGCATGTATAAGCTCTTATCAAATGGATTAGGACACAAATCCTGATCTGTATACAACTTCTTTGTTCCTTTAGTTTCTAATGCGTCAACTTGTCGTTGCAATTTCTCAAGTTGTTGCGCAATTGTATCAGATTTTGGAGGTCCATCATTAATCTTGGTGGGTACTCTTTGTCGATACATCATATTTCTGATCGTTTGTTGATGTTCTGAAATGGCCGTTTTTGGTGTCTCCGGCATATAATGTTCTTGGTACATCTCTTGTTGTTGTGGTTGTGCCATGCCTTGATATCGACCTTGTTGTTGTGCTTCTTGTAGCCTAGGTTGATATTGCAATTGAGTATGTTGTTGATATTGCACAGGCACCAATTGCGGTTGTGAAGTATGATAGCTTGTTTGCCTTGGCACATATTGAGGCATATGTTGTTGATGCTGACGAATCAGAATTTGTTGACTTTGTGCCAATTGTTGTCGCGGTGTATATCCCATTATTTGCAAAAAACTTTGTTTAGGTGGTTTTTGTTGTTTCTCCTTAAGATGGGGTATAGCACTTGCATTAACTTGCTGTGTTGTTTGTCCAATCCATTGTGATGGTTGCAAGTTTGCATTAACTTGTAATGGTGCCGAAGGCGCTGCAATTTGTTGTCGAATGCGCAATATTATTGTTGTTGTACATTGCTTGTTTTCACATTCGATTGTACATTTTGTGTATTACTCAATTGTTGCAACAATTGTTGTTGGTGCAAACCGCTATCCATGGTTCTTTGTGTCGCCATTATCAAAGGATTTGTCACAATAGTGTTTGGCAAATATATTGAGCTTAAAGGGACATAAGAACTTTGTTGCATCGTGGAATTGTTTTGGACATTGGTGATATCAGGCATTCCAGTCATGAAGCTTTCTTGCATCTTAGATGTTGATCCAATTTTATGCATGTAAGGAACCACTTCTTGTTGAGGGATAGTTGTCAATATTTGCGCGGTCTTCATTTGATCTTGCGTTATAGGTGTTGTATTGAATAATGGATTATTTATTGTCTCAAATGGTGACTTTTGCAGAATAGTCATTGTCAATGCCTTTGAAGCACGTTTACTCATCAAGGTAGGTTGAACTTCCTGTTGCACATTTTCTTCATTTGGATGCGAAGAGAAACTTAATAGCTCACTGCCTTGTTGTTTTTGCACATTAATTTGCTCATTTGAGGAGGTCACATTACTCATCATGTTAAGATATTTTTGGGGGAACATTTTAAAGACCTTGTTCAAGAACTTATCCATCTTTTTTGTCATCTTTGGATCTTGAAGGAACATGTCAACATCATCAGAAGCATCAGAATCTGATGAAGAATCTAGTTGGACATTTGGATTCATTTCTTGTTGAATGCCTTGATCTGAACCAAATCCTTGCGAAAAAGTTTGTTCCTCATGCAATGTTTGAGTTTGAATGTCATGTTGCAAGTTTGGTTGATTCCAATTGAAAGGTGCACTTCCTCTTGGAGTTGGTGGAACACTCCCATGTCCTGGTTTCATGGGTACAAATACTAGTTCATATAATGGAGGTGGTCCAAGTTGAACCATTCCATATGGTGGTAATGATGTGTTTGATGAACCTTCAATTTGCACTATTTGACTAGTTTGAAACTGCGAATTTGCTATGTTGTCAATGGGTTGATACATTGGTTCGCCCATCTTTTTAGATTTTGACCTTGTTTCAATAGGCATGTCACTATGCAAATGCAATATTTTTGGAATTTTTCAAGAATAATGTATGATATGCAACTAAATGCAAACTAAATAGATGAAAATGCAATCTATGGCAAGAATGCAATCTATGTTTTTGGTTGTTTTGAAGATTTTGACAAACTTTTGAATGCAAATCTAAAAGAGAGACCCTTAAGAAATTGGAATGATGTCTAGACCTCAAAGGACAAAAGGACCAAGTGACAAAAGGACAAAATGATAATGTCTCCCCTATATGCTTGGATACTAAGCTAGGTTTGACCAAATGACAATAATGACAAAAGGAGAAAAGGTTTGATAAGGTCTAGACTTCCTAACAATAACTTAGGGTTTATCAAAGATTTGGATTACTCAAGTATGACAAAACCTAGTTTTGACACTATATGCAAAGGGACGATTACTATGCAAATGACCCTAATATGATATGATAATGACCTAAGCTTAATGAAGGGACCTAGGGTATGCAAATGCAAATGTATGACAATGTCAACCTAAGGCAAAACCTAAGGTTGAATTGTGAAATGGTATTACTCTAATGCAAGAAGACACATGCAAATGAATGACCCTTATTGATATGCAAAGGAGTATGACCTAGGTGAAACCTTACCTTGGTACTTGACAATGAACTTTGCAAAATGCAAACCTAGGATGAACCTAAATCTAAGTGACATGAATGTTGAGACAAGATTTTGAACAATGTTTGACAACCATGTTTGAAGGTGTTTTGAACTTTGTTGGATGAAATGCTCTTGGGTTTAACCTTGTTTTGAATCAATTTGTCTTGTTTTTGAAATGAGATGCAATTCAAATTTTGACAAGCAAAGAAGACAAGATATTTCAACTTAGACTCAAGACAATCATGCTCATTCACACATTTCTTATGGTAGGCAAGGACAGTAGGTACTTGAGAGGTAGACTCATTATGAGATTCAAGGAGAATACATAGATGCTTGACCCCACGGGCTCCCCTCCACGACACTCACTTCTCAGGGCAGCCAAGCATCAGTCCCCATGGAAATCTCCCCATGGCGAACTTAGTATCTCTTCCAAGTATCCGAACTTGTCCTTCTCAAGCAACTAGAAGGATTTTTGGCCTCTAAATACAAGGTGTTTAATAAGGATTTCTGTTAGGTGTTACTCCTTGATGTCATGCAAGCATGATTGAGACATTAAGCCCACCAAGATACCAAACAAATGTAGTCGCACAAGCATGATTTAGACCGTGAGGTCCTACTTAGATGTTGATATGAGAAAGAGTTCAAGGGTCATCACTTCCCAAGTAACTACAATTCCCACGTAACCCTTCCTTCAAAGCTTTCGCCTATCAGGTATTTGTTTATAGTGAGTTAGAATACCAAGGTATTCTAGCCGTACTCACTTTGGGTCATTCCCTTCTCACGATTATCACTTGCTTGCAAAAGCAAATGGTCAGGAAGGCAGGCCCTCTAAAGGTGACACACAATCAAAAACATGAGCATGGTATTGAAGATCTAGATTTCTGATCACCCTAAGAAGGATGAGAGCATACTCTCCTACTCCAATGTCAAACTCAACAATCAAGGCAAACATACATTCATTCCATCCTATTTAGAAATCACTAGGTGCCTATATATTAATTGCAAACACAAAGTTTAGTTGTAGTCCAAGGCAACCTACAAAACCCAAGTCAGAAGTTTGATATGTTTAGTCTTTGACTATCGAACCTGCATAAAACATGTTAGTAGTTTCATTTATTGTCTTTGTCATGTGTATGCCAAGGTTTTGCACAGAGAATCGGTACCAAAAAACCAAAAAAAGCAGAAACAGAATGCAAAAGACAACAATTTGCAAGTGAAAAACACTATCTTTTACCTCTGTTTCTAGCCCTACACAGGTGCAGAATGTCTGACACAGGCGCAAAATGCTTGACACAGGCACAAAATGTCTTTGACATAGGCACAAAATGTATAACACAGGTGCAAATTGTCTCACACAGGCACATAAGTCCCCAGAAAACACTGCACTACCCTGTTTCTTGGGTTTTTGACTTGCAAATCATTTCAAAAGCACTCAAAAGCATAGTTAGCGGGTTAGTTTCACGTCGGGTTCACCAATTAATGTAGCTAGGAAATCGGAAATCATCAAAGCAAATATCAATATTAGTCATAGCTCAATCATGAAAGCACAAATGCAATGATCAATCCTAACACACTCAATAAAGACATGAAAATAAAACATTCAAAACTAAAAACTAAGCAAACCAGATGCAGATCTGAATGTCTCCTTCATGCGGCTCCATTGTCCTTCTTTCTTCTCCAAATAGCCTTTGTTTGTGGATCTCACCTTCAAGTGCATAAACCTAATGTGAAAGCAAGATTGACATTGGCACAAGAATACTCAAAGCGTGATTGATTCAATAAAGTAATCCAAACAAGTGATTATTAGCCGAGATTGAAGAAATTCATCCAATTTATAGACAAATTGGAGAAATGATCAAATTAGCATGATTCAATTCAAATGAAAATCGTAAATCAGAAATGTCAATTATGACAAATTATGCACTTTCTATGCAAAATTGAATCATGCTAATTTGATCATTTCTCCAATTTGTCTATAAATTGGATGAATTTCTTCAATCTCGGCTAATAATCACTTGTTTGGATTACTTTATCGAATCAGTCATGCTTTGAGTATTCTTGTGCCAAAGTCAATCTTGCTTTCACATTAGGTTTATGCACTTGAAGATGAGATCCACAAACAAAGGCTATTTGGAGAAGAAAGAAGGACAATGGAGCCGCATGAAGGAGACATTCAGATCTGCATCTGGTTTGCTTAGTTTTTAGTTTTGAATGTTTTATTTTCATGTCTTTATTGAGTGTGTTAGGATTGATCATTGCATTTGTGCTTTCATGATTGATTTATGACTAATATTGATATTTGCTTTGATGATTTCCGATTTCCTAGCTACATTAATTCAAAGCAAGATTGACATTGGCACAAGAATACTCAAAGCATGATTGATTCGATAAAGTAATTCAAACAAGTGATTATTAGCCGAGATTGAAGAAATTCATCCAATTTATAGACAAATTGGAGAAATGATCAAATTAGCATGATTCAATTCAAATGGAAATTGTAAATCAGAAATGTCAATTATGACAAATTATGACAAATCATGCACTTTCTATGCAAAATTGATTGATTGATAATTCATGACAAATTATGACAAATTTCTATGTCAAAATTGATTGATTGATAATTCATGACAAATTATGACAAATTTCTATGTCAAAATTGATTGATTGTCAATTATGACAAATTATGACAAATTGAAATGTCATTCCCATGAAATTAGGAGAAAAATAGGAGAGAATTGAAATTAGGAATGAGAAAATTAGAAAATTAGAAAAATAGGAAAAATTAGGAATTAAGAAATTGATGAAAATTAGGAAATTAGGAATTAGGATAAATTAGGTGAATTAATTAATAATTTGTCATTTATTAATTAATTCACAAAAAGAGGAATTAGGAAAATAGGAATTAAGTGAATTAATTAACAATTTTTCATTTATTAATTAATTCACAAAGAGGGAAGAATTAGTTAGCCAATTAAATAATCATTTAATTGTGACAAGAAGACTTAGGATAAATAAATAATTTATTAATCCTAAACAGAGAAATGACAAACAAGGTTAAATGATTAAATCACAAAACCCTAGAAGATGAATTAGCAATGCAAGGATGACAATTAGGTCTTGACAAAGGACCAATGTGATAAATGATTTAATTGATAAATGCACCAATTGACGAGGAACAATGACTAATTGATCCAAATTGACATAATTGAGAGAGATAATGATCGATGGCAAATTAATCGCAAAATGACAAGATTGAAAAGAGGACAAGGATCGATGACAAAATAGATTGCAAGACGACAAGATTGAAAATGACCACGATCGATGACAAATTGATTGCAAAATGACAAGATTGAACATGACAAGGATTGATGACAAATCGATCATTAAAACGACAAGATTGAAAATGATAAGGATTGATGACAAATCGATCGCCAGATGATAAGATTGATAAGAGGACAAAACCCTAATTAGGATTGACGATGTCCAAAATGATGACAAATGACTACGCACATAGATGCGACAAGATAAGATTGACTGAAATCATGACTGATATTGGAGTTGACAAGACCAAATTTGAAGACGAGACAAATGAAGAATGTAGAAGAATGACTCAATGCTCGCAAATGATAAAAACCAAGTGTGTGACATAGGAGAAATGTTAATGTGACGCAAAAACCTAAAATGAGGCAATGCGCAAATGTTAAAGTATGATTCCGCAAGCTTTGACCATTTTTAGGTGTCTACATATGGTATCCATATGCAGTTAACTTTGATTTGAAAGTCTATACAGATGCAGACTGGGTAGTTTATGTTGATGATAGGAAGAGTACAACCAGAGGATCTTTCTTTCTTGGAGGAAGGCTTGTATCTTGGAGCAACAAGAAGCAGAGTTGTATATCACAGTCAATTGCAGAAGATGAATATGTTGCAGCTTATATGAGTTGTACCCAAGTAATCTGAATGAAACACATTCTGGAAGGTTTCAAGTTGAAGATTATAGAACCGGTAAGGATTTTTTTTATAACACCAGTGCAATAAACATTTAAAAGAACTCAACGTTGCATGCAAGAACCAAGCATATTGAGCTAGAGTATCATTTCTTGAGAGAGAAAGTGCAAAGTAAAGACGTGTCACTGGAGCATGTATCTACTAAAGAACAACTCATGGATATATTTACTAAACCTCTGCCTAAGGCTAGTTTTGAGTATCTTAGAGGTCAGTTAGGGGTTGTACCCCTACATGAGGTCAATTAAGAAGATGTGGAAGGCATCAGTCTTGGAGCTTATTGAAGATCTTGAAGCAGGATTGGTGTAGAGTGGAGCTATTCCACAGGGGGAGCAACATGTTGCAGACCATTGTTGCAAATTGGTGAAGCATGGAATGGTTAACCAACTGATATTGATATTCACTTTGGCATTATTGTCAAAGGGAGAGAAGAACTGTATGATTGATAGGGAGAAGAACTGTATATGATTGATAGCTAGTTACCAGCTAAATACATGGAAACACAGTTGAAGGAGAGTACATAAAAAATGTAAACCTCCTATACTTGTGTATGTGCATTACTCTCAATCATCACAATCAAAGGGTATTGATATTTGTATTGCCATCAATACCAAAGAGGGAGTTTGTTGGCATTGCATGAAGATTTCATTAATGAAGTATAGTGTTTTCATTGATATCAATAGTAACTGGTAGTGATGTGGTAATGCAATCAACCGAAAACACTAACCTATTGATATACCAAACCCTAATCGATGGAGCTTATTGAATCAGTTATGTTGATCTATGATTGAATGGTGATCAAAGATGGAGATGCCACATATGCATGTTGCATGTGATGAGTTTCAAAGTGGTTTTGGTGCATAGAGATAACTGTTTTATCTTGGGAATGAAGAAATGCATACCATGAAGTAAATAATGTGTGATGAGTTATAGGATCTAATGTGCAGTGATCTAGGAGTGGTCAATGTTGTCTTGAACAATGTGTTATTGATTGCTATGTGATCCAACGGTCATGTTTGAACTGATATGTTTGTAATCTCTATGAGATCTTAGGTTTTGTGATGTGTTACTACCCTATTGCATTTCTTTTTAATTTTGATGAGTTGTTTGTAATTGTGTTGGCAATTTGGTTAAGTGTGGTAGTGTGATTGATTATCGAACTAGAAGGAGTATCTACAAAATGTTTTGAAGGCAGATAGGAGCATAAAAGGATCCGAGTAAGCAAGATGGTGCTATTTCTAGATCAACAAAGACCCTGTTGTTCTCTAACCATTACAACAGTTAAATCCTTTAACTAGGTAAGCTTTAACAGGCTTGGTGCTTTCTAAATCCTCTAACCAGGTGATCCATTAGCTTGGATTTGAAATCCTCTATCAAGGTTACTACTAACAAGGTATTTCCTTTAACAGGGTATTGTAGTCAATCCCTTAACTGGGTGGTCCTTAACCGGATCTGTTCCTAATGGGACATTTTTCTAAAGCTTCTAACAAGGCTTGACTCCTAACAGGGTGAACTTCAAAAGATTTCAGAATACTTGTGGGTATTCATCCCCACCATGGTTTTTCCCATTTGGATTTCCACATCAATCATCATCATTGCACTCCTAGACTGAAGATCGAAAAACTTACAAACTTTTAAACACTTGAATCCTCTTTTAGTGTCATATCACTCTATTGTCTTGAATTTGACAATTGCTCACTTACCCAGAACAACCTTTTGGACAATCAAATCCTAAACAAAATAACACACGTGTATGCTCGTTCTAACTAGAGCTCAGAGATGAAAGATCGCAGAGATGGAAATCAAAATATTGGAAACAAACATAACCATGGAACATGAAAATGAAGTACAAGTCAAAGAAGAAATAACAGAACAAAACATCATAGACATCAAGAAAGATCCCCAATTCGACAAATTTATGCAGAAATTGTTGGAAGAAGAAAAAGAAAAAGACTTTCTAATGCTAGCCAAATCTGGTGCTACACTTCCCTAGGATTTTGATGTGAATAAATTGACACAAAAGAAAAGTGACCCTCCCCCTAATAATGAACAACATGAGGACATCTTTGGTATCAAAATGAAAAACATGTCAATCCCTATTAATGCTAGAAACAATGAAGAGACTTACATCCCCAAAAGAGATGAAGTAGAAATTTTGAATAACATTCAATTTGATGAGAATACAAGAAGGACCAGGGATGAAACAAGACAAGATCCAGATCCTACTAGAATGCAAAATCATGGTCATGCAAGAACAAATCATGTTGATAATCCTATCACGACTCTTACACAACAACTGCAAGCAATGCAAACACAAATCCAAGAGATGCAAAGAGGAAATGTTAGACTATATTCACTTCAAGAAATGTGTCCTTATCCTTTTGACAAGAATCTAAATATGATACCATTTCCAATAGGTTTTGAAACTCCGAGATACGAAAAATATGATGGAAGCTCTGACCCTCAAGATCATATAAGAGAATTTTGTACCATGAGTATGAATTTTGCATATGAAGATACCTACTTAATGAGACTATTTCTGAAAAGCTTAACTGGACTAGCTATGGAGTGGTTTTCCAAACTTACACCGGGAATAAGATCATTTTCAGAGCTGGTGGATAAGTTCATTTTGCAATATTCCTACAATATACAACATGAAGTGACCATGCTAGACCTCTGTAACAATAAACAAAAAAGTGGAGAACCTTTCATGACATTCTTACAATGATGGAGATTCTTAGCATCATGGTATCCTCGCACATTGCCAGAGTATGAAAAAATGGATATATTCATTGACAACTTAAATGTTCAAATGAGTTATTACTTAAAAATGCAAGGAAATCAAAGCTTTGGAAAAATGGTTGATAATGGAATCAAAATGGAAGAAGCCATGATAAAGAAGGGTGAGTTGAAAATATACAAAGAAGGAGTCCATCCTCCTAACAACAACAATAACAACAATCACAATGACAAGCCAAAGTTTTGGAATAGAAATCGAAATGTCATCAATGATGGAATAGTAGATAACAACAATGTGAAACCAAAACAACTGATTTTCAATTTATCTACTCACTCAGCAGCAGCACAACAAAACAACAATCAACAAAGATCAACTATCAAAACTTTCTTTTGAAGACAATTCACAAACATTGGTGAACCCCTTGGATCAGCACTAAAGACACTTCTCACAAACAAATTTATCACTTTACCATAAGAAAGGAACTATGAACCTCAAATCAAACCACCTTGGTGGAATGATAATTAGTATTGCAATTTCCATCGAAACAAAGGACATCTCATAGATAATTGTCAAAAGTTGAAACATGTCATACAAGACTTAATTTATAATGGTGTAATAACTATGGATGGACATACAACAAATGAATCTCATACCGCCTTTAAAAATCTGCTTCCAAACTATGAGAAAGGTGAGTCATCAACAACAAACAATGGTAAGGATAAAGCAAAGGTAAACTACGTGCATACATATGATAGTGTGGTGAATCTTCTTGTAGTTAAAGAAAAACAAAATCAAGAACATGCTCAGGCTATCACAAGAAGAAAAGCCAAAGTTGTTTTGTCAGGTCCTACAACAAACACATCATCCACTACAACAAAACAATACAATCTAGTGGATCAATTGTAGAAAACCCCTACCCAAATATCAATTTTGGAACTTTTAAAACTTTCACCTGCACACAAGGAGATTCTTGAATGAGCATTAGTAGATACAACCGTATCCAAAGATCTTGATATTGATCAATTCCAAACCATGGTGGGACACCTCACAACCCCTCATTTCTTATCATTCACTGATGAAGATGACATGTCTTTACAACACCCTCACAATGCTCCCTTACATATTGAAGTCCTTATTCACAAAATGCAAATCAAGCATATTCTAATAGATGGTGGAGCTGGCCTAAATATTTGCTCATTGAGTCTTGTTCATGCCTTAGGATATTCGGAAGATGCAGTTGATGTTCAGAAAAGGATCACTATAAAAGCCTATGATGAAGAAGAACGATCCTCCAAGAGAATTGTGATACTACCAATTAGAGTGGGACCTCTACAAAAAGACACAGCATGCCAAGTTCTAGACTTGGACCTATCATATAATGTGCTCCTAGGGAGACCATGGATACATGACTTGCAAGTTGTCCCATCAACCTATCATCAATGTGTAAAATTTACCTATGAGGGACAAGAAATCACAATCTCCGCAGATGAAAATCCATTCCAATATTGTAGCAATCTAAAAATTGCTCAGGAAGTAATTGTTCCTCATAACAGGGAAGAAACATCTTCGAACATACAATCCAAGGAAAAATCATTTGCCTCTATTCTGTCAAGTATGGAAAAAAAAATGCAATTAAGATATCGAGGGAACGGGGAATAATCAATATCACAATTACCACTTTCTCCTAAATCCTTGGGAAAATCATCAATCTCTAAACAACAATCAACTGTGAAACATCTTCTGATATTTGATGGAGCATTTATTAGTGCTGGAACCTTATTAGAGGAGACAAAAGACAAAGATGTACTACAATCGCTATATAAAGATGAAGAAGTTCAGCAAAAGGTCAACAATGTCTAAATTCCTACAGAAAAATATGGAAAAGGATTCAACATTCTTCGAAAGATGGGATACACTAGAACAAGACCTATAGGAAAAAGAAAAGAAGGTATCTCAGAACCTATTGAGCCTCATACTCAGCAAAAAACTGACAAAACAGGATTAGGGTATGGACAAGTCAATCTACCAGAAAACACATCTTTTAGTCCATAACAAGAGGAATATGAAAATAGACAAGAACAACTTGCAATTGAAAAGGAAGCAAAATTGGCTAAGTAGCAAGCACAAACAAACCTGAAATGGCAAAAGAAGCAAGCTTCAAATCAGCAAGAGAAACAAACTAAAAACATCTCTCAAGCAGCCTTAAATCTCAACCAGAACAAACATGAAACTAATATTACTTCAGGAGAGCTCATAGAAAATTTGACAAAACTCAATCTCAGTCCTGAGGAGATTGAATATGAAAGAAGGAAAATCATAGCCAGAAAAGTGGAAGAAATGCTATATGAACAAATTTGTAGATTGCAAGCTGCAAGTGATACAAACTCTAATGAATGGGAATGGGATTCCTATCACTCTGAAGAATCAGCGAAAGAAAAATTCTTTGAAGGAGATATAGGAGTTGATGTAGTTCACATGTATGCAGGACAAACATTAGGAACTAGTTCACTTGAATTAGAATCACATTTGGCTAACTTGGACTTAACTGAGGACAATCAGGAACTTCTTACACGAGACCATTCTAATGAGAGTACCGTTCTAGACATCAACACACATATTGAAAACTTTGATACCTCCATCATGACCCTTGAAACCCTTGAAATATACCAACCTGAAGATCCCTTACCTCTAATCTACCCCGAGCTTATTGATTGGGAAAATGAAGGACATACCACCATTGATACTTTTCCAAATGACCATGCCATATCTATATATCTTAATGCAATCAAACCTATAACAACTCTCACCAAGAATTTCAACAACACATCTTCCAGTCAAGTGGGTGCCAAATCTCCTAGTCGCAAAAGTGAAAATAAAGAAAACAATATCAGGTCTAATGCTGAAAACCATTTATTGGCAACATTAGACCAGGAAAAAGTAAAACTAAAGGACGCATCTAACGGTGAAAACATCCTCGAGGCACTAGAAGATGGGAGATTTGACACTTTACCTGAGCATTATCAAGAAAGATCATCCATTTTGATCGAAACAACAGAGGCAGTTAACATTGACAGAAAAGAGCAACCAAAGATTCTTCATCTAGCAACTTCTTTATCTGAGCAAGAAATGCAACAATATGTGGAATTCTTCAAACGATGGCAAATCAATTTTGCCTGGTCATATGCACACATGTGAGGGTTAGATCCAAAACTTATTATGCATCACTTGAATGTTAATCCAAGAGATAAACCAGTCAAACAGAAGTTAAGGAAAATGCATCCGCATATTGCTCTTCTAGTCAAAGCAGAACTAAAGAAATTACTGGATGTCAGATTCATCAGACCTATAGCATATCCTCAATGGGTATCTAACATTGTTCCTATTTCAAAACTAGATAAAAGCATCAGAATATGTAGATTTCAGAGATCTTAATAACGCATGTCCAAAGGATGACTTTCCTTTGCCTAACATCGACATCATTGTAGATTTAACTGTTGGACACTCCATGTTTTCTCTAATGGATGGTTTCTCTGGATACAATCAGATCAAAATAGCACCTGAAGATCAAGAAAAGACAGCTTTTACATGCCCATGGGGTACTTTCTACTAGAACGTCATGCCTTTTGGATTAAAGAATGCAGGTGCTACATATCAAAGAGCTATGACAACTATATTTTATGACATGATGCATACATTCATGGAAGAATATGTGGATGACATATTAGCTAAATCATACAATAGAGAAGAACATATAGAGATACTAGAAAAGATCTTTGATAGGTTAGAACAATACAAGGTAAGGCTAAACCCTAAGAAATGTGCCTTTGGTGTTACTTCAACATTGTTTCAGCAAGAGGAATCGAAGTAGATCCAACTAAGGTAAAAGAAATCATGGAAATGGCATCTCCCAAGAATAACAGTCAACTAAGATTACTACAAGGAAGACTCCAGTCAATCAAAAGATTTGTGGCTCAATTAGCAGATAAATGTCAATCATTCACTCACCTATTGCACAAACATGTTAATTTCAAATGGGACCATCACTGTGTAGAAGCATTCAATAAGATCAAGGCATATCTCATGCAACCACCTGTTTTAATGTCACCAATTCCAGGAAAACCATTATTACTCTATGTATCAACTACCGAAGCATCATTGGGAGTTTTGCTCACACAAGAGGATAATGAAGGAAAAGAATGAGCCATCTACTACATCAGCAGAACACTAGTGGGATATGAGGCTAACTATTCATCAACAGAAAAAGCATGCTTGGCAGTAGTTTTTGCTTCTCAAAAACTACGACACTATCTACTATCTCACTCCATCAAGTTGATACCTAAAATCGATCCTCTAGAGTATTTGCTTAGCAAAGCCACATTGACAGGATGACTAGCAAAATGGATCATGATTCTAAGTGAGTTTGATATCAAATATGTTGATATAAAATCTATCAAGGGACAAGTCATCACAGATCAACTAGCAGAGACACCACTTCAAGATAATCATCCTCTACAGATTGAATTTCTTGATGTTGATATCCTAATAGTCACAACAAAAACATGGCAACTATACTTTGATGGTTCATATACACAACACGAATCAGGAGCATGAATTTTTTTCATCACACCACAAGGGCATACAATCCTGAAAGCATACAAACTAAGCTTTCCATGCACAAACAATATAGTAGAGTATGAATCATTGGTAACAGGTATCAAAATGGCTCTAGAATGAAACATTAAACAACTTCAAGTCTTTGGAGACTCTCAACTTATCATTAATCAAATCAATGATGACTATCAAACAAAAGATGACAAACTCATGCCTTACAAAAAGATGGTGGATGATTTCAAGAAGTACTTTGTAGAAATAACTTTTGAACAGATCCCCAGAAATGACAACAAAGAAGCAAACGCCATGGCTACACTTGCTTCTCTATTACAGACACGAGAAAATCAAGAGCGTTATGAATTCTTGGTTGAAGAGTTCTTTCATCCCGCCTATAATTATCCTGATTCCCAAACCATCTGTCAACTTATTAGACATGATTCCTCCCGCTATGGCCAAACTTACACATACCTAAAAGACAATATCTTACCTCCTGACTTATCAAAGAACCAAAAGAGAAACTTTATTCGCCAATCCTCTCATTATACTCTCATCGTAGATACCTTTTTTAAATGAGGTCTAGACGGTACTCTCTTAAGATGTCTCGAACAAGAAGAATCTGAGAAGGCCTTACATGAAGTCCATAACAACATTTGTGACACTCATTCAAGTGGTCTTACCCTTTCAAAAAAAATCATATGCTTGGGCTACTATTGGCCGACTATGGAACAAGATTCTTTCAAGATAGCAAGAACATGCAAACAATGTCAAATCCATGGGAATTTGATTCATGCACCGGCACAAGAACTACATGCTTTAGCAACATCTTGTCCTTTTTGTCAATGGGGACTTGATCTGGTAGGAAAGATAAATCCTTCCTCATCTAATGGACACAAATTCATCCTTGTAGCTATTGAGTATTTCACAAAATGGATTGAAGTGGTACCTCTCATCAATATCACAGGAAAACAAATTGCTGCATTTATCTTGAATTATATCATCTGTCGCTATGGAATACCAATGACTATTATTACTGATAATGGGAGACCATTCAAGAATCAAGATGTACAAGAGCTATGTGAGAAGTTCAAAATCCAGCACAGATTCTCCACACCATATTATCCATAGGGAAATGGGTAGGCAGAAGCATCTAACAAAATTATCCTGAAAATTCTTAAAAAGACAATGTATGGTGCTGGGAAAGATTGGCATATCCAACTAAACCCTGCTCTATGGGCTTACCGCACTAGTATCTCCACACCGACAGGTGCCACACCTTTTTCTCTTGTATATGGATCAGAAGCCATATTGCCAATCAAAGTAGAGATACCCTCTCTACATGTATCACTAAAAGGACTCATCCCAGATGAAGAACAAAGAGTATCTAGACTGCAAGAGTTAGAATTGTAGATCAAGAAATTGAAAATCATCAAAACAATAGCAATTAGGACAACCACAAAATATAAAGCTACTATGAAAGCAATCCCAATCCAATCAATGAAGACATAAAGACAAGATATTCAAATCAAATGAAATCAGAGCAAACCGATGCAGATATCTCCTTCACGTGGCTCCATTGTTCTTCTTTCACCTTCAAATTTGATATGGATCTCACCTACAAGTGCAAAATGCAAGCAGAAAGCAAGTTGTTGAGAGATGAAATTCATAGCATAAGGTTACTCAAAAATGTGGTTGATTCTCCCCTTTTCATTGAAGAAACTCATCCAATTTATAGACAAATTGGAGAGAGGACAAGATTAGCATGAAGAGATTTGAAAGGAAATTCAAATCAAGAATGACAAAATTATGACAAATGTATGACAATTTCTATGCAATGTGTATGACAAATTATGACAAGATTGAAATGTGATTCCCATGACAAAAGGGAAGAGAGAAAATAGCCACCATGATTGCAACAAATGGAAGCATAAACATAGGAGAAAATGAGGGAATGAAATTAGGGGAAATATTAGAAAAATTAAAGAAAATAGGAGAAATAGAAATTAGGAATTAGGAGAAATTAGCAAATTAGAAAATTGAGGAAAAAGATGAAATAGAAATTAGGTGAATTAATTAATTCATGAAAGAGACCTAGGACTAAATAAATAGATTTATTTAACCCACAAAGAAGAAGAAAAGGATTAAATGAACAAATCATTAAACCCTAGAAATAAGAGGACAAGGAATTAGGTCAAGACAACGAGAAATTAATGTACGTTCGATCATGATTCTGATTGACAAAGGACCAATGTTGATAAATGATTGAGATTGATTGACAAAAATCAATGACAAATTGACCAAGATTGACAAGGAGATCAAATTGATAGGTGCCAATTGATGAGGACCAATGACTAATCGATACAAATTGACATGATTGAAAAGGACAAGGATCGATGATGAATCAATCACAAAATGACAAGATTCACAAGTTGATAATCACAAATGATTACTAACAAGCTAAAGATGATTGAAAGATTGACAAGAGGATAAAACCCTAATTCTATCATCGATTAGGATTGACGATGTCTAAAATGATGATAAATGAGCACGCACCATGATGCGATAGGATAAGATCGACCAAAATCATGACTAAAGATTGCTATCGACAAGACCTAATTCAAAAGTGAGAAAAATGAGGAATGTAGAAGGACTTGATGCTCGCAAATGATAAAGACCAAGTGTGCAACATAGAAGAAATGTTAATGCGACACAAGAACCCTAAAATAAGGCAATGTGCCAATGTTAAAGTATGACTCCACAAGCGTTGACCATTTTTAGATGTCTACAAGAACTAATCCATGAACGAAGACAAAATGCCTTTGATCATCTAAAGGTATATCAGCAAAGAATGTGCCAAAGCTATAATCATAAGGTTAAACCAAGAATCTTTCAAGTTGGAGAACTAGTGCTAAAAGAAAACCCACACAACCAGGCAGATCGAGAAAAGGAAGGAAAGTTTGAACCAAACTAGTTAGGTACGTTTGTAGTCACAACAGTATTTGGGTCAGTAGCATATCAAATATCAACACCGGATGAAGATCAGCTCGAGGAACCTATCAATAGCATGCACCTGAAGAAATTCTATGTCTAAAAATCAAAAAATAAAAAACAGTGAAAAATTAGAAAAATAAAAAACAGTGAAAAATCAGAAAAATCCTAAAAAGTGAAAAAGCAAAAAAAAAAAAAAAAAAAAAAAAAATCAAATATCATAAAAAGTGCAATAAAAACAGATGGTGAAAACCTGGCAAACAGGTGCTATCTGTCTGCTAGCTCTTCCATTTATTAGTTCATGCATTCATTCTTCCATTAGCGCTATACATGACCATCATAAAGCCTTTATACATATGCAAGCACCCCAGGTGGCTTCTTACCATGGTTTGGATCATTGGATATATCATAATGACTTTGTTTCTAGGCTTGGGGAAAAATCCTACACCTAGCTGGGGGCAAACTCTTGACCATTTTGAGCTTAATCAAACAAGTAGAACAAACAGTTAAACAACTCTTATCAAGCAAAAACTAAGACAAATCCAAATTTGAACACAAGATCAAACTATCAACTATCAAGCTATCACAAAGTCAATCTAAGCACATCACACACTTTTTAGTGGATAATATCTTTTTGAATGATTGATTGTAACTTGATTGTTCAACTTTTATATATTTCTTTTTGCTATCATGTTTTCTGAGTGACTCCAGGATGTCTTTGACTAGAGGAACAAGGAAGAAACATGATATTTTTCTTGTCTGCTATCTAAAAATTAATCATGAATATGTGCATATTTGTCTTGGGACATGATCATCAAAATATCATTGAAGACATTTCCGATTTGCGTATTGAAATGATTAATACTGCCTGTTTTATGCAAGCAACACTCAGGTCATCTCGATTGAATTATACCTCGATGCTTGTGTTAACTTGCTATATCAAAATCCAGGAAAATAGTGCTCAGGTCATCATGGTTTAATTATACCATCGATGTTTGCACTCACTTCCCACACTTCAAAGCTCAATGATGACAAAAAGGCAAAATAATCCAGTGACTGGTTCGGTCATAGCTTTGTATTCCATTGCATTTTAGCTTGCATTTCATTCTTGCATGGGACCCTACAAGCTCCTTTTATCCAAGGTTAAATCTATCACAGGAATTGTTGGGAGTATTTAAAACTGATTCAAGTTCATAGGCCCATTTCAAAAATTTGCCCTGCATTTCCGAATGATTAAAATAAGTCAGTTTGAATAGCCTAGTTAGCAAGGGGGTAAAATGGAGCTAGTTGATTTTCAGAGGGTAAGGCTCGGGATTCATGTCCCACACCTTTCATTTGGCCTATTCAGTGATGTGCAACTTTCAGAATTCAATTTGGATAAGTTTATGAGGTACCCAGTTTGAGGGGTGAGTTGGAAGTGCATTTTAGGCACAAATGCAGATTTTGTTGAGTAGCCTACTCTGAGAGATTACATCTTTTGCCCTGTTGATCATCATGAAAAATTTCAAAGTGGATTCAATTATATGCATAAATGTGAGTGAGCTTGCAAATTTTCAAGTCTTAACGAATCCATTTGCTCAGTTTTCAAAGCTGAATCCGTTTGCAATTTCTATGTTTTGGCAAGTCCCTATTTCGACAGCTAGTCGGAGCCCTGTTTCGTGTAAGTGTAAAAGTTGCCTCAGTAAGCGTCATGTCAAAGTGTTTATTCCAAGCTGATTTTGGTATAAATGATGAGCTACGTTTCAAATTTCAAGGCTCTACCAATCCGTTTGATCGGTTTTCAAAAGAGCTCATTTTGCCATCAAATTCAGTTATCCGTACTCCAGTGTTATATCAGTTAATGTAGCCATTTTTGCATGCGCGCCATTTTCATCTTGTTAGTTTGGTGATTGAACTGAAGATTTAATATGTACTTAAAGGTACCTATGTTCCAAATTTCAGGGCCTACGGAGGTCGTTTGGTATTTTTGAGAAAGGCATCATGTGTTGCCAGGACATTGACTTCATCAGGTCTGCAGTGTTGACAAAGCCAGTAGGGCATTTTTGAAAATTAATATCTCTTTGCTCGGGACTCATCTTGAGAAAGTATTTGGTAGAAGTCATCCTTGTATATCAGAGTACACGCCTGTCAGATGGCGAGCTCCAGAAAGGTGTTTTGACAAGTTTGAAAATTACGTCTTCATGATTAAATGCAAAAATTGTGGCGTAATTGCCTGAAGGTTGTAAAATACGGATTAATGATCCAAAAATGATGCCGATCATTTCCAGAGGTATGTTTGAGGTCAGTGAAGCATTCAAGGGGCTAGTTGCTTGAAAATGAAATTTTTTTTAGTTGGACCCACTTTGGGGCCCGGCCCGGCTCGTGTCATTGCATAAATTTCATGGTAAAATGCCACTATTACTAGCTCTGTTTACATTTTGATCCTTTATGTCTTGTCACCATGGTGAATCAAGCAAGGAGTAATTCCAATATGCGCCTTGCATGGTTAATGGAAAGGGTGTTTTTTTTTTAAAGGATTCAAGACAAATGCAAATAGCATTTTGTAAGTAGCATAAATCCTCCAGTGCAGTGTAAAAGAATGTTTATTATCTGGGTGAATCAAAAGAATGCCTTGAAGTTTAGACAGTAGAAGCTATGTGTTTGAGAGTCTGTGCAAGGAGTTCTGAGTAATTTTAGACAAAAGTCATCAAAATTGAAACTATTGTTAATGATCAGGCTAACAGAACCAATTCCACCATGGTTGCTTTTACCCCCAATGAAGGACTTGTTGGTGATCTTGCCAAGATTAGGATTGCAGTTAATCCAACCAACATTGTTTTTTATGCCAAGAGGCTCATTTGGGAGGAGACATAGTGATCCTTGTGTGCAGTCTCATAAATTGTTGTGGCCATTCACTATCATTCCCGGTTAGAATGACAAACCTATGTTCCAAGTGGATTACAAAGGTGAGAAAGAGCTATTTGTAGCCGAGGAAATAAACAGTGTAGAGCCATCTTTCCAATGTTCATGGTGCCTTTGACCTCCACTTTTCTAAGCTCATGTCAATGCGAAGAGGGTAAGCAAAGTCAGCATGGCATTTTCCCTCACGTGCACCCCATCTCCCAAAGCTCACGTGTGTGTCTGAAGGCATTGCAAAGGACCCAGATGGGCGTGGAGATGAGGAAAAGGTTGTAGAGACATTCTTTCCAGCCAAAGACCTCCCTGTAGTGTGGCTATGGAGTGTAGCCGAACCTTGAGTAATGCCTTGCATGGTTAATGGAGAGGGCGTTGAAAGGTGTTTTAAAATGAAGGCCAAGGCAGCGTGGAGTTCCTTTGGTAGATGTAGCCCCAAATGAAACAAGCTTGTTATCTCCTCCAAATGCTATGGGCTTGTAACATCTCCCATGCCATAAGTTGCAAAGGGTAAAAGGTGTTTGGTGATGGAGCATGGTGGGAGAAGACAATGCAAAATGCCTCCATGTACGTGGCTTTGGAGTGTAATAAAACTCTGAGTAATGCCCCTACGTAGAAGCCTCTAGAGTAGCGTAGGAGACTGGGAAGGGACATGGAAAATAGTAAGGCATTAAAACTTCAATGTCCTCCCTCTCTATCACAGCGTGGTGTATGAAGTTCCCTGGCAGTGGATGTGTTTTCTAGGCATTGAAAGCATGATCCAAAGCAAAGGCAACAATTCATCCAAGTCCTCCTGCGTGGCATCATGAAGGTTAATAAAAATTCTACAGATGTATTGGGTGTTCAGTGTTGAATTCCCTACGTAATGTATGGAGTGGTCATTGAAAGGGATTTTAGTGTGATGTTTGGAGAGTTTTGAGACTCCAAGTAAATCCATTGACAGATTTGCAATGCATAATGCATTTTCCCTGTGCATGGTTATTGGGAGGCAATAATTTTTTAAAAGCAAATGTAACCAACTGCCATGAAAACTCAGAGAAAAGCTCCAAAATCGCAGTCCCAGGCATAATGCACTATCCCACATGCACTGGGAAGTAGTTCTTTTTAATGTTTATATGCTAATCCACACAATACTAATATGTCTAAGCCATAAAGGCTTTTGACAGATGGTGCTTGATGGCACCCAAGGTGGGCCCATGCGCGAGCATGGATCCCGAGGTGACAGAGGAGATGACTGAGCGACGACTAGGTGGACCCCATGTAGGCACACTTCCCAAGGCAGATAAGCAAAATTTTGCAGAGGAAGGTCGGCTTAACAAGTGAGCAAGTTTGAGATTGATCAACGGTGTGTGCTATTTCGCGAAAGGAAGTTGCACGTAGTTTAAAACCAGCAAAATTGCGAAAGCTAGTGGCGGGTACAGTCAGCGGTCCAGCAAGCGGGTCTCGGTGAGGTGGCAGTGACGTGGCACATAGTTGGCACACATGTGGCAGTCCAGTGGCAATGATGTGGCACTGAGGTGGTGTACACGTGGCGGCCAAGTGGCGGATGAGCAAGCGAACATGTGGCAGTGATGAGGTGTCATCCCAGGTGGCACCCAGTGGACCCCATCAGCCAATCGGAGGCCGCCACGTGGCAAGGCATCAGAGCACATCAGAGGCAAAAAATTAAAATTAAAATTGTTTATTATATAGTTTAAACTATACTAATAAATGAAAAATTTAAATGATGGTGCACATTGGGGAATTAATTCGCCCAGGACTCAATTTTTAGCCAAGGTATAAAGTGTTATATATTTTCGGAAAGCTCTCGGAATGAGGAATCTAATTATGAAGTTAATTTTGACAAATGTCAGATTTTTTGGAAGTAGTTTGGCCGGGAGTAAAATTTAGTTAGAGAGAAGATATTTGATATTTTCAGTTGCAGATTTGATTTTCTTCCCTCCTCTTTTTATTCCCAATTCTTCTCAGTTGTAAGGGTTCCAGAAATTTGGAGAATGGCTCCATTTTTTCATGGCTTCCAATTCTGAGTATTCTTCCAGATTGTACAGAGAAGGGTTATCCTTTCAGTAATGGAGTTCGATTCTTTTCTATATGTGTTCTTAGCTGCAGGTTCTTGTGTATGTAAGGCATGCACAAATTCACACAGAAGTTGTCTCTAGATTTGTATTTTCATTATATTAAATCAGATCCTCAAGGAGGATGAGATTTGTTATCTCAAGGAGGTAATTTTGATTGTTTCCAGGGATTCTTCAAGGAAGAATTTAAATTATGTAATAAATCATGAATAATGGAATATAGTGTCTGGATTTGATATTCTCTGTGAGTGAGCTAAGTAATGCATTTATGCAAGGCATTAAATGCATGAATATTTAATAATGAAGATGGATTTGCAGTATAAGGTTTCATTTATAGTTTGATGTGTGACTCTGTTGCCCTTGGATAAGGCACTGATCTTACAAGTTTGGGGATGTCTTTCAGATCAAACAATTTAAAAGATAAATCTATTTCCCTTTATGTTTAGGGGTGTGTTCTTCTCATTCCAAGCTCTATTTTCATTTATGATTTATACAGATCTAGCCAATCTGTAGTGTGTTCCTAATTTGGTGAGCTTGTGGAATGGTTTGTTTGCTCATTGTTGATGCAGTCCTATGTTTGTGATTGTTGTATTCAGTGCATCAAAAGGGTGTCCCCCCCTAGGTCTAGCAGAACTTGAAGTGCAGGAGGATCATTAGGATCCTATGTTATGTTGTCCAAGCCCTGAGGTGTTTCATTGATTGACATTGGTTATCTCATAGATAAATTTGCAGGTATACTTGGGTTATCACTTTTGGTAAACAATAGGAATCATCAAAGTATCATCACAAGCGTATATGCAATTAGAATGATGACTCATCTCTCTCATGATATTATCAACCTAGCCCAAATCTTATGCTATCTCTCTCAACAGAACCAACAATCACCATATCCAAAATATTTCTGCAACTTGATATCAACAAAATGTCATTTTTTATCTAATCAACCTTATCAAATCAAATCAATCAAACAAACATAATCAATTCTATCATGTCTTATACAGGATGTATCCTTCCTAAAACCAGATGATCTGATTCTAATTCATGTCTTATACAGGATGTATCCTTCCTGAAAACAGACGTTCTGATCATGTCTTATACAGGATGAATCCTTCCTGAAACCAGACGCTTCGATCATCGTTGTCTTATACAGGATGAAGCCTTCCTAAAACCAGACTGAATCTAATCAATCAAGATTTTTCAATCTTACCGATCTAGGCAATCAAGCTAATCAAAGAACTCGTTGTAGACGTCTAAAAATGGTCAACACTTGCGGAGTTATACTTTAACATTCACGCATTGCCTTATTTTAGGGTTTTTGCGTCGCATTAACATTTCTTCTATGTTGCACATTTGGTCTTTATCATTTGCGAGCATCGAGTCCTTCTTCTGCATTCTTCTTTTGTCTCGCTTTCGAATTAGGTCTTGTCGATAACAATCTTCAGTCATGATTTTGGTCAATTTTATCCTGTCGCATCAATGTGCGTGCTCATTTGTCATATTTTGGCATTGTCAATTCGATTTCATTTTGGACATCGTCAATCGTAATCGATGATAGAATTAGGTTTTTGTCCTCTTATTAATCTTGTCATTTTACGATCGATTCGTCATTGATCCTTGTCCTCTTGTCAATCTCGTCAATTTTGCGGTCGATTTGTCATCGATCGTCGTCCTTTTCAATCGTTGTCCTTTTGGGTCAATTAGTCATTGTTCCTCGTCAATTGACGCCTATCAAATTGATCTCTTTGTCAGTCTTGGTCAATTTGTCAACCAATTTCAATCGTTTATCAGCATTGGTCCTTTGTCAATCAAAATCATGATCAAATCGACATTAATTTCTTGTTGTCTTGACCTAATTCCTTGTCCTCTTATTTCTAGGATTTTATGATTTATTCATTTAATCTTGATTGTCATTTTCCCTCTAGGTTAAATAATTTATTTATTTATCCTAAGTCTTCTTGTCACAATTAAATATTTATTTAATTGGCTAATTAATTCTTTCCTCTTTTTGTGAATTAATTAATGAATGAAAAATTATTAATTAATTTACCTAATTTACTAATTTCTAATTTCCTATTTTTCCAATTCATCTAATTTTCTATTTTCTCCTATTTTTCTAATATTTCCCCTAATTTCATGGGAATGACATAGCAATGTTGTCATAATTTGTCATAATTTGTCAATCAATCAATTTTGCATAGCAACCTTGTCAATTTGTCATAATTTGTCAATCAATCAATCTTGCATAGAAAGTGTCAATTTTGTCATAATTTGTCATATTTGTCATTCTTGATTTGAAATTTCCTTTCAAATCACTTCATGCTAATCTTGTCATCTCTCCAATTTGTCTATAAATTGGATGAGCTTTTTTAATCAAAGGATCCGATCAATCAATCACACTTCTAGTATCTTTACGCTGCCATTTCAATCTTGCTTTCATGCTATGCCTTTGCACTTGTAGGTGAGATCCACAAACAAAGCAATTTGAAAGAGAAAGAAGGACAATGGAGAATTCTGGAGGAGACATTCACGTTTGCGATGGTTTTCCTTGGATTTGAATGTCTTGTTTTCGTGTCTCTATTGAATGTTTTTAGGATTTGTCATTGCAATTTAGTTTTTTGTGATTGAGCTAGTCTAATTTGCTACTTGCTTTGATGATTTCCAAATTCCTATCTACATTAATTGGTGAACCCAACGTGAACTAACCATTTAACTATGTTTTGAGTGCCTTTTGAGCTGATTTGTAGGTGAAAAACTCAAGAAATAGGGTGACCCAGAGCTCTCTAGACACTTATGCACCTGTGTAGGAGGAATCCGCACTTGTGTTAAGGAGACATGCGCCTGTGTCAAGGCATTCTGCGCCTATGTCAAGGAATTTTGTGCTTGTATCAAGACATTATGTGCCTATGTTGGGACATTCTGCGCCTATGTAAGGCCAGAAACAGAGGTGAAAATCAGTGTTTTTACTTGCAAATTACTTTGTTTTCATTATGTTCTTATATTCTACTTTTCTTTGGTACTGATTCTCTATGCAGCACCTTGGCGTTACGTGTGATGAAGACAAAAAAAAAATTAAACTACTAACAAATCTTATGCAGGACACGGTCAAAGACTGTTATTAAAACATCTTGCATGTGATTTTTAGAGTAGTTGCAC
This sequence comes from Cryptomeria japonica, assembly GCF_030272615.1. NCBI lineage: Eukaryota > Viridiplantae > Streptophyta > Pinopsida > Cupressales > Cupressaceae > Cryptomeria > Cryptomeria japonica. The sequence continues at coordinate 31,439,959 of NC_081415.1, read as the reverse complement.
ATTTAGTTTCTTAAAGGTTAATGAACACCATGCATGCTTTGTTTGCTTTTAGTTTGATTGCATGTTTTAACCATTAGAATTGGGCCTGCCTCGCGATTTGTCTGGCACTTCGCACAGGCATTGGTGAGAGGGAATGACCCTAAGTGGTGATGGGCTGAAGCCAAGCTCTTCCGAACCACTCTAAATAATTGTGGATGCAATGAAAGTTGTAGAAACCGGGTGCTGGAATGGTATTGCGATGATTTATTCACCAGATCAATACCCACTCGAACGGATGCCTTAACTAGAGCCTTTTGTTTGTAGAGACCAAAAACCTTCTATCTGTTGGCTCAGGCGTTGTGATACGCGCATGCCGAAGACACCTCTCATGTACTCCTTAGTTAGAGATAGCAAGTTCTTGGGAAGTGATGCCCCGAGAAGTGAGTGCACTGTAAGGGGGAGCCAATACTACCAAGCGTCTAGCTATCCGGCTAAGTGTTGTATTTCGGGTAGAGGATTCAATAGATATTGCCCTTTCCAGCCATAGGTTTTGTTATGAATGAGCATGATTGTCTTGGGTCTAAGTCCAAACATCTTGTCTTTTGTGATTGTCAAAAGTTGAATTATACAATTTTCACAAAACATCATTTGTCAAACAAGTCCAAACATTGTCCAAACAAGGTTTTAAAAAGAGAACATCCTTCCAACAAAGTTCAAAACATTTTCAAAACATGGCTTTCAAACACATTGAAATTAAAAAAAAAAACTTTGTCTCAACATTCATGTCACTTTAGGCTAGGTTTTGCATAGTCCAACTTAGGTCCTAAGGCATATTGTCATCTCCTTTCATTTTAGTCCTTTTCATTGCAAGCGTCCTCATTTTTCACTTAGGTTCAAAATCATTTCCCTAAGTTTGCATTTCATTGTCGTATCCAAGCTAGATTTCCATTTAGGTGACATCCTGCATTATCCTTGTCATGCTAAAATTAGGTCTTGCCTAGGTTGCATTTTGCATATTCCAAGTCATTGCTCTTCACATATCCTTGTCATTGTATTGTCAACTTGTCTTGGCTTCATCTTGTCATATCATATCCTTAGATCATTTTCATGTCATATCCTAAGTCATTGTCATAATCATTGCCTTCTTGTATTTACTCTCAAAAATTTGATTTGTCAAACTTGGAAATCAAAACTTTGGATGATACCCTAAGTTATTGTTAGGGAGTCTTGACCTTGTCTAAAATTTGTCCTTTCATTAATATCATTTTTTGTCAAACCTAGCTTAGTATCCAAGAATATAGGTGAGACATTGTCAATTTGTCCTATTGTCATTTGGTCCTTTGTCCTTTAAGGTCTTGGCTTCATTTCAACTTCCCAAGGTTGAGTCTTTAGGTTTGCATTCCAAAAAGTTTGTCAAAATCTAGAAAAACAACAAAAACATAGGTTGCATTCTTGCCACATATTGCATTTTTATCTATTTAGGTTGCATTTAGTTGCATATCATACATCATCCTTTTAAAATAAAAAATCCCCAAAACATTGCATAGTGACATGTCTATTGAAACAAGGTTCCAAGCACCAATGATGCAACAAAGTTTGACGTATCAACCGACAATGCAATCGAATTTTAATCCAAGGCAATCACAATTATATCCAACCCAACAACAAGGCAATATTGGTCAAACTTATCATGATGATGTAAATGTCCAAATACAAAACCTAGAGGAGAAACTAGCTCAAGAAAAGGAGATATTGGAACAAAAAGTGAAAAACATTGAGAAGAACAGATCACAAATGTCCAAAAGGTTTCAAAAATTTCTAGGTCAAAATCCAAAGATTGAGCCAATTGATGTAAGATCTCTTATTGAATGATCATACATACCAGCTCTCCTCTCACAAATAGAGATGATGAAACAATTTCAAGAAAAGAGACAACAACATTATGTGCCTCCACATCAAGAACAAGAAGGTGTTTACTATCAATCAGATTTTCAACCATCACAAACAATTGTTCAACAGCTCCAACATTTCCAACAAACACAACCAATGGTCCAACATATACAACCAACACAACCAATGGTCCAATTTCAATAATATGTCCAACCAACTATACAATGTCCACAAATAGTTCAACCAATGGTGGAATATAAACAAGTTCAATCAACATATCAATGTCAACAACCACAACCAAACATTCAAATACAAACGTTGCAGCACACACCAAGCCAAATTTTGAACATGTCAAACCAATTTGATCAACATCAAATTTGAAATCAAAACATGACATCAGACTAGAACCAACTCCTTTCCAAACAAGTTCAAATTCCAGATACAACTATGTCAAAACCTCAAAATAAAGGTGGCTTTATTGCAAGGATCTTAAGGAACCTACCAAGTGATTTCTTTGAAGAAGATCAAGATAATACACTTATGTCTAGCAATGCCTCATCTCCCCACAAACAAATGGAATCTCTAGTGGCATCTATCCCTACACCTTTAGTAGTTTCACAAGAACCTTCCATATTGTCCTCACCAAACAATACACCCAAGGATGCAATTATCCAAGGGCTATCCATAATTGATTGCCAAGATAATCCAATTCATGATGCACATCCTTGTCATGTTTTAGAAATACAAGAACCAATGCAACCATGCACTTTATTGCCATTACCTGTTTTAGAGGACCCCATTTGAAGTCCCTCTTCCTCATGTTCAAGCATTGATTCCTTGCTAGAATCCATCACAAATGTTCAAAGTGCATTTCCTTCATGCCAAAACATTAATTTCTTGCCAAAATCCCCCATGCATATCCAAAGTCCAACCCCATGTCAAGAGGATAATTTAGAGCATGAAGAAACGTGTCTTAAAAAAGATCAAGATCAAGATCCTAAATCTTATCATCCCATCCAATTGTTGACCAGGACCCCATCTTCCCAGACACTCATGATGATTCCCCTATTCTTGTCCATCCTATCTGAAGTCCTATTGACACTCCATTCCCTAAGAAAGATCAAGATATCCCAGTCCATCCAATCCCAAATGATCCCATTCCATTTCATGAAAAAAATGTCCTTTCAAATCCCATTGACATTCCAGATATCCCTTCCATCCTTTCTGATGATCCCATTAAAAGTCTAGAGCAAAGCAACTTTAAAGAGGATTCCACTGATCTTCCTCCTTGTCAAGATCAAATTATTCCTTTAAATCCTCCACAAGATCCTTTTGTTCCTCCATCTCCTTGTCTTAATGCTCTATATACACTCCAAGATCGCATTTCTTTTGATGATCCCATTATTTCTCCCATTCCATCTCTTGAAGAGCCTGTCATTGAACCATGTCCACTACACAATCCTAGTCCCCCTCATGATCCTAATCCCCCTCATGATTCAAACGTGTCAGTGCAAGATGTTCATGAACCCCTGACATTAACAATGGGTTCTTCCTCTTTGTTGCAATCCAATCCACTTCAAGATCTCATTATTTCTCTCATATCATATCCACCTCATAATGGACTCGCGTCTTCTTCTCAAAGAAAAGAGCATGCTACAAGTCAAGATATTCATAAAGGCAAAGGAGTAGATCTCCATAAGAAAGAACCCCTCCATATCAAAGAAAATATTAAGGGTCATTGCCTTAGTGAAATTCCTCAAGACGTGGGTACCCCTACTAAATCCAACATTCCTTCAAAATCAAAACAAACACCTTCCCCATCATACTTTCCATCCATTTTAGGTCCTTATATCCCTTTGTCCTCTATGCAAGGTTAGCAAAGGCGCACATCTTTGAGTAAATTTCATCCATCCAAAAGACCTCCACTTCATTCCTATCCATCCATGCATTCCTTTCCCCCTCCAAGCAATTTCGATGCCAAGCATAAAAGTCATAAGTCTTGAAATCCACATGTATTCAAGGATCAACATGTCCAATATAATCAACATGTCAAAAGAAAGAAAAATATGATCTCTAAAGAAAAAGAAATATCCAAAAGGCCACAAAGGCCCACTGAGAAAAATAAAGCAAAGTCAAAATCTATATGGGTTCCTAAATCCCTTGTGCAAGAAATGCACTCCAAGGAACCACAAAAGTATGAAAAATCAAAAACCATGTGGATCCCTAAGCGGCTCCTTGAAGCACAAAAGCCTAAAGAAACATCCAACTTGGCATCTAAAGTTGCTATTCCTCCACCCAATCCTCTCAAATTTGTTCCTCCATCACCTTCTTCATCCATTTTGGGCCCTTATGTCCCAATATCCCAAGCTATTCCTCCATCCAAATCTCATAATCTGAGATCCATTTTTCCTCCATCAGTCCATCATCCCTCAAGGTGTGTGCCAATGTTGATCTTTCCTTCATTTCCACCCACTAAAGCCCAATTCTTCCAATACCCTATCTATTATCCAATGCATATTTTCCATCCTTCCATCCCTCTGGTCCAATCCTTTGCATAAATCCTTGCCTTCGTTTCATCTCTTTTTCCATGTCCTTATCCTACCAACGTCTTTGAGCATACTTTTAAAGGTCATGATCCATGTTCTTCAAGGCTACTATCCAAACAAAAAGATGCTTGAGTCCTTCTTGCATCCCCTATCATGTGTCCATCTTCTCCTGAAAAAGTCAAAATACAAAAAAAAGTGAGAAAAAAGAAAAAAGAAAAAGAAAACAAAAGTAAAGCAAAAATAATTCATCCACTAGTGAAAACCTGGCAAACAGGCGCTTTGGGAAAGCACCATGGTGAAAACCTGGCAAATAGGCACCATGTGTAACAGATTATTGCTCTGTCATCTATCATGACCCCTAGCTATACTTTTCCTCTACAAGTTTATCATGCTTGCTCTAACCCAATGTTTTGTTCCAGGCCTGTGATTGGTCAACATCATTGTCTTGCATACTCAGGTTTCCAGTCCTCGTGCATATGTTTCAGTCCTGGTCACTGTATATGTCTTTCAAAATTTCATTGGGTGTGTGCCCCTTGTCATGATCAATTACTGGAGCTTTTGAATTGAAAAATGTCCTGAAAAAATCATAAAAGATTGAAAAATGTCCTGAAAAAATCATAAAAAACTGAAAAATATCCTGAAAAAAATCCAAAAAACAAAAAAATCAAATAATGTCTTGAAATAATCCAAAAAAATCAAATAATGTCCTGAAAAAATCCAAAAAAAATCAAATAATGTCTTGAAAAAAGTCCCTAAAAAGTCAAATAATGTCCTTAAAAAACAAACAAAAAAATTGTAAAAAATCAGAAAAAACAAAACAACACAATATCCCCTTTGTGCATAGACAGATCGCTAAGCATACATCCAATGACACTCAATCACACACTACGCTTTAATGAAATCATGCATTAACAGATGAACTTTTCGATCAAACCAGACATTCAAACTGATTAAAATTGTCATATCAATCAATCAACATCAATATCATTTGTCCTTGTCACTACTATCATAGGTCTTATACAGGGTGTGGTATACTCGAAACCAGATTGTGTCCTGTCTTAGATGGGGTACCACATTCCCTGCAACTAGACAACATGATCATTCCTATTTTCCACTTTTGACAATGACAATCAGACTGTTTGTTTGACTTGGTTGAATTTGTGTGTCTTATCTTTTTACTAATTTATCTTTGGCTTCGATCATATTCCTATGTTGCTCGATGATGTCACTAAGTGATTTAGAGTGACCGAGATGGTTCATGGTCTCTTTGTTTGTTTTTTTGTTATGTTTGTTGTTTGTGGAATGTTTGTCACAAACTGGGGCAACTATATCATTGGGTGTCTGTGATAAGTACGTTCTCTTTGTGAACGCCGCACATACCTCAACCCTTGATGTATGCACCCTAGGATGCTTCACTCATTCCTTGTGTGTGATGTGTCTTTCTTTTGCAAAAAAGGTTGTGTTCCAGCTCTGGCCTTCAATGCCATGATGCTCTGCATCCACTTTGCTATGTTAAATAAAGGTTCTCACCTACAAAGTGCATTGGTGAAAGAAAGTTTTTCTTCATCTCTAACTGTCCTTTGTTTAATTTCTTCTTACTAACATTTCTTCCATCAGTTTGGGTAGTTAGTTCGGTCTAGTTCTCCGATCTCCAAAAAACATAAGTTGCATCCTGCATTCATTGATTAGTACATTTGTATTATGTCAAGCCCATATCTAGCATTTTATCCATTTCATCTTATAAATGCATCCAAAAACATAAACATCAATGGTACATAAACAGTGCATGAGCCATCCATACATGGAAAGTAAACATACGCTATAACACATTGCATCCCATCATATAGCTGCATATCATATCATATATCAAAAAACGTATCAGAGAACAAATTTGGACTGTTTGTCCTAAGTATGGCCCGTAGGCTGAGAACATAATGTCACACTATATATGTCTCTATCATAAGGAGTACGTGTACCTCTGTCACTAGGTGCTCCCTCTGTCCTCCTCATCCTTGCCATGTCTCAAGGATGTTGTCCCTCCTGCTCCAGGTCCTAGCTGTGGTGGTCTCCTAGGTCCACTCACCCCCATGCTGCTCACTGACCTCCGAGAATGTGGCCTGCTCTCTGTCCTCGATCGTGACCGATATGACCCTTCTCTCTGCTCTGGTGGAACTACACTCTCATATAGTGTCCTCCAATGGTGTATCTCATCTCCGGTCTCTACCAACATTTGTGCCATCTCATGTGCACTGGCATTCCTAATCGGCCCAATATACTCGGTCACTCTCTGCTCTGCTTGTTGTGCTTGGGCTATCATTGTATCTCGAGCCACTATAAGTCTGGCTATCTCTACTTTGCACTGATCTTTCTCTATCCTCAAGGTAGCATTCTATCTCTCTAATGTGGCAATGTGATCATGCTGACTTGCTATGGTGGCCCTACATATCTCCATCTCCTCTATGCTAGCTATCTCCGGCTCTATGGGTATATCCTGCAATGACTCCTGATCAGCTGGATCTGGCTCATCCTCCTCATCCTCATCTCCATCCTCATCATCCCTTCCATCATTTTCATCCCCCTTATCCTCATCATCCTCATCATCTCCCTCCTCTTCTCCAGCGAGTGGGAAGTCCTCCTATCTCCTAGGTACCAGAATATCAGGATCTGTCAATGGCACTGGCCGTCGTCGTGCAAACCATCACTCATACTCCTCTGTCATCCCAACGTCCACCACATCTGATCTCCAATCCCACTATCTTTTCTATAGCTATGTGAAGTTGGCATATGCTATGTGTGGTTGAATCATCCTCCCCCACTGACTCGTCTCTCTATGAGATTGGGCAAAGTGTGTTGTCCCTCTGGGTACATCTTGTCTCTCTCCAAACTATCGTCTGACTCTCTCTGGTAGATACATCTCAATCACTCTCTATCAGTTCACTGGTCGCCCAATCAGGTATCTCTCCTGTCTGCAATATGGTAGCTCCTCACTATCATCTGACCATCTAGGGAAATCAAGATATGGCCTCCATGTGAACTCTCTCAATCTGTCTAGCTCATGTCACCAATACAATATGTATCTGAATGGACCCTATCTCAACGTACCCCCATAACAGTACACATATGGTCGATGTGGTACTACCTGTTTCTCTGCAATCGATCGACATATGGCTATGTGCTCAAATGCCCATACCTGTAATAGTGTGACCCCATAGCTCAAAGTCTAAACCCCCTGATATGCTATTTGATGCAATTGAAAATATAGCATGGCAAGCACACATGGTCCCCATGTGTATACAGTCCCCTTTGTCACCAACCGCTCTAGCACTCTTCCCCATCTAATAGGCATGCTATCACCATAGCTATTACCACATAATGTTGATCGTACTCTGCTGCCATGGTCTCCGAGCCAATCTCCCTCTCTACGATATCTAGATCATCTGCGTTGCACTCAAATAATCTGCATAAAGCATCTCTCCCTATTGCTTGGTCATACTCTATCATCTCCCCATGAATCAAAATGCAAAGGATACGCCACACGTCCTCTAGTGTCACCGTCGCCTCTCCTGTCGGTAGATGGAATGAGGAAGTCTCTAAATGCCATTGCTCTACCAATGTGGTAAGCAGTCCTATGTTTTCCCTAATCTCGGGCATGAATGTAAAATAGTATAATCCAAGTCCTGCTAATGTATCTTTGTCTGTACTCCTGAGTCTATGTCACAACATGAAACAGTCGGGTCTGTTCTTCCACGTAATCAATGGATACTGTCGACTCTGCATCACAATTGGGGCACACTTTGTCAGTTTTAGGGTTTTCTCCTAAGGGTTGCATTTCCTTGTTTCATGCACAAATCAGGGTGTTTCTTATCTATTTTGACCTATCCTACCCTTATCCCCCTTTTCGGGATCATCCACGTGTTGTTTTAGGTTAAATTAGGGTCTTAAGTGCACAACTACGCCTGTGTACCCCATCCTGCACCTATGCAGCATCAAGTTGCACCTGTGTACCCTACACAAGCGCAGAACATCCTCACACAAGCGCAAAATGCACCCACACAGGCGCATAAGTCCTTTTTTTCATTCCCTGTGGACCCCATAATGTCCCGCAAGAAAGTAGAATTCATGAAATTGACAATATGGGTTTTTGAGAGACATACCACTGCTCCCGCATCATCTGATCATCTGTAGGTGCATACGCATTCCCCAAGGTGATCTACCATTGGAACGTTTGCCATCTCTCTACAAAGGTCCTTTTCTAGAGCAACAAATCCTCCACTTTGGCTAGTGCAAATGAGCTCTTTTCCTTCTCTTTGTCTCATTTATAGATCTTTGTCAGTGCCTAGATGGACGTTGATGCTCTCCATCTTATGCTAGTCATGGTCTTTTGCACCTTCTATTGCTTGTAATTTGTGCATCCGACCTTCAATTCTTGATCCGTTTGATCCTATCATTTTCTATCATTCTTATCAATCAATTGGCCTCTTTTCTGGATGTTTCTGGCCAATTCCTCGAGGGGGCATGCATATGTCATTGTTATTGTCTGGGTCATTTTCATTATTGTTCTTTGAAACAATGCTTAAAATTGCATTGTCTCAAAGAGGGGCAAAATGTAGACGTCTAAAAATGGTCAACGCTTGTGGAGTTATACTTTAACATTCACGCATTGCCTTATTTTAAGGTTTTTGCGTCGCATTAACATTTCTTCTATGTTGTGCACTTGGTCTTTATCATTTGTGAGCATCGAGTCCTTCTTCTGCATTCTTCATTTGTCTCGCTTTCGAATTAGGTCTTGTCGATAACAATCTTCAGTCATGATTTTGGTCGATTTTATCCTATTGCATCAATGTGCATGCTCATTTGTCATATTTTGACATTGTCAATTCGATTTCATTTTGGACATCGTCAATCCTAATCGATGATAGAATTAGGGTTTTTTCCTCTTGTTAATCTTGTCATTTTGCAATCGATTCGTCATCAATCCTTGTCCTCTTGTCAATCTCATCAATTTTGCGGTTGATTTGTCATCGATCGTTGTCCTTTTCAATCGTCGTCCTTTTGGATCAATTAGTCATTGTTCCTCATCAATTGATGCCTATCAAATTGATCTCTTTGTCAATCTTGGTCAATTTGTCAACCAATTTCAATCGTTTATCAGCATTGGTCCTTTGTCAATCAAAATCATGATCGAATCGACATTAATTTCTTGTTGTCTTGACCTAATTCCTTATCCTCTTATTTCTAGGATTTTATGATTTATTCATTTAATCTTGATTGTCATTTTCCCTCTAGGTTAAATAATTTATTTATTTATCCTAAGTCTTCTTGTCACAATTAAATATTTATTTAATTGGCTAATTAATTCTTTCCTCTTTTTGTGAATTAATTAATGAATGAAAAATTATTAATTAATTTACCTAATTTACTAATTTCTAATTTCCTATTTTTCCAATTCATCTAATTTTCTATTTTCTCCTATTTTTCTAATATTTCCCTAATTTCATGGGAATGACATAGCAATGTTGTCATAATTTGTCAATCAATCAATTTTGCATAGCAACCTTGTCAATTTGTCATAATTTGTCAATCAATCAATCCTATCAAATTAATACCATCATCAAAATGAGATTATTCTTTGAATAAACGTGTAATCACACCTTGCTTCAAAGAGGGGCAAAATGTATACACCTAAAAATGGTCTGAAGATAATTAATTAAATAAGCAATTATTTAATTAATCTCTCCTTCCCAATTTAATTAAATTCACTAAGCAATTTGATTAAATCTCTCATTCATCTACTTATTAATAAATCTAAGGATTTATTAAATAGGTTCATTTCATCCCCTTTAATTAATTAATTCAAATTAATTAATTCCCTCCATGCAAATTCATTTCTTCTAAATCTCCTAATTAATTAAAACAAATCAAATCATGAGTTGTTGAGATTAATTAGCCACTTTCCTAGTATTTGAATTTTTAAATTCAAATTCTCCTAACTTCTACCACTCCTAAACCTAACCATTCCTAAACCTAACCCATTCTACCTACCACCATGTCCCCTTTCATCCAACATCTTCTATAACCTTTGTGACACTTGTCACTAAGTATTCCCTTTAATCCAACCCCCTTTGCCAACCTCCTCCAATTTGACCATTGATATCTTCAGATCAATCTCAACCGTTGATTCATGCCAACTCACCCTTAGCCTTGGAAAATCCTATAAATAGACCTCATTTTGAGCAATATGGATCCCATCTCATTCGTAGCTTAAGCATTGTTACTATAGGCATCTAGCTTCTAGTTTATCAGTTTTAGCAATGTTATCATGCTCATTTTAGCTTAATTGCATCTTCATTCTAGTTAATTTTCTAGATCAATCAATGCATTCATATAGCTTAATCATGCTATTCTTGCTAGATCATGTATTTTCAGCATTCAAATCCTCCATCTAAGTGTAGTCAAGTCACTGAATTTTGCATAATCTGATCTGAGAGCATTTTTCATACTCGCATTTACTAGGAGGCAATAAGTCGATTAGCTATGGTTTTACATGTCTTTGATTTAATCTACTAACCATGCTTGCAATGATTTATTGAGTGTTTTGTGTTGTAGGAACAGATATAACAGGTACACTTCATAGAGCACAACAATATGTTTTGATATGGTTAATGTGTTTAACTAATAAAGCCACTTAGATATGATTAGATGACCAAAATAGATCTGAAATGAGATTTGACTTATGTTAGTAAAGTGTTTTGATGTTTTGGTTAAATGGTATGTGAGTTTAAGATCTATTACACTGTTATAATGATATCTTAGTCAACTGGTAAGATTGACAGTGCAGTATCAGTTTTTGATACAGAATCTAAATTGGTTAGTTCAGTGATTGCTTTATGAGTTGAGTTTAAGTTTAGTGAAAGTTTAGTTTATTTTCTATCTACTGATTCACCCCCCCCCTCACAGTAGTTTTCTGGATCCTTATTGATTTATCATATCATCAAATCATCTATCAAGAATCTGGCAATCACATGAGATCAAGCATTCAAGAGCAATTCAACATCTTCAATCTTCCTTCAAGCCTTGGAGTAGAAATAAAGTCAAGGATCAAGCATTGAAGTGGAGATTTACATCCTATGTCATGAAACCCTAATTCCATGTGGAGGAAAGAAAACTTCACAAGGAGGTATAATCATTCAATTTTTAGTTATAATTTAGCATCTCCCTCAAAAGGAGAACCTTTCCTTTCAGTTATGTTAACTAAATTAATCTCCATTTCATGGTTAATTCCAAAACCGGGGTTTGACATAAGGCAAGTTCCTATTCACAACCTATTTCCCTTTCTTTTGGTGTGTAGGAAATAGGTGCATAGCTATACTTATCAGAATAAGCTTCAGACACATAGATAGAACAACTCTTTTTGGTGTGCAAAACATTTGGAGGACCGTGTTGCCTCCTCACGACCCTTGCTTTTTTGGGGCATTTTCACAGCACACATCTGAATCATCTTATATTACTCAGATCCAGGTGCATGACAAAATCCTAACCTATATCTCTTTATTTTCTCAGATTTGTCTTCCATTTCGCCATGTTACCCTAAATCGGCATTTCAACTTACAAAAGAGGAAAAAACACATCATAATCAATCAATCCACTTAGTATTAAGTCCTTATTAGATTTGTGATTTAATCTAGTAGATTCTCCCCCTATTTTGAATGTAAAGGAATTCCCCCCTAAAAGAAAAAATTGATTTGGTGATTTCTCCTTCTATGTTGCAAATTCCCAAATCAAATTTTCCCCTTTACAGTAACTTTGCTCCACAATGGTTGATGATGAATATGCAGCCTTGAAACTCTCAAGATGCTTGATAATCAATTCTTCATAGATGCATGGATGTTATAGATAGTTAATGGATGGAGTCTTCTAGTTCTAAATAAAATTATAGGATGTCTTTATATAAAGTTCCCTACGTAATTTAGTTTAGTAATTAGGTTGACCTCGAATGATCATGTGTAGACTAGGGGATCAAATTTTATCGGGGAGATATACCACCTACCCCATTTTAAATTGGGGCCCCTTTGAGAGGAACCGGGGCATATGTGGTGCCCTGATCCTTCTACAAAGTAGACCAAAATAAGCAGTCAAGGGGGTGTGCATCTCACAATGAGACACGCCAAAAGTTTTACATGAAATAAAGTTGAATAATCTGGCTTGAATGGACCTAGAGAGGGGATGAGGATAGGTCACACTAAGGGGGAGTACAAACATGAGGTGTAAATTGGACTAGTGATGATTTACAAAACTACAAATATGAACAACAAAATTCTCTTTGGGTCAACATGGTAGAGACCAAAAAGAGAGATCTCAGTGCTTTGCATCATCCCCAAGTAGACAACACAAATGTACACATTTGTGACAATACCAAATGTAGGACATAACATGAATACAACATATAGAATAATTGAGATATAAATAGAGGAATATCACAATATTTGAGTTCTCTTTATTACCTTGTACCAATAGAGTAGTAAGGGTCATCCAAAGAGAACCTAACATAACACAAAAGCTCAAGAAAAACATAATTGGAGAAGCACATTACATGCAAGAAAATACATAAAAGAGAATCCACTACACAACTGAGGCTAGTCTAGCAAGTAATATACCTCCCAGTCTTTCTTAACATCATTTAGGGATGGTAGAAAAGATGTAAGAGGAGCCACAACAAGAATGGTAGATGAAGCTACAAAAGCCATTGTCTAAGGAATCATTTGAGTATTTGAGAGACATGTTAGGGGTTTCTGCCCCTCCAATAGAGACTTGATTGATGCAGTTTGTCATCAGTCTGACATGCATTATCAGAGATATTATTCATTCTGGCATTGATGAGTGGTGCTACTACTTAGGGAGAGTAGTTATCTTTGAGATTCAGAGGCTTACATTCTTGCTTTGATATGTTTGTAAGATTTATGGCATTGATGTCAAAGGGGGAGAGATAGTGATGTGAAAAATAAATTCAGAACTTTATAGAGATATTATTCATAGGGGAAGAGTGATTGATATTCAGGAGATTGTTGGTTCTCTTCCATAGGGGGAGACTTGTTTGGAATTTTTTGGTACTTAGATGTTTTTCACATCAAGTGTTACCATAAATGCCAAAGGGGGAGATTATTGGCAATATGGATGAACTGATTATGTGTTGCATTGGTGTTTTGTCATTGATGTCAACACTAGCTATTATGGTTGGTTATCGATAGACAGGTTTTGGTTACCAACAGAAGATCTAGTGTTACTGGCAGAAGGGATTATCTATTGGACACTTCTGGCATGTTTGGATCAATGGAGTTTGTGTGAATTTATGTGTTACATACTTCTAGAGCATGTTTTTGCTAGTTGCTATTGACTTGGTAATCGGATGCTATCACACACTCTTGTAAGCCCTTACTGGCATGGGTTTCAGGTTTAACCGATAGAGCTTTCACTGAGAGATCCTGGCAGAATGAATAAATGGTGTTGGTGCGGCTTCTAGATGGATTTCAAGATGCTGAAGATATTCTTTGATCGTGCCTCAATTGATTGAAGACATTGCACTGGCATGGTGGACCTAGATTAGGTCCGGTATCTATCTAGGTTAAGGACTGATATAATGTTAACGTGTTCTCTACATGTTACCGAGATTATTTATGGATTGGTTATTGTTGTTTTGGTCTTAAGATGACATGGCATATCATTGTAATATGGATGTATGCAATGATCTTATTGTAATATCTTTTAGGTGGCTGACCTAATTGGTTTAGGCCTTAGGATTGGTATAAATTGATGTAAGATCTCATTGTAGATCATGGAATGAGAATGGAAATGTAATATCATATGTGAAGGAGATTTGGTAAATAATAGGTGATAGAATTGGGATTAAGGAAGAGGTCAAAGGCCTCTGGTATTGAGCTTAATTGGGACTGTAATCGGGCATGGTAGATGCTATCTCTGGTAGTTCATTATTCTGGATTATTGTCCATTTATCTTGAGGTGGTTATAACCTCTTTGTAGTTAGTGAGACTCTTCTATAATGAGCAGTACACTCTAGGAAGTGTGCCTTCCTGCATGTACAGGCCCCTCATTATATCACATACTTTCTATAGAAGTATCATCCAACTGTGAGTAGGCTTCCCACCATGGTTTTTCCCTTTTCGGGTTTTCCACATACAAATCATGGTGTTATGTGGTATGGTTGCATTGTATTGATTATCTGTTTTATTGTCAAGTTGTATTTCTTACCAGTATTTGTTTCTTCTATTTTGGTACTTAATGTTTGTGTGATCCGGTTAAAGGTTATTAAGTGGTTTGATTGATATAATATATTAATAGCTCATTCACCCCCCCCCCCCTCAGTTTTTCACTGCTTATCCTAATAGTTTGTATTTAATTGTAGCTTCCTCTAGAGTTCTTTTGCCATCATCATCAAACTTGTCATAAAACTTAGAAAAAGGATTTATATTACCTTGTACTCTTAATGCTTCTTCCACCTCTCTAACTATCATCCTCGAGTGGGTGGAGTCTATTTTTGGCTTCTTGCTTGCTTTTTCTCCACCAGAGGACTTGTCCTTAGAGACTTTTGTGGCTTTAGTGCCCTTGGTCTTCATTTTCTTCACCTCTTCATCGGACTTAGTCTCTTCATCATCCTTCACCATCACAAATATTACTTTCTTCCCCTTTTCTTCACCATCAGATGATTTGGCTTTGGGTTTTGCCAAGCAGGAAGGCTTCTGTGAACTAGAGGAGGGTGTAGAGCTCTTCTTTTCTTTGCCTTGGGATCAGAGACTTATGGTTTATTCTTCTTCTTAATAGGATCCTCAGGAGGTAGTATTTTTATTTTCCTTGCTTCCTAGAGAACCTATTTTGTAATCCCTATGCTCTCTGCATATGCCTCCACTTCCTTCCTTACTTTCCTTTGAATTTTTGGCTTTTTGAATTGCTTGTGTAGCTTCAATCTCTTCTTAGCATAAGTACCAAATCTCTCTTTTGATGGATCTATTGGTTTTCTTAATAAATGTTGAGCATATAGTTCCAATATTTTCTCATCTATCTCATACCACATGGGCATGACCTGTACAGTCCTGGGTTCAACAACCCCCATCAAACATTGGTTTGTATCCACCATGAAGAAAATTATATCTTGATACTTCTCAACAACTAACTTGGGGATCCGTTCCCTTTCACGCATTTCACTCAGAATGTTTTTTAAGTAACCCCATAAAACAACTTTCTAGGCTTTAGTATCACCAATATTGTATAGAAATTCTCTAATTTGCACTCCCATAGGTCTATCATAAGCCCATTGGACTTAACCAACTCCCAGAATTTCATTCATGAAGTAGAAAAACAAGCATAGGATAAAAGTTACATATTTAAATAGATGTTTCTTGTCTTGCTTGATTATGGCCAAGTTCTTCATTAGCTCACTCTAGAGCAACTCACATAGGTCATAGTTTTTGTTCTCCCAGACCATCTCATATGCTGCATATATTGTTATTCCAGACACAAAATTCTCTTGATATAATAGTATATCTTATACCCAATCACCATTCATGCAAATATGACATTGTACTCCAAAATATTATTGATTTTAATGGCTCTCTTGTCAAACATCAAACCGGTTGTGCCTGTGACAATTTGGTTCTTCACCGACTTTAATGAGGGTAGCTCACCATATGGGCATAGACTAGTTGTGGCCCTAATAGAATTATTAGGGATCTTGGAAGGATTGTTTAACCACATGAACTCATCATACATTTTTCTAAGCACATATCAGACCCACTCTTGTTCATCAAACATCAAAAATTTGATGCACTACACAAAACCCTTTTCCTCCAATACTTGGAATTCCGCTTTTAGCCTGAAATTCTCATCAATCAACTATTTATTGTAGATATTCAATAGATAAGAGCTTCCCAACTCCTTGATGTTGCAGTTATTGTAAATCCTAATATCCTTGATATGCAAAACACTGTGTGGAACTAATGAAAATGCACTCTTTAGATCATCTTCCATGGAAATAAATAGTGTTTCTTGATATTTGGCTAAGGTCTCTTAGTGATATCTACAACAAGAGGTGTTTCCATACTAGAGGTTGCCATTTCAGAAATTTCAAATTTGAAAACTTTCATCGATAAGTACCTCAACCATCGGATTAGGTTTTCTCTTGTGAAATTGCTTTCATGCTTCAGTCTCTTGGATAATCTTCTCATAGAGTGCTCTCCTCTTACTTTTCTGGAATGCAAAGTGAAAAATGAAAGGAAAAATGTCCTTTTATCGTTCACTTATCTAACTTTTAGGGTGCATTAAACGTGTTTAGCCCTAAACCTTCTGGATACTTAGCTTTTCAGACAACACACAAGGAATCACCTGCAGATATTAATTATTGCTCAAATTCTTCCAAATATTATCTCTCATCACTTGCAATATCCTAACATAGCATTTGCCAACCTGTCAGATTCAGGTATCATCAGCTATGGGGGGTGCATAGGATTTTCATGAAAACTCCCCCTAGGTCAGAGGCCTTAACTCAATTCCTAGAGGAATTTCCAGTATCAAATTTGGGTGCGGATCCATTCATTGCATCTGAATCACTCTTCTTAACCCATGTCTTCATCTAATCTCTGATCTTTTCCACTTTCGCTTTCCCTTTTTCATCTACCTGCACATTCTTATTCTTATCTACCGGACCATTCCTATTCACATTTCTGCTTCTGCATAATCTTGCAATGTGACCTAATTTGTTACAATTGTAGCACACCATATTTCCTTGTCTAGGCCTAAAATTCCTTTGATTTCCTCTTGATCTTCATTTGTTAGTGTATGCGAGAAAATCGGGTGAATAGAACTAAAAATGTGAAAAATGGAGTTCTAGGGAGACTTGTCCACACACCCACAGAACTTATTGGTGCAAGCTATGGAGTCATGAAGTATGGCTCAGCTTCCCAAGGTTGGTTCCATGGTTCTCTATCTCACAAGGTCCCTCAAACCAATGTTTTTGCTCTCAGATCATTGAGCAAAATGGTTTAGGGATGACAAATGCAAGAACGAGGGATGTTTTGATAGATTTCAGAATGAAATGCATCCTAAGCTATGCATGATCTTAAAATGCAATAAACTAGATTATAAGATGACAAGTTTAGTATAAATACTATCCTAACATGATATATTAGTCTATGATTGAGCTAAATGATAAAGAAACCATTCTAAACATGCATATTTAGGCTAATTCCTAGTTAAAAGAGAGGCTAAATGACAAGCATAAATGATATATGAAAGCTTGAATGTATTTGAGCATAAGTATGATGCTAAATACTTGGATCTTATGAAAATGGAGGAATGAGAGCTCTATTTATAGAAAAAATAGGGCAATGGATGGTCAGGATTAAAATAGTTAATCAAGGGCTAAGTTTGAAAGTTGTCAATCCATGTTTACAATTGTCACCAATGAAATGGTGACAATTGGCAACATAGGGTTGGTTGAGAGGAGATGTAAGAAGCATTAAATGCTTTAGAAGACCTCATGGTTACCCTAGGGGTTAAGGGTTAAGGTTAAATTAGGGTTATCCATTGGATAAAGCTTTTACCTAAAGGATAAACTCTTGTGCAAAGGTTTAAGGATAACCATGGTCAAAGCAATAAATGCTTGATGAGACCCTTGGGTTAGATGGAGGTTGAGTTTATGGAAATTCTTTAACCATGTAAGAGGGTTGAGTTAACCATTAATGGTTATGAAGACTTTGGGGACAAATTTGTAAGAGTCCTTCCAAATTTGGGGGTATTCAACAAGTTAGCTTGTTGAATGGATAAAGGCTCTAATGCTTTTTGAAGACTTTACTCCAAATTTGAGAAGTGACCTCCTCAAATTTAGGGTAAAGGGATAATGGATGGGTTTGGGCTAATTAATCAAGATTAGAAGAATCTAGAAGAGGTTAGAAAGAGGGTTGGGATGCAAGTGGGAGGTGTAGGTTTTTGCAAGTGGGTGAGGAAAAATAGGTTTTAATTGAATTTAATTCAATTTGGTTGCAATTAGATAAATTAGATTTATTTAATTTAGGATAACTATTTTAATTAAATTTGAATTTAATTAAAAAGTGGACAAGGGCTTTAATTGAATAAAATGAATTTATCCTATTAAATGGTATAATGAATTTAATTGAGTAATTTACTTAATTAAATTAGATTTAATTAAACATAGAAATGAACATAAAATATTCATTTAGGAATATGGTCATTTTTATACGTCTACATTTTGCCCCTCTTTGAAGTGACGTGTGTGCACATGTTATTTCAAAGAAAATGGTGTGTCGTTGCGATTTTATGATCGATGTCATTTTTATGTTTTTTAAGTCGTGCCCCAGATTTGATGCGTGATGCCCTAGATTTGATATTTGATGGTGATGCCCCCTCGGGAGATGAATCAATATTTTGAAAATTTTGATTTGATTGGATGATTGGTGTTTGGTGTGTATGATTTTGGCTATGTGAAATGTTTAAATTGATTCATCTCCTGATAATTTACATGCTTTAGGGTATAAGGGGGACCGCGAACAAATTACATGCCCATTTCCCTAACCCTAATTTCATTTTTCTCCTATAAAAGGGGAAAAGTGCTTTGATTTGATTCATTTGTGCATTGTTGACTTTTGAGAAAGAGATTTTGGAGAGAAGTCAAAATGCCCATTCTGTATTCCAGGCATCGTTTTGAGTGCGTTCGGAGGTATCGGAGACCTGCCGCATATAGACCACCAGTAAGTCAACCTTTTTGACCCTTTCTTGATTGTTTATTTTGTCATTTTGGTCAGTTTTTTGGAATTTTTCACGTGGGGTTCACGGTTTAGCGCATAGGGGTCTTAGATTAGCACATACAAAAACTGTTGTAGCACAGAAAGTGAAAAGGTTAGCACATCGGGTTAACCTAGCGCATAGGCTACACAGAGGCTCGCATGTGTAGGGGGAAGTAGCACATAGATTAGATCTAGTGCATACGGTTAAATAAGTAGTGCGATCGTATGATAAATTAGTGTGTAGAGTTAGTTTAGTGCATAGGGTGGATAGAATAGCGCATGCAGAAAATAGTTTAGCATGTGGATGGGTTATAGCACGTAGACAATCTATTTTAGTGCATCGAGAAGATTTTGTGAGGTAGGGCGATTTTTCGAATGATAAAAAGTGATAGGACAAGGCCAAGTTTGCCAAGATAGGTGTACTTTGTGCGTTGTTGTGTCTGCTGTCATGGTGTTTGTTAGTTTGTCCAATATAACTTGTTTTGATTTGTGATATTTCAAGTTATGCATAGATATTAATGTGTTGTGTTGAGCAAAGCATGATTTGTTTTTGTACTATGTTTCAATTTCATTGTGTGAAGCCTAATTTGTGTTACAAGATGATATGGGTTGGAAACTTGATTTGTTTTTCAAGCTGATATGAGTTGGAAACTTGAGTTGTTTTACAAGATAATATGGGTGGGAAACTTGATTTGTTTTACAAGTTTATGTGATGTGGAGATGATGCAGAGCATCTTACAAACCAAATGATCAATAGGATCCTTTATGATCCTTTCAACATTCATTCAATAATATCTTTGAACAAAGGCAACTTATAAAGAAAACCACAACATTGCTGTCTTCAAGACAGTCTTTAAAGATTGAATTATTTGACCAACCAAAACTCCAAACCAAAATTTCTGGAAAATACAATGTTTGTAGATAACTACATTATCTATCATCTTATAAAATCTTAAGGTCTGATAATCTCATTTGATTTCCCAAACAATTATTTTTCAGACTATAAATTCTGATCCATGTCTCTGTCATAATCTAGATTTAAAACTCCAACCCCTGCCTAGGGCATCATATATCTTTCTCAAAACAATTTCAAATGATACCAAACCAATTCCATCTGAATAATATATGAATCTATTTTTTGAATATTTAAACTATTTATTTTTACCAATCATAAATAATTATACCATCACAACTCTTTCCCTGCAACTCCATTGAAGAGGGTTTAAAACCAGTCTTCATTAAAAATGTCATAGATTCCACAATTCATCATGAAATTGAACCAAACCAAAAGGAAATGAAATATTACTCAAATATATTTCCAATGAATATAATTAGAGTTCTTGAATCTTCCATATGCGTTCTTACCACGCATTTCACTATGACTGTTCTCAGAAATCCTGAATCTGCAAATACTAACTTTCACGAAAAATCTCATAACTTCCTCCATAGTTAATAAAAATTGATCAAACCAAAAGTATAGGAAAGAGGATTCAATATAATATCTAACCATTACTATATTACAGGGTTTCCAGGCCGTACAAGGCCGTACAAGGCCTGGAAACAACAACTTAACAAAAAAAACCAATCAAAATAAGAGATTCAAATTCACTCAATTGCTCCAAAATGTTCTCCTCTTTCTCTATTCTCTCCAATATGATTTGGTTCAACCAATACATCATATTTATACATATTTAGGTAGTTAGAAACCACTTAACCACCCTTATGACCTTTCATCTTCCTTTTGACAATTTTTAATGCCTTTTTGCATTGTTTCATGCTTTACAATTTTTATGCATTTTGACAACTTTTATGACACTTAATAAAAATGACTCCACACTTTGTAAAATCACCCTAGACATGTCCAAATAACCTATTTAAGACCTTTTACATGATTTTTAGCCTTTATTAGACATTCTTTCATATTTTTGTCTTCTTGATCAAACTAGGACCTTAACATAACAATATTAACAATGTCATATAAATGGCTTCACATAGCCTTACATTTAGACTCAAATACATCACAAATGAATCAAATATATTTTAATACATGATATAAGGAATCTTAAACTCATTTATCTCTTGTACTTTAGGTGCCTCTACACCAGGAGACTTGAGTTGTTTTACAAGTTTTGATATGGTTTTTGATAACTTGAGTTGTTTTACAAGTTGATATGGAATGATATGATGTTGAACTTGATGTAGATGAGCAAAGTGTTTCATATTTTTTATGTGATTTTGATTTTGATATCTTTGTTTTGATGTTGAAACTGACATTGGACTTGTTTTGCTATTTGATAGGAGTGATTAGGAGTGGTTCAGTCACTCAAGCGGTTTCCTAGACCTTGGACATTGATACCACGGTTGGCACAGGTTAACCTTGACATTATTAAGAGCTGTGGCCTTACTTCCCTATTGGATATGCCTCAGTTCACTGTGAATCATGGTTTACTTATAGCGCTCGCAGAGAGGTGGCACAGGGATACAAACACCTTTCACTTTACCACGAGTGAGATGACAGTCAGACCAGAGGACTATTACAGGATCCTGCGCATACTAGTAGTAGGTTCACTACTACCTTATGAGCAGTCAGAGGAGGGCGGGACAGAGGCACTTCACTGTATATTCCAGGATGAGACAGTTTGTGGATATGAGATCCCCTGGTAGGGGTTCCTGGACTTGGATTATGCACCTCTTCCATCAGTACTGGCAGGGTTTATAGGTGGTTTTCTATGTCTTGATCGCAAGTTGAAGGGACTATCTATGGGATGGGGGCTGGTACTAGAGGATATGGTGACACAAGGCCGCAGGTTCGCATGGGGATCGGCTATGCTAGCCCATCTGTATAGGGATTTGCATGAGGTGGTATACTTGGGTTACGGCAGTTTGTCAGCTGGCATGACGCTCCTATAGGTATGGTGCTGGGAGCACATTCCTGCAGCCAGGCCATTAGCAAATAGAGATAGGCCTGTTGGACGTGCCCATGCATACGGTTACCGAGGTCTAGTTGTCCAGCGGAAGCTAGGCAAACTGGAGCATTGGAGGAGGGTTTTGGATGACATTGATACGGTCACTTGGTGACTGTATATAGGTTGTGAGGTATGGGCGAAGGATGGGCTGGAGATGCCCTATGTGTTTATGACTCGATACCTGATAGGGAGGACCCCATTCATGATTGAGAGATTCGTGGTCACCAGAGTTTTGCAGCAATTTGGTCGGCAGCAGGGTATACCACAGGGGGCCTGCTTGTATGCGTGCCGGAGGCAAGACATACTAGATTGGGGTCCGACTATTGATAGTGTAGCGGTCGTAGAGGATTTTGTTAGCCTATTGGGCCAGATATGGGATTATGCCCTAGAGATTTTGGATGTTGAGATGACAGATGAGTTTGCTAGATTGTTCGCCGCGTGGGCGGTGGCGAGGATATCAGATCCGGAGGAGATGTGGCCTTTGTTTGATGATGATGAGGACAAGGGAGGTGGAGATGATGAGGATGATGGAGATGGTGGAGGAGGACGATGAGGGAGAGGAGATCGAGGGAGGAGAGGAGACAGAGGGAGGAGAGGAGATAGAGGGTTAGAGAGAGAAGTTAGATGAGCGGTGATGGACAGAGGGAGAGGTGGGTTGACCATTGGAGTAGGTGGTGAGGGGATGGTGGGGGAGGTTATAGCTACAGTGGGAGGGATTGACGAGGTGACACGGCCAGTTCAGAGGAGGAGGACTGATGTGCTACCACCTCCAGCACCGAGGACAGGCAGAGGGAGAGGGGATACCGCTTCACAGGTACCCCTACAAGTTCGGATCCCTACTCATGTGGAGGATGCACAGATTAGGACCCTACAGATGACAGTACAACAACTGTAAGCACAACTATTGACACATTAGCGACAGATTGCTCAGCTGACCATGGAGCGAGACAAGGAGATAGAGTGGTGGGGTTGAGCAGAGGAGCTTGCAGCGAGCATGCAGAGAGAAGTAGCAGGTGGTCCGATGAGAGACACCCTGAGAGAGATTTCTTTGAGAGCTCAAGAGGCGGAGTACTACCATCGTCACTACGAGGCTACGGTACCTAGGGATCACTGAGTGCAGAGCTTTGCACAGTTAAGATCTAGTCGATCTCTAGAGACTGGGTCGCGGTCAGAGAGTCGAGGTGTGACAAGGCCATCAAGACATGATCCTCCTGGAGATCCAAGTGTGGGGACTTCTGGAGCGAGACCGTCTCCATCAAGAGATAGTCATACTTGAGAGACGTTGTCTCTGTTGTATTTGTTTGTACTGGGTAGAGACATGACAGACTTTGTACATTTTGATCATTTTTGAGATATATATATATGTACAGCATCATTTTCTTTGATCATGTGGTGTGTTATATGGATGCATGTTCTTTGTGTTCTTTCTTTACTCTATGATAATGCAATGCTTAGGTAGATGATAGGATGCATGATGTATGATGTATGCTTTGATATATTGTGAGATATATCTTGAAAATGAGAGGTATGATAATGATATGCTGTGAGATGTATCTTGAAAATGAGATGTATGATAATGATGCTAATGTAAAATGATATGTAACTACTTGTAAAATGATATGCAACTACTTGTAAAAATGATATGCAACTATGTTTTGGAGCATCCTCATTCTGTATTTGCCATCCTGATATAACCATATGTTATTTGTTTTTGAGATAAGTATCATCATTGAGCATTGATTTGTTTGGGATATGTTGGAAATTTATACAAGCACAATGGTATAATTGAACAATAATGACCTAAGAAAAATCTACGTGATGTTTTGATTTTGCAAGATAGCACAAGCATCAAGGTATAATTGAACCAGGATGACCTGAGTGTGGATTGCGTATAAGCAAACAAGATTAAACCATTTGTATGCATGAAGTGGAATCATGCCTTCAGTGATATTCGATGTATCACATCTCAAGACAAGTATTTACACATTACAAATGATCGCTTCCTAGATAGAAGACTAAGAAAATATTGGAGTTGCCCCATGATCTCTAGCTTTGAAGCTTTTAGTGAGAAAATGCAGAGAATCCAATAATTTTAAAAGTTCAAAATGCAAAAGTAGTCAAAATTTTATGCTATGATGCAACATTTATTACTTCAGAAAATCATCCATCTTTGGTATTTCTTGTGATGCTTTATTTTTGCTTTTGCAATGAAGTTTAGCTTTGTGTTGGATGCGATGTTTCTGAGTTTTGCAAATAGTTTTGATGTCTTGAATGTGCTGCAAGTTTTGATGATTCATTGCATCTAGCTAAGTGTGCCTCTTGACATGAATATGTACATCGATTTCCAAGCCATGGTGGAAGGTGGTAAAAGGATATATGGATAGACCAAGATAGTGACTATGCTAAGTATGTCTTGAATGTATATTTTGCTAAGTGTAGGGCGATGGCTGATAGTGTTTTATGGTGAAGATAAGGATGTGGATATAGATAGAGGAGCCATCCTCTCACAATAGCGCCTGTTACCAGGTTTTCACCAGTTGCTTTTATTGTACCTTTTTATTTACTTTTTCTAGATTTTTTGATTTTTTTGCTAGTTTTTGCTTTTTCCGTGCATTTAGACCACTCAAGTGTAGTATTTCTTTAGATGAATGTTGTTAGTTGGTTCTTCGAGCACATCTCCTTCTGAGGTTGTGAGCTGATAGGCACCTGATCCATAGACTGATATGATGACATAGGGACCCAACCAGTTAGGTTCAAACTTCCTTTTCTTTTCTCGATCTTGCTGATTTCTTGGATTTTCTTTGAGGATCAGGTCACCAACTTTGAAGTTGTGAGGGATGACCTTGTGATTGCAGCTCCTGCATATGCGTTGCTGATATGCTTTGAGCTGAGTGTAAGCATGCTGACATCTTTCATCTAATAGTTCCAGTTCTTGCAGTCGGTTGACTCGATACTCTTCATCTGGGATTAAGCCTTTTAGAGAGACTCTGAGAGACAAAATTTCTACCTCCAGTGATAAAATAGCTTTGGATCCATAGACCAATGAGAAAGGTGTTGCTCCTGTAGGTGTATGGATGCTAGTTCTGTATGCCCAAAGTGCTGGATTGAGTTGGATATGCCAATCTTTGCCTACATCATTGACTATTTTCTTGAGAATCTTCAGTATTGTTTTGTTGGATGCTTCTGCTTGACCATTTCCCTGGGGGTAGTATGGTGTAGAGATTCGATGTTGTATTTTGAATTGTTCACATAGTTCTTAGACATCTTGGTTTTTGAATGGGCATCCATTATTAGCGATGATGGAACTTGGAATACCATATCTACAGATCAGATAGTTTAGGATAAAAGAGGCAATTTGTTTTCCAGTCACTGTGGCCATTGGGACTGCTTCTATCCACTTGGTAAAGTATTCTGTTGCAATTATAATGAACTTGTGTCCATTTGAAGATGAGGGATGAATTTTGCCAACCAAGTCTAACCCCCACTAACAAAAGGGCCAAGATGTTGTAAATGGCTGCAGTTCCTGTGCTAGTGCATGTATCAGATTGCCATTGATCTGGCATTTAGGACACTTCTTGGTGAAGTGGTAAGAATCTTTCTCCATTGTAGGCCAGTAGTATCCCGTCCTTAGAAGATTTTTAGCAAGAGTAGTCCCACTTGAATGTGTTCCACAAATACCTTCATGAAGCTCGTGTAAAGCAGAATCAGAATCATTACGATCAAGGCAATGAAGAAGAGTACCATCTAGACCTCGATGGTACAAAGTGTCAGTGGTAAGGGTATAATGGGCAGCTTGCCAGATAAAATTACATTTTTGTTTACGGGATTGGTCAATGGGTAAGATGTTGTTCTTTAGATAATCATATATCGGTCCATATAAAGGGGAATCCGAACCAGTTAAGGCATAGACGACATGGGATTCAGAGTGGTCATAGGCTGGGGAGAATAGTTGCTCTACCAGAAACTCGTAATGACTTTGTTGTTCTGGAATTCGTAGTAATGAAGAGATAGTAGCCATGGCATCAGCTACTTTGTTGTTCAACCTTGGTATCTGCTTGAAGGTGATGTGTACAAAATACTGTTTGAAGTCATCCACCATTCGTTTGTAGGGTAGTAGCTTGTCATCCTTTGTTTGATAGTCATTGTTGATCCGATTGATGACTAGTTGTGAATCTCCATAGACCATTAACTCTATGATTTTCCATTCTACGACCATTTTGATGCTTCAGCTAGTTGATCTATAATTGCTTGTCCTTTGATGGCTCTTCTTTCTATGTATTGGATGTCGAATTCACTAAGAATCATGACCCATTTAACCAATCGTCCAGTAAGAGCTGCTTTGCTGAGTAGATATTTGAGAGGATCAATTTTTGCTACTAGCTTAATGGTGTGTGCTAGCATATAATGTCGGAACTTTTGAGATGCAAAGACCACTGTTAGACAAGCCTTCTCAATGAATGTGTAGTTGATTTCATAGCCATTCAATGTCCTACTGATGTAGTAGATGGCTCGTTCCTTTCCTTGTTGATCTTCTTGTGCTAATAGTGCCCCCATCGATATATCTATTGTTGAGATATATAGGATAAGGGGCTTTGCTGCGAATGGTGGTACTAGAACTGGTGGATTCATCAGGTACTATTTAATTTGATAAAAAGATTTTGCACACTTGGTCTCCCATCTGAAAGGTACATTTTTATGTAACAAATGGTTAAATGGTAGACTTTTATCAGCTAATTGAGCAATGAATCGCCTGATTGATTGAAGTCATCCTTGTAGAGATCTGAGTTGACTGATATTCTTTGGTGGTGGCATTTCCATAATGGCTTGTACCTTTGCTGGATCTACTTCAATACCCTTAGCTGTGACAATGTAGCCTAGTAAGTTTCCTGATGTAACCCCGAAGACACACTTCTTAGGGTTGAGCCTGACTTGGAATTTCTCCAATCGATGAAAGATCTTTGTTAGGATGTCGAGATGTTCTTCTCTAGTGAAGGATTTAGCTAGTAAATCATCCATGTAGTCTTCCATAAATGTGTGCATCATGTCATGAAAGATTGTTGTCATTTCTCTTTGATAAGTAGCCCCTGCATTCTTTAAGCCAAAAGGCATACCATTCCAACAGTACGTTCCCCAAGCACAGGTGAATGCAGTTTTATCTTGATCTTCCGGGGCTATTTTGATTTGATTATAGCCTGAGAAACTGTCCATTAGTGAGAGCATTGCATGGCCCACTATAAGGTCTACAATTATGTTGATACTGGGTAGGGGAAAGTCATCTTTTGGACAGGCTTTGTTGACATCTCTAAAATTAGTGCAGATTCTGATACTGTCGTCTGGTTTTGATACTGGTACTATATTGGAAATCCATTCGGCATAGTCAATGGGTTGGATGAATCTGACATTTAATAGTTTCTTCAGTTCATCTTTGACCATGAGTGCCACCTGTGGATTCATCTTTCATAGCTTTTGTTTGACTGGTTTAACTCTTGGAGAGATGGACAAGTGATGCATGATTAAGTGTGGATCTACTCTAGGCATATCGGCATATGACCAAGCAAAGTTAATTTGCTTTTCTTTAAAGAAAATGATAAATGCTGATCTTTCCTCCTCTGTCAGAGATTCTGTAAGGTTTATGTTTTTGACTGCTTCTGTGGTACCAATGTTGACTGATTGAGTGGGCTCAATCAATATGGGTGATCGCTCATAAAAGTGCTCTAGAAGAGTGTCAAGTCTCCCATCTTTAGGTGCCTTAAAAAGGTTTTCACCCTCAGATGCATCCTTTATTTTTACTTTTTTGTGATCTAGAGCTGCCATTGACTGGTTTTCAGTGTCAGATCTTTTACTTGGTTCATTTTTGTGACTGAGAGACTTGGCACTCGCTGATTTGCAGATATCATTACTTTGTTTACTGGTAGAGCCTATCTCCAGATTAATGGTACATAGGTAATGGATAATAGATCCATCATCTGGGAAAATTGGTATATCATGTATTTCGGGTTCGTCCCAGTCAATAAGGTCAGGAAAGACAAGTGGTAAGGAATCATTTGGTGGATCAAGTTCTGCTACTGTAAGTGTCAAGACAGAGGTTTCATCATGATTGGTCTTGGTTTTAAAAAAGTCAAGGATTTCGTCGAGGTCTTCGATGGTATTATCTTCCATATAGACTTGTTCATAATGCTTTTGTTCACTTTCCTTGGCATCATAGATATTCTACGGTCCAAATTCAAGAGGTCTTTCTTCTACGTTATGCTCTTCCTGAGAAAGGGGTATGGTTCCAATATTATTAGGGATATCTGCAGTAGCATTTGAGAAGGTACCCCATTCATATTCATTGGAATCAGTTTCTAAGGCATCATCCCAGATTCTATCAATGCTGTGAACAGGTATGTTGTATGGTGAAAACAGATCTTTGATGAAGGATACTATTTTGATAGTTTTTGTTGATTCGGTGTCAGATCCTACTTCTACTTTCTATATTTGTTCATAGACTGTGTCTCCTCGGGGAGAAATAATGGTATCTGGAGATGATATTATTTATTCTTGAGATATTGGTGTTTGAATATGAGCTACTGCTGCAGATATGGCCTTCTTGTGGCTTAGAAGCTTTTCTTGATGTAACTTCTGTTCTTGATGTTCCTGTGCCTTGCGGATTGTTTCTACTGACTCAAATAGTACTTCCTGTCAGGATTCTTCTTTGTACTTCTTTGCTTTCCATTGAGGTTTTTCAATTATGTGTGGCATCTTTCTTAATAGGAAAGTGAGCTTACAACCCAATCCTATTTTGTCTCTATTGGGCTGTGAAGGAAGATCTATGGGTTCAATGACTCCTTCTTTGCATTTTCCAATAGGTCCTTTACCGTCATATCCCATTTGCTACATGATTAAGTATCCTTTTCCATATAGGTGTGTTGGGAGAACAATGTCTAGAACAGCTGCTCTTTTATCTTCTTCCTCATCTTTGTATAACCAACTAAGAATGTCCTTATCTTCTGATTCATGTGCTAGAGTCCCCAGTTGGATGAAGGTACCATCAAATTTGGTGATGCGCTGAGTTACCAGATGCATTAATGTAGTAGGCAATCCATGAGATCTGGGTGATGTTAGCAATTTGGCCAAATACAGGGGTTCCAAAGAGTATTCTCCCATACCTTGGTCTTTGATTTGCATTTGCTGCTTGAAATCTCCAGATAATGAGTCAAGCTTTGCTATTTGTAGATCTGATGTTGAGGATCTCTGCTTTTCTCTATTATGAGGAACTAAACTATCCTAGACTACCCCCATTGCATTGCAATGTTGAAAGGGGTTGTGATCAGCAGATATGGAGATCTCTTGTCCATCATAAGGGAATTTGACACACTGGTGATACGTAGAAGGCATTGCTTGCATTTCATGTATCCAGGGTCACCCTAACAAAATATTGTAGGTGAGATCTATGTCTAAGACCTGACACATATTATCTTTTTGCACTGGTCCAACTTGAATGGGTAACATCATGGTTCCTTTAGATGACCTTTCCTCATCATCATATGCCTTTATGGTGATCTTCTTACGGGGACCAATAGACTCTTCTAAGAAGCCTAATGCACGGATAAGCTTTAAAGTACATATATTAAGTCCAGCTCCTCCATCTATTTTGACTCTTTTTACTCAGTGTTTACAAATGATGACTTCAATATGGAGAGGAGTGTTATGCGGATGACTCAAGGAAGTATTATCATGCTCTGAGAAGGTGAGATTATGAGGTCTTGTCATATGGGTGACCATGGCTTGAAATCTGTCTACATCTAGATCTTGAGGTACATTGGTTTCCAATAGTGCTTGTTCCAATATGTTTTTGTGTTTGGGTGATAGTTTCAGCAATTCTAGTATAGATATCTGAGTTGGAGTTTTACGTAGTTGGCTAACCAAGTCATATTGGATCTTTGGTGTAGTAGTTATAGGCGCAGTATGTCCTTTTAAGACATATTTCTGAGTTTGGGTTGTTACATTGACAGTTTCATGATCACGCTGATCTCGGATGGTGATGACATTTACCTGATGATCTTCAGCTGATA
Source organism: Cryptomeria japonica (assembly GCF_030272615.1). NCBI lineage: Eukaryota > Viridiplantae > Streptophyta > Pinopsida > Cupressales > Cupressaceae > Cryptomeria > Cryptomeria japonica. The sequence continues at coordinate 31,409,717 of NC_081415.1, read as the reverse complement.
TGTGATTGATGGTGTTGTTGTAGATATGGTTGATATGAGCTCCACGTGTATCGTTTGAGGTTGAAGCTCCATCTTTGTTGTAATTTGGAAGAGGATTTTTAAAGGCTTCGTGGTCACCATTTGTTTTGAGACCATCTACCATTAAGTCACCTCGATCAATCATGTCTTGAACAATGTTTTTCAATCTCATGCAATCATTTGTCTGATGACCCTTGTTATGATGGAAATCACAATAGTGTGAATCATTCCACCAAGGTGGTTTGATTTGGGGTTCATAGTTGTTGATTGTAGGCAAGGAGAGAATCTTGTTTGCCAAAAGTTCCTTGAATGCTAATTCTAGTGATTGCCTCAGTGGTGTGAAGACACGCTTTTGGAAATTGTTTGTGTTGTCGTGTGAATTGTTGTTAGGTCTTGGATTTGTGTTTTTGCTTTGAGTATCGTTGGTGTTGTTTGTGTTGAGTTGTCCTTGATTGGTGTTTGGTGCATATGTGTTGGCATTTGGATTAGTACCTTTAGGGTTTTCCGTGGCCTGAGGATTTCCGGATAATGCAAGCACTGGTTGCTTAGATTTTGGATCATGCGTTTCATTGTTGCCTTCATTTTTGTTTCGAGTTCAGAATCGAGATTTGTCCAAGTTGTTGTTGTTCTGGTTATTGTAGTTTGATGAATTTGTTCCTTCCTTGAAGAATTTGAGTGTTTCCTTTTTGAAACATGCTTCCTCTACTTGAATGCCATTTTCAATCAATTTAGCGAAAGACAGTATGCATTGGATTTTGAGCTTGTAACTCATTTCACCATTCAAGTTATCAATGAAGATTTCCATTTTCTCCTTTTCGAGAATATCTCGAGGATATCATGATACCATACGTCACCAGCATTGAAGGAATATCATGAATGTTTCATTGTTCTTTTGTTTGGTGTTGCAAACGTCTAGCATGGTTATAGTGTGTTGAATGTTATAGGAGTATTGTGTTATGAACTTGTTAACCAATTCATCAAACGATCTGATAGGTGGCATAATTTTGGATAACCATTCCATTCTTTGCCCTCCCAAGCTTCTTGGGAATAACCTCATCAGATAGGTGTCGTCATGAGCAAACTCAAGACTCATGGTACATAATTCTCTGACATGATCACGAGGATCACTTTTTTCATCGTATTTGTCAAATTTAGGCACATCTAAGTTTGGAGGAAAAGGGATCATGTGCAATCTCCAGTCAAAAGGATAAGGATAGATTTTGTTTAAAGAGTACTGTACTATTGTCCCTTGTTGCATGTCTTGCATTTGTCTTTGTAACATTTGCATTTGTTGAGTAAGGGTAGCCAAAGGCACATTGTTTTGCCGAGGGAAAAGTTCTTCCCTTGTATTGATCCTGGGATGAAACGGTGTTTGGAACGGTATGTTTTGCTCGGGAATGTATTGTTTTGGTGTATGTTGCTCTGGTATGTTTTGATCTGGGATGTTTTGCATTGGTGTATGTTGTTCTGGTATGTTTTGATCCAGGATGTTTTTTTCAGGGTCACGTGCTTCCCTTTCCCGTTGTCGTTCTTGATATTTGTAATGTTGAGGGTGTGTCCTAAACACATCTGCATCAAGGTTTTTAGGGAGTTTTACTCCTTTACTTGTGAGCATGAGCAAATATTTTTCTTTGTCATTTTCCATGAGCCTTTCTATGAGCTTTTGGAATGAAGCGCTTTCCTGACACTCCTGAAGAAGCTCTTCAGAAATTTCAGTATCCTCTAGGTGTGGACCCTCAAAAGGATTTGACAACCTTCGATTCATACTAGACTCTACGTGTGTCTCACTTTGTTGGTTTTGTTGAGAGCGAGTAACAGGCATTTTAGTAGAAACTTTCAGTGATGAAGGGGACAAAATCCTCTTCGATATGTTGCTCGGGGGTTGGTGGTTTTGGTCGGGGTGTGTTATAAGTGATACACTCGTCGGGTAAGAATGCTGGATTGATCCTTCCTCCACGATTTATGATTTGATTAAAAGCGGATTTTTGACAGTATGCCCTAGTCTTTAAAGGCTCTTTGTCAAATTCATTGGATTTGTTTTGGATATAATGTTTGACGTGATGAAGGAATACTCAATGAGATTTGAAGAGTTGATGATTGATGTATAAAAATTTATTTCTCTTGATGAATTTGGAAAAACTAGGTTGTTGTTTCTTCAATGTGATGTTACGATAAAGATTCTTTCTTCTCAAAATATGGGGATTAGTCATGCATGAGTGATCAATGGTTTCCTTTGATTTGTTTGGATTCAGTTGATCTTGTTTTGAAAATTCAAGTCTTACTCTATCAAAATGAAGGTTTAGATGCCCCTTCATGACAAAGTGTGTCAAATGATATGGATAAAAGCCTCCCGATATGGAGACTTGATTTGACAACCTAAAATTCTTAAACAAGTGTTTTTGAGATGAAATCCATGAGATGGTAAAGGATTCTTTTGAAACTTGTGATGAAGTTTCCAGATTATGATAGGATAGATATGTTTTACCGTGCGATCAGTTTCAGAATTTTACAATGTTTGTTTTGACACAAACTTGGCTCAAGAAATAGCTTTTAAAGTTTCATTTTTGCTACTCCGCTTTGATGAAAAATGATGTTGATGAAAAAAAAGGCTTCTGAAAATGTTTTCAAAATTTTTTAAATTCCTCACTATTTTGCCCCTCGCCTTTTTGCTTTTGGTCATGCGCTAAAACAAAGACAAGATGCGCTACCAAATTTACTTCATGTGCTAAAAGAATGACCACACACGCTAGGCTGCCCCCATCCGCACACTAAAGTTTTTACTGTTTAAAATTTTGTTTTCTTTGTTTTGAACAGCTATGCACTAGTATGGGTTTGTGATGCGCTAACTGTTAAACTCGATGCGCTAAAATTTGGTTTCCACGCGCTAAGCTCAACGTGCTAGACTATTTTTTTGATGCGCTAATTGTTTAACACTGTTTTGGACTCTGGATAAAACACTACTATTTTGAATAGATGCGCTAACCGAAATACCCTACACGCTAAGGAGTTGTCCCCATGTGCTAATCTGCCCTGATTTTTCCTTTGGTTGGTTTTTCTGCAATTTTTTGATTTGATTGTGAGTTTTTCAGCTTTGATAGATGATTTTCTGAGGTAGTAAATGCAAGCACAGCACAAAGAAAACAACAATTTTTGCTTAATCTAACAAAAAGTGTATGTTCTGCGAGGATGTGTTCAAATCTTCAATGTTTTAATAGGTTTGGATACGAAAAATACACTTCAGAAAGACTCTTTATTTAAAGGTCATAAATAACATTATAGCCCACTAGTCTCGATACTCTGTCAGCTCAAATAGTCGTGTCACCCCCTAAAGGGCACCCATTTTTTTGCCTTTTGCCAGAAATTAACCCAAAGTGAATTGCTTCACAATTGAGTAGTTATCTTGGGAGATATATGGTGAGTAATCTTGGGGGTGGATTCTTCCCCACCCTTGCACTATGATGTTATAAATGTTTGGTTACTGACTTGGTTCAAAGTTTCTATTTTTATGGCTCGTAATCAGGCTTCCTGTTTGGCCATCAATGATAAACTCCCTTAGGAGGCTTCCCAAACTTTAGAACAAAGGCTTTATGTATCTCAAGGATATTGGGGGAAGGCTAATCACTGCGCGCAACCATTGAAAAGGACTTTCATCACTTTCCACTTTTGATTATAGTGGGTTGGAACACTTGGCGTCAAAGTCATTCCCCACTTAGGTCATTCCCTTCACAGCGGCCATAAACGGCTTTAAGAGTTGATTCCAACTCCTTGGGAAGGCAAGCCTGCTAAAGGATGTAAATGCTTGAAGTAAAGAAAGCTTTTAAGAGTGGTCTAGCTTTTTGATCACCCAGTTAGGGGAGAGCATATACCTTCCACTTTTGAGACAAGGCAAACAAGGTTCCTTTTAAGCCCTCAATTTAGTGATTTGCTAACCTCTACTTGGAGATGTTGCTCCAGAAAAGCATGGTGTTAATTTTACTTCCTTAAATCAGTGATTATTTAATCTAAGGAGATAACCGAGTCAACAAAGCAAAAGGTTCGTTTTGGTCAACAAAGAAAAATTGGTAAACAAAAGGGGAATAACTTCCCTCTTTGATTGCAACAAAGCTTTTTAGGTGAGGTTCTTTCCTTTGTACAAAATTTGAAGATGAATCCTTTTATACACCAAAGGATGGTGAGGTTCTTTTTATAGATCTATTTTTGCTAAAAGAGATTGTTTGTCTTGTTCTTTTTAGAGCCCAAAAAAATAGGTTTTCTCCTATGAAAGCAAGAAATGTTCGGTTTAGTGATTCTTTTTATAGCCCAAAGGAAATAAGTGAATTCAATTCTTTTAAGAATAGAAGAAGTTTAAAAATTTAAACTAACTTAACTAAGTTAGTGAAAATTCTAACTATCTTAATTTTTTTTAAATTTAAGCTCCCATCTGCAACAAATTTTGTTAGAATCCTGCAAGAAGACAAGTTGAAAATGTTAGGTGGTTGGTGAACTTCAACAAGTCTATTTTCTTATTCCCAGTTACAGATTTTGGAACTTTGATTTCTGTCTATTTTGGATGCGTTATAGAACAAACTATATGCGCTACATAATAGCCGTGATACGCTAAAAGAAGTTTTCAACGCTCTACACTATTTTCGGGATGCGCTACTCTGTGTGCTGAAAGCGCTACTCTATTTTTCTTCCGTGTTGAGACCTATAGGAAAAATTTAATATTCTTATGTGCTAATAAATGGACTTGACGCACTAGGTGATGGACCCCATGCGCTGAACAGTGAACTGGATGCGCTAGGCTATTAACCAGATGCACTAGGGAATGATTCCCACACACTGATTTTTGTTTTTCGCAAACCTGCAAAAGTGGATATATTTCAAAACCAATTAGATATATGGGGTAATGCCCCACAGTGGGCGCCAGAAATGTATGTGGGAAAATCGAGTGAATAGAACTAAATATGTGAAAAATGGAGCTCTAGGGAGACTTGTCCACACACCCATAGAACTTCTTGGTGCAAGCTATGGAGTCATGAAGTATGGCTCAGCTTCCCAAGGTTGGTTCCATGGTTCTCTATCTCACAAGGTCCCTCAAACAAATGTTTTTGCTCTTAGATCACTGAGAACGAGGGATGTTTTGATAGATTTTAGAATGAAATGCATCCTAAGCTATGCATGATCTTAAAATGCAATAAACTAGATTATAAGATGACAAGTTTAGTATAAATACTATCCTAACATGATATATTAGTCTATGATTGAGCTAAATGATAAAGAAAGTATTCTAAACATGCATATTTAGACTAATTCCTAGTTAAAAGAGAGGCTAAATGATGAGCATAAATGATATATGAAAGCTTGAATGTATTTGAGCATAAGTATGATGCTAAATACTTGGATCTTATGAAAATGGAGGAATGAGAGCTCTATTTATAGCAAAAATAGGGCAATGGATGGTCAGGATTAAAATAGTTAATCAAGGGCTAAGTTTGAAAGTTGTCAATCCATGTTTACAATTGTCACCAATGAAATGGTGACAATTGGCAACATAGGGTTGGTTGAGAGGAGATGTAAGAAGCATTAAATGCTTGAGAAGACCTCATGGTTACCCTAGGAGTTAAGGGTTAAGGTTAAGTTAGGGTTATCCATTGGATAAAGATTTTACCCAAAGGATAAACTCTTGTGCAAAGGTTTAAGGATAACCATGGTCAAAGAAATAAATGCTTGATGAGACCCTTGGGTTAGATGGAGGTTGAGTTTATGGAAATTATTTAACCATGTAAGAGGGTTGAGTTAACCATTAATGGTTATGAAGACTTTGGGGACAAATTTGTAAGAGTCCTTCCAAATTTGGGGGTATTCAACAAGTTAGCTTGTTGAATGGATAAAGGCTTTAATGCTTTTTGAAGACTTTACTCCAAATTTGAGAAGTGACCTCCTCAAATTTAGGGAAAAGGGATAATGGATGGGTTTGGGCTAATTATTCATGATTAGAAGAATCTAGAAGAGGTTAGAAAGAGGGTTAGGATGCAAGTGGGAGGTGTAGGTTTTTGCAAGTGGGTGAGGAAAAATAAGTTTTAATTGAATTTAATTCAATTTGGTTGCAATTAGATAAATTAGATTTATTTAATTTAGGATAACTATTTTAATTAAATTTGAATTTAATTAAAAAGTGGACAAGGGCTTTAATTGAATAAAATGAATTTATCCTATTAAATGGTATAATGAATTTAATTGAGTAATTTACTTAATTAAATAGAGGAATGCAGATAATTTAATTAAATTGGATTTAATTAAACATAGAAATGAACATAAAATATTCATTTAGGAATATGGTCATTTTTATACGTCTATAGTTAGCAATATGTCCAAACCTACCACATGCATAACATCTGATATTCCTTCTATTTGGAAAGTTATTCATCATACTTTTGCATTTATTTTACTTATATCGATACTTGTTGCATTTGAAACATTGAGCAGAGAAAGATGGACCATTCTAATTCATTCTATTTCTATATTGACTAGACATATGACCAAATTTATTGGAAACAAAATAGTTAGCATTGAACTTATGAGCATTAGGTTGCCTTACCAGAGACATTTTATCTTTGTCCTTTTGATATTGAGATAGGATTTCTTTGACCAGATCTGGAGCTTTCACCTTTCTCAAATCCAAGTGTTCACTTGTCTCTTCACTCTTATGACTTTCAATAATCTCATTAAGTTAGTCTGAACTGATCTTGAACTTCTCCTTATACTTATTTCCAACTTCAAAATCATATCTGAGAAGAAGGATCTACTTTCCAAGCTCTTCCTCATGTTATCTGGATTCTTGCAGGTCAAGCTTCAACTAGCCATTCTCACTATCAAGTTTGTAGCATTCATCAAATATATCTTTCAATAACTAAGCAAGATTCTCCTCATTCTTCTTCCTTTCCACAATCTCTTTTGTCAATTTTATCACAATAGATTCTATCTCATTCTTCTAAACTGCATTATCTCTAGCAAGTTTCTCAAATTCTTTTGTCTTCTCTTTCAAGGCTTGGTCATCTATGCTTTGGCTTTCTTTCTCCTTTAGCTTGTCAACAAGTTCCTTTCTCTTCTCTCTTGACTTGTTGAACTGATCTTTCAATGACTGGATGAAGTTCTCAACATCCTTAAGATTCGATTTCATTTGTCAGACCTCAGCTTGGGATTGATCAAGATCCTCAAGTGCCATAATAAGCTAATGTTGAAGACTACCAAAATCCATTGATTCACCTTCCTGGATCCTCCTCAAGTTATTAGGCTTCTTTTGAGGGATGAGGCTCTAATACCAAATCTTGAAATCAAGGAACATTGAGAGGGGGGTGAATTAGTATTCTGTAAGTTTTGGCATTATTAACTTGTTCTTCCAACTAATACAAATGAACAAAGGAAAGATATTGAAACACAAATCAATCAATCAACAACACCATAACACCAATATTTTATATGTGAAAAACCCGGTCAAAGGGAAAAAACATGGTGGGGATGAGACCCACAATATAAATATACTTTGTAGGAGTACATAAATATTACATTGGGAATGCACATGCATTCAGGCACACTACCTAGAGCTCACTGCTCAAAATATTAAGGGCTACAACCCTAGGAAGACTCACTCTCTTACAATATCTTTTGCAAAAGATAATTAGAATGTCTGAACTGAAAAATAGCATCTACAAATGACAAAGTACAATTCTGGTTAAGCACAAAACACTTAATCTCATACTGCTCTGTTGCACTGCTCTATTCCACTATTTTGTATTATTCTGAAGCACAAATCCTTCACTTGTGCATATGAAACATCACACAATATATCACAAGCATTGTCCACGCATCCACCAATATATAAAATGATCATATGCATTGGTCTTATATATCTGCAACATGAAATTTAGGTCTTCTACATGTCAACTTCAAGAACACTATACAAATAATGAAACACGCATACAAAGTCGGCTCAATCCGAACTCCAACGCATATGAGGTTAAATATGGACAACTAAAATACCAAAACTAATATTTCTCAAAATTTTAACTATTTTTTTTAATATATATATTTTATAATAATTTATTGTTGGGTATTACCAATTATCTCAAATTAGTAAAATTGTCTTCACAAAAATTAAAATATTTTAATTGAACAAGTTATATCTTGAGCAATTATTAACTATATAATTTACTAATCATAATGACATTTATTCATTTTCAAAAGAGAGTTTTTAAAAATATAATAATTATAGGTCAATTAGTTAATAGAGAGATGGTGATAATTTTATATTACATTCATAAAATTTTCATATTTATTTACATATCTTTTGTATTGAATTAAAAATAAATGATATAAACTCAATTTAAAAATAATTCAAAATGAATACAACAATCTATATCTGGATATGTCCTATGAGACCTCTATATATAGGTCAATTGTATGGGTATGGGTGGGGTTTCGGACTAGCTGGATCCAACTATTTTGTAAGGGTAGTTTAGTTCTTTATTTAAGGTGACAACCGAAGGTTTTCTTGCGGGTTCTTTCCTACCGGTATGCCTTTTGAACCTGTTGTAAAAATTTCTAAAATTAATAAAAAAATTTAGTGGCTTGGCCACTTTTATTAAAAAAAAAAAACAATCTACTTTAATCAAAAATTAAAAACGTTCCAAAAAAGAAGAGGAAGAAGAATAAAAAGTAATTTAAAATAGACAACTTTTCCAGACTCTCTATTCCAAGAGATAGAGACTTGAATGGAATGAGACCTCTGCATACACATGGTCCTAAACTCTATCATGTGAAATCATAATAAGCATAGGGTGGTCCTCAACTACTATGTAATTAAAAAACCATATATAAACTTGGTTTAAAAACAATTCAAGATGAATACAACAATATATTTCAATTAAAAAAATGTCTCAAAAAAAAAAAAGTAATTTAAAATAGACAACCTTCCCAGACTCTCCATTCCAAGAAATAGAGACTTGAATGAAATGAGACCTCTACATTCACATGGCAATCATAATAAGCATATGGTGGTCCTCAACTACTATGTAATTAAAAATAAATATATATAAACTCAGTTTAAAAACAATTCCAGATGAATACAACAGTCTATTTTAATAAAAAATAAAAAACATCTCAAAAAAAGAAGAAAGAGAAGAAGAAAAAGTAATTTAATTAGACAACTTTCCCAGACTCTCCATTCCAAGAGATAAAGACCTAAACGAAATGAGACCTCTGCATACGCGTGGTCCTCAAATTTAATAATAAGCATATGGTGGTCCTCAACTACCGTGTAATTAAAATTAAACATATATAAACTCGATTTAAAAATAATTCAAGATGAATACAACAATTTATTTTTAATAAAAAACAAAAAACGTCTCAAAAAAAAAAAAAGTAATTCAAAATAGACAACTTTTCCAAACTCTCCATTCCAAGAGATAGAGACCTAAATGGAATGAGACCTCTCTATATACATGGTCCTCAAATCAAATCATATGCAATCAAAGTAAATTAAAATAGACAACTTTCCCAGACTCTCCATTCCAATAAATAGAGACCTCTGCATACACATGGTCCTCCACTCTAATCATGTGCAATCATAATAAGCATAGAGCGGTCTATTCAAGGTGAATACAACAATCTATTTTAATAAAAAATAAAAACATTTCAAAAAAATAAGAAGAAGAAGAAAAAGTAATTTAAAATAGACAACTTTCCCAGACTCTCCATTCCAAGAGATAGAGACCTGAACGAAATGAGACATCTGCATACACGTGGTCCTCAACTTTAATAATAAGCATAGGTTGGTCCTCAACTACTATGTAATTAAAATTAAACATATATAAACTCGATTTAAAAATAATTCAAGATGAATACAACAATTTATTTTAATAAAAAATAAAAAACGTCTCAAAAAAATAAAATAAATAGTAATTCAAAATAGACAACTTTTCCAAACTCTCCATTTCAAGAGATAGAGACCTAAATGGAATTAGACCTTTGCATATACATGGTCCTCAACTCTAATCATATGCAATCATAATAAATATAAGATGGTCCTCAACTATAATGTAATTAATTTAATAATATTAATGTTAATGTTCTAGTTTATATTTATGTTAATGTTCATAACTAGAGTGGTCCTCAACTACAATGTAATTAATGTTGATGTTCATAAATGACACATCTTCCCACCTAATTACACCTCAAAAGTGCTGCATTTCCTCTTTACTTACAAAACCTAAAGCTTTTGGAAATAATCTTCCATGACCTCTTTAAGTGTCAAATTAATGAAGACCCCAATATCCAACGACAAAGTGACCCTTTCCATTTCCCAAGTATTTGACTAGGGAATGATAACCAAGAAAAGTTTTCATGGAATTGTACAAATCTATTCAAATAATTTGTACCATTAGTTGTAATGGAATGAAAGTTTAACCATTAATATGATGAGAACAACTTTATTCACCTTTTGGGTCCAGTGTGGGAGAAAGTTTAGTTTGGTTGTAAATAAATATATGATGCTCTGCAAAAAGGATTAGAAAATCTGTTTGATGGCAACACACACAAGAGCACAAGAAACAAACGTTAGTGTTAGCAACAAAAGATTATCCTAAACAGGCATATCAAGAGAGATATTAAGCATGAAATAGAAAGCATATAAACATAAAATGAAATAGCTAATCAAGATGCTCATAGTTGCTCCTCCCTTGTTCCTCTCCTCTCCAAGTCCCAAATGAGTGTAGCTCTCAGCAGCTTTTTGCACTATGGATGCTTATGGAGGATTGAGATTTAATACTAAGCTTCAAATATGAAATGAAAAGCTAAATACTATGCTAGAGTAGATAGTGATGCTATGAAAAAGCTCTATGCTAATGCCAGTATAACAACAATACTCTAAAATGCTTCTCCTTTTGCTTGAGGAGAAGGGTTCTATTTATAGAAGAAATGGGGAAATGAAGGGTTAAGATTAAATGGTTTAATCAAGGGCCAAGTTTGAAAGTTGGGGATCCATGTGCACAATTGGCACCAATAAAATGGTGACAAGTGTCAACATAGGATTGGGTTGAGAGAAGAGGTTGGAGGCATTAAAGGCCTGAGAAGACCTCATGGTTATCTAGAAGGCAAGGGTCAAGTCTAAATTAAGATTACCCACTGGATTAAGAGTTAATGCAAGGATAAACCTTTGTGCAAATGATTAAGAGATAATCATGGTCAAAGCATTAAAGGCTTGATGAGACCCTTGGGTTGGGTAGAGGTTGAGTCAAAACAAATGTTTTAACCATGTGGGAGGGTTGAATTAACCATTAATGGTTATTGGAGACTTTGGGGATTAAGTGGTTGAAGGTTGAAAGCTTTCAAAGGTTATCCAAGACTTTGAGCCATTTAGTGGTTGAAGGTTGGAAGCTTTCAAAGGTTATCCAAGACTTTGAGGGTTAATTTGTTGAACACACAAAGCATTAATTGCTTTTCAAAGACTTTGGAGTCTTTGAGAAGTGACTCCAATTTGCTTAGGAATGTGACAATATTTAGGGGATGGATTAGGCTAATTAGGAAGGGTTTAGAAGAATCTAGAAGGGGTTTAGGCATACAAGTGGATTTTGTAGGAAAATGCAAGTGGGAGAAATTTTGGTATTTTCAATTAAAATAAAATCATTTATTTCAATTAAATGGTGTAATTTGCATTTGGATAAATATTCAAATAAATATTAATTTATTTAAATGAGAAAAATGAAGATAAAGCATTTAAAATGCTTGAAGACTTTGAGGGAAACCATTAAAGGCTTGAAGACTTTAAGGAAAACCATTAAAGTCTTAAGAAGACTATAGAAGGAAGCCATCAAGTTTGAAGACTTTAAAGCCATCAAGTTTGAATACTTTAAGGGAAACCATTAAAGGTTTCAAGTGGGTGAGGATAAATAGGATTTTAAATAAATAATTTATTTAAAATAGTTGTGCAACTTGCTTTTGTAGGAAAATACAAGTGGGTGGAGGATAAAGGTGATTTAAATAAATTATTTATTTAAAATAATTGTGCAACTTGCTTTTGTAGGAAAATACAAGTGGGTGGAGGATAAAGGTGATTTAAATAAATGATTTATTTATTTAAATGTGAGAGGTGGGATTTTGGGGGTTTTAAATAAATATTAATTTATTTAAATGTGAGAGAAGATTTAATTAAATAAATATGATTTATTTATTTAATTAATGGTCTGAATTTGGTTAAGTGAATTAAATCAAATAAATTGAATAATTTATTTAATTAATAGGAGAATAGGGTTAAGATGAATTAATTAAATATTAATTTAATTAATTATTAATTGATGGTTAAATAATCAAATAAATATTAAGTATTCATTTAATTAAGTGGACAGATTTATGTGACTACAATATATATATCAAGTTAATTTGTGGAATGGTTTAGTAGTTTAGATGGTTTTTTTATATATTAATTATTATTATGATATTTTAGATATATTTATTTACAAGTTATTTGAGAGAGATTATTTTAATTGATAATGTTCATGTTATATTCACACACACACGTGTTTATAAATTGTCATATATTGAGAAGGTGAAGGTGAACAAGCTTTTTAGACATAGTTCATTTTCATGTGATAGATCAAATCTATATAGTCAAGATTAAACAAAAAACACTTAAAAATGATCTACAAATATTTTCTATTTTAAAATAGACTCCGAGACAATCATTATATCAAGGTAATTAATTATGTCAAGAGACATTCTATATTGACAACATGATATGGAGTCCCATGACGTGACCAAATACATATAAACAAAAAACATAACTAATACATTTTAAAAAAACCAAAACTATTTGTGATAATAAAAATGTTGTATATAAGAGACATACACATATATTGAGACAATAAAGTATAATTGAAAAGCTTAATTTCAAAACTAAATCAAAGATGCAAACCATAAGCCTTCCTTGAAATGTCCCATTTTCCTCTATTCTCGAGGACCTTGAAAGTGTTGGATTGATGGGCTCTCAGCGGAGCAATGACCTCCAAAGTGACAACTCGAGAGTTGAGTAGCTATTTGATCATGATTGACTATGGAGATGATATGAAATGCATGATTTAAGAAACTAGATTAACATACTATGATTAATCCAAAAGCTAATTACTAGATAATTGAAATGCAAATTGCCTATAGTAATGATGCCTAAATTGATATGAGATCGGATCCATATTGCTCCAAAATGAGGGGTATTTGTAGGAATTCCAAGGCCAAAGATGAGGTGGCAGGAATCAACGATCCAGATTTGATCTGAAGATATCAAAGGCCAAGATTGAGAAAGTTGGAGAAGAGGATGGAGGAAGAGACACTTGTCATCTCTGTGATGACAAGTGTCAAGGAGCCTTGCTCATGAGAGGGCAAGTGTCCAAGGGAGGAGACATGTGGCAAAAGTGCCATGTGTCTCAAGGAGAGAATATCCACACCATGGGAGGTTAGGATAAGGAGGTTAGGATGTGCAAGATAGGATAGGGATAGTTAGACCCAAGATTAGATTGAATGGGTTAAGTTAGGGGATGGTTATGTTGGGTGGTTAAAGTTAGGAGCCATGTGCTCATTTGAATTTAGAAATTCAAATAATTGGAAAATGGTAATTAATCTCAACAAACTTGAGTTTATTAATCTTAACTAGGGATTAGAAGAATTGATTAATATGGGGAGACATTAATTAATTTAGAATTAATTAATCAAAGGGGGATATGAGATGAACTATATAAATAAATCATTTAGATTTATTTACTAGTAGATGAATAGAGAAATTAATTAAATTGCTTGTGAATTCAATTAATTGGGAAGGGGAATTAAACAAATAACTGCATATTTAATTAACTATCTTTAGACCATTTTTAGGTGTATACATTTTGCCCCTCTTTGAAGCGATGTGCAACGATGCGTTGGTTCAAAGAAAACTTGATTGATGATGTTGCTGATATTGATTTTGATAGGATGTAGATTCAATCTTGATTTGATGCGGATTTGGTTTCGATATGATACTAATTTGATTTGGAGATGATAAATCTCGATATGATGTCGATTTGATTTTGGAGATGATAAATCATGTCATGATGCGGTTTTGATTTTGGAGATGATGAATCTCAACAGGCGCCGCGAGGGAAGGTTTATTTTTTATTTTATTTTTTTTGGACAATTTTTCGATTTTTATGATTTTTTAGATTTTGATGATTTTTCAATTTTTCAATTTTTTGATTTTTTGACGATTTTTTTATTTTTCGATTTTGACGATTTTTCTAATTTTTTGATTTTTCAATTTTGACAATTTTTCTGATTTTTCGATTTTGACGATTTTGACGATTTTGATGATTTTATGATTTTTTGATTTTTTGGTTTTTCGATTTTGATGATTTTTCATTTTTTTCTGTTTTGACAATTTTTCTGATTTTTTTATTTTTCGATTTTGACGATTTTTTGATTTTTTGATTTTTTGATTTTTTGATTTTTTGATTTTGACGATTTTTGAGAAAATGATTTGATTGGTCGATTAGTTGATTTTGTTGTCAATTTGATTTGATTTTCCAATTTTTGAAAGGGTAATTTGATTTTATTTTTTGATTTTTGATAGGGTAAAATTTGATTAGCTATCTAATTGATAAAATTAGATGCTCCTGATTGATAAATTTGATGATTAGTTCTGATTATCTCGATGCACACACGAGATGAGATAAGATTGATAATGACCTCATGATAGATGAGCATCATTGATAGGGGCCCAACGAGATTTGATAAAAATCTCAATTGAGCAAAATAAATCGATAGATAGATTGATTTGATAGATAGATAAATCAAGAAACTGATATGATGAGATGATTTGATTACAGGAGCACTTTACTGTTCTTCAGTCTTGGGAGCGTTTCCCAAAGACATGGATGTTGATACCCCACCTTAGCTAGGCGGAGCGAGACCACATTGGTAGGTGTGGTTTGTCTTCCCTTCTTGACATGCCCCAACCGTTGATAAACCGAGGATTACTGACAGCTTTAGCAGAGCATTGACATAGTGAGCATAATACATTTCATTTGCCAACGAGAGATTATGGTGACACTTGAGGATGTCTATCAGATTCTGCGCATCCCTATGACAGGTGATCTAGTATATTATGATTTCAGCAAGCGGGGTGGGACAAAGGCACTTTGCAGAGTGTTTGAGGATGATGAGATAGGTGGGTATGCTATTGCATGGTAGGAGATGCTAGAGTTAGGATATGCCACATTACCAACTGTGCTTGCTGGAATTATTGGAGGCTTCCTTTGTCCTGATCATAGGTCAAAGGGATTATCTGCTGGATGGGGTTGTCTACTTGAGCAGATGGTGACAGAGGGGACCCTCTTTGCATGGGGGTCATGTATGTTGGCACATTTGTATCATGACTTGCACCGAGTTGTGTATCAGGGATTAGCTACGTTATCAGCAGGGGTGACCGTGCTTCAGATATGGGCCTGGGAGCATCTACCTATCACATGACCATTGGCTAACAGAGATAGACCTGTAGGCATGCCTTATGCTGAGGGGTATCTAGGTATTATTGTCCAGTGAAAGCTGGGCAAATTAGAGTATTGGCCACATACCTTGGGTGATCTGGGTACTGTGATATGGAGACCATACAGGGATTGTGAGATTTGACCTAAGGATGCAGTGGAGATGCCGTATGTATTCACAACGTGATATCTGATTGGGTTGACACCCTATGTCATCGAACGATTCCTTTGTATGAGGGTGTTGAGACAGTATGGCAAGATACAGGGGATGCCACAAGGTACAACTCATTATGCTCATCGAAGATTGGATGTGGCTACTTGGGGGCCTTCTATTTCATATGACCAGGCCTACGCAAAGTATTGATCATTGGAGCCAGTTGATTGGGATCATCTTCCAGGCATGATGGATAGTGGGATGACACATGAGTATGCCATGCACTGTACTGTACATAGGTTTCCGAGGCTGACATGTCTGGATGAGCCAGAGCCAGTTTTTTATCAGGATGATGAAAGGCTATGATGCAGAGTTCCTAGACAACGGAGGGATGGTGAGGGGAAAGATGATAGTAGAGATGGGGATGGATATGGAGGAGATGTAGGAGATCATGGTGCTAGAGATGATGAGGGAGGAGATGATGATGGGGGAGATGGGGGAGATGGTCAAGCAGTGGCAGTGGCAGCGACAGGCACACCAGAAGCTAGCAGTTCTAGATCTACCAGAGATGTATATATAGATTGCATGGCCCGGGTGGTTAGACGCAGGAGATCAGGTCCAGGGGATCAGGGACATCAAGTTCCAGAGCAGGAGGGACCCCCTATTGAGAAGGTACCTATGACAGTATCACAGGCTAAGAAGCCATAGGTAGAGGTACCTCAACGGATCCTCATTAGGATGTTGTCACATCTGCAGCAGGCTCAAATTACGAACTTGAAAGCTCAGGTTCAGTAGCTAGAGAGTCAACTAGCAGAGAGGGACTCTCAGATGGCTTCTCTCCTAGTTGAGAGAGACATAGCTATGGATAGGTATCGGCAGGCCGAGACATAGGTACAGTTGTCAGGAGGGTCTACTTTAGGGAAGACCACCCTGAAGATGATGCGTCAGGGGATCCGAGAGGCTGAGTATTACAAGACCTTATACTTTACTGTTGTTCCTCCTGATCGGAGGGCTCCAGGATTTTCAGAGCTGAGCAGGAGATCGGGGCAGAGCCAGACTGAAATTCGAGGAGTGACAGGGCCTCCTCAGAGAGCTCCCCCAGGTGGGGACTCAGGTATAGGGGTACTAGCTGGTGCTACTCTACTTGCCACATCAGGACAGAGTTTCGCTCTACGTCTGAGTGGTCACACTGATATGGGACATTGATCTATTTATGTACACACCTTTTTGTGATGAGATATTGATGATTCCTGCGATGTATAGTTGTGATGTATCGCATATATTTTGTGATATCATTATACCTTGGACATTGATCTTGTTTTGATGATATGATATGTAGTTGATTCCATTCGCTCTACATGACCTACGAAATGATGGATGCCTTCTATTTGACATATGATTATGATGTGCAGTTACTTTCATGATGTATGCTTTAATTTTTATATGCTTATGAATTCTAGATGATATATATACGATGATGCAATATTTACATGATGTATGCAAATGCAAATATTTATGGTGATGCTTATAATTTCTATGTGATGTTTGTGCGATGCAATGCTTTCTATGTTTATGATATTTTTATGATTTTCTCATGCATGTTAATATGAGATGGATGCAATGCAATGCAATGGTGATACCTTATATGATTTGAGATTAGATGAATGTCATGCAATGATCTTACTAAATGAATGAATGAGTTTATGCTTTATATGAATGATGTCTTGGTATGCAATGGTTACTTGAGATGAACTAACTTATCATGCAGGATGAATGAATTGATTTTTTTTGTTATTGTCCAATGTTCTCAATCACATAATAAGAGAGATAACACCATATTAGCTTTGGCCTTGGAAAATATGAGTATTGTGATCCCATGCAGAATGAAATGCAAATCTATCTTAAAATGCAATGCAATGCAGTGATCAGACCGGTCATGGAGTCATTGCTTTGTTTCATCATTGAGCCTTTAAAATGTGGGAATTGAGTGCAAACATCAATGGTATAATTGAACCATGATGACCTGAGCACTACTTTTCTGGGTTTTGATATTGCAATTTAGCACAAGCATCAAAGTATAATTGAACCAAGATGACCAGAGTGTTGCTTGTGTAAAACAGGCAGTATTAACCATTTCTATATGCAAGTCCGAAATGTCTTCGATGATACTTTGATGATCATTTCCTTAGACAACTTTGCACATATTAATGTTTAATTCACAGGCAATAGACAAGAAAAATATCATGTTCCTTCCTCATTCCTCTAGTCAAAGACATCCTGGAGTTACTCAGAAATCATGATAGCAAAAATCAAAATAAAATAGTTGAACCATTATTGCCAAAGTGTTAAAATCATGAGTCAAGATATATCATCCATTGATATGTGTTTTGTCATGTTTAGATTGATATGTGATAGTTAATGGTCGACAATATGATCTTATTTTCAATAAACTTATCTTTTGAATGTATTGAATATTAGAATTAGTTCATTTATTTCATTAAATCATATTTTTCACAGCTTGACTTAATTCTCTATAATAAGTGTGATATAGGAAAATAGGTGTTTATAAGTTTAGACATGTAACCTAGACACATTACATTGGAGAGGAGATGAAATCAATAGATTCAACCTCCTTTGTATGAAAAGGGCAAAATGCCAATTAGATCTCACTCCTCTTTTTGTGGGGTTGTATTGGATACTAAAAATATAAAAATTGAATGCTCGATCTAGGGTTAAAGATGAAAAATTGAAATAAGTTAACATAAACAGACAATTGCATATTTGATTTGAAGTTGCAACTACATATTTGAGACAAAGAATATGAATGGAACCTATGACTGCAAAATTGGGCCTTAAAGATTAGGACAAAGTAGCTTTGAGTGAATATGTCCCTTGAATGTCAAATGCAAGCACAATTAATTGATTCATAACCAAAATGTTGCTTAGAGTCCACCTTAGAAGTTTTGCAGGGAATTCATCAGAAAAAGTAGTGTGGAGTGAATTTGTCCTTCATTTTTTGCACCTACGAAAGCTAGCTTTGATTGTTTTTGTCTACTCTACCTAATTCTAGATTTACAACTCTTGAACCTATCACCTGCACACAAATAGAAAAGAAAGTCATTGGGAATAGGTGTATACCTAAGTCAAACCTTGGGTTTGGAATTAACCCATTTCTTGAAAGTGGAAGCCGGTGTGAGTAGAATCAAACATGGTCAAATGTACAGAATGTCAGAATGCCAAAGTGAGGCCTAATTGAGGATGGAATTGCATAGGAATACATTTTATGATGCTACATTTAGCCCCCACTTTAGTGGGAGTGTGTGATTGCAATTGACACTCATTCGATGGTTCCTAGTGGTTTCCGATGGATGATTATTGGTTTAGGTTGTCATTGATGGAAACTCTTCATGGAGATTCAATCTGGTGGTCATAATTCTTCTTATTCAGAAGCGGGTGCTAACTGGTAGCTAATTAACTGGTATTTTAGGAAGAACAAAGTGTTCTTGGGTCCGAAATCTTTCTGGTGATTGCGGTGCATTGAATCGTGTTCTTGTTGATTGGGATGACATAGATACATCATTTTGATATTGTTTTAGTGACCAATGATTATCTTTTTGGATCCGGTCTAGCCGACATGTGACTACACGTTACACCTTCAACCCGACATGATGTATGACCTATTTTGTGGTTACCAGTATATAAGTTTGGTGTGGGTGATATTTTTGATGTATGGTGCAATTGTATGTGAGTGAGAGGTGATCGAGGAGAATCTATTTTGGTGCAGTTTTACGTGCTCATTTTTTAACCGATAGCTAATTGAGACAGAGTACAGGGTAGAATAGAGCAGAACAGAGAAGGTGATCTAGTCAGTGTATTCACCACTCAAATAGAACTCATCCAAGCATGATAGATGCTATTTTAAAGTTCATACATTGTAATAACTTTGTAAGTCAGTGAGGCTTCCTTAAGGTTTGTAGCCTTCCAGGTTATTGTAATTGAGCAGTGAGCTCTAGGCAGTGTGCATGAATGCCTGTGCATTCCTATTTTGCAATATTGTTTTTTGACTGGCCATAGTAGAATAATATTGTCGGTTCAAATTCCACCATGGTTTTTCCCATTTGGGTTTCCACGTAAAAATACTGGTGTTATGATCTTGTGGTTGTTTGTTTCATGTTTCTACGTTTCAATTTTAAGTGTTTGCATCTGGTGGTTGAAAGTTAAGTTTGAAAATATGCTAACCAGTAGATCATTGATTCACCCCCCTCTCAGTGATCCCTTATTCCAACAATTGGTATTAGAGCCTAGTACCTCTAAGGAATCTTAACTACTTGAGGAAGGTCCAAGAGATTTATTCAATGGATTCTAGTTTTCAGAGACAACTCAGTGTGGCACTTGAGGATCTTGATGCAGCTAGAAATGAGATCTGTACCTTGAAGAAGAACATGAATGTTGCTGATGATATCATCAATGAATTGAAGGATCAAGCAAACAATTCTAGAATTGATTGATTGTCAATTATGACAAATTATGACAAATTGAAATGTCATTCCCATGAATTTAGGAGAGAAATAGGAGGAAATTGAAATTAGGAATTAGAAAATTGGAAAATTAGAAAAAGAGGAAAATTAGGAATTAAGAAATTAGGAAATTGATGAAAATTAGAAATTAGGAATTAGTGAATTAATTAATAATTTTTCATTTATTAATTAATTCACAAAGAGGAATAATTAGCCAATTAAATGAACATTTAATTGTGACAAGAAGACTTAGGATAAATAAATAATTTATTAATCCTAGAGGAAGAAATGACACACAAGGTTAAATGATTAAATCACAAAACCCTAGAAGATAAATTAGCAATGCGAGAATGACAATTAGGTCCTTGACAAAGGATAGTTGATATCGATTCGATCATGATTTTGAATTGATAAATGACCAGTGTTGATAAATGATTTGATTGATAAATGCGCCAATTGACGAGGAACAATGACAAATTGATCCAAATTGACATATTTGAGACAGACAACAATCGATAGTGAAATTTATTGCAAGATGACAAAATTGACAAGAGGACAGGGATCGATGACAAAATAGATTGCAAGATGACAGAATTGATGACCACAATCGATGACAAATCGATCACAAAATGACAAGATCGAACATGACAATGATCGATGACAAATTGATCGCAAAATGACAAGATTGAAAATGATAAGGATTGATGACAAAACGACAAGATTGATAAGAGGACAAAACCCTAATTAGGATTGACGATGTCCAAAATGATGACAAATGAGCACGCACATTGATGCGATAGGATAAGATCGATCAAAATCATGACTGGATAGTGTTGTCGACAAGACTAAATTTGAGAGCGAGACAAATGAAGAATGTAGAAGAATGACTCGATGCTCGTAAATGATAAAAACCAAGTGCGAATCATAGGAGAAATGTTAATGTGACACAAAAACCTAAAATGAGGCAATGCGCAAATGTTAAAATATGACTCCGCAAGCGTTGACCATTTTTAGGTGTCTACATTTTGCCCCTCTTTGAGACAATGCGATTTTAAGCGTTGATTCAAAGAACAATAATGAAAATGCCCCAGACAATAATAATGTCATATGCATGCCCCCTCGAGGAATTGGTCAGAAACATGCAGAAAAGAGGCCAATTGATCGATAAAAATGATAGGATCGAACGGACTGACAATCGGATATCGGATGCAGGAAGGACAAGCAATTTAAGATGCACAAGACCGCGACCAACATAAGATGGAGAGGATGTACGTCCATCTATGCACTAACAAAGAGCTATAAATGAGACCAAGAGGTTGAAAATTGCTCATTTGCACTAGACAAAGAGGAGAATTTGTTGATCTGGACAAGGACACTTGCAGAGAGATGGCGAACATTCCAATGGCAGATCACCTTGAGGAATGCGTACGCACATTCAGACGACCAGACGATGCGGGAGCAGTGGTATGGATCTCAAAAACCCATGTTTTCAATTTCATGACTTTTGATTGCTTGCGGGACATTGCGAGGCCCACAGAAAATGCAGAAACTGACTTCTGCGCTTGTGTAGGGCGAATCCTACGCTTGTGTGAGGTCTTCTGCAATTGTGTAGGGAGACATAGGCGCAGGTTACCTGACACAGGCGCAGGTTCCTTGACACAGGCGCAAGTGTGCAAAGCAAACCCTAATTTTGGTCAAAACGGCATGCAAATGATCCAGAAAAAGGGGATAAGGGTAGGATAGGTCAGATTAGATGAAAAACACCCTGATTTAGACATGAAAATGAGGAAATGCAACCCGTAGAAGCAAACCCTAAAACTGACAAAATGTACCCCAATTTGCGATGCAGAGGCGACAGTATCCGTTGATCACGTGGGAGAACCAACCAGATTGCTTCATGCTACAACACAGACTTAGGAGCACAGAGAGAGATACATTAGCAGGACTGGGGATATACTATGTCACATTCATGCCCGAGATTAGGGCAAACATAGGACTACTTACCGCATTGGCCGAGCGATGGCATTCAGAGACCTCCTCATTCCATCTGGCGACTGGAGAGGCGACGGTTACACTGGAGGATGTGTGGCGTATCCTCTGCATTTCGATTCATGGAGAGATGATAAAGTATGACTCAGTGATAGGGAGAGATGCATTCTGCAGATTGTTTGAGTGCGACGCAGATGATCTGGATATCGTCGAGAGGGAGATTGGCTGGGAGACGATGGCATCAGAGTATGATCGACGATATGTGGTGATAGCTGTGGTGATAGCATGCCTACTAGCAGGGGACAGACGAGGATATGGATTCCCTATTGAATGGGGAAGAGTGCTAGAGCAGATGGCGACAGAGGGGATAGTGTACGCATGGGGACCATGTGTACTAGCTATGCTATATTTTCAGCTGCATCAGATAGCATATCAAGGAGTGCAGACGTTGAGCTATGGAGTCACATTGCTGCAGATATGGGCATTTGAGCACATAGCTATATGCCGACTGATGACAGAGAGATAGGTAGTACCACACTGACCATATGTGTATTGCTATGATGGAGCACTGAGACAGGGTCCTTTTGGATACATATTATATTGGCAACATGAGCTAGACAGACTGAGAGAGTTCACATGGAGGCCATATCGGGATTGCCTTGGATGGTCAGATGACAGTGATGAGATATCGTATTGTAGACAGGAGAGGTACTTGATAGGGCGACCGGTGAATTGGCAGAGAGTGATTGAGATGTACCTGCCAGAGAGAGTTAGACGATAGTTTGGAGAGAGGCAGGATGTACCCAAGAGGATGGAACACTTTGCCCGATCGCACAGAGAGACGAGTCAATGGGGGAGTATGATTTAGCCACACATAGCATATGCTGACTTCTCACAGCTATAGCAGAGATAGTGGGATTGGAGATCAGATGTGGTGGACGTTGGGATGATAGATGAGTATGAGAGATGGTTTGCACAATGACGGCCAGTGCCATTGACAGATCCGAACATTCCAGTACCTAGGCGACAACAGGACTTCCCACTCATAGGAGAGGAGGAGGGAGATGATGAGGACGAGGAGGATGAGGGTGGGGATGAGGATGATGGGGATGATGCAGATGGTGGGGATGATGAGGATGGGGAGCAGGATGATGGGGATGAGGAGGACGGAGATGAGGATGATGACGAGGACGGAGATGAGGATGGGGAGTAGGAGGCATTACAGGACATACCTTATAGAGCCGGAGACAGCTAGGATAGAGGAGATGGAGATGTGCAGGGCTATCATAGCGAGTCAGCAGGATCACATTTTGACTTTAGAAAGAGAGCATGCGTAGTTCAGAGCAGAGATAGCTAGACTCACAGCGGCTCAAGATACAGCTGTAGCGCAGGCACAACGAGAAGGACAGAGAGTCACTGAGTATATTGGGTCGATTCGAGATGCCAGTGTACGGGAGCTAGGACAAATGCTGGTAGAGACCAGAGAGGAGATACACCATTGGAGGACACTATATGAAAGTGTAGTTCCACCAAAGCAGAGAGCACCTTCATATCGAGCACGATCAAGGACAGAGAGTAGGGCACGCTCACGGAGGTCATTGAGCAGCATGGGGGTGAGTAGACCGATGAGACCACCACAGCCAGGACCAGGAGGGACATCATCCGCGAGACATGGCAGGGATGAGGAGGACAGAGGGAGCACCCAGTGACAGAGGCACATGCTCCTTAGGACAGACAGTGGACATTATGTAGTTTGACATCTTGTAGTCAGCCTGTGGGCCATACTGAGGACAGATAGTCCAATTTTGTACTCCGATAGTTTCTGAAAGATGATATGATATGCATCGATATGATGGGATGAAATATGTTATAACATATGGTTATTTTTCATGTATGGATGACTTATGCACTGTTTATGTACCATTGTAAAACATGTATGGATGCATTTTTTTATGTGTTTTTGATACATTTATAATATGAAATGGATAAAATGCTTGATATAATGCAAATGTACTAACCAAATGGATGCAGGATGCAACATATATGTTTGGAAATCAGAGCACTAGATCGAACTGACTATCCGACCAGACAGAAGAAGTGTTAGTAAGAAGAAAATGAAATACAGGACAGTTAGAGACGAAGAAAAATTTGCTTTTAGTAATGCACTTTGTAGGTGAGAACCTTTATTTTTATGTAGCAAAATGGATGCGTAGCATCATGGCATTGAAGGCCAGAGCTGAAATGCAACCCTTTTTGCAAAAGACAGACACATCACAGACAAACAACAATCACAAAAAAGAAAAGGATCATGATCCATCCCGGTCACTCTAAATCACTCAGTGACATCATCGAGCAACATAGGAACATGACCAAAGCCAAAAATAAATCAGAAAAAAAGATAAGATGCACAAATTCCAACAAATCATACAAACATCTTGATCTTCATTGTCAAAAGTTGAAAGTGCTGATAGGACAATCATGCTATCTGGTTTCAGGACATGTGGTACCCCGTCTAAGACAGGACACAGTATGGTTTCGAGTATACCACGCCCTGTATAAGACCCATGATAGTGTGCCAAGGATGAATGAATATTGAGATTGATATGACAATTTTGATCAGGTTGAATATCTGGTTTGAGGGAAAGAGTTCACCTGTTAACGCATGATTTCAGTAAAGCATAGTGTTGGATTGCGAGTCATTGGATGTATACTCAGTGATCTGTCTTATGCACCAAGAGGAGGTATTTATTGCAAAATGCTTGTTTTTGGATTTCGAGATTTTACAATTTTTTTTTTTGTTTTGTTTTTTCAGGACTTTATTTGATTTTTAGGGATTTTTTCAGGACATTATTTGATTTTTAGAATTATTTCAGGACATTTTTCAATTTTTTTATGAGATTTTGTAGGACATTTTTCAATGTTTTTGAAAGATTTTTTCAGGACATTTTTAAATGTTTTTGGAAGATTTTTTACAGACATTTTTAAATGTTTTTGGAAGATTTTTTCAGGACATTTTTAAATGTTTTTGGAAGATTTTTTTTTTCAGGACATTTTTGAAATTTTTAGAGATTTTTTTTCAGGACATTATTTGATTTTTTTAGAGATTTTTTCAGGACATTTTGCAATACAAAAGTTCTAGTGATCGATCATGACAAGGGGAACACACCCAATGTGCATCTGAAAGACATACATAAATCAGGACCAAAACATATGTACAAGAAACTGGGGTATGCAAGACAATGATGTTGACCAATAACAGACCTGGAATAGAACATTGGGTTAATACTAAGATAGACATGATAAACCAGCTGAGAGAAAGCATAGCTTAGAGGTCATGATAGATGACGGAGCAACGATCTCATTTTACACATGGCGCCTGTTTGCCAGGTTTTCACCAAGGTACTTTCCCCAAGCGCCTATTTACCAAGTTTTCACTAGAGGTTGAATCATTTTTTTTCTTTACTTTTTTGTTTTCTCTTTTTTCTCAATTTTTTTTTGCTTTTTGATTTTTTTCAATTTTTTTGTATTTATTTCAGGATCATACTTGAAGAAATGCTAATAGAAAATTATGCCCAGTATTTGCGAAGATGCATGTTGTTGACAGGATCAGACAAAGGTTCACCTTCTGGAGTGGCAAGCTGATATGCCCCCGAGCCATAGGCTACAGTGACTATGAAAGGCCCAACCCAATTAGGTTCAAACTTACCTTTGATGATGTCAGTAGATTGTGCATTCTTAGGGTTTGCCTTTAAAACCAGGTCTCCCACTTCGAAGTGTCGCCCTTTGACCTTTTTATTATAAGAGCGAAAGAGACGGTTTTGATATGCTTGCAAATGTGTCAAGGCTGCCTGACGTTTTTCATCTAACATCTCAAGCTGGTGCAACCGAGAGACTCTGTGTGTCTCATCATCAATTAGATGTTGCAAGGAGACTCGCAAGGAAGGAATCTCCACCTCCAGAGGTAAAATAGCTTCCGCACCATACACAAAGGAATAAGGTGTTGCGCTAGTAGGTGTGCGGATAGAAGTGCGATAGGCCCATAGTGTTGGATTCAACTACACATGCCAATCTCAACCAGCATCATTAACAACCTTCTTTAGGATCTTGATAATGGTTTTATTGGATGCTTCAGCTTGACCATTCCCCTGTGGATAGTATGGACTAGAGAAATGGTGTTGAATATGAAATTTTTCACAAAGCTCTTTAACATCTTTATTCTTGAAGGGATGACCATTATCAGTGACTATGGAAAGAAGAACCCCATACCGGCATATGATATAATTTAGCAAGAATTTTGAAATTTGGACACCCGTGATATAGGTCATGGGGATAGCCTTGATCCATTTTGTAAAATATTCTATGGCTATAATGATGAACTTGTGTCCATTTGTAGATATTGGGTGAATCTTGCCAATAAGATCCAATCCCCATTGAGAAAAGCGCCACGGAGATATGACAGAATGAAGCTCTTGAGCGGGTGCATGAATGTAATTTCCATGAATCTTGCATTTGTAGCACTTCTTAACAAAATCATGAACATCTTTTTCCAGAGTAGGCCAATAATACCCAGCACGAGTCAACTTCTTGGCTAATCTTAGACCAGTGAAATGGCCCCCACATATACCATCGTGAACCTCGTGTAAAGCCATTTGTGCTTCATCAGAATCCAAACACCTGAGGAGGGTATGGTCAAAGGAACGGCGGTAAAGGGTGTCGGCGATGATGACATACTTAGTTGTCTGTCGGATAAAGGCTCAGCGTTGATTAGCGGAAAGGTTGGGTGGTAAGGTTTGGGATTTCAAATATTGATATACGTCATTATACCATGGGGAGTTAGGACCAACAAGAACGCACATCACATCCACTGTTGGAATGTCAAAAGAAGGAACCAGCAATTGTTCTACCAAAAATTCACATTTGTCCATATTGTTTGGCATATTCAACATGGAGGCAATCGTAGCCATTGCATATGCCGACTTATTTTGCATTCTTGGAACTTGACTGAAATGGATAGCCATGAATTTTGTTTTGAAGAAATCTACCATATGCTTATAAGGAATAAGTTTTTCATCTTTTGTTTTGTAGTCATCATTCACTTGTCGGATGACTAATTGAGAATCTCCATAAACATGCAAATGCTTGATGTTCCGGTGGACTGCTACTCGGAGTCCTGTGACCAGTGCTTCATACTCTGCAATGTTATTGGTACAGTGGAAAGTTATCCTGTAGGATTTTGGAATAGCATCACCTTGAAGGGTGACAAACAAGATACCTGCTCTAGACCCAAACTTGGTATGGGATCCATCAAATTATAACTTCCATTCATTAGAGGATGTGAGAGCAAAGACTGATTCATCTGGAAAATCGGTCAACATGGGATGATCATCAGAAATAGGAGCCTCTGCAAGTTGATCTGCTATAACTTGTCCTTTTATCGCCTTTCGCTCCATATACTCAATGTCAAATTCACTGAGAATCATGACCCATTTTGCTAGGCGACCTATCAAAGCTGCTCGGCTGAGCAAATATTTTAAGGGACCAATTTTTGCGACCAACAATGTTTGGTGGTTCAGCATATAATGTCAGAGTTTCTGCATTGTAAATACCACTGCTAAGCATGCCCTTTCAATAGTTGAATAATTTAGCTCATAGCCTACCAGGGTCCGGCTGATATAGTAAATGGCTCGCTCTTTGCTGTTCTCATCTTGTTGGGCCAATAGAACTCCTAATGTCGTTTTAGTTGTAGAAATATACAATAAAAATGGCTTTCCTTCTATAGGAGGCATTAGGATAGGCGGCGACAGCAAATTTTCTTTGAGAGCTTGAAAGGTTGATTGACACTACTCAGTCCATTTGAAAGCGACACCTTTGTGTAGTAGATGTTGGAATGGATGGCATTTATCGGCCAACTGAGCTATGAAGCGGCGAATTGACTGGAGCTTTCCTTGCAGACTTCTTAATTGCCGGAGGTTTGAAGGTGGAGGCATATCCATTATTGCTTTGACTTTGGTAGGATCGACCTCAATGCCTCAGTGAGAAACAATGTATCCTAGTAATTTTCCTGTTGTAACACCAAAGACACACTTCTTTGGATTGAGCTTGAGTTTGTAGGTCTCCATGCGGTCAAAGATTGGGCCCAGGATGGCTAGATGACTATCTCTGGTGACAGATTTGCATAACAAGTCATCAACATAATCCTCCGTCAAAGTATGCATGAAATCATGAAAAATTGTCGTCATTGCTCTTTGATATGTTGTGCCTACATTTTTAAGACCGAAGGGCATCACATTCCAACAGTAGGTACCCCAGGCACAGGTGAATGCTGTCTTATGCTGATCTTCAAGAGCAATGCGAATTTGGTTATAGCCGGAGAAACCATCCATCAATGAAAGCATCTCATATCCAGCCATCATGTCCACTATGATGTCTATGTTTGGCAATGGAAAAGCATCTTTAGGGCATGCTTTATTGCGATCCCTAAAATTTTTGTAGATTCTGATGCCCCCAGTTACTTTGCTAACTGGTACTAAATTTGAAATCCAGTCTGCATAATCAATGGGTCTGATGAAGCCCACATCTAGTAATTTTTTTAATTCCACTTTGACCAAAAGAGCCACCTGAGGATGCATCTTTCTAAGTTTCTGTTTGATAAGTTTGGCATCTGCTTTCAATGGCAAATGATGAAGGACTAATTCTGGATCGAGGCCAGGCATATCTGCATAGGACCAAGCAAAGTTGATCTTCTTCTCAACAAAGAAATTGACAAAATCTATCTTTTCCTGTTGTGATAGAGAAGCAGCAAAATGAATGAACTTAGGGTTGTCAGGTGTACCCAAATTGATTTCCTCGGTCATTTCCACAAGCAATGTTGATTTGTCCTGACTTGATAGGGGTATGTCCACTCTTCCACCTTTGGGCGACTCAGAGAGGTTTTCACCCGCAGGTATGTCTTTTATTTTTACTTTTGTATGATCAGAGAGTGCCTTACGATTTTCACTCAAAGATCTATTCTTTTGATTTTTTACCGTTTCGTTTCTTTTTTCATTTTGATGACTGGAAGAGGGAGTTGACTCCCCAAAATATGTTGTGGAATCTAGGTCAATAGCAAATACTACCTTATGATCACCTTGTGGCATGCCTTCCTGTAGTCCAAGGAATTCTACAATTGCTTCGTCATTTTGAAAACAGTCCAATGTGAGTGGTTCTTGTTGGTCAAATTGGATAAGTTGGGGATAAATAAGGGGCATGTCATCATCGGTTGTAAGGAGAGAGAGGGCTGATATGGTAAAAATGTGAACATCTGTGGTGTCACTATCCAAACTACTTGTATCGGATTCGGAGCTAGGATCCTAGAATGACTCTATCCAAGCATGAGGACATGTTTTAGAAAGAGGAGTTATTTCATGTTTGTCTTCCATAGGCAAATTATCAGGGTCAATGAAGATATTGTCAAGGGCATAAGAGCTAGAAGAAAAAGAACTCCACTCCCATTCATTAGAATTAGTTTTGGGTCGGGTATCCTCAGGTGTTATTTCATCATCAGAATCATGCCCTTTTCGACACGTGGGCACTTTGGTAGATGTGGATCCAATTCGTAACGGTACAAAACCTAACCCTAAAGTTGGAGGTCACCTCTTGGGTATAACAGGTTCTAGCCTTCCATTGTTATTCAGGCCTAAGCCACTACAGCCATCATATCCTTTCATTTGCAGCATAGTAAATCCTTTGCCGTAGCGTTCCACTGGTAATCTGACAGGTGGGATCTCAATTGGATCTTTGTAAAGCCAATCTATGACATCATCATCTACAGTTTCTTTGTCAAGTTCACCCCATCTTGTAAATGTAGTGGGAGGCTGATATTGAATAATGACCTTAGGTTCTTTTTGCAATAAATGTGGTTTTCCATATGATTTTGGTGATATTGGTAAATTCCCGATGAGGAATGTTTGATCCATTGAATATTCTCTGCATCCTTGGTCCTGTATCTTCAATTTCCCTTTGATGGCATCTAACAATTCATTAGGATCCACATAGCTATGTGACTTGGCCTCTCTATTAACTGGGACTTGCTGCTGAGGGGTATCCCTTAGAGTAGCACAAAATTGAAATGGATTAGGATCTCCCGGAATGGTTATCTCAGTTCCATTGTAAGGATATTTTAAACATTGATGATAGGTGGATGGAACTGCTTTCATTGCATGGATCCATGGACAGCCAAGAATCATATTATAAGGGAGATCAAGGTCTAGGACTTGTAGGAAAGTGTTTTCTGTCACTGGACCGACTCTGATAGGCAATGTAATTATCCCTTTGGATGGGCGCTCAGCATCATCATATGCTTTAATTGTTATTCTTTTGGAAGCATCAATGTCATTTTCTGTATATCCGAGGCCAATGACCACTCTTAAGGTACAATTATTAAGACCTGCTCTGCCATCTATCAAGACTCGTCGGATTTTGCAATTATGGACAAAGACTTCAAGGTGCAAGGTATCATTATGAGGGAGTTTATCAGGTGAGATATCATTATTGAAAAATGCGACATTTTGGGAAATAGCTAGATGTCCAATCCAGGCTTGAAACTGGTCAACATCAATATCTGTCGGGATAGTGGACTCAATTAAAGCTTTATCCAGGATGACACGATGCATGGGAGACATTTTCATTAACTCAAGGATTGATATTTGTGCAGGTGTCTTTCCTAGATGATCCAAAAGATTGTATTGACTTGCCGAAGTTGGTTTGGAAGGAGCTGCAGGAGCTCCTTTCAAGACTATTTTGGATCGACGAGTGGTGACCGCGCAAGAAGGATCTTGTTCCTTTATTTTCAAGGTGGAAACATACTCATTTGACTCATGAAAATAATTAATGACATTGTTATAACCAGTATTTGCATAATTGGTCGTTTGAGCAGAGTTGGAAGAAGACGCTTTACCCTTGTCATGATCAAGCAAAGGAGTTTTGAAAATGGTATGATCAGTGTTAGAGGTTGGATGGGGTGGATCTACCTCAATTACTACTTGCTCTAATAAATCTTGAATCATATGTTTCAATTGAAAACATGATGCAGTTTTATGTCCTTTGGATCGATGATACTCATAGTACGCATTATCATTTCCACCAATGCGGTTTTACCGCTGGTTCTGCCTTGATATCTGGTAGCTTAATAAATTTTTCTTGTATCAATTGTCTCATTACTGATTCAATAGGCTCTCCCAATGGCGTAAATTGTCAAGGAGGCCCATCCCACGATCGAAAGGGTTTGCGTTGTTGGTTTTGTTGTTGGCCTTGTTGTTGATTATATTGTTGAGTATGCTGTTGTTGAGCATGTTGTTGGTACTGCGACTGTTGAGTAACATTGCTCATTGGTGCTTGATTTTGTTCCATAGTTGACATATTAGGAGCACTCAATTTCTTGATTGTGAATGGGGGTTGATTTGCATTCACCGCTCTTGCATCAACAACACCATCATTAGTGACATTCTTGTTCTTATACCAAAATCTGTTTCTATCCCCTGAATAATTTGTGTTGTCACTGTCTTTATTGAGCTTGATAATTCCTTTAGCTACAAGAGCCATTTCAATTCTCATTCCTTTCTTAATGAGTTTCTCTATAGTACTAGGACTTTTCAATTTTAACTCATACATCATTTCGGGGACCAAATTCTAGATAAACAGATTCACTTGTTGTTCTTCAGGTATATCGAGAGAAGAACGACTATACAAGCTTCGCCATCATTGCAAAAAAGTCACTAATGGTTCACCTTGCTTTTGCTTGGTATTGCATAAATCTGACAGAGTCACATCACTGTCGATGTTGAATGCGAAATGAGATAAAAACTTTTGAGCCAATTCCGACCAAGTCTTTATATTTCCTGGCAGATGTGAATACCAATCCATGGCTTGTCTCGTGAGACTTCGGGCAAATAATCGCATTAGATATGTCTCCTCATAGCTTACCTCAGTACATGCCATGAAAAATGCTCGAATGTGATCTTTTGGATTGCCATTCCCTTTATATTTCTCAAAATTAGGTGCCTCAAAATGCTTAGGGAATGGAGGCATGTATACACTCTTGTCAAATGGATTAGGACATAAATCTTGATCTGTATACAACTTCTTTGTTCCTTTGGTTTCTAATGCGTCAACTTTTCGTTGCAACTGCTCAAGTTGTTGCGCAATTGTATCAAATTTTGGAGGTCCATCATTAATCCTAGTGGGTACTCTTTGTCGATACATCGTATTTCCGATCGGTTGTTGATGTTCTGAAATGGCCGTTTTTGGTGTCTCCGGCATATAATGTTCTTGGTACATCTCTTTTTGTTGTGGTTGTGCCATGCCTTGATATCGACCTTGTTGTTGTGCTTCTTGTAGCCTCGGTTGATATTGCAATTGAGTATGTTGTTGATATTGCACAGGCGCCAATTGCGGTTGTGAAGTAGGATAGCTTGCTTGCCTTGTCACATATTGAGGCACATGTTGTTGATGTTGATGAATCGGAATTTGTTGACTTTGTGCCAATTGTTGTCGCGGCGTATATCCCATCATTTGTAAAAAACTTTGTTTAGGTAGTTTTCGTTGCTTCTCCTTAGGATGGGGTATGGCACTAGCATTAACTTGCTGTGTTGTTTGTCCAATCCATTGTGATGGTTGCAAGTTTGCATTAACTTGTAATGGTGCCGAAGGTGCTGTAATTTGTTGTCGAATGCGAAATTGTTGTTGTTGCACATTGCTAGTTTACACATTCGATTGCACCTTTTGTGTATTACTCAATTGTTGCAATAATTGTTGTTAGTGCAAACCACTATCCGTAGCTCTTTGTGTCGCCATTATCGAAGGATTTGTCACAATAGTGTTCGGCACAGATATTGAACTCAACGGGACATAAGAACTTTGCATCATGGAATTACCTTGGACATTAGTGACATTAGGCATTCCAGTTGTGAAGCTTTCCTGCATCTTAGATTTTGATCCAACTTTATGCATGTAAGGAATCACTTCTTGTTGAGGGACAGCTGTGAATACTTGCATGTTCTTCATTTGATCTTGTGTTACAGGTGTTGTTTTAAATAATGGATTATTTATTGTCTCAAATGGTGACTTTTGAGGAATAGTCACTGTCAATGCCTTTGAAGCACGTTTGCTCATCAGGGTAGGTTGAGTTGCTTGTTGTGCATTTTCTTCATTTGGATGTGGAGAGAAACTTAACAACTCAGTGCCTTGTTGTTCTTGCACATTGATTTGTTCACTTGAAGAGGTCACATTACTCATCATGTTAAGATACTTTTGTGGAAACATCTTAAAGACCTTGTTCAAGAACTTATCCATCTTTTTTGTTATCTTTGGATCTTGAAGGAACATGTCAACATCATCAGAAGCGTCAGAATCAGATGAAGAATCTGGTTGGACATTTGGATTCATTTCTTGTTGGATGCCTTGATCTGAACCAAATCCATGCGAAAGGGTTTGTTCTTCATATAATGTTTGAGTTTGAATGTCATGTTGCAAGTTTGGTTGATTCCAATTGAAAGGTGCACTTCCTCGGGGAGTAGGTGGAACACTCCCATGTCCTAGTTTCATAGGTACAAACACTGGTTCATATAATGGAGGTGGTCCAAGCTGAACCACTCCATATGGTGGTAGAGATGTGTTTGATGAACCTTCGATTTGCACTGTTTGACTAGTTTGAAACTGCGAATTTGCTATGTTGTCCATGGGTTGATACGTTGGTTCGCCCATCTTTTTAGATTTTGATCTTGTCTCAACAGGCATGTCACTTATGCAAATGCAATATTTTTGGAATTTTTCAAAGACAATATATGGTATGCAACTAAATGCCAACTTAAATAGATGAGAATGCAATCTATGTTTTTGGTTGTTTTTGAAGATTTTGACAAACTTATGAATACAAATCTAAGAGAGGGACCCTTGGGAAATTGGAATGATGTCTAGACCTCAAAGGACAAAAGGACTAAGTGACAAAGGACAAGAGATAATGTCTCCCCTATATGCTTGGATACTAAGCTAGGTTTGACAAAACGACATTGATGACAAAAGGACAAAAGGTTTGATGACGTCTAGACTTCTTAACAATGACTTAGGGTTTATCAAATATTTGGATTACTCAAGGATGACAAAACCTAGTTTTTGAGACTATATGCAAAAGGACAACTTAATATGTAAATGACTAATATGATATGATAATGACCTAAACTTAATGAAGAGACTTAGGGTATGCAAATATGAATGTATGATAATGGTATGACTTTAATGCAAGAGGACACATGCAAATGGATGACTCTTATTGATATGCAAAGGAGTATGACTTAGGTGCAACCTAACCTTGGTACTTGACAATGAACTTTGCAAAATGCAACCTAGGATGAACCTAAATGTAAGTGACATGAATGTTAAGACAAGATTTTGAATGATGTTTGACAACCATGTTTGAAGATATGTTTTGAACCTTGTTGAACGTTTGTTGGATGAATGTCTCTTGTGTTTAACCTTGTTTTTAATCAATTTGTCTTGTTATTGAAATGAGATGCAATTCAACTTTTGACAATCAAAGAATACAAGACATTTCAACTTAGACTCAAGACAATCATGCTCATTCTCACATTTCTTATGGTAGGCAAGGACATTAGGTACTTGAGAGGTAGACTCATTATGGGATTCAAGGAGAATACATAGATGCTTGACCCCATGGGCTCCCCTCCATGACACTCACTTCTCAGGGTAGCCAAGCATTAGTCCCCATGGAAATCTCCCCATGGTGAACTTAGTATCTCTTCCAAGTATCCGAACTTGTCCTTCTCAAGCAACTAGAAGGGTTTTTGGCCTCTAAAAACAAGGTGTTTAGTAAGGATTTCTGTTAAGCGTTACTCCTTGATGTCACGCAAGCGTGATTGAGACATTAAGCCCATCAAGATACCAAACAAATGTAGTCATGCAAGCATGATTTAGACCAAGAGGCCCTGCTTAGATGTTGATATGAGAAAGAGTTCAAGGGTCATCACTTCCCAAGTAACTGCAATTCCCACGTAACACTTCCTTCAAAGCTTTCGCTCATCGGGTATTTTTTTTATAGTGAGTTAGACTGCCAAGGTATTCTAGCCGTACTCACTTTGGGTCATTCCCTTCTCATGATTATCACTTGCTTGTAAAAGCAAAGTGGTCGGGAAGGCAGGCCCTCTAAAGGAGACACTCAATCAAAGACACGAGCATGGTATCGAAGATCTGGATTTCTGATCACCCTAAGAAGGATGAGAGCATACTCTCCTACTCCAATGTCACACTCAATAATCAAAGCAAAAACATGTTCATTCCAACCTATTTAGAAATCATTAGGTGCCTAATTAAAAATCACAAACACAAAGTTTGGTTGTTTCTCCAAGGCAACCTGCAAATACCCAAGTTAGAAGTTTGATTTGTTGTCTTTGACTATCGATTCTGCATAAAACATGTTAGTAATTTGATTTTTTGTCTTTGTCATGTGTATGCCAAGATTCTGCACAGACAATTAGTACCAAAGACCAAAACACAGAAAACAGAATGCAAAAACTAAACAAATTTCAAGTAAAACACTGCATTTTTACCTCTGTTCTGGACTTTACACAGGCGCAGAACTCAGGACACAGGCGCAGAATGCATGACACAGGCATAGAATGTCTTCAACATAGACATAGAATGCATAACATAGGTGCAAGTTGCTTCACACAGGCGCAGAAGTCTCTAGAAAACCCTGCACGACCCTGTTTTGGGGTTTTTGGCCTGCAAATCAACTTGAAAGCACTCAAAAACACCATAAAGGGGTTAGATGGTTACTGTTCACGTCGGGTTCACCAATTAATGTATCATAGGAAATAGGAATCATCACAAAACAAATAAAAACTAATCATAGCCCAATCACAAAAGTAAATGTAATGATCTATCCTAAACACATTCAATAGAGACATGAAATAAAAACATTCAAAACTAGAAATTAAGCAAACCAAAGGTATGATTTGAATGCTCCTTCATGCGGCTCCATTGTTCTTCTTTTCTCTTCAAATGGTTTGGTTGTGGATCTCACCTACAAGTGCACACACATAATTGAAAGCAAGTAGACAAGATTATTGATCAAGAGTACTAGAAATGTGATTGACTAGAAATTCGATAGTCTGATTACTAATTAGCTTTGATTGATGAAGATCATCCAATTTATAGAAGAATTGGAGAAATGATAAGATTAGCATGATGCAATTCAAATGGAAATTGCAAATCAATATGACAAATTATGACAAATTATGCACTTTCTATGCAAAATTTGTTGATTGATAATTTATGACAATTTATGACAAATTTCTATGTCAAGAATTGATTGATTGTCAATTATGAAAAATTATGACAAATTGAAATGTCATTCCCATGAATTTAGGAGAGAAATAGGAGGAAATTGAAATTAGGAATTAGAAAATTGGAAAATTAGAAAAAGAGGAAAATTAGGAATTAAGAAATTAGGAAATTGATGAAAATTAGAAATTAGGAATTAGTGAATTAATTAATAATTTTTCATTTATTAATTAATTCACAAAGAGGAATAATTAGCCAATTAAATGAACATTTAATTGTGACAAGAAGACTTAGGATAAATAAATAATTTATTAATCCTAGAGGAAGAAATGACACACAAGGTTAAATGATTAAATCACAAAACCCTAGAAGATAAATTAGCAATGCGAGAATGACAATTAGGTCCTTGACAAAGGATAGTTGATATCGATTCGATCATGATTTTAAATTGATAAATGACCAGTGTTGATAAATGATTTGATTGATAAATGTGCCAATTGACGAGGAACAATGACAAATTGATCCAAATTGACATATTTGAGACAGACAACAATCGATAGCGAAATTTATTGCAAGATGACAAAATTGACAAGAGGACAGGGATCGATGACAAAATAGATTGCAAGACGACAGAATTGATGACCACAATCGATGACAAATCGATCGCAAAATGACAAGATCGAACATGACAACGATCGATGACAAATCGATCGCAAAATGACAAGATTGAAAATGATAAGGATTGATGACAAAATGACAAGATTGATAAGAGGACAAAACCCTAATTAGGATTGACGATGTCCAAAATGATGACAAATGAGCATGCACATTGATGCGATAGGATAAGATCGATCAAAATCATGACTGGATAGTGTTGTCGACAAGACCAAATTTGAGAGCAAGACAAATGAATAATGTAGAAGAATGACTCGATGCTCGCAAATGATAAAAACCAAGTGCGAATCATAGGAGAAATGTTAATGTGACGCAAAAACCTAAAATGAGGCAATGCGCAAATGTTAAAATATGACTCCGCAAGCGTTGACCATTTTTAGGTGTCTACACATAGAAGCCTGAGTTCAACCAGAATAGAAAGGTCCACCAAAGGATGAAGAAAGTGAAGAAGAAGAACTTGAAAATCAAGATCATGTCATTCCAAGGTATGTCAGACTCAATCATAGCCCTGATCAGATTATTGGAGACAATAATGCAGGTGTGCTAACTAGAACAAGGCTTAGAGAAAACTCTTGTATGATCTCCACCATTGAGCCTAGAACTACAAAAGAGGCCTTTGCATATGAAGACTGGATCAAGGAAATGGAAGAAGAACTTGACCAGATAGACAAGAATAATACTTGGTCATTGGTACCCAGACCAAAAAATAAGAATGTAATAGGTACAAAGTAGGTATTCAAAAATAAACTGAATGAAGATGGAGTAGTGGTTAGGAATAAAGCCAAATTGGTATGCAAAGGATATACACAAGAGGAAGGTGAAGACTATGGTGAGACATTTGCACCAGTAGCAAGATTGGAAGGAGTAAGGACTTTACTTGCATTTGCAGCATACAGAGGATTTAAAGTATATCAAATGGATGTTAAGTTAGCATTTTTAAATGGAATATTGGAAGAAGAAGTCTACTTAGAATAACCAGATGGTTATGCATTGACTGAAGAAAAGAATATGGTGTGCAAGCTACATAAGGCACTATATGGATTAAAAAAAGAACCAAGAGCATGGTATGAAAGATTGCACTCTCACTTAGTAAAGATAGGTTTTCAAAGATTCAAAGAAGATAGTAATATTTATCTCAAGACTGAAGGAGATAAAATACGGGTAAGTGAGGTATTTGTTGATGATATCATTTTTTGAGGAAATGATGATATGTGTCATGATTTTTCTAATGAAATGAAGAATGAGTTTGAGATGTCACTGGTAGGTGAGATAAAATTCTTCATAGGTCTGCAAATCCAATAGATGAAGGAAGGTATTTTTATCACACAATCCAAGTATGTGAATGATTGGTTGCCAGATTTCAGAAAAGCCCGAAGGAGTCACACATGGTTGCTACCAAAATAATTTTTGGATACTTGAAAGACACTATAGATTATGGATTATCGTATCGATATGCAAGAAACTTTAACTTAAAGGTCTATACTTATGCAGATTGGATAGGAAATATTGATGACATGAAGAGTACAACCAGAGGAGCATTTTTTCCTAGAGGTAGATTAGTATCTTGGAGCAGCAAGAAACATAATTGTATCTCTCAATAAACAACAAAAGTTGCGTATGTTGTAGCTTACATGAATTGTACCTAAGTAATCTGGATGAAACACATATTGGAAGGTTTAAAGCTAAAGATGTCAGAACAGGTAAGAAATTTTTGTGATAACACCAGTACTATAAACATTTTTAAAAACTCGGTATTACATGCTAGGACAAAGCATATAGATCTGAAGTATCATTTCCTGAGAGAGAAAGTTGAAAGCAAGGATAAATCACTCGAGCATGTTTACACTAAAGAACAGCTAGCAGATATTTTTACTAAGCCTCTGATGAATAAATGATGAATAGTTAGTACCAAACCGGTACTGAGAGGGGGGGGTGAATCAGTACAGGCAAAAAAATCACTCTTCCTAAACCGGTTTGACTACAGATAGTGCACTTGACTGACAATCACTAACACCGGTCAAAACTAGATTACTACCGATTAAACATAGTGAGAGGGTGAAGGACCTGAACTAGTACCACTTAGCTTTCCACACAATCTAACATCTTATTTCCACTTCACCCATATGCATACACTGGTGTTCTACAATTAGAAATATAATAA
The DNA here is from genome assembly GCF_030272615.1 of Cryptomeria japonica. Taxonomy (NCBI): domain Eukaryota; kingdom Viridiplantae; phylum Streptophyta; class Pinopsida; order Cupressales; family Cupressaceae; genus Cryptomeria; species Cryptomeria japonica. The sequence continues at coordinate 31,370,327 of NC_081415.1, read as the reverse complement.
CCTGCTAGTTCAACATGATTTACCACTTGACAGAAAATAATAAAGCATCATAGGAAAACACATGACTCATGACACACATATTTTTCACGTGGAAACCCAACTGGGAAAAACCACGGTGGGGATGAATACCCACAAGTTGTTCTTTGAACTCTTTTGAAGTCTACTCTGTTAGGAGCCTGGTCTGGTTAAAGACTGATACAATGGGTTCTGTTAGGAACCGATCTTGCTAGGGATCACCCAGTTAAGGGATGGCAAAAATATCCAGTTAAGGGTTAAACCCTGTCAAAGGTTGCCTTGTTGGAGGATTTCAAGAACTCAATGATTTTGAGTCACCCTGTTAAAGGATTTACATCAAGTTGGTTAAAGCTACCCTGTTAAGGGATTTTCCAACTATTGAAGAGGCTAGAGATCAAATAGTATTACAATGATATGGTAATAGCACTCAATGCCAATGTAGATCCACTTCAGTTCCTTCCTTCTACAATCACTCTCTATAGGTATCCATTCACTTATCTGGTCTAGCAAGAATCACGTATCTCTGCTCTTAGATACACACAGCATTTTCCAACAACTTCAACATGAAACACAACACTGATCTTATAGGAAATAGATAGGTCAGTAGAATAAACCCTAAACCCTAAACATTTAGGTTAAGCAATTCAGTTGGTTCAATCCTGACCATTGAACACTTTGCATTGAATACAACAGTCTTGAACAGATCTCAAGACATTATCCATCGTTCATTTTTCACCGCTTCATGGAGGTTGATAACCCATCACGCATTCTCTACCATTTATAGAGACTTCGCACATTCCTGAGGTAGATAGGATCAATCTCCTTCATGCAAGATCCTTCACGTGCACAAGGCTGACATGGCAACACAATCTGTTCTCCATTACAATGCTAACTCATCGCACAACTTCATCGGTTGAATCACACAAGCTTGGAACACTTCAAGCGGAAACCCTGAAGCCAAAACTATCAACCAGTAGTCATACCATATGAAGCCTTAATACAAAACATTCCATATACCGGTTCACATTCCAGCATACCAGTTCACTTGGATAGACATACCGCTTCACTTTTTCACATATACCGGTTCACTACATCATACCGGTTCTTTTCACTTTTTCACATATACTGGTTTACTATATCATACCAGTTCACTCTTCAGCATATTGACATCAATGACAACATACAATATCATCATGCCATCATACTTTTCTCATATGCCAACAATATCCCCCTTTGGCATTGATGGCAATATACAAAGATATCTCTCCGCTTCACATCTTCTCCCCCAATACTGCAGATATATTTTTTGCTTCACATTTTCTCCCCTTTTGACAACAATGCCAAAGCGAAGGCATAGACATCTATGTTCTACTATGCTTCTCCCCCTGAGGAGTAGCGTCCTTCAACACATCAATCCTAAAAAACATATATCAATGTAAGTCCTAACTGATGTGGAGCACACACTTTTATTTCAGCTCTTGAACGGGCAGCATCTATAATTCACCTCTCAAATAGGTAAAGGTAGCCTTCGGTAGAGGTTTGGTGAATATGTCTACTAACTACTCCTTACTGGAAACATGTTCTAGTACAACTTCTTTGTTTTGAACCTTTTCCCTTAAGAAATGATATTTAAGCTTAAAGTGCTTGGTTCTAGAATATAGAACTGGATTCTTGGAGATGTTAATGGCACTTGTGTTGTCACAAAATATACTTACCATTTTAGATATAGATACTTTGAAGCCATTTAATACATGCTTCATCCAAATTGTCTGGGTGCAGTTCATAAATGCTGCAACATACTCTACTTCTGTTGTAGACTGAGAGATACAGCTCTGCTTCTTACTCATCCATGAGACTAGTCTACCATTGATAAAGAATGCACCACTGGTTGTGCTCTTCTGGTCATCTACATTACCAACCCAATCAGCATCTGTGAACACTCTCACGTTGAAATCATTATTGTATGGATACCATAATCCATAATCAATAGTTCCCTTCAGATATCTAAGAATCCGCTTGACTGCAACCAAGTGGGATTCTCTTGGGATTTTCTAGAACCGTGCAGTAATGCCTACTACATGTGTAATGTTCGATCTACTATGTACTACATAATGCAACTTAACAATCATTGATCGATATTCCTTCTCATTTACCAACACTGAGTTATCCTCTTTTGATAATTTATAACCAGCCACCATTGGTGTACTAACCGGTTTGTTGTCTTCCATGCCAAAGGTCTTCAATACCTCTTTGACATACTTGGATTGAGTGATAAATATTCCATCTTTCATTTGTTGAATCTATAGTCCAATGAAGAGCTTCATCTCCCCTATGAGTGACATCTCAAATTCCTTCTTCATTTCATCTGCAAAGTCATGACTCATCTTATCATCTCCACCAAAGATTATGTCATCAACAAATACTTCATAGATCAAAATCTGATCTCCTTCTGATTTCAAGTAGATATTGCTATCTTCACTTCTTCTTTCAAATCCAATCTCACAATATCGGAGTCAAAGCGTTCATACCATGCTCTAGGTGTCTGCTTTAGTCCATACAAGGCGTTATGTAGCCTACACACCATGTCATTGTCTTTTGATAGGGAAAACCCATCCGATTGTTCTATATACACCTCCTCTTCAAGTACTCCATTTAGGAATGTAGATTTTACATCCATTTGATATACTTTGAATCCCTTAAATGCTACATATGCAAGAAGCATACGAACTCCTTCCAATCTGGCTACAGGAGCAAAGGTTTCTCCATAGTCTTCTCCTTCTTCTTGGGCATATCCTTTACATACGAATCTAGCTTTATTTCCTACCACTCTGCCATCTTCATTCAGCTTATTTCTGAAGACCCATTTGGTGCCAATGAAATTTTTATACTCCGATCTGGGTACCTAAGACCATGTACCATTCTTTTCTATCTGGTCAAGTTCCTCTTCCATTGCCTTGATCCATTCTTCATCTTTAATTATGTGCCTCTTTAAATGATTTAGGCTCAAATTCAGAGATCATACAAGAATTTTCTCTGACCTTTCTTATTGTAAGAATTCCTGCATCCTTATCTCCTATGATCTGCCTTGGATCATGATTCAACTTGACATACCTAGGGATAATCTTAATAGATTCCTCTTTCTTTTCTTCATCATCCTCATCTTCATCAGCATCAACATCTACTAGTGTAGGGATATGTTTACTGGTACTGGGTTGTTTTGCAACTGGTTCCTAGAAGGTTACCATCGGTTCATCTCTTACTTGCTCACTACCGGTTTCCTCTGGTTTCTCAGAGGTTTCATCAAATCTAACATTAATGCTTTCAACAATTCTCTGAGTCCTATTGTTGAAACATTTGAGAGCTTTTCTCTTTGTGGAATAGCCTAGGAATATTCCCTCATCACATTTAGCATCAAACTTGCTCTGATGTTCACTCCTCTTGATATAACATTTACTGCCAAACACTCTAAAGTAGATTACCACTAGTGTCTTACCGGTCCAATACTCATAGGGTGTTTTATCCTTACCCTTTTTGATGAGTACATGGTTCATTGTGTAGACTGCAGTGCTCACCGCTTCTCTCCAAAAGGTGTGAGCAACCTTCCCTTGGATCAACTTAGTTCTAGCTACTTCAACCATAGTCCCGTTGTTCCTCTTTGCTAAGCCTTTTTGCTGTGGAATCTAGGGGGCAGACAGTTGCCTCTTGATGCCATTCTTTTCATAGTATTTGTTGAATTCACCGAAAGTGAATTCTCCTCCTTGATCAATTCTTAAGCACATAATCCTCTTACCACTTTCTCTTTCAACCAGTACTCTGAAGTCTTTGAACTTTCCAAAAGCTTCAGATTTGTCCTTCAAGAATGTGACCCACATCATCCTTGAGCAATCATCAGTAAGAATCATAAAATACCTATCTCCCTACACACTCCTAGTTTTCATAGGACCACACAAATCAGTATGCACAAGAATTATCTGCAGTGAAAGGTTTACCTTTGAAGGTTGAGGAAGACAGTTTCCCCAGTTGACACTCTCTGCACAAAGGATTTTCCATTTGCTCAACATAGGCAATCCTCTAACTACCTTGATCTTACTGGCCTTCACAATATTGTCAAAGTTTACATGGCAGAGTCTCCTATTCCATATCCAACTATCCTCAAACTTAGCCATTAGACATGTACTGATATTAGCATTTAGCTAAAAGAGGTTACCTTTCGTCTGCATACCAGTAGCCATCAGTTCACCATTCTTTCCTTTGATTTTGCACACTCCATTTTTGAATTCCAGAGTGAGTCCATTATCATTCAGTTTAGCAACACTCAAAAGTTTGTATCTAAGACCTTCTACCCAATACACATTGTCATCATTGCTTTTTCCATTCAGAGAAATGGAACCTCTACCTTTTACCATGCATGGTGCATCATTGCCAAAATGAACCACACCACCATCATATTCTTCCAGAGATAGAAACTTACTTTGGTCACCAGTCATATGGTGAGAACAGCCACTATCAATAATCCACTCATTGGAATTATCAAAGTGGGAGACAAGAGCCTTCTTGTCTAACACATCTTCCTTGACTACTACAAACACAATATCTTCATTTTCTTCATCTTCTGATTCCTCATTAGTGACACCTTCATCAACTGCTACAAAACAGTTTCTCTGGTTTCTTCCTTTGAACTTCTTGAACCTCTCTGATTTGTCCTTGTTGTCACCATTAGGGTAGTTTACAGCAATGTGTCCTATCCGGTTACAAGAGAAGCATTTCAATGGAAGCTTACCTCTATATTTATCTGTTCCCTTGGGAAGCCTCTTGGCAAGAAGAGCTTCAAATTCCATCAAGATCTCCTCATCATCCATTTCTCTGCTTTGTCTTGGTTCACCACTGGTACTAACCTCTTTGCCTTTTCTAGATGGTGTAGCAGATGCTCTAAAGGCTTATTCAGTCTTCCGAATACTGCCATGATAATTATTTAGCTCATAAGTTGTTAACTTTGCAATGATGGAGTCTAGGGATACATTTTTCCTGTCTACAGACCTCAACTCCTGAATAGCAACAACCCTTATTGCATAAACCGGTAATAAGGATCTCAGAACTTTGCTAACAATAGTGGAATCTTCTATTTTACCACCTGCACTCTTGATATCTCCTACAATCGTCTTGATTCTTATTCCATATTGTTGAATGGTCACTCCTTCAACCATCCACATGTCTTCAAACTTTCCTCCAAGGCTTTCTTCCTTAGCTTGTTTCACATGCTCATCTATATCATCATCAAGATTTATAAAAATAGGATTTTTAACTCGCACAGGATCAAGACCATCATGCATCTTATGTTTAGGAGATTTAGGCTCAATGTCCGGCTGAGGAGAAAATGGAATAATACTTGTTGAAGGTGTTTTTGGAGATTTCAAAGTTTGAGAAGCAGCTGCTTGAGCTCTAAGACGACACTTTCGTCGGCGTTCACGTGCAGAACGATTTCGTCTAGTCTTAGTAGGAAGTGAAGAAGATTGAGGAGGAGGAATGTTCTCATCCCTATCAATTGGGTGTTTAGGTTGTGGTCTCTTAGGCTGGATAATAGGAGAAGAAGAAGGTCTCTTCTCTCTATAAAAGGAAGGAGGAGGAACTGGTCCATATAAGGGAGGAATATTTGGTTTAGGAAGGAGGCCAAGTCCATCATGACGAGGAGGGATAGGTCTACTTTTAGGAAGTTTATTAGATATAGACATAGTCACATCCATAGGGATGGGTTGGGAATCTTCTTGAGGAAAGACATTAGTTTTATCTTTCAAAGGAAGAACTTACTTCTCAAGAATGATAGGAATGTCAAGTTTAGGTGTTCTAGGTTCACTTAAAGATAGGATCATATCTGTCTTCCATTTTTGATAAGATTTGAAAAGATGATCACTTCGCGGAGGAAGAGATTGGAATTGTTTAGGCCAAAAGTAATCAAGAGGAACACTAGAGGTTCTTTCAGCAGGTTTAAAGAGGCTATGATTGACAGTAACAACTTCACCATTATGGGGAAATTTCAAACACTTATGAATAGGGGAAGCAATAGCTTTCATGGAAGATAGGCAAGGATAGCCAAGCTTCACACGAAATTGTTTGGAAGATGGAATAATAGCAAAGTTCACATCAAGGGATTTGTTATGGACCTCAATAGGCAATGTAATAGAACCAATTGCGGGAGAAGAAAATGCATCAAATAATTTCACAATCACATTTGTTTTGTCATATATCACTTGATTCAATTGCAAAGTAAAAAGAAATTCTTCAGTAATAACATTAACCATGCACGAAGGATCAATAAGCACTCCACGGCAAGGTGTATTCTTGACTTTTGCAACTATGTATAAAGGACCATCAGGTGCCCTAATAGTTTCACTAGAATCAAATGTGATGGAAGGTTCTTTAGGGTTTTCTTGCTGCTCTACAAAGTTAATCACATTCGGAGCCATAGACACAAGACCATCAGATGAAAGAGAGGGATCATTAGTCTCAATCGCATTAGAGGTATGAGAAGGTAATGGATCAGTGAAAATCTGAAGATTTTGATTAGGAGGAGCTACAGATGTATTGCCTTTATCATTCACTCCAGAAACAGAAATAGTATTATTATCAATCAAATCTTGAATTTTACCCTTTAAAGAAAAACATTTTTCAGTATCATGCCCAGGCTGACGATGAAATTGACAAAAGGCTTTGTTATCAAAATAAGGTGAAGTAATCTTTGCAGGATCAATTTGCCTTATAGGAGGAAGAGTAAGCACATTTTGTTCCAATAACTTATTCATAATACTATGCAATGATTCATCCAAAGGAGTATACTTTCTTTCTTTCTTGAAAAATTTAGAAATAGGAGGCACACCTGATGCTGCATTCACATTGTTGTTGATGATGTTTTCATTGAATTTGATGGAATCTCTGTTCGGTTTAAACTTCCCAAATGGTTCTTGACTGCTATCACCCTTATCACTCGGAGCCATAGGATGTGATTGTTCCATTTGACTCACAGTTAGTTGATAATTGTGAAGAGTTGCACACAACTGTTGGAAAGAAGTAAACTCAAAAAATAGAAGTTTGTCTCGAATATCTTTTTGTAAATTAGAAATAAAGATTCTTTGAATGTCATTGTCAGGCACTGGAAAAGAAATTTGAGCATACAAATGCTTATATCTACCAATGAAATCAGTCACTTTTTCTTTAACACCTTGTTTACAATGCATTAAATCAATCAAAGTAACTTTAGGACTTATATTGTTTTGAAATTGTTGAATGAAAGCATTTGCAAGTTGTTCGAAAGAAGTAATAGAATAAGAAGGCAACGAGCAATACCATTGTAGGGCTTTGTCTCTTAATGTTCTAGTAAACAGTTTTGCAAGCAACCTTTGGTCATAAGCAAAATCAATACATATTGTTTGAAAAGTCTTAACATGTGTTAGAGGATCACCTTTACCATTATAAAGTTCCAAATGCGGGATTTCAACATGTTTAGGAGGAATAGTTCGAACAATGTCAAGAGAAAGTGGGCTCGCAACATCAAATGTGGGCACACTAAACTTAGATTGGTTCATAGAGGCAATTTGTTGCTGTAAAGAAGAGACAGTTTGTGCAAGATTGTTAATGGTCGCTTCAGTCGAAGAGTTCATATTAGATGTGTTAGATTGAGATGGAGGTGTTATGTTATTGAAAGAAGGCAAAGAGTAAGGTGGTGGGACCCTATGATAATTAGTCATAGGAGATGATTGGACAGGAGGAACACTACAAGGAGGAATGGAATGGTTAAATGAATTGCCCCCTTGCATCATGTTCATTTGTGAAGATGTAATAGGAACAGTCATTGAAGGAGTGAATGAAGAAGTCGGATTGAATGAAGGAAGAGGGTTAATTGAAGAAGAGGGAGGATTGCCCCCATGACTAATGATCACAGGAGGAATGTCTTGTGTAGAAGTAGCCATTATGTTTGATGTAAAGGTAGGTATGCTAGCGATAGAAGTCCTCAAAGGAATAGAATGATTGACTTGAGTAGGAGGTTGTGTATAACCTAAAGGTTCAGCACAACTCTTCATAGGCATCACATTCGAATCCACAATGTGTGCAATACCACGCAAAATATCAATTCCATTCTTATCACTTTGAAGCATACGTTTTAGACCCTCAATTAAAGGAAGAGCTTGACTATCAAGGTATTCTTGAGACATCCATTGTCAAAATCATCAAATTGGTTATCCAATTTCAAAATTTGTTCTTTAGAAACCTCATGGAGAGCTTCTTCATCATTAGGAGGATTAGAGGAATTACCCATGTCCTCGTTAAAAAGGCTATTCAAATTAGGTTCCATCTCCTCGGTAATTAAACCTCGGAAAGACTTAATTCTACGGCTTCGTCTAATGGGAATAGTGTAAGTAGGGCTTATTGTTGTAAAACTCATGCACTAGAGAAGGAGAGAAAATTTTGATTTTAGAGGTAGCAATTTTCAGTAAAATCAGCCAATCTTCTGGATTTAAGCTGTTAAATGCAATCACAACAGTCTCCCGAAATTTCGGAAAAAATGTCCGGGACCGTGACACTCGGAGTGCAACACGGTCCTTGCAATTTTTTTCGAAATTTGCAGGGATGAAAGGTATGATGATTTTAAAGCCAATCTGAAAAAATTGAGTGATTTTATGATCTGTAGATAGGCCAAATTAAAGTTGCAATCTCAAAATTGAACCCTACCCAGATTGTCAAAAAATGCAAAATTTGAATTTTGAAAAAAAAAGAGGGAAACTGAAATTTTGAATTTTATGATTTTAGAGGGAATGCCAAAAGCAATGCAAGTTTTGAAATTCAAAAGTTCACTCAATTTCACGCAAAATTCAATTTTGAAAGCGGAAATCAAAGTTGTTGTAATTAAGCACTTAATTTCAAAAGTCACAAAATGCAAGAATTTGAATAAAGCACTGAAATTTTTAATGAATGTTAACACACTTTTCAGATTTGGGACAGTAAGAACACAATTTTGACACAAAATTTCAGTTTCAATGATTTTTGAATGTTTAAAAGCCTTAATCCAAGCAATTACAAGACCAACTTTGACTATAATTTTGAAGGTGTTAAAATTGATAAAATCAGCCAAAATTCTGGATTTTAGCAGGAAAATACAGTAAGATCTCGCTCCCGAAATTTCGGAAAAAATGTCAGGGACGATGGCGCTTGGAGTGCACACGGTCCTCGCAACTTTTTTCCAAATTTTCAAGGATGAAAGATATTGTGATTTTATTGCGGAATCCAAAGTTACAGTTGATTTGGAGATGTTTTGATCAGTGAAATTGTCAGTCAAAGGTTGAATCAAGAAGGTTTCAAAAATTAGGGTTTTGACACTTAACCACTTAATTTTCAAAATTAAAGCACAAATATGAATTGATAATTTGTAATAGAAGGATAGATCTGAAACAAGCATTAACATTTAAACATTTCACAAGCTTAATTACTAAAAAGAAATTTTAGGGTTTTTATGCAATCACCTCTAAAATTTTGCAAAAGATCAAACATGGAAATGTAATCAATTTTTTCAGATCTAAGCATGAAAAATCAGAAAGGATGTTCACGTCGGGTTCACCAAAATGTAAAGCGGAAAATCGCGATCGAACCCTAGTTGCTCTCCCCTCTTCCAACTCCAAGGAGAGAGAAGGGAGATTCACTAGGGTTGATGGTTTTCACTTAGGGGAGAGACTTTACATTCAAAAGAGGGGTTGAAACACACAAGATCCAATCCCACGCAATGCAAGATTGGATGCTAAATGAGTTTCAAGGGTTAAGATAGCAAGGCTACCCTCTTTTGTAAAGAATGTGCATAGAGGAATTAAGCTAGGAATGCATAGAAAGTGACAAAGATTCGCTTATAAACTGAGATAGGAATACAGTATGAAGCTGCGGACCTGGAATTAGCAGTGAAATGTCGATACGGCGCTGTCCTGCAAATTTGAGCAAAAGTTGTCGTGACGATGGCGCCCGGTGCCACGGTCCTCCGAAAAATCCGCGAAACGAAGGGGGATCTGTTCGTCTCTGCACAAGGATTCTAGATCTTCAATTTCAGCCGCGTACCTGCAACCTACACACAGAAAAGCGAAGACGATTGGGGGGTTAGGGATTAGGGGTTTGCCTTTAGGTCATACCCTAGTTTTGGAATTAACCAAGAAATGAGCAAGAGCTGTAAATTTAAATGACTGTAAAACAAGTACTAATACCTTGTTCTAAGGATGTTTGTATCCTTATGTGCGAAGGTTTAGATGTTGTATGTTGTATGTTGTAGTAGTATGTGATCTCCTCTTCAATGGTTGAATCCTTGTCTTGAATGCAACACTTAGCCTTGAATGGAGACTTGAAATGATCAATTGCTTGAAGGAATGCTTGAATGCTTGAATGCTTGAGTATAGTTTCCACGCCTTTTCCATCATATCGAATGAAAGAGGAAAATGTAGTTTATATACTTGTCAATTTAAGGCTGATAGACTGATTTTCCTGACCTTAGGCCGACCAAGAAAGATAATTTCCAAATTGCAAACAAAAAGACCCGAGACCCCTTAGGAGTCTGGGCCCAAAATAGGACCTAGGGACCAGGGCGCTGGGCGCCCTGGTCCCACCTCCCGGGACAGCAGGGTGCAAAGGAGGTTCAGGCCAGGGTGCAAGAAAATGCAGTTTTCAGTGTCATAATCAGGTTTCAGGGTCTCCATTCAGGTTGCATGTTGCGTCACCATCGTGAAGACCGAAATGCAGTCGAAATTGCAAGTGTCGCAATTTTACGACGCTACAACCAGAAATGATCTAAAACATTTTTTACTAGTATTAGTAAAGTGGTTTAAGGTTTTATCAAATGGTATTTAAGTTTCAAGATCTATTGCATTATGTCACTGAATATTAGGACAACCGGTAAAGTTTAACAGTGCAGTTGACATTTGTCTGAGTGTCTAAACCGGTATACTTTATGAGTCGATTCAAAGTTGAAAGTTTGTTTTGGTGAAATTTTAGTTTATTTTCGATCTACTGATTCACCCCCCCTCTCAGTAATTGACCGGATCTTTATATTTTCATCATCCTATCAACATGCTATACCAGTTGACATTAATAAAAATACAATGCCAACAATCCCCTTTTGGTATTGATGTCAACACATGTAGTATCCGGTATACTACTGGTTTCCTCTCCCCTTTTGACAACAATGACAAAGGGGACTAACAGAACTTTCTATTGGTTTCTTCTCCCCCTTTGACCATTATACTTTACATCCTCTCATCCAGCAACACTTGAGATAGAGGGCTTAGATGCCAACTGACACCAATTGCATATACCATTCCATACTAATTATATAGTCTCCCCCTATGTAGGTAACTCTCCCCTTTTGACATACAGGTTGAGAACTTATTCACCCTTGTTGTAGGCAACTCTCCCTAAACCATAGATCTCGTGTCTTCTTTGTCTGTCAGGTCCTAAACGAGAGCTCCAATCTGTACCTTGTATTGATCGAGCTGAGTATATATGATCTATAGATGGTCTTCCTCTTCCATGGTATCCATCATAACTTGTGACATGATCTTACATGACCACAATTCCACACCACATCACCATCATGTCAACTATCAAACCAGTTAAATCAAAATGATGTATGCATATAAGATCAGCTACCAGACCAACATGTTATCATTCAGGACTTCTCCAATATCACCTGAGATATAATTTTATCATTCCAATCCACCATAGTCATTTCAATGATCATGATTTGCAATTCTGGTCAATATCCATACTGGTAACATACTATACATACCGGTTTACCATACTGGTCCAATATCTCTACTGGAACACTTTATCCAATGAACTCCATCTTCTTGAGTCAAAAATCTCTGCTACCATTTTGCAGTTTGAGCCATCCATTTGACTCTTTCAGCAATAGTACATCTCTCATATGTAGATGTGTAGCCAAGGAAATAACTACACACATTGTCATCTCATCTTCTTCCTTGTACTGATAGCAACCCGTCCTTGCATTTTTCCTTATCAAATTTGAGGGTGAATGATATGATCAATATGTAGCTCCCCCTAAAGTCCTACATCTCCTTTAAGCCTTGGGAGATATCACCTGTGCATTGAATGTATAGTGCCTACCCATGGTTGTATTCTCTGTTAGGAACCGAAAGGCAACTCAAAGGGGGGGGCGAATAAGTTGTCTATGAATTTCAACCCAATTATAACTTAATCAAACTTGATACTTAATACCGGTTGTAGACACCTAAAATTGTCATGTCTAATTAAATAAATATTTTATTTATTTAATTATTTTAGGCCTAATTCTTCTATTAATTAAATAAATCTTTATTTATTTAATTAATTCATTTATCCTCTTATGGCCTTATTTCTCATTTAAATAAATATTTATTTATTTAAATTATCCTTTTCCCTAAATTAAATAAATATTTTATTTATTTAATTGATCCCACTTCCTCTATTAATTAAATGAATCTTTATTTATTTAATTAATTCATTAACCTTTTCTACCCATGACACGTGTCATTCATCTCTTAATTCCTACACTACCTACCCTCTCATTATTTTCTTATTTCCTTTACCTACCCTCTTATCATAGCCGACCTCTTTTACACCTCTCAATCTTATCCCTCCATTTCATATAGTGTCTTCTATATAAGGATATGCTTCCTTCATTATCAATCCTAATCAATCATTCTAATCAATCAATCTACACATATCCTATGCATTCTATTGAAGCAACCTAGCATTCGATCTTTCATTTACGATCCTACTTGCAACCACATTTCCGTTCTTTGTTGAGCTCTTGTGCACATAAAATCTGAGAGCAAATATATCAATAAAGATTAATGGAGATAGGAAGAATGGAGATCCAAACCCTATTGGACATGTGATGGTATAATCTTTGTGATTTCATTTGATTTGCATTGTCTTAGGTAATCTTCATATGTTATGGTGGATATTTGTTGTTGTTAGGCTAGGTTTTTGTGGTTGAATCCATTTAGTCTTTCAATATTATCATTGTTGTATCCATTTTCACCATATAATTTTGGCACGCCCAGTGGGACTCTTGTCCCTTTTGTATTTAACATGCTTGTTGCAAATTTTGTGTTTTGAAGTTGCAGATCTGACATTTTTTAGTGTATTTTAGTATTTTCGCATCTGAGCACTTTCGGATCGCATTTTTTGGTTTTTTGCCGTGTCTGCGACATCTGGGATCGCGTCTGCACCCTCGATAATTTTATTTTTTTTTGCAGATTCCAGAAATCACATCTGTGTTCCCTAATCGCGTTTGTGGGATTTTTAGGTGCGTCTGCGTTCAGAAGCCGTGTCTGTGGTCCAGAACTGCATCTAGGTGTCACATAAGCACGTCTACATTTAGAAGTTGCATTTGTGTTTATGGTAACCACGTCTGTGTGCACTTATTTTGCATTTTGGATTTTCATTGATTCAAGTTTTTAGTCATTCGATTTTTCAGATCTGGTTTATTTTGAGCTAACATCTTCAGATCTAGCTAACAAAATTGGTGCAGCTTGTCTTGAAAGCAAAATCATTTTGTTGAAGGCCCCCGTTTCACAAAGTCTTTTGGGTTTAAAATTTACCTAACTTGTGTGCTTGCAGGAAGGGGTGATTATTTCAAACAATCCAAACTACTAACAAATCTTTGTTGTAGGACCTTGGCAAGGATTTTTGGATTTTTTTATTGTGTGCCTTGTTTTCATAGACTAGCAAACACTTCAATTGGTGCACTAAAATTGAAACATTGTCTTTTGTGTCTTGAGCAATAGGCTCTTTTTGTTTCATCTTTAGAGGGCTTGTCTCCCCATGTGGTCATTAGGACTACTAGTGAGGAGAGAACGACCCAAGTGGTAGCAAAAGAGAAGCCATCTTCTTCCAAACCACTATAAATAACTGTATTCATGGTGAAAACTATGAATAACATGTGTTGATTAGTTCATACCGACACTATGTCTCCCCATAAACCCATTTGATCAAATTTATTTGATCATTTGTAGGGTGTAATCCCTACCGACTAGGAGCCTTCTGTATTTATAGAGCTGAAAGTGCCGCATGTATGGCCACACCAAGCGGATGCCCTTACTAGCACCTTTTTGTTTTAGAAGCCCAATTCCTTCTAGTTGTTGGGGCAGGAGGTCAAACCTCTAGTAGTAGTCCACACACATACGGTTCTTAGTAGAGATACAAATTTTGCCACAAGGAGTTTTTGTGGGAACTGATGCTTGGTTGCCCTGAGAGGTGAGTGCCAAGGGTGGAGCCAGTGGGGTCAAGCATCTAAGTATCCGCTCTGAATAGCATAGCCTCAGGGGTAAAACCCCATGTGGGATCAACAACTATTGTCTTGGCCAGCCATAATAATTGTGCTTGACTTATTTTAAAAATTCAAACATTCAAGACCAAACAGCAAAACATTGTGTCTTTTGTGTCTTCAAGTGTATGCAAAACAATTTTACATCAAACAACAAACTTTTCTTTGAGTCATTTTTGTCTAGACACTTGCAAACATTGAGTCCTCATCAACACGGTGTCATCTTGTCACAAAAAAAAATAGTCAAACATTTAGATTTGGTCACAACAAAGCAACTTCACAGATTGGAAAAATTGCAAAAATTTTGCAGAAATGCGTCTGTGTCTGACATAATAGTGTCTATGTCATATAACCGCGTCTGTGAAGGGCAGAAATGCGTCTATGTTCTCAAAATCAACATTACATTTACAAAAATCTCAGACTCGCATTTGTGTTTAACAGAACCACGTGTGTGTTAGGAAATCGCGTCTGTGCAGTATACAGGCATGTCTGTGTTCAAAAATTGAAAAACTTTTATAGTCCAGCAAACAAACACAGTCAGTTTCGGAATTCTTAAGCTTCCTAGGTTATCTCTTCAGGTTTTCATCAAGCATTCAACCTGTCTTTGGGTCTCACAAAGTCCACCATTTATTTACACCTTACATTACATTCACATTTGTCTAAACTTGAGTCAAAAGGTCACTTGCTTGTCCTCATCTTACTTTGTCAACACACTACATACAACAACATTTTACTAAGTGGTCCCTCATCAAGGTCTATCACCTTTGGGTCTCATTTGGTCTTACTTAGAGTCAAGGTCAACTTACCTCATCAAGAGAAACTATCCTCTCTTTGGAAGCCACACCTACTCTACTACATACATACTTGGTCTTACACTTTGGTCATTGCAAGTAAACCTCGGATTCATTTACATTCCATCCAAACTCTTGGTCTTCCATACTCTTTCCATTTTCATCTAGTTTCACACATCTTGGTCAATACCTAGTTCATGGTTGAAACCCATTCACAAAAATCTAGGAGAGAAGCTAAAGAGGCTCAAGAGTCTGCAAACATGAGTTCTTATGAGTATGACAATGATATCTTTTTCAATTCTGATCATACTACATTACCTGACATGGATGCCTATAGAAACATTCCAAATGTTGAGAACATGGACACTGCAAACAACAATGATACACACAATGACAATATGGACAACTTTTTCGTACATTCAGCAGAAGTGGAAGACACCATTATGAATCCTCATTTTAATCGATTGGTTGAGGAAATAATGAGGAGAGATAGACAATACTTTCTACAAGTGATGGCACAAAGTGGAGCCAAGATACCTCATGATTTTAACATGTCTCAAATAATGGAAAATTGACCTTTGCAACAGACTCACTCCAACATGGATCAAAGGAGGCCTAATAGTGGAGGCAATAGAGGACCACATATTATGCCTGAATCACCATCATCTTTGTTTCAAAAACCAGAGGTCCCATATACACATGGTCAAGCATATGATACTCACCCTCACAGACCATTATGGAGGTCTTATGCAGAAAAATACACTCAAGCATAGGCTAATGCTAAAGACCTACCACCAAAGCAATTGGATATCCAAAGGCATGCTCAAAATTTGGACACAAGGAAACCCCATGTCAAATTTGGGGGCAACACACTAGAACAAACTCATGACATGCCTGTAGAGTATGGTATATATGGACAAAGCAGATATTTTTTTCCTCAACATAACTCTATACCAAGTGGTCCATATATGTAGCATCACTATAGACCTTCTCCATATGAACATGTGTATGATAAATATCATCCATATATGCAACTTGCTCCTCCAATTAATGCCTCAGGCATGGGGTATGGTCCAAGAAGTCGATCTCCACCTAAGAGCAATTTAGAACAACAAATTAAGGACTTGCAAAAGAAAATGGAGGACTTGAATACACCAAAGCCAATTTACACAAAGAGCGACATATGTCCTTATCCATTTGACAAGAGCATTCCAATGCCTCCATTCCCTACACACTTTGTGACGCCTAAGTTTGATAAGTATAGAGGAAAAGGGGATCCTAAGGCACACATAAGATAGTTTTTCACAACTTGCATTGAGGTAGCTTCAGAAGAGACATATTTGATGAGATTATTCCCACAAAGCCTAGGTGATCAAGCTATGGAATGGTTCTCCCAACTTCCACTTGGAATTAAGTCATGGGGTGACTTAGCAGAGGCATTTATCCAACGTTTCTCATACAACATAGAGACAGACATATCAGTCACTACTTTGTGCAACACCAAGCAAAAAGATGGAGAGTCTTTTGCATCATTTTTACAAAGATGGAGAAATCTAACTAGTAGATGTTATTGTGAAATTCCACAAAAACAAATGGTAGAGATGTTCACCCAAAATTTTAACAAAGACATTGGCTATGATCTAAGAAAAGCTTGTTTGTCCACCTTCAAGGACGTCATTGAAAAAGGCTTAGCAACAGAGAAGGTCCTAATTGAACAAGGAGTCATTAAGATATTCAAGGAAAACAAAGATGACTTTAAAGGAAAAGATAAGCCAAGATTTTGGAATAAAAACAAGAGCACAGTCAATGATGGTGTTGTTGACGCCAATTCAGTATGACCCAAAATCATTTTTTCTGGATCAAGCTCTACAAACAATCAGGTGAATACTCAAACAACTTCCAAATCAAGAAGGAAGTACACTCCATTGGGAGAACCACTTGAGTTAGTTTTCAAAAAGCTAGTGGCAAACAAGGTAATCGCAATTCCATATTTTCCTCCATATGAACCAAAGGTCAAACCAAATTGGTGGAATGATGATGAATATTGTGAATTTCATCAGAGAAAGGGTCATAAAATAGGAAATTTTCACCGACTGAAGAACATCATACAAGATCTCATTGATAGAGGTGACATTGAGATTGAAGGACACTCATCCAATCAAGAACATGAGATGTTTAAGGAACCATTCCCAAAGCATGACAAGGGAAAAGCTGCGGCCACAGATGATCAGACCAACTATACCAGAGCATCTTATAACTATGATTTAACTATCAATCACGTCTCAATGGACAATTATGTCTCTACTATTATCATCAAGGACAAAAACCCTAAGAATTCTACCCAAAGACCCAAGATTATCCTAAAAGGCGTTGGATCTTCTTTCGAACCTCCCTCTACATGTCATGTTACAACCTATTGAGGTAAATTCACTTTGCAAGGTGCTCCAGCCAAAAACACTGCTTCCTCATCCACCAAACCTGAGTATGACCTTGTAGAACAGTTAGGGAAGACACCTGCGCTCATCTCCATTCTTGAGCTCCTACGCATATCCCCCACACATAAGTCCATTCTTGACAAAATCTTGAGAGAAATGGCTCTTCCTATTGATCTGAACGTGGACCAGTTTTAAGCCATGGTGGGATACCTTTCCATTCCACATTCCCTTACATTCACAGAAGCTGATGATGCCTCCATAAGTCAGTTGCATAACAAACCTTTACACATTGAAGCCTTCATACACAAACATCGCATAAAATGAGTCCTGATAGATGGAGGAGCAAGTCTAAATATTTGTACATTGAGCACTATTAAACAATTGGGATATTCTGATAAAGCTGTGAATGCTACAAACAAAATTACCATCAAGGCATATGATGACGAAGAGCATTCATCCAAAGGCACAGTCACCTTACCTCTCAGATTTGGGCTAGTTACAAAGGATGTGGTTTGTCAAGTCCTAGACCTGGAGCTCACATACAACATATTGCTAGGATGTCCTTAGATTCATGAAATGAGGGCAGTCCCATCTACATATCACCAATGCATTAAGTTTCCCCACAATGGATTTGAAATAATAGTTAATGGTGATCCTAATCCATTCATATATTGCAATAACTTGAGATCGAAAACTGAGATGATCATTCCAAGTAATCGCGCAGCTGTTCCTTCTTCTGCGTACATTGATCCTAAATCATTAAAACCTTCGACATCAAAACATGGTGACCTTAAAGGGAAATTCCAAGACAAGGGCATGGGTGAATACACTTTGAATCAGACCATGTACTTACAACAAGTCATGTATTCACCAAAAGAATATGGACGACCACATCCTACTAAGTGGGTATCTATCATTACACTTGAATGGGATCCTATAATCTTCCAAAAATGGGGTGAACTGGAAGAAGAAGACTTATACAAAATTCTTTACAAAGACCTTGAAAATGATACACAAGATCACATCAGTTTACCATGTGAGAAGTATGGCAAAGGGTTCAAGATTCTACAAAAATTTGGGTATGATGGCAAAAGTCCTCTTGGGTTAAGAAAGGAAGGCATCATTGAGCCTTTACAACCTGAATTGACATTCAAAAAGGAATGTTCCAAAGGACTTGGTTTCATGACTTCCAAGGTTCATACTCAAAAGACAGAAGAAGCATTACAAATCAAAGCTGCCAAAATTCAATAAGAAAATGGCTATTCCACAGACTCCAATGAATGGGAATGGGGTTCAGACAAATCCTCTAGTGACTATGAGCTCATCGAGACATTCAGAGAACCAAGTGAACCAACAGAAGAAGAGGACTTTAATAGGAAATTCAAAGTTGGTCAAGAAACAACCTCAGAGGATCCCATACAGCCCCTATCTCTAGGTTCTAGGTTGAAATCACATAGAATGAGAACACCTGTCCCGAAATGTGCTACTAGTGATGATAATTTGGATTCGTTCATGATCAAGACTGATGAGGAGAGTTCCAATGATGACCTCGATAACTACCTCGGCATACCTGAATATAACTGCATCTTCACTCTTAACCCCGCTAACTTTGAAGACATCAAAGGCCTTCCCCTTGTTCACCACCAACTTATTGACTGGGATTATGAAGGACCTGCACAGTTTGACACATTCCAAAATGATGAAGCTTTTACTGACTATCTTGGCATACGAGATGATCTTCCCCCTGGGGACCATAAAGTGGGATACACTATAGAACTCAATAGCGTGGCATATTTCGGTGAGGGTGTCGGGCCTTCTAGTCGCAAAAATATAAAAATAAAAACAAACCAAGGGTCTTATGGCGAAAACCACATAGTGGCGCTGTCTGACCCCAAAAAAGTAAAAAGAAAGGATGTATCTAAGGGCAAAAACCTCTTTGAGGCACCCGAAGATGGAAGGTTCAACATTCTCCCAGCATCATATGAAGAAAAGTCATCCATGTTGGTAGAGGAGAATATCAAAACAAACATTGGTACAAAAGAAGTTCCACACAACATATTCCTGGCTCAATATTTGACAGAGTCAGAAAGGTCAAAATTCATAAGTTTCTTCACGGAACGACAAATCAATTTTGCATGGTCATACGCTGATATACCTGGATTGGATCCGGACTTGGTAATGCACCATTTAATAGTTAAACCGGGGGCAAAACCAGTGAAACAAAAATTAAGAAAGATGCATCCACAAGTGGCATTATTAGTCAAAGCAGAGCTTGAGAAATTATTGGATGTTGGATTCATACACCCAATTGATTATCCTGAATGGATTTCCAACTTAGTACCTGTCAGTAAACCAAATCGTAGTATCAGAATATGTACAGATTTCAGAGACATCAACAAAGCTTGTCCTAAAGATGATTTTCCATTACCAAATATTGACTTGATCGTCGATCTCACAGTAGGTCATGCAATGTTATCTTTGATGGATGGATTCTCTAGTTACAATTAAATAAAAATTGCATCCGAAGACAAGCACAAAATAGCATTCACTTGTCCTTGGGGAACTTTCTGCTGGAATGTCATGCCCTTTGGGCTAAAAAATGCAGGTGCTACATATCAAAGAGCCATGACTACTATCTTTCATGATCTCATGCACGTTACTATGGAAGATTATGTTGATGACCTCTTGGGCAAATCAATAGATAAAGATACACATTTGGACATACTTGCAGTTGTCTTTGATTGGTTGGAAAAATATAAAGTAAGATTAAACCCCAAGAAATGTGTCTTTGGAGTAACCTCCGGGAAGCTCCTAGGATTCACTGTCTCAAAGAGAGGAATTGAAGCAGATCTAGCAAAAGTCAAGGCCATCATAGAGATGCAACCACCAAGAAATATCAATAAACTTTGATCTTTTCAAGGGAGACTTCAATCCATACGAAGATTCATAGCACAACTTGCAGATAAGTGCAATCCTTTTTAGCACTTGCTACATAAAAACATCAAATTCAAATGGGATGATAATTGTCAACAAGCTTTCCAGGCATTCAAAAATTATCTTCTAAATCTGCTAGTTTTGATGCCAGCAATTCCAAATCAACCTCTACTACTATACATATCAGCTACTTCAACAGCACTGGGGGCACTCTTAGCACAACAGGTTACTGAAGGCAAAGAAAAGGCAATCTATTACATCAGTCGCACATTAGTGGGATATGAGCTGAATTATACACCAATTGAGCATGCATGTCTCACTGTGGTCTTTACTTCACATAAATTATGACATTACATGCTAACTCATAAAACTAAGTTGGTTGCAAGGATCGATTCGTTGAAATGCCTTCTCAAAAAAGCAATGCTTACTGGGCGACTAGCCAAATGGGTGATGCTCCTGAGTGAATTCGACATTGAGTATGTGGACAGAAAAGCAATAAAAGGATAAGCTATCATAGATTAGTTAGCAGATGCTCCCATGATAGATGATGTTCCTCTAACTTCAGAATCTCCAAATGAATCCATTTTAACAGTGTCGCACGTGAAGCCTTGGCAACTATACTTTGATGGCTCATACACATAGCATGAGGTAGGAGTTGGCATCCTCTTTATAACTCCTCAGGGGGATTCCATACCAAAATCATACCACTTATCATTTCCTTGCACTAATAACATAGTGGAATATGAGGCATTAACAACAGGATTACAGATTGCAGTTCAATGGAAAATCCAAGAACTTCAGGTTTTTGGGGACTCTCAACTTGTAATTCATCAAACAATAGATAACTACCAAACAAAGGATGAGAAATTAATGCCTTAAAAAAGAATGGTAGATGACCTGAAACAACATTTCACAAAGATATACTTTGAGCAGATACCAAGAGAACAGAATTGAGCCGCAGATGCCATGGCTACAATTGCTTCATTAATCAATCTACCACCAAATGAGACCCGTTATGAGTTCTTGGTGGATAACCTTTTGGTTCCTTCATATGAAATTACTCCTACTGAGATGATATGTATTGTTGGTCCTGATTCCAAGTTGTATGGTCACATTTTCACATACCTTTGTGATGGTACCCTACCTCTTGACCTATCCAATAAGCAACGCTGCACTTTCATTCGCCAATCTTCTCGATATGTCATTTTAGCCAATATCCTATATTGTCGAGGTCTAGATGGCACTCTTCTTAGATGTTTAGAAAGTGACGAAGCTCAGATTGCATTACGTGAAGTACATGAAGGGATATGTGGTCCACATTGTGGTGGTCCTACCTTAGCCAAAAAACTCATCAGGACTAGATACTACTAGCCCAATATGGAAAAAGATTCATATCAGTTTGTCAAGAAATGTAGGCAGTGTCAACTTCATGGAGATCTCATTCATTCACCAGCACAAGAACTTCAACCAATTGCGACTCCTTGGCCTTTTTGTTAGTGGGGACTCGATCTCATAGGCAAGATTGACCCTCCTTCTTCCAATGGTCATAAATTCATTATCACTGCCACAGAGTATTTCACCAAATGGATCGAAGCCATGCCTCTCACTCAAGTCACTAGAAAACAAATTGCTACCTTCATTCTCAACTATATCATTTGTCGATACGGTATTCCTGTTTCCATTACCACCGATAACAGGTGTCCCTTCAAAAATCAGGATGTTCGTGAACTCTATGATTGCTTCCATATTACTCATCATTTCTCCACACCATATTACCTCCAACGTAATGGTCAAGCTGAGGCGTCTAATAAAACAATCCTCAAAATCTTAAAAAAGACAGTCGACGACACTGGCCGTAATTAGCATATACAACTTAATCCTACACTTTGGGCCTACCGCACAAGCGTCCGCACACCTACAGGAGCTACACCCTATTCACTTGTCTATGGCATGGAAGTTATCTTGCCTATTGAGGTTGAGTTACCCTCTTTATGAGTCTCTTTGTAAAACATTATCAGTGATGAAGATTACAGGGTCTCTCGCTTACAAGAACTTGAACTACTGGATGAATGAAGACAAACTACTTTTAATCATCTCAAGGCTTATCAACAATGAATGAGTAACAGCTACAATCATAAAGTCAAGCCTCGCACATTTGAGGTAGGGGACTTAGTTCTCAAAGAAAATCCTAAACGTCAGCAAGATAGACAGAAGAAGGGCAAGTTCGAACCAAACTGGCTTGGTCCTAACATCATTATAGCAGCATATGGATCTGGGGTATATCAGCTCTCAACCACAGAGGGTGAACATTTAGAAGATCCTATCAACACAATAGACCTTCACAGGTTTTACACATAGCTCTTCGGAGTATCCTAATTCAGAAAAAAAAATAAAAAATCATAAAACATAAAAAATCGTTACTTGGTGAAAACCTGGCAAACAGGCACCTTGTGACACACAAAAAAAATTGAAAAATAAAAAAAGTAAAGAGAAAACATTTCTTCCAATAGTGAAAACCACTTTTGGGGCACCCTGGGCAAGTACCATGGTGAAAACTGGATCACCAGCGCCATGCATAGAGACATTGCTCCTTTCTCCTTCAGGATTCCATTTCAACCTTTCACTGTGCACACACTCACAATCAATTCATCCATAATAAACATACCCATTCCCATCATGGCTTGTTATTGATCTACCCAAGATTGGTTAGCCATTCATAATAGCTCCCTTTTCACCCCTTTCCATTCACAATAAATCAGCTCCTATCTGTGGCTAAAGCAAATCCTACGTCTACTATGGGTGTGGAACTGAGAGCATCGCACGTTCGAGGAGTATAGTTTCTTCTAGTTTTCTTCAGTCTATCCGCATACAATCCATAATAAAGCAGCATTTGCATCGCCAATCCACAATAAAGTTTCATCTTCTCTGCAATAAAGTATCAATTGCATGGATTCAGTCAGTTTCAGATGAGGTACAACAGCAACAATGGGCTTCAACAAATCAAATCTTTCAACAGACTCAGACAACATTATGGTTTAGTGCTATCTATCTTTTTTGTGAAAGTAAACATTGTGACCACAATCAAAAAAGACTTATACAAGTGACAAGAGACACTAAACTTATGGACTACAGTGGATGTTGGTGTCGAGTCTTAGTTTTCTTTTGATTTTATCTTTTGGTGACATGTCTTTTAGCTTTTCTGGGATGTCTTTCACTAGAGATTCTATCTCCAGGATGTCTTTTACTAGAAAGGCGAGGATGGGGTATCATCACCTATTCTTCTTTTGCTATCTGTGGATTGTCTCTTAGTAATGCTATGACTTGTCCAAGGATATGAGGGCACTGTGAGTCTAGTGTGAACTGGGGCATTACTTGTTTGTGACTATCTTATCTCCATGCAAATGGGTACAATGACTTTCTGGGTCGAACATATGCCTCGATTATCATAACCTACTTGCCATAATAAAGCTCAATGATGATAACTTACAAGAAGCTCTTTTACTTCCATATCTTCTATCTTTCATCCCCCTTTCTTGATTGACTTCCATCATCCTTCTTGAGTCCATGTAGCCTGCTATCACATGACTGAGTATAATGACATGCCAAAAATATTTGCATCTCATGTGGCTTCACCTGCATTACCACATATTAAGCATTTCATACATACATATAGATATCACAATTGCATCACATCCTCCACACAACACATATTAGCACATTTTATATTTTCATCATGTAAATAATTATTTGCATTATCATATTCATTTGCATTTCATACATTCACATTTGCATCATACATAACATTAAAAATATAAAAGAATAAAAATATTGCATTGCATCATATACATATTTGCATCCATATCATAACCATCACATAGAAACATACATCATAGAAACATATAGAAGCATCACATAGGTACACATGCATATAGCTGCCGCAAAGCTGAATCATCTCTTATATATAATCATAAAGTGTCATAATACAATGATGTCAAAATCATATGGCTACAATCACCCGCAGGTGTCTACATCATAATACAAAATGGTACAAAAAAACTTATACATAGGGAGCCCTCTAAGGCTATGATGAACTCCCTCCCTCGGAGCCGCCTAGCCTCGATGGAGTCTGAGCCCTGGAAGGACCCACCTCAGGATCATCTCTCCTAGCCCCTCTATCTAGTGGTGGAGGACCCATAACCCCACCGCTGGACACCTGTCTCCTTTGACTCCCTCCAGTGGCCGTCGCTGTACGTGATGGTCTTTGGAAGCTCCTAGCCCGCTGATCGGCTGGCACTGCACCATAATAGAGATCCCGCCAGTAAGTGATCTCCTCCCTTGCTCATAGAACATAGGCATATCCAGCCCCTATGTCCTCTGTCGCCTGCCTCCTAGCCCTCAGTGCTATCTCAGCCTTAGTGTAGCGTTGTATAGCCTGATTTCGCTCCCGCTCAGTATCTCTGAGCCTTCTCCTGAGTCTATCCCTCTCCCTCTCTAGGTTATGAATCTCATCTGCCTGTCCCTGGCAGATCTCCCTCAGCTAAAGCAGCTCATCCTCCTCCTCCTCGACCCCCTATACCTCTGCTTGTGGCTCCCCCTGTACGGGTGTCTGTGCCTGTGCCTGTCCCTGTGCTAGTACCTGTACCTGCCTCTGTCCCTGTCCCTGTCCTTGTCCCTACATCTGTCTAGGAACCTCTTCTGCTGGCACCTATATTGGCAACCCACCATGACCCCTCACCACCTGAACCTGTCTCTCCTCTCCACCCTCCCTTCATAGAGCTACTCTCCTCTCTCCTACCACACCTCACTTCCTTTGTCGGCCTCTGCCCCCACCATCTCCGTCATCATCGTCATCTCCTCTGCCATCCCCATCTATCAGTTCTCTGGGATTTGTAAGGCATGGGAATGGATGCTCATCCCATTATGCAATGTACTGTGCATCCATCCCTACATCCTTGATCTCTGGCCACATATCCCAAGGCAAGGGAACCATCTCCACCAACTGCATCACGGCCTAATCATATGACAACAATGGCCCAAAGTGTGCCTAGTCGCACACTGTCCGCACATACATACCTGAACCGCGTGGCATCAGTTGAATCCTACCAAACTGTCAACCCACTCTGTCCACTAGCTGCCTCTCCAATACATACAACGTCCGCCTAATCCAATATCTACTCTGAAAGGTCTATGGTAACTCTACTGCATCATCCTCCCTCTGCTTGCACCGAAGGTGCGGCCTCCATATCACCGTGTCGATCTCATCCAAGACTCGACACCAGTACTCCAACTTGCCAATCTGTGGTTGTGAGGTAATCATATTATACAGATGCATGAAGTTGCGTCCATGACCCCTACCCCTAAAGTGTATCGGTTGAGTAACTGGCAGATGCTCATAGGCCCATACCTGCAACAAGGTCACTCCACAGCCCAATCCTACGCATCCATGATACACAAACGGATGCAGCTCATAGTACAAGTGTGCCAGCACACACAGTCCCCAAGCATATCTGGTGTGTTGTGTAACCAGTGTCTCCAAGGTGCTCCCCCAGCCCATAGCCAACCCTCATGTCGCCCTATCTGGACACAAGAATCCACTGATCACTCCTCCTAGCACTGCTGGTAGTGCTAGTCCTATCATTGTCATCGTGTCCCATGTGACATGTCCTGCCCTCATATCCAGTCCTGGGTCTCAAAATACTTGTCTTAGGGCATCCCTGTCTCTATCTCAGTCATAGGGTACTAACTCCCCATCGATCGGTATCCTTAGAATCCAGTATACATCCTCCAAGGTGACTATCATCTAACCCATCAGTAAATGAAACATACAAGTCTCTGAGTGCCATCTCTCAGCCAACGCAGTCAGCAACCTCATGTTCACCCAAAACTCAAGCACATACATAATATGTCACAAACCCATACCCTCAATGGTAGCTCTGTCCTGGAACATCAACTCTGGGTACAATCTTTGAGTCGACGGGAATCTCTCCCGTGACTCCAGCATAGGCAAATACTCCTACAGTCAAGCAAATCAATCATGTCAGTCATAGTGGCATTCACTGTTCATCACAAAATGCTACTTTTTATCTAAGTATGTATGGTACTCTATCCTAGCAACACTCATTATTCATCACAAAGTGTTACTTCTATTCTAGTGACACTCATTGTTCATCACAAAGTGTTGCTGATTATCCTACTGGTACTCCCTGTTCATCACAAAGTACTACGTGTTTTGCACTCACTATTTATCACAAAGTGCTGCTCATATTTTAGTACTCCCTGTTCATCAAAAACTACTATGTCTTGGTACTCACTGTTCATCACAAAGTGCCTTGACCTATCCTACATCTTCCCTAGAGGACCTGCTTGAGTGAATCCTCTCAGCAGCTTACCCAATCGACAACATATGTTCATCACAGATTTGTCGATTTGTCCTTGAAGACATAAACGTGCTTTCATTACACAAACGCGCTTAAAGCCTATGTAAACATGCCTGCTCTACACAGACGTGCCTGAAAGACATAGACATGTCTATGATCTGCGCAGACGCGCTTGAGAGACGTTTACCTTCACTTTGGCATTGTTGTCCAAGGGTGAGAAGAAATGTATATGATTGATAGCCAATTACCAGCTGAAGATATGAAGATACAATTGAAGGATAGTATATGATTGGAAAATGTAAACCAGGATTCCTATACCTATGTATGTTCTTTACTCCCAATCATGACAATCAATCGGTATTGATATTTGTATTGTCATCAATGCCAAAGGGGAGAATGTTGGCATTGCAAGAAGATTGAATTGGAGAAGTATAGTGTTGCAATTGATGTCAATTTCAACTGGTAATGAAGCACGTATAGCTATCGGTAATGATGCAATAAAGCAATAGGTGTTGATGCACTGAAGATCAATCTCTAACCCCAACTAGTTGAGATGCAAAACCCTAACCGATGAAGTTTGGAGATCGGTTGTGATGATCTATGACTGAATGATGATCAGTGATAAAGATGCCAGGTAAGCATGTTGCACGTGATGAGTTTTTAAATGGATTTTTTGTGTAAGAGATAATTGTTTATCTTGGGAATGATCAAATGCATAGTATGAAGTGACAAACATGTGATGAGTTACAGATTCAAAGTGGTGTGATCCAGGAGCGATTCTAGATGCCTAGAAGAATGTAATGTTGATTGCATGTAATCTAACGGTCAAGATTGAACCAATATGTTTGTAATCTCTATGAGATTTGTAGGGTTTGTGTTGTGTTACAGACCTAATATATTTGCTTATAAGGTCGATGATTTGTTTCAATGAAGTGTTGGCAATTTAGTTAAGTGTGGAAGTGATTGTTGCCGAACCAAGAGGTGTGTCTGCAGAATGTTGTGAAGGAAAATAGTAGCGATAAAGGATTTGATTAAGCAAGTTCTCTTTCAAGAACCCATTGTTCTCTAACCATTACAATAGTTAAATCCCTTAATCAGGTAAGCTTTAATAGGGTTTTTGTTGAAATCCTCTAACCAGGTGATCCATTAGCTTGGATTTGAAATCCTCCATCGAGGCTACCTTTAATAGGGTATTGCCTTTAACCAAATATTTGTAGTCAATCCCTTAACTCGGTGGTCCTTAACCGGATCTGTTCCTAACAGGAAATTATTGTATAAGCTTCTAACAAGGCTTGGCTCCTAATAGGGTGAAATTCAAAAGAGTTCAAAATACTTGTGGGTATTCATCGCCACCATGGTTTTTCCCATTTGAGTTTCCATGTGAAAAATAATTGTGTCAAGTGGTGAATGATTTTGTGGATGTGTTTTTGATATGGTTGATTTGAATGACTGGTGAATCTGCATAGATATATTTGAATGACCAGAAATGATCTAAAACATTTTTTCCTAGTATTAGTAAAGTGGTTTAAGGTTTTATCAAATGGTATTTAAGTTTCAAGATCTATTGCATTATATCACTGAGTGTTAGGACAACCGGTAAATTTTAACAGTGCAGTTGAGATTTGTTTGAGTGTCTAAACCAATATACTTTATGAGTCGATTCAGAGTTGAAAGTTTGTTTTGGTGAAAGTTTAGTTTATTTTCTATCTATTGATTCACTCCCCCTCTCAGTAATTGACCGGATCTTTATAGTTTCATCATATTATCAACATGCTATACCGGTTGACATTAATAAAAATGCAATGCCAACAATCCCCTTTCGATATTGATGTCAACACATGTAGTATCCGATATACTACTGGTTTCCTCTCCCCTTTTGACAACAATGACAAAGGGGACTAACAGAACTTTCTATTGGTTTCTTCTCCCCCTTTGGCCATTATACTTTGCATCCTCTCATCCAGCAACACTTGAGATAGAGGGCTTAGATGCCAATTGACACCAATTGCATATACCATTCCATACTAATTATATAGTCTCCCTCTATGCAGGTAACTCTCCCTCTTTGTCAACTCTGCCCTTTTGACATACAGGTTGAGAACTTATTCACCCTTGTTGCAGGCAACTCTCCTTGAACCATAGATCTCGTGTCTTCTTTGTCTGTCAGGTCCTAAACCAGAGCTCCAATCTATACCTTGTATTGATTGAGTTGAGTATATATTATCTATAGATGGACTTCCTCTTCCATGATATCCATCATAACTTGTGACATGATCTTACATGACGACAATTCCACACCACATCACCATCATGTCAACTATCAAACCAACTAAATCAAAATGATGTATGCATATAAGATCAGCTACCAGACCAACACGTTGTCATTCAGGACTTTTCCAATATCACCTGAGATATTATTTTATCATTCCAAGCCACCATAGTCATTTCAATGATCATGATTTGCAATTCTAGTCAATATCCATACTGGTAACATACTATACATACCGGTTTACCGTACTTGTCCAATATCTCCACTAGAACACTTTATCCAATGAACTCCATCTTCTTGAGTCAAAAATCTCTGCTACCATTTTGCAATTTGAGCCATCCATTTGACTCTTGCAGCAATAGTACATCTCTCATATGTAGATGTGTAGCCAAGGAAATAACTACACACATTGTCGTCTCATCTTCTTCCTTGTACTAATAGCAACCCGTCCTTATATTTTTCCTTATCAAATTTGAGGGTGAATGATATTATCAATACATAGCTTCCCCTAAAGTCCAGCATCTCCTTTAAGCCTTAGGAGATATCACCTGTGCATTGAATGTATAGTGCCTACCCATGGTTGTATTCTCTGTTAGGAACCGAAAGGCAACTCAAAGGGGGGGTGAATAAGTTGTCTATGAATTTCAACCCAATTATAACTTAATCAAACTTGATACTTAATACCGGTTGTAGACACCTAAAATTGTCATGTCTAATTAAATAAATATTTTATTTATTTAATTATTTTAATCCTAATTCTTCTATTAATTAAATAAATCTTTATTTATTTAATTAATTAATTTATCCTCTTCTAGCCTTATTTCTCATTTAAATAAATATTTATTTATTTAAATTATCCTTTTCCCTAAATTAAATAAATATTTTATTTATTTAATTGATCCCACTTCCTCTATTAGTTAAATGAATCTTTATTTATTTAATTAATTCATTAACCTTTTCTACCCATGACACATGTCATTCATCTCTTAATTCCTACACTACCTACCCTCTCATTATTTTCTTATTTCCTTTACCTACCTTCTAATCATAGCCGACCTCTTTTACACCTCTCAATCTTATCCCTCCATTTCATATAGTGTCTTCTATATAAGGATATGATTCCTTCATTATCAATCCTAATCAATCATTCTAATCAGTCAATCTACACATATCCTATGCATTCTATTGAAGCAACCTAGCATTCGATCTTTCATATGCGATCCTACTTGCAACCACATTTCCGTTCTTTGTTGAGCTCTTGTGCACATAAAATCTGAGAGCAAATATATAAGGCAAGATCAAGGGAGATAGGAAGAATGGAGATCCAAACCCTATTGGACATGTGATGGTATAATCTTTGTGATTTCATTTGATTTGCATTGTCTTAGGTAATCTTCATATGTTATGGTGGATCTTTGTTGTTGTTAGGCTAGGGTTTTGTGGTTGAATCCATTTAGTCTTTCAATATTATCATTGTTGTATCCATTTTCACCATATACACCTGTAAAGCAAACTTAATGTCGGTCAATAGATTAACAGTTAATATCAATACCAGTGAAACTTAATATATGAAATAGAAAGAGAAACAATATCCAAAACACATGACTTGGAGATTTAAACGTGGAAAACCTATAAGGGGAAAAACCACAGTGGGAAACCTTACCCACAATCAGATGATACTACTGCAGAGAGTATGTGTATACAAATGGGGTCTGCACATGCAGAAAGGCCAATTGCCTAGAGCACATTGCTTAAATGTGAGTCACAATGACTACAGTAGGATGGTTAAATCCTAGAATAATGTACTGGTCAAAATAGCATCTCCAATATTGGATTCAATACTGGTTAATCTCTAATAATCACCTTCAAACATTCCTTGAACCTTCTCTATGGTCTGCTCATATGATCTTCAATATTCGCACATACCATGTTACAATACCATACCATAACCTTACATACCCTATCTCTTCTATCATCTCACAAATGAGATCTTACATATATACAAAACCTAAGACCAAATGTGTAGGTCGTCTCACTAAGAATATTACAATTAAATCAATTACAAATAAGTCTAGATGTGATGCATCATGTCAGCTCAATACATTTACAATAATATCTAATCAATAAATCATCTCCATAACATGTCATGCTGATCTGGAATAGATAATGCATACCGGTCCATAACCTTGACCAATCTGCCAGTAACAACAAATATGTCAACCTGATTAGACCATTAACCAAAATACTACAACCAAGTATCCAAACCACGTTTTTGACATAATCAAGTAATCTCCAAATCATAACAAGTCATCATTAGTGTCGGTGAACCATATAACCTACTAGTGAATGATATAACATGTCGATGAATAATATACTGGTGACTGTGCATAAGTCACTAACCTTGTCGGTGAACATAATGTGTTGGTTCAACAGTAAACCAATATAACCATAGTGCCAAATCAACAATGTAGATCTCCATAAGGATAAGTGTTGACATCAATGACAAAACTAATGCAACACATTCATAATACCAACAATCTCCCCCCTTGGCATTGATGGCAATACTAGATGGAAAAACATCTAAGTGCCAAAATAGAATGCCAAAAACCAACAATCTCCAAAATAGATCAATACCAAATATCAAAATGCAGAGAGTATATATCTCTTCCTCAATGAATAATGTCTCCAAAGAATAATCTCTCCCCCTAGGATAATGTTTTTCCATAGATTTCTCTCCCCCTTTGACATCAAATGCCAAAGCAATTAAAAAATACCAGAATATACAACCAACTAATTCAACCAACTACTCCCCCTAAGAAGTATCTCTCCTCCATCAAAGCCGAAAAAAAGATTTCTTAGTTAGTTTTTGTCAGTTTGACACCCATCTTCAACTGTCTAAGTCTCTACCGATGGGGGTATTATGCCAAGCTGCTCTCTGAGATATTCAAAAGTTTCCTTAGGCAAAGGCTTAGTAAATATATCTGCAATCTGCTCTTTAGTATTCACATAAACCAATCATACTTCTTTTGCTTCAACATTTTCTTTTAGAAAGTTATATTTGATAGAAACATGCTTAGTCTTATAGTGAAATATCGGATTCTTTGATATATCAATTGCTGTTGAATTATCACAATAAATGATTATAGTTTCTTTGCATTTTTCCTTTATGTCCTTCAACATTTTCTTAATCCATAATACCTGAGTACAATTAGTTGTTGCTGCAACATATTCTGATTCTGCTGTTGATAATGATGTACAACTCTGCTTCTTGCTCAACCATGAAATCAATTTGCTACCAAGAAATAATGCACCACCAGTGGTACTCTTCATTTCATCTACATCTCCTTCCCAATTTGCATTGGTGTATGCACATAAATCAAAATTTTCATCTTTAGGATACCATAAACCAAGATTTGTTGTGCCTTGTAGATACCAGAAAATCCTTTTTACTGTTGATTCATGATTTTCTTTAGGATTACTCTAAAATCTTGAAACAATACATACTGCATTCATTATATCAAGTCTTGTTTGTTTTAAATATAGTAAACCTCCAATCATAGAGTTGTATCTTGTCGGATTAATAGGATCTGAATCATCCTTCAATGTCAATTTATCAGTTCTAGTCATAGGAGTACTTACCGGTTTAGAGTTTTCCATACCAAATTTCTTCAATAGTTCCTTCAAGTATTTTGTTTAACATATGAATATACCTCTATCAGTCTATGAAATCTACAATCCTAAAAAGAATTTTATCTCCTAAATCATAGACATTTCAAATTATTCATGCATCTTGTTAGCAAAGTCTTTACACAATACATCTTCTCCTCCAAAAATGATGACATCAACAAAAACTTCAATGACCAAGATGTCATCATTAGTCACTTTGAAATATAAGTTGTTGTCAGTATTACCTTTAGTGTAACCAAGCTTCAAAAGATATTTGTCCAATCTAGCATACCAAGCTCTAGGAGCTTGCTTCAATCCATACAAAGCTTTCCTTAATCTACAAACCATATCTTTAAAATTTGTCAATGAAAATCCATCAGGTTGTTCAATGTAAACTTCCTCTTCAAGATCACCATTCATAAATGCACATTTTACATCCATCTGATATACTTTATAATTTTATGAACTACAAATGCAAGAAATAATCTGACTACCTCAATTCTAGCTACCCGTGCAAAGGTTTCATTATAATCAATTCCCTCTTTCTATGAATAGCCTTTACACACTAATCTTCTTTTTTTCTTGATTACCTTACCATCTTCATTAAGTTTATTTCTGAATACCCATTTAGTTCCAATTACATTTTTGTTTTTAGCTCGGGGAACTAATGTCCATGTATTATTCTTTTCAATTTGTTCTAGTTAATCTTCCATTGCTTTAATCCAATATTCATCTTGACAAGCTTCAATAACAGATGTCAGTTCAATCTGAGAAATTAAGCATAATAACAGATGCTAGTCTTCCTCTTGTCATTATACCTTGATACTTACTCCCAATTATCTGATTTTCTGAGTGATTCAGTCTTACATACCTAGGTTTATTCACATGTTGTTGTTCTTCAGTCACTGTGGAATTCTCCGATCATGCCAGTGTGTTTGGATCCATATTTTATGCCAGTGCACTCTATATAGGTTCATTTATGATCATCTCAACTGTCAGTTCAGAATCTATAGACCTTGAATTTCCTCTAAAATATTCATCTATCTTCACATTATCACTCTCAATGATTTTCTGCACTTTTATTAAAACATCTATATGCCTTGCTCTTAGATGAATAACTAAGAAATATTCCTTTATCACTTCTAGGATCAAATTTACCAACATACTCATCTCTCCTAATATAGAATTTGCTTCCAAAAATTCTGAAGTATTTAAGAGTAGGAGTATTACCAAACCATAGTTCATAAGGGGTCTTACCGGTTTCACCTTTGATGTAAACTCCATTGAAAGTGTAAATTGTTGTATTCATGGCTTCTCTCCAATACACATGAGGTAGATTTGCTTCCAATATCATGCATTTAGTTGCTTCCAAAATAGTTATGTTCTTCCTCCACAATTCCATTTTGCTAAGGTATCTAGGGTGTTGATAGTTGTCTTTTGATTCCATTCACTTCACATAATGTATTAAATTCCTTAGATGTAAATTCACCTCCTTGATCAAATCTTAAACATTTGATTTTAGTACCGATTTCATTCTCTACCATTGCCTTGAGTAGTTTGAATTTTCCAAAAGCTTTTGATTTCTCCCTGAGAAAAGTAACCCAACACATTCTAGAATAATCATCATTCTCTTGTTTATTTCTACATATCCGCTTGATCTCCCTCCTTTTCTCATTTGTAGTCTTGGGAGTAGTGTTGACTTCCTTTTGTTGATTGGTCCTTGCTCCAAAAACATTGTTGTAGTAGTAGATTGGGTTCATGCAAGATGAATGATTGGAGGACCTTCTATCAAACTGGTTTCATCTTCTTCTCCTGATCATGCTATTGTAGCCAACTATCGGTTTCAATAGATTTCTCGATCTTGCAGGAACACTTCTCCTCTTGTTCCATGCAGGTCATTGATTCTCATATGCTCTATAACTAATTCCATTTTGAGCATAATTGTTGCATCGGCTACCATATGACTGAAATTTCTCCTTCCCACATTCATGACTTCTATGACCAAATCCATTGCAGTTATAACACATAATTTTTACATTACTTGGAGCAGCAAATGGACTATTCCTATCATAGATAGTAGTAGATCTATGCATAACTCTACAGGATAAAATTTAATATCCATGTCTATGAAATCTATGGAAAACTACATCATTCAGACCCTTTCCTACATTCATTTGCCCTATGACCATAATCTTTGCATGAGAAATAGTAACCGAAGAAAAAGGGCATATAACTCACAAATTTGTTTCGCTAAACATGAGGTGATCTTATTGGTTTGGCTTCTCCATTTCTATTTCTTTGGGGATTGTTCTTGAGATGTTTAGTTTCCACAATTCTTTCATATGATCCCTTCCTTTTACACACTTGTCTTGACTTGTGGATGTTAGGACCCAGAGGCAACTAAGAGTGGGGGGGTGAATCAGTTGTCTATTTATTTCAACCCAAATATAACTTAATCAAACTTGATACATAATACTAGTAAGCCAAACTTAATGTCGGTCAATAGATTAATAGTTAATATTAATACCGGTGAAACCCAATGCATGAAACAGAAAGAAAAACAATATCCACAACACATAACATAGAGATTTGTACGTGGAAACCCTGTAAGGGGAAAAACCACGGTGGGAAACCTTACCCACAATCAGATGATACTACTATAGATAGTATGTGTATACAAATGGAGTCTGCACATGCAGAAAGGCCAACCACCTAGAGCTCACTGCTCAATCACAAAATAGGAGTCACACTGACTACAATTGGATGATTAAATCCAATGATAATGTACTTCTCAAAGTAGCATCTTCAATGTTAGCTTCAGTACCGGTTAAGCTCTAATAATCTCCTTCAAACCTTCCTTGAACCTTCTCTATGGTTTGCTCATATGATCTTCAATATTTGCACATACCATGTTACAATACCATAACCTTACATACCATACTCATACATCTCATAATTGAGATCTTACATATATACCAAAACCTAAAACCAAATGTGTAGGTCAGCTCACTAAGAATATTATAATTAAATCATTTACAAATAATTCAAGATGCGATGCATCATGTCGGCTCAATGTAATTACAACAATGTCCAATTTATTAAATCATCTCCATAACGTGTCGTGCTGATCTGGAATAGATAATGCATGCTGGTCCATAACTTAGACCAATTTGCTGGTAACAACAAATATGTCAACCCTATTAGACCAATAGCCAGAATACCAAAACCAAGTGTCCAAACCATGTCTTCGACATAACCAAGTGATCTCCAAAAGATAACAAGTCATCCTAAGTGCCAGTGAACAATATAACCTATCGGTGAACCAAATACCGGTGACTGTGTATAAGACACTGAACTTGTCGATGAACATAACCAAATATCTCCAGAAGGATAAGTGTTGATAAGTGTTGACAACAATGACAAAACCAATGTAACATATCCATAATACCAACAATCTTCCCCTTTGGCATCGATGGCAACACAAGATGGAAAAACCATCTAAGCGCCAAAGCAGAAATGCCAAAAACAAAAAACCAACCATCTCCCAAATAGATCAATTCCAGAAATCAAAATATAAATGCAAAGAGTATGTATCTCTCCCCCAATGAATAATCTCTCCCCAAACAATAATGTTTTTTTTCCATAGATATCTCTCCCCCTTTAACATCAAATGCCAAAGCAATACAAATACCAGATACAACCAGTTCATAGAACCAATTACAAATACCAATTGTTATAACCAACTACTCCAACTAGTCCCTCTTAGAAGTAGCTCTCCTCCATCAAAGTCGGAAAAAGGTTTCTCTATAAAATTTGTCGGTTTGATTTCAAGCATCAACTATCTAGGTCTCTACCAGTGAGGGTATAACCCCAAGCTTCTCACTGAGATATTCAAAAGTTTCCTTAGGCAAAGGCTTAGTAAAGATATCTGCAATCTGCTCTTTAGTATTCGCATAAACCAATCTCACTTATTTTGTTTCAACATTCTCTTTCAGAAAATTGTATTTCATAGAAACATGTTTAGTTTTAGACTGAAATATCAAATTCTTAGATATATCAATTGTTGTTGAATTATCACAATATATGATTATAGGTTCTTTTCATTTTACCTTTATGTCCTTCAACATTTGCTTAATCCATAATACCTGCGTACAATTAGTTGTTGTTGCAACATATTCTGATTCTGTTGTTGATAATGATGTACAACTCTATTTCTCGCTCAACCATGAAATCAATCTGCTACCAAGAAAGAATGCACCACCGGAGGTGCTCTTTTTATCATCTAAATCTCCTGCCCAATTAGCATCGATGTATGCACATAAATCAAAATTTTTATCTTTAGGATACCATAGACCAAGATTTGTTGTGCCTTGTAAATACCAGAAAATGCTTTTCACTACTGATTCATGATTTTCTCTAGGATTACTCTGAAATCTTGAAACAATACACATTGCACTCATTATATCAGGTCTTGTTTGTGTCAGCTATAGTAAACCTCCAATCATAGATTTGTACCTTGTTGGATTAACAGGAGCTGAAACATCCTTCAATGATAGTTTATCAGTTTCAGTCATAGGAGTACTGACCAGTTTAAAGTTTCCCATACCAAATTTCTTTAGTAATTCTTTCAAGTACTTTGATTGACATATGAATATACCTTTATCAGTCTGCGAAAACTGCAATCCTAATAAGAATTTTATCTCCCCAATCATAGACATTTCAAATTCTTCTTGCATCTTATTAGAAAAGTCTGTTGGCATTATGTGAACCAATATGAAGACATAATGATATTGTATGTTGTCTTTGATGTCAATATGTGACATGATGAGAACCAGTACATGTGATAGGTGAGAAGAGAGAACTGGCATATGTATGAACCGATATATATGCCAAAGTGAAGTGGCATATTTGTTCAAGATGAACCGGCATTTAGTTATGGGAACCAGCACATGGAAGCATTGTGTGACTACTAGTTGGTAGGTAGTTTCCACTTTAGGATTTCTGATTGGAGTACCTCAAGCCTATGTGACTCAATCAGTGATCTTTGTGTGATGAGTTAACAGTATAATGAAGAACAAGTCGTGTTTCCAGGTAAGCTCTATGCACGTGAAGGATCTTGCATGAAGAAGACTATTCATATCTACCTTGGGAATGTGCCAAGTTCGTCAAATGGTGATAACGCGTGATGGGTTATCAGCCGCCATGAAATCGGTGGATAATGGATGATGGAGAATTTCTTGAGACCGATTCAAGACTGTTGCATTTAATATAGTATGATTCAACGATCAGGATTGAACCGCTTGAATTGCTTAACCTAATAGGCTTAGGGTTTAGGGTTTTTGCTACCGACCTATCTGTTTCCTATAAGGTCGATGTTGTGTTTCTTTCTAAGGTTGTTGGAAAAATTTGTGAGTGTGTATCCAAGGGAAGTGATACGTGATTCTTGCCAGACCAAAGGAGAGAAGAGATACCTACAAAGTGAATGTGCAAAAGGTGAAAAGGAGCCAAAAACGGATCTGCATTAGCATTTGAGTGTTGTTACTAGATCATTGTAATTCTTGTTGATCTTTAACCACTTCAATAGTTGTGAAATCCCTTAACAGGGTAGACTTAACTGGGCTTGATGCAAATCCCTTAACAGGGTAGCTTTAACTGGCTTGATTCAAATCCTTTAACAGGGTAACTCAAAGTTAATGAGTTCTGGGAAGCTATAGAGCTCTAGAGATCCTTTAGCTATTGAGTTCTTGAAATCCTCTAACAAGGTAACCCCAACCAGGTTTAACCCTTAACTGGGTATTGTAGTCATCCCTTAACCGGGTGATCCCTAACAGGATCGGTTCCTAGCAGAACCTATTGTAATATCTTTTATCGGACAAGGCTCCTAATAGAGCGGACTTCTAAAGAGTTCAAAAGTAGCTTGAGTAGCTTGTGGGTATTCATCCCCATCGTGGTTTTTCCCAGTTGGGTTTCCACGTGAAAAATATGTGTGTCATGTGTGATGCTTTTGTCTTGTGATGCTTTGTTATTACCTGTTGGGCATATGATGGTTCTGTGTTTTATGCCTGTCTATAAAACATATTGAACTAACTATTGAGAAGATCAGATGATAGTTTACCTATTCATGCATGAGGGTGTAATGGTACTATAGTATTGAGCTAAGAGGAAAGCTTAGTGAGTGGCTAGTTTATGATTGTTTTAGTTATTCTGGGTTTTACCCGTTTCACTCTATTTTAGCTAGTATCACTGCTTGCCAGTCATTTGGTGTATTTGCTATCAAATCGGTTTTGGACTGTATTTTTGTTTGTACTGATTCACCCCCCCCCCTCAATACCGGTTTGGTACTATTGGTTCATCATTGAGTTATCAAAGTCTTTACACAATCCATCTTCTCCAAAAATGTTGTCATCAATAAAAACTTCAATAACCAAGATGTCTTCATTAGTCACTTTGAAATATACGTTACTATTAGCATTACCTTTAGTGTAACCAAGTTTCAAAAGATATGTGTTCAATCTAGCATACCAAGCTCTAGGAGCTTGCTTCAATCCATATAAAGCTTTACTTAATCTACAAACCATATCTTTATCATTGGTCAATGAAAATCCATTAGGCTGGTCAATGTAAACTTCCTCTTCAAGATCACCAAACATCCATTTGATATACTTTATAGTTCTTGTGTGCTACAAATGCAAGAAATAATCTGATTGCCTCAATTCTAGCTATTGGTGAAAAGGTTTCATTGTAATCTATTCCCTATTTCTGTGAATATACTTTACACACTAATCTTGCTTTGTTTCTGATTACCATATCATCTTCATTAAGTTTATTTCTGAATACCCATTTGGTTCCAATTATATTTTTATCTTTAGGTCGGGGAACCAATGTCCATGTATTGTTCTTTTCAATTTGTTCTAATTCATCTTCCATAGCTCTAATCCAATGTTTATCTTCACATGTCTCAATAACAGATGTTGGTTCAGTTTCAAAAATTAAACATACCTCTTCATTTGTCAGTCTTCCTCTTGTCATAACTCCTTGATACTTATTCCCAATTATTTGACTTCAGAATGATTCAATCTTACATACCTAGGTGTGTTCACTTGTTGTTGTTCTTCAGTCACTATGGAATTCTCTATGATGCCCATGTGACTGGATCAATATTCTGTACTGGTGCACTCTGTATAGATTCATTTGTGATTATCTCAACTGTCGATTCAGAATCCATAGACCTTGAATTTCTTCTAAAGTGTTCATCTATCTTCACATATGCACTCTCAATTATTTTCTGAAATCTTTTATTAAAACATCTTTATGCTTTGCTCTTAGATGAATAATGAAGAAATGTTGCTTCATCACTTCTAGGATCAAATTTACCAATATACTCATCTCTCCTAATGTAACATTTTCTTCCAAATATTGTGAAGTACTTAAGAGTAGGAATATTACCAAACCATAATTCATAGGGTGTCTTACCGGTTTCACCTTTGATGTGAACTCTGTTGAAAGTGTAAACTATTGTATTCACTGCTTCTCTCCAATACACATGAGGTAGAGTTTCTTCTGATATCATGCTTCTAGTTGCATCTAGAATAGTTTTGTTCTTCCTTTCCACAACTCCATTTTGTTGAGGTGTCTGGGGTGCTGATAGTTGTCTTCTAATTCCATTCGCTTCACAAAATGTATTGAACTCTTTAGATGTAAATTCACCTCCTTGATCTGATCTTAAACATTTGATTTTTTTACCGGTTTCATTCTCTACAAGTGCCTTAAATAATTTGAATTTCCCAAAATCTTATGATTTCTCCCTAAGAAAAGTAACCCAACACATTCTAGAATAATCATCAATAATTAGCATAAAGTATCTATCTCCCTGTAGACTTCTTGTTCTTGCCAGACCACACAAGTCACTATGAATTAAATCAAGAACATCATTGGATTTCTCATAAATACTCTTAAAATTTGTTCTAACTTGCTTTCCCATTTGACATTCCTTACATACCGGATTATGAGGTTTTGCAATCTTAGGTAAATCCCTTACTTGCCTTAGATGAACTAATCTTCACAATGCAATCAAAATTCACATGATAGAGTCTTTTATGCCATAGCCAACTTTCATCAATATGTGAAATCAAGCATGTCTTTTCCTTGTTATTCAAATGAAAGATATTACCTCTAGTCTAATTACTGGTTGCAATTTCCAAATTAGTACTATTCATGATTTTGCATTTACCATTCTTGAATTGTAACTGAAATCCCTTTTCAACTAATTGACCAACACTCAAAAGATTATTCTTCAACCCTTCAACATAATAAATGTTGTCAATATTGTGCTTACCATCAAAAGATATAGTGTCTTTTCCTTTGATCAAACAAGCTTTGTCATCTCCAAATCTTACTAGACCTCCATTGTATCCCTGAAAACATAAGAATTTACTTTTATCACCAGTCATATGATGTGAACATCTGGAATCTATAATCCATTCATCCTTTTCTTCAATTTTAGCTACCAGGGCCTGCTCTACTGGTGGAGCAGTAGGTGTTGATTGATCTTCTGTTATTATAAAAAAATCCCATCCATTGTCTACTGGTTCTTCATCAAAATCATCAGTAACTCATTCATCAACATAATAACATGATTTGTCTCTTCTTAAATCTATATCTCTGATATTCAACGTTAGGCTTATATGTTCTTTTAGGTTCTTCTCTCAATCTTGCATGTCTATCAGGATATCTAGATGCCATATGACCAACTTTATTGCAGTTAAAACATTTAAAGGGTACTTTACCTTCATACTTACTTCCAATAGGACCTTTATGTATTTTCCTTGCAAATAGTGCTTCAAGTTCTTCCAATTCTTCATTTTCCCTCCTGATGTCTTCAAGTTCTCTTGCATTCCAATCAGATATATTAGATGATGATAATGATGATGATGCAAATGATGACGCTTTGAAGGCTAAATCTATTTTAATTGTAGCAAAAGGACCAAATTCCTCAAGCTCAAACGTTGAAAGTTATCCAACCAAGGTATCTCTAGATACTGATGTATTAGGTATTGTTCTCAACTCATTAATAGTAGTTACTTTCATTTTCTAT
Organism: Cryptomeria japonica; assembly: GCF_030272615.1. Classification (NCBI taxonomy): domain Eukaryota; kingdom Viridiplantae; phylum Streptophyta; class Pinopsida; order Cupressales; family Cupressaceae; genus Cryptomeria; species Cryptomeria japonica. The sequence continues at coordinate 31,328,396 of NC_081415.1, read as the reverse complement.
GTCGGTGGCAATTCTCTCAAAACTTTAGAAACAATTTCATCTTCACTTAAGGAACCTCCACATCATTGTATTCCCAAAAACAATTTCATTAACCCTTTCCATAAAAGCAAAAATTCTTTCATCTTCTTCCATTTTCAAATTTTCATACCTAACCCGAAAGCATTCTAGTTTTGCAATTTTGACAGTGGTATCACCTTCATTCAATGTCTCCAATTTATCCCAAATATCTCTAGTAGTAGATCGGTGTGATAATCCCATTATTTGCCAATCTGAGAAGGTGCTCAAGAGTGCTTCTCTTCTTTGCAATCATTCTCTTGATCCTTACCCAATGTAGGTGGATTAGGTTGACCTAATGTAGGACCAACATAGCCATTCTGTGTAGAATCCTATATATCTCTTCTAATACAAATCAGATGTGTCTCCATTCTGATCTTCCATATACCATAGTTAGTTCCATCAAGTTTTGGACTATCCTTCCTAAAAAAAGTGTGTTGCCATAGAATCTCCTCAAGTTGTTAAACTTCTAAAAAAAGAGGACTAGGCTCTGATACCAATTGTTAGGACCTGGAGGCAACTAAGAGGGCGGGATGAATTAGTTGTCTATTTATTTCAACCTAAATATAACTTAATAAAACTTGATACATAATACCGGTAAGCCAAACTTAATGTCGGTTAATAGATTAATAGTTAATATTAATACCGGTGAAACCTAATGCATGAAACAGAAAGAAAAATAATATCCACAACACATAACACAGAGATTTGTATGTGGAAGCCCTATAAGGGGAAAACCCATGGTGGGAAACCTTACCCACAATCAAATGATACTACTGTAGATAGTATGTGTATACAAATGGAGTCTGCACATGCAGAAAGGCCAATCATCTAGAGCTCACTGCTCAATCACAAAATAGAAGTCACACTGACTACAATTAGATGATTAAATTCAATGATAACGTACTTCTCAAAGTAGCATCTTCAATGTTTGATTCAGTACCAGTTAAGCTTTAATAATCTCCTTCAAACCTTCCCTGAACATTTTCTATGGTCTGCTCAGATGATCTTCAATATTTGCACATACCATGTTACAATACCATAACCTTACATATCATACCCATACATCTCATAATTGAGATCTTACATATATACCAAAACCTAAGACCAAATGTGTAGGTCAGCTCTCTAAGAATATTATAATTAAATCATTTACAAGTAATTCAAGATGTGATGCATCATGTCAACTCAATGTAATTACAATAATGTCCAATTGATTAAATCATCTCCATAATGTGTCATGCTGATCTGGAATAGATAATGCATGTCGGTCCATAACTTAGACCAATTTGTCGATAACAGCAAATATGTAAACCCTAAGACCAATAACCAGAATACCAAAACCAAGTGTCCAAACCATGTCTTCGACATAACCAAGTGATCTCTAGATGATAACAAGTCATCCTAAGTGTTGGTGAATAATATAACATGTCGATGAACCAAATACCGATGACTGTGCATAAGTCACTGAACTTGTCGGTGAACATAACCAAAGATCTCCAGAAGGATAAGTGTTGATAAATACCAATAGTGGGCAATAGTATTTCTTTGTCTTCCACCAACAGGAGGTCTTCTAGATTGTCTTCTTATGTTCTTATTTCTGATGAAGCCATCTTCTCTCAGCTTACCTTTCCCTTTTGGATCAGCATCCTTCCTCCTTGCAGCACCGGTCTTCATCCTCATTTCTTCACTGGTTGTGATTAGATCTATCTTCCTTCTTGGAGCATTTATGATAGTGAAGATATGTCCTTTGTTATTTTCGCTTGAGGAGACAAATTGAATGTCTTTTTTGGAGATGTCCTTGCTTGTGGACTATGCACCGGCATCAAATACTAATCCTCTAGTATCCTTGGAGTGTTTTTGTTTGTTCAACATTTTGTCGAAGGCATCAGTGTTGTCATCATACTAGATCCTCACCTTGAGCTTATCCTGGCACTTCTCAAGGTATTTTCTAAGATTCTCCATTTCCCCTTTTTGCTTTTGATACTCTTTATCTTTTGTCTCCACATCTAGCTCCAACTCCTCACATCTTCTATTCTTGGCATCAAATATTGATTTTAATTCATTGGTCATTCCTTTGGCTTCTTCTAGTTGATTTGTCAATATGCAGTTATTTTTATTTGACTCTTCAAGACATGTTCTCAACTGGCTGCATTCTTCATGAACTAATTTTTTTAATTCTTAAATTAATTCTTGACATTTTTTAGCTTTTCTAAGGCACTTACCAACTCCCCCTCAAGATCAACTTGAGCCTCAACTTCTTCTTCATCTTTTTCATCACTACTAAACACATATTGCCGATAGGATTGATCTGGGTTAAGCCTTTTTGATGTGTGCATCTTACTTTCTGTCTCTTGAGCCATGAAGAGGTGGGTTTCTTCTTCATCGTTGCTGCAGCAGCTGGCTAATCTAGATCCATCATATGTATGTTCATGTGTTTTATTTTTCTTCTTGCTCACACAAACATCACCAGAAATTCCACTAAGTATAGATTTCATGGCTTCAACATTGCACTTAGATCTTCTTTCTACTTCAAGACTGGTGGGAGGATTGACAGGACTAGAGAGACCATTAACAACTAACATATAGACATCATACCCTAATGAGCATAGGTAGACTTCCATTTTAAAAATCCAAATAAAATAGTTTGACCCATCAAACACTGGAGTAGGGGTGGACTCAAATTTGGCAATCGTGTTCTCAAACCAGAATCTACCCAAGCTGGAGAAAGCTTATCTAATCGGGAACCTAGAATCTGATACCAATTGTAGAACACAAGATGCCACTGAGAGGGGGGTGAATCAGTGGTTATCAATATTTTCAACCTTTTAAACCTGACAAAATGTATCAGTTTCCAATTCAAACAATAAATGAATATACCGGTGAGACAAGGAAGAGATTAAGATGCAAGCACTCACAAAGACACATCACATAACACCGGATATACGAGGAAAACCAAATGTGGGAAAAACCTCAGTAAGAAATGTTGTTGGATTATATTGCTCCAATCCAACCACACAATAAACAACTATTGCAATGTTTAGGGCACCAACCCAAGGAGCACCAACCCCTGCACCAAGCACCAACTCAATGATTACAATGAATTCTATCAATGCAATAGTAATAACCCAGTTACAAATGAGTTATGTAACCTCTGTATACACTTCACCTTGCTGGTTCAACTCCTCTATGATTCTCTTCTTCTCATCATTGTCGGTTCTATTCACTCTATCAGTTATGTTGACTCATTCGATTCTATTCACTCTTCCCAATTCCTCTTCTACTCAGCCTTTGCTTCACCTAACATCTTCTCTCTCTCTCTCTCTCTCTCTCTCTCTCTCTCTCTCTCTCTCTCTCTCTCTCTCTCTCTGCATCTTTCACTCACTACTGCTGACTTAGTAGTTCAGATTCTGACAGTTGGATGATTTGTTAGACCATTCACATGGCTACCGGTTACTCTGCTTACCGATTTAACCCTTCTTAACTGTTCTCTCAAGCACTAGGTCACTTCAATGTTCTTATATGAACTCTCTAACTAATTAACTCTTTGTTGCACACTCACATACCCTTATTCGACCACAACATCAACAACGTAGATCTTCAATCTGCATAATTATACATCAGCTTTCCCACCAAAACTGAAAAATCAAACCTTGGCATGCTAGGGTTTCTTCTACCGACCACAAACCATATCAAATCATATCTGATCTTGTTCCTAGAGTTGACAGCCTATAACTAGTCAGATAACACTGCCAAATCTTTTCTTCCATTACACATTTACTAAATTTAGCAAACGCGGCCCTGCTTTAGTCAATCACAATAAATGAACCAACAACTTTCTTCTCCAAATCAACAGGATGATCAGATATCTTGCATCGATCAACTCACCAAGAGTCGTCCTTTTATCTACTTCAAGCTGCAAACCTCTACTATCAACTGTGAATTCTGCAACAACATTTAATACAGACTCAGTTAGCAACCACCTCAATGACGCACTCTTCACCACTGCACATTAGCCAGCTGGATCTTACGTGTCATCTTCATCTACATCCACTTTAGTTCACTATGTCAGTTTAGGCTTAGCCACCAACTGAAAAACACTCTATCAGTATTCACCTTATACTACCGGTTCATCTTGCCTTACCGGTTACATTAACTAGTTAACCTTCATGCCAACTCTTCTCTATTCTACCAGCTAGAATATATTAGCCCGGTCACCAACCTTTCCAATCATAGCATGTACACAAAGTGAGTCATTATGCACATCTTCATTTGAAGAGAGTCCTTCACTTTGTTTCTTTGTTAGTTTATTGGTTTCCTTACCTACCTGCATACCGAATTGGTATTCATTCTTCTTCATAGAGTTCATATTAGTTAATTATTGGTGTACTCTCAGGTTCACCAAACTTAATGCAGTTTCAATCACAGACTCATGCCAATGTTATAAACATATATCTTGAACTGCAACATATTAATCCTCTCCAATTGTCTGTACCAATTGCTTGAGCATGGCTCTATTCCTATTTATCAATTGACAGTACTCCTGCCTACATACCAGTAACACCCATGAGAGTATCTTATACACAACTATTAAATAATGTGAATGAATCTTATTACAATATAAATAATTATACATGCCACATGCTGGATCACAGTCCAGGATACAAACAATGCTTAAAATGAAATTATAACATCCATAGATCATCCTCATATCCAATTGACCTCCAGTAATAGTCTACTAGTTCTATCCTAACACGGACCTCAGCCTTCTGGCCTCAGTCCTACCGGATCAAAATCTCGCCGGTTCTACATCTTCGCTCAATCTCAAAGCTTTTCCTTCAATCTTCTGACTTCGCTATTGTGACTTCTCTTTGTCACCTTTGAATGATTCACAAGCTTCCATTTATACCATCTGCAAATAATTACAACTCGATCAGGTTGACCCAAACACCAACTAGCTCATGAAACGTGCAACGACAACATGTTGGCTCAAATCACTAAGAACAATCTCCAAATTATAAAATGATGCATAGACTTCTGGGAATACTAGCCAAGGCCCAAATCAAAACCTCAAATTATCCACAAGTTATGGAGATCAACCGCAACTTGAAATCATCTTCGCTCAACATACAACCAATCTAACTAGTAAGAACATACCAACCGGGACAATACCGAAATCCACATCTTACCGGAAACAAGGCCAAACACTATGAAACTCAAATAACACAATGACCATGAACACAAGGGAATAAAACTAGAACCATAATGCTAAACACTCAACATGAAGAAACGCCATGCTCTCAAGCAATTCCACTGAAAATTGCCCAACTGGTAAGAACTAGACCAATGCTCCTACATCATCTTCCTTTCTATCTTGAGGCATCATAATTTCTATCAGTCTTCTCTTTATTCGGTAACAACATCTTCATCTTGTGGGAGTCCTATTGAATGTCATCAATCAAACTGCATACTGGTTACCTGCCCTTCTTCATTAGTTCAACCTTTCTTTCTTGCTAGTCACATGCTTACCGATTGACAACAACACATCACTCACCGGTTTACATTGCCATAATACCAACTATCTCCAATTCCAACTCACTAATTAACACTCCATACCAGTCTCCAAACTTACTTACCAGTTAACTCCAACTTGTAACATACCGGTTGACATCCCATACTTATCGGCGACAAGCTATACTAGTAACATGCTATACCGGTTGAGATCAATGACAACAATACCAGTTGACATCAATAACAACACAATTCCAACAATATGTTGGATATTGTTGCATCTAAGATTTGTTGTTGTCATTGATGTCAGCATATTATTGTGTTGCAGAGAGCTATTTGGTGATCTGGTGATTGCAGTGAGTTGATCTAGTTGGTTTATCTATTTGGAATGTTGAATCAACTAGATATATTTTACTCTTTATTGGTTTTAGTGATCTGGAAGTTTACTTGATCATATCATTTGATCCTATTTGAATTTTTGGCTTTTTTTGTTCAATGTTGCAATGTTCTGATGATTGATCCATTGTGCTCTGGTATGATCCAATCTTGAGTTGTAGATTTGGGAGAGTATTTGGCCTATTCATGTGTATTTCAAATTCAGATGGTTCATGATTTGGTGCTTCGCGAGTTATCTTTCTAGTTTGAATTATTTTATTGAGTGTTCTTGAGTGTTAGCATGTTGATCGATGAAGATTTGATTAAGTGGTGTTGGTGCAGCTATTGTGGATGGTTCTAACATGCTTGTTGGTGTTTCCTAATCATTTCCTATATGTTTTGGTGGTCCACATTGATCATTGTGCGCATTATTGAAGATCTTTTGGTTCTGGTGATATTCTTCGTGTTATGCGGTATTTTCAATGATATAGCGTGTTTTGGTTAATCTTGGAGAGATTTCTGGTGGTGTTGCATGTTTGAGGATTTTATTTAGGTCCATTATATGTTATGGCATTGTATTGGTTTGGTGGTTTATTTATGTATTGTGTGATGTAATTTTGTTATTAAGGGTTGAGGGTTTGGTCGACCTTGCAATCAAGGTTGGTGAATTGTATAAATAGGTGTTAGATTCATATAATTCATGGTATGGTGGTTGTGTTTTCATTATAAAAGAGTGATGCACGTGCACATAAGAAAATTTATCCTTTGATATGGTGTATTAAGGAGAGATTGTTGCAAGGTAGACAAATGTGCTTAACCGAAACTATCATCACGCATTAGGAGATGCTATTATTTTAGTTCATCTTAATTGGATTGTAGTTTGAATATTGTTGTAAGGTAGTGAACCTTCCCTAAGGGTTGTAGCCTTCTGGGTCATCTTATTTTGAGCAATGAGCTCTAGACAGTGTGCCTGAATGCATGTGCATTCCCCATTGTAATATTTACATATACTACTATAGTGTATTATCTTATTGTGGGTTGGTTCCCACCGTGGTTTTTCCCTTAACCAGTTTTTCCACATCAAAAATCTTGGTGTCATATGTGTTGATGTTATTGTCTTTATCTTTATTCTTGTTGTAGTTGATGAGATCTAAGATTGTGCTTAATTTGTTTAATCCAATGAAAACTTATTCCCCCCCCCTCTCAGTTTTCCTTCATTATTTTTGCCAACAAGATCTTATTTTTATTAATCCAGATGATAAAATGGATTATGATGTTGTTCATGCTAACAATGTTGATTTTAATGATTTTGATGATATGTATGATCTTTTTGATGTTAATCATGATCTATCTTTACATTTTTCAAAAGCATTAACCCTAGCTCGTAGTGACAAACAAAGTGACTCGTCAATAGAGAATGGTCCTTGTTCAGAACTTGCAAAAGCTCCATCTACTATGCTTGAAGTTGTTCCTCTTGCATCTTGTTGACCTTCCCAAAACAATGTTCAGCAAGATTGGGAGTCAGATGATTCGCTTGATTAGCTTCATTCATGTCATAGATCTTTTCTTGTCTATTTGTCATGTGTTTCCCATGTGATGTGTTTTTGTGTTATGCTAGGTTCTCTTTGGATGACCCTTGTTACTTAATTGGTTCAAGATAATAAAGAGGTTGAATCTGTTGTGACATTCTTTTTATTCGTATCTCAATTCTTCTATATGTTGTCCCTTGTGTTCTCTACTTGGGGATGATGCAAACCCTTGAGATCTCTTTTAGTCTCTTCCATGTTGACTCAAAAGACACATGTTCCCTTCTTCCATTATGTTTGTAGTTCCACTACCTTTGAAGGATGAAGTCAATTTAATACAAATATCTTTGATATACATTATTTATCAGAAGAGCATGTTGACCCCAAAGTTAGTGGATCCTATTGAAATCAATGAACATTTAAAGGGAGGGGTGAATTAGTGTTCTGCAATTTACTAGTTTATTAAGTTGATTCTTTAACCCAACGGATGCAAAACAAGGACATTGTAATGCAAAAACATAAAGAAAATAACCACACAATCATAACATGGGAATTTTTACATGGAAACGCAGAAAGGGAAAAACCATGGTGGGATTGAGTACCCACAATGATTTTATACTATGAAAAGTAGTAAAATAATATTACAAAAGTGGAATGCACTTGCATTCGGGCTCACTGCCTAAAGCTCACTACTCAATTACAAAATAGGGTCACAACCCTAGAGGACTCACTCTCCTACAATTGAGATATAGAAGAAAATACAATGTCTAAACTGGAATATAGCATCTACAAATGCTAGGAATCAGTTTTAGTTAAGCTTTAAATGATCTGCTGCCTCTGATCTAAAAAACACTTCTCTGTTCTTCTCTATTGCCAAATACCAGATCATCAAAACTCAAGATGTGCATGTGAAATTGTGCTCAATCGCTCTCAAAAACAATTTCGCATCTCTACCATCATCTAAAATGATCATCCAAGTCAATCTTATATATTTGCTCCACCAAAATAGATCTCCACCAAGTCGGCTTCACAAAACTATAAAATATGAAACATGTAGTCTCATGTCGACTCAATCCATCACAAATCCATATATCGAATCTAAAGCATATGATCTCAATCTTCACATGCAATGACACAAAATCTTTGAGCATAAGACCAATCACCAAAATCATCCCTACAATTCTGAAACACGCATTACCCAACTATCCACACAATAGCTCTGCTCTTCCAGAATCACCAGATACTGGACCAAGAACCATGCACTAGAATCAACACCGGAGACTAGAATTATAAGATGATCTATCTTAAATAACCAATCAACCATCCCAATCACCGCAACCAAAACTGTATCACTGGAAATGAATTGTGCTCACTGAATCTATACATTGTGTTCACACTTTGTCAGACTAATGCCTAAAGTCAATATGACTTCCGGTAGTGATAGTCCTAAAATGACTGCACAAAAATTTTCATGTTTGAGTCAAAATAATGGTCATTCTATTTTTATTTTGCCGACTATCAAGTTTGAAGGTTCAAGGTTTAGGGTTTAGGGATTATGAATTTCTGATTAAGTCTTGTAAAAGAAAAACCCTAAGCCTGTTATATTTCGTCATTACCTTTTTCCACTTAAGCCAAGGTTTGGTTATCATTGGCAGGGCCATTGTATTTCCTAAGCATTAAGTTTTTTATTACAGTAAAAGCAGGTTTTGAAGGGACCCCGAAACCCTTTACAAAAGATCCTTAAGAAAAAAGAGCATTAAGAAACAAGAAGGAACAAACAGCTAAAAAACCAGCATAGATTCGAGCAAAAAAGCCCCATAGAACCAGCAACGTCCAATCAAAATAGACAAAAGATAGAAAAGAAACTACTTAATGTTTTTCAGGGTATTAGCCAGATTTCCGCTAATCCCTTGCAATTCTTTAATATTATCTCTAAGTTTAGGGATTTCCTTAGAAGAGGCCACAACAGCTTTCTTCATGCTCACCCTTGTTCTCTTTGTCGCGCCACTAGGAACACTTTCCACAGTCCCTATCTCAATGGAATCTTCATCAATAACAAGGTCCATGATGGGTTTGGGAGTGTTGGAGCCCTCAAGGACCTTAGATATTTCCTCTAAATTCTTAGTAATAGCAGTAAGGATATCTGGAATCATTACCAAAAGGTTTTTCATAGCTATTTTTCCTTCCTCCAAATTATCAATCTGGGCTTCCATCTTCTTAGGTTTTTCCTCCATATCCTTCTTCCACTACTTCTGGTCCCTATCATCTTTCTTCCTTTTCTCTTCCCACTGCTTCCCATTTTTTTCCAAATTCTTGATTCCTTCATAAGCCCACCTGTCAAAACCCATTCTAGCCTTAGATAGGTTTTTGAGATTTCCTAAGCATTAAGTTTTTTTTGGCTAGCCCCTTTATATTTTTCCTAAGTCTATTTTTTAAAATACTTTGGTCGGTGGATAAAGGAAGAATAGATCCTATGGTTCATACAGTCTCATGGATGAAAATACAAGGAAGATAAGGACCACAGTATCAGGAGATGATTCCATGTGTCCTCGGTGGAGAGGGTTAAGCTAGTGGTTTGAATGTTCAAAATCCTCATATTACCGGTTCTCAAGAGGTAAAGACCGGATTACTAATGGTACCATATCAATTTGCACGTGTTTCAAATGGATGGTGATGCTATAATCTAGGTGAAAAGGTGCTCGAATTTTAATTTGTAAAGGTTGGTGGGCATTATAGTTGCAAGGTAAAGTGTGAATATATCCAATGACCCTTGTAACCCTAGGAAGGAGGATGCAAGAGGGTTAAGGACCATGGCATCACAAGATGATGCCACGTGTCTAGGGTTGACCAAGAAGACCAACAGTGGGGCCGTTGACAATGTTAGGCTAGGAGATGATATGGCATGGCTCAAGTGGTTTTGCTTCTACCAATTTTCAGTTGAAAATTTTGATTCATGTTTTCTAGCACATGGATATAGAATATTTTTGTAAAAGAATCGCATATGGCCTTTTAGGCCTAATTGCTGAGAGTAAATCTCCTATCGACATGTGTCTCTTGTTCTGAAGCTTGTTGATCCCTTTTCTTCTATAAAAAGAGAAATCAAAGCCATTAGAAGGGTTATGATTTGGGGATTCTCTTGAGGGTTCAAAATTTCTAGTTCCTTTAGGTTTCCTTATCTGGTTCTAGTAGTGAGTCTAGGTGAGGTGAGCAAGTTGCAAAGTCATTTACAAAGAAAATGAAAAGCATTATATGTCAATCTTTGTGCAGGTTCTTCAAGGAGTTATATGTAAACTTATTCTATTATAGAAGTAGTAATTTTATTCAATAGAAATAAAACTCTGATCTATTTCTCTCTGGTGTATAATTTTGTCATCTTTCAAATGAATAGAATCAAGGGTTTCTTCATTTGTTGCATTGTTATCATGTATGTAATTTTTCATTTCATGCTTTGACCTAAGGGGTCAATTAAATGCTTGAGTGAGATTATAGAGTGATAGGGCTTATGCAAGGATTTAGATAAGTAGTTTAGGTTGGCATTGCAAATGAGATATATTGTAAGGCGATATTATCTTAGATCTTAATGCTATTAGATAAAATTTTGTCGCGTTTTCAGTTTTTATCCTATATCTTTAGGTACCCAATCGAGTAAGGCATTGATCACAGCTTGTAACTATCTTTAATTATCAGTCTTGTGTTCAAATTCACTGATGAATCGCTATAATTTATTGATTATCAAAGTACCTATCATTTCATGTATGTTATTGTTTATCTTACCCATCTCATGCTCCAATTAGGTTCAGGATCACTGAAGGATTTTCCATCCTTGAGTTTTCTCCCTGTTGTTGAGCCTGCTTATAAGATAATCTACTTTGTTTTATGAAATCTTTCAATGTGGTGCAGAGATCAAAGAATTCACTAAAGGGATTACCCTCCTGGGTTGTGTAGAGCCCAAAGTGTAGAAGGATTTGTAGAATCCTTTTCAGTTGGTCCAATCCTTGTGATAATTTCCACAATTGAAGTTAGTTTCTTCATAGAAATTGGATTGATTGTATTGGTGGCTTTTAAAAGCATAAAACCCATTTTGGGAACCAACAGGTAGATCAAATATATAGGTACTAGATGGGATTACTAGGTTGATTTGTCATCAATGACAACCTCTAAATAATTTATATGCATCTAACATCACCGGAATAGTGTCTCTTGCCAACAGATCCCTTATGTGCTTTTATGTTTTGTGACCATTATCCTTTGATCCTTTCTTCGGGGCATCTCATTGTGGTAACGTGCTTGTCTCTTGGATGCATGCTACCTAAAAGAAATTGCTCTTGATAAGGCATATGTAATCACTTTAACGAGGGGGAATACACTCTACTCAATGTTACACTTTATGCACACATCATGAAATGTTTTGATACTCAAATTACTTTGCAAACTGAACCTTTTGCTTTGTAATTTGGCATTTTTTCTTTTTTCATGATTCATAGTAAGAAAATATTACTAGAATAGCAGCCATGTGCTCTCTCTATTTCCTCCTTCTTATGATTGTTGGAAACCAATAGCACTGAGAGGGGGGGTGAATCAGTGTTATACCGAAATATTAGATTTTAGCCTCAACAAAACATTCATACACCAACCAGTATACCGGTATAAACAGAATTGAAAGAAGTAAAGCAACCAATAAGCCAAACACATAAATGAGAACCATAACATAGATTTATACATGGAAAACCTCAATGAGGAAAAACCACGGTAGCATTTGTGACCCACAATATCAATCCACTGGCCATATGAAGAGATATTACAATATATGACGGGCCTACACTTGCAGGAAGGCTTACAACCTAGACCACACTGCTCAATCACAATAGGAGCCTCATTGACTAAATAAAATTCTAGACAACAATCTGAAGAAGTGTGTAATCATTCTAATACTTAATGTTAAGTACAGATGCCAAGCTAATAAGATGAGAGGGGAGGGGGGGTGAATCATACAAACTTAATCTTCCCTAAAAACATCAGATTCAACCTCGGTAACCTATACTTCAGCAATATAACCAAACCTGCTAAACATGCAAACTAAAAAGCATATAAACATCATAACACTCATAACACCAGATTTAACGTGGAAACCCAAATAGGGAAAAACCACTATGGGATTTTGGACCCACTAAGAAATATACTCTTCTAGAGTATGCTCGATTAAAAGCAAATCCTGTTAAAGATTACAAACACATTGCTAGATGTGATCTGGTTAAGGGATTTCCCTCAGATCTGTTAGGATCTTCACCTTGTTAGAAGTGACCTTGTTAAAGGATTTCAAACACTCAATCAAAATGTCACCTTGCTAGAGGGTTTTACAAATAAGACTATTAAGTCCACTCGGTTAAGAGATTTTTTGTCACTTTACAAAATAACAGTAATAAAAATCTATCTGCAACTTCACATCTAAAATGCTAAAGCGGATTCTTATTTTCTCAATACAATATAGACATAGAACTAATCTTGTCCTTCTGTTGGGCTCTATACTCTATTATTCAAAACAGGTCTTCAAGCTTCTATGCTCGGTAATCACTATGTAGCATCCTTGTGCATACACTTGCCCGCATACATTGTTTATCAACAATTCCTTATTTATAAACAATTTGCCAACCACTTAATCTCCTTGATCACATTTCCCATGATCAATCATAGCCATCAGATCTTCAAACTTTCACTAGGTTCAATGTATCCTTCGATCTGAAAATGTTTTACCCTGCCAAGGAACTTGCATACATTTCTTGAAACTTGTGCTAGGGTATTGCGGTTCAATCTGAGCTATAGATCTTCCTGCCGATTTTCCTTTGCCATAGATTGTTTAACAAACTTCATTCACGACATACCAATCATTTAATCATAGCCAGCTCATCAGCTTCCTTCATTAAATAATACTTTTATTCATTCAATGCATTCTGTTATTACTCAGTTACAACTCGGTAAATACTAAACTTCACTCGGTAGACATTCTGCCTTCATTAACTGATAGCGATAACCTTAGGGTTTACCGACTAGGTTCCTTAAGGTTTACTGACTAGGTTCTTTGCTCAGTAACATAGTGTAGTATTAACCTTACAATCAATAACATATGCATGATATCAAAACAATCTAAACATCATGATCTCATCATTGTCCAACTCGGTAATAGTTGCCCATTGAATAACTTATTCCTCCCCTTATTCATCATATCCTTTTTGTGTCTTTTACTGACATCTTTATACTCATCAAATCACACTTCTCAAGATATGGCAACATCATACTAAATTAGAAAATCAACTTCTTGACATCAATGACAAAATAATAATATTAAGACAGTAAACATCCTTAATCAGTTATATCCATAATCATCAACAACCTTCTCAATATCCTTATTGAAATGCCAACAATCTCTCCTTGTCTCTTATAATGCCAAATGCCAACAATATCCCCCTTTGGCATTGATGGCAAAACAAATTGATTTGACCTAATTGATTCAGATTACTGTGAGATTCTGAAATGCTGAAATGCTCTCCCCCTGTCATCAGAATTCTCCCCCATACATTAGTCTTCTCTTCTTCTTCATTCTTCTCCCCCTTTGACAACAATGCCAAAAAGTAAAGAACTAAAACATATTTTCTTCCTGTATGAAGTGATTTCCTTCTATTGTGTGTCAATTTAGTCTCAGTCAGAGCATTTATGTCTCCAATTCATGTTCCCTGTATTGTTTCCTGTATTGTTTCCTATACACCTTTAGAAAACATCCTAAACTATGTAAATCAACATAAACTCCTAAAAGATATTTTGTAGAGTCATCGAATTGATGCTTTCACCGAACTCGGTCAGTGAGTAGAAGATAGGGGTAGGACCCCTAACTTCCTTCTGAGATACTCAAAAGTGTCCCTTGGTCGTGGCTTGGTGAAGATATTTGCTATTTATTCCGTTGTGCTAACATACTCCAGCACCACTTTCTTCTCTTGAGCTTCTTCTCTAAGATAATGATATTTGATAGAGATGTGCTTTATCTTAGAGTGCATAATAGGATTCTTTGAAATGTTAATGGCACTAGTATTGTCACAGAATATAGTTACTCGCTCGGTAACTTTTTCATTTATACCTTCCAACAATTGTTTGATCCATGCTATGTTGGTACAATTCAATGCTACAGCAATGTATTCCGCTTCTATTGTTGACTGTGAAACACATCCTTATTTCTTGCTAATCCAACTCACTAGTCTTTCTCCTAAAAAGAAAGCTCCTCCACTTGTGCTTTTCCTGTCATCAATGTTGCCTGCCCAATCAGCATCAGTATAAACTTTTAAATCAAAGTCATTTCCTTTCTGATATATTAAGCCATAATCCTCAGTGCCTTTCAAGTATCTAAAAATTCTCTTGATTGTTGTCATGTGTGTTTCCTTAGGTTCTGTAGAGAATCTTGCAACTATACCTACTGCATGTGCTATGTCTAGCCTATTGTGAACAACATATTTCAACTTTCCAATCATGGATCGATAAAGTGTCTCATCAATAGATGCAGATTCATCATTTTTTGATAGTTTATAGTTGGTAGTCATAGGAGTACTTACTAGTTTTAAATCCTCCATTCCAAATTTCTTCAAGATTTCCTTTATGTACTTCGATTGAGTAATGAAAATCTCATCTTTCATTTGCAATACTTGTAAACCTATAAAATACTTTATCTCACCGATTAATGACATCTCAAATTCTTTGCTCATTTCATTTCCAAAGTTCTTGCATAAAGAGTCATTTCCACAAAAGATAATATCATCAACAAATATGGCTGAGATCAATATTCCATTTTCATCATTCTTCATGTACATATTGTTGTTTTCACTTGTCCTTATAAAACCAATCTTGATTAAATAAGAGTGCAATCTTTCATACCTTTCTCTAGGTGCTTGTTTCAGACCATATAAAGCTTTGTTCAATTTACATACCTGATCTTTATTCTTGTCTTCAACAAATCCTTTAGGTTGTTCAATAAAAACTTCTTCTTCTAATATACCATTCGGAAATGCAGATTTGACATCCATTTGATATACCTTGAAATTCTTATAAGCAGCATATGCCAACAATGTTCTTACTCCTTCAAGTCTAGCCATAGGTGCAAAAGTTTCGCCATAATCAATTCCTTCTTCTTGAGCATAACCTTTGAAAACTAGTCTTGCTTTATTTCGAATGACCTCACCTTTTTCATTCAGCTTGTTTCTGAAAATCCACTTTGTACGGATTATATTTTTGTCCTTCGGTCTTGGGATTAGAGTCCATGTGTCATTCTTCTTGATTTGATCAATCTCTTCAGTCATAGCATTTATACAATCTTCACTGTTAAATGCCTCTTTCACTATTCTTGGTTCAAATTTAGATATCAGACATGTGTTCTATCTCAGTTTGTTCCTTGTCTTCACTGGATCATCCTTATCTCCTATAATTTGACTTCATGCATGATGTCTTCTGACATACTAGGCTAATATAGGTTTGGTAGGCTCTGTATGATATTCTTCATCACTTGGTAACTAGATATTCTCTTCATTTCCTTCTGCAGTTTTCTCGGTAAGACTTGTCGGTTGAACATAGACAAATTCATCATAATCTTCTGGTTCCTTGGAATTTCCTTCTTCATTCCTTTCTACAAATTCATCAATTTTCACATTTGCACTTTCTACTATTTTGTTAGATGATTTGATCAGACATTTAAATGCTTTACTTCTAGAATAATAACCAAGAAATGTTCCTTCTTCACTTTTTTGATCAAACTTGCCATTTCTATCTGTTGGCAATATTACATTATAAGGATATTGAGAAGGTTGTTGATGATTATGGACATAACTAATTAAAGATGTTTTACTGTCTTAATATTATTATTTTGTCATTGATGTCAAGAAATTGATTTTCTAATTCAGTATGATGTTTCCATATCTTAAGAAATATGATATGAAGATTATAAAGAAGTTGGTAAAGACACAGGAAAGAATATGATGAATAAGGGGATAAGTTATTCAATGGGCAACTCTACCGAGTCAAACAATGATGAGATCTTGATGTTTTAGATTGTTTTAACATCATACATATGTTGTAAAATGTAAAGGTTAATACTATACTATGTTATCAAGCAAAGAACCTAGTTGGTAAACCCTAAGGAACCTAGTCGGTAAACCCTAAGGTTATCACAGTCGGTTAATGAAGACAGAATGTCTACCGAGTGAACTTTAGTATTCACTGAGTTGTAACCGAGCTATAACAAAATGCATTAAATGTTTACATGAGATATTTAATGAAAGAAGTTGATGAGCTGGAGCGGATCAATGATTGGCAAGCCGTAAAAGAAGTTTGTTAAATGAATCTAAGGCAATGGAAAGTTAGCAAGAAGATCTACAGCTCAGATTGAACCGCATTACCCTAACAAAAGTTCCAAGGTGGGGTAAAACATTTTCAGATCGAAAGATACAATGAACCTGGACAAGATTGAAGATCTGATGGCTATGATTGATCATGGGAAATGTGATCAAGGAGATTAAGCAGTTAGAAGATTGTTTATAAATAGGAAACTATTGATAAACAATGTATGCGAGCAAGTGTATGCACAGGGATGCTACATAGTGATCACCGAGCACAGAAGCTTGAAGACCTGTTAGAATAACAGAGTATTGATGCCCAGCAGATAGACAAGATTAGTTCTATGTCTAGATTGTATTGAACAAATAGGAATCTGCTTTAGCATTTTAGATGTGAAGTTGTAGATAGATTGTATTACTGTTATTTTGTGAAAGTGATAGGAAATCTCTTAACCGAGTGGACTTAATAGTCTTATATGTAAATTCTCTAACAAGGTGACATTCTGATTGAGTGTTTGAAATCTTTTGACAAGGTCACTTCTAACAAAGTGAAGATCCTGACAGATCTGAGGGAAATCCCTTAACCGGGTCACATCTAGCAATGTGTTTGTAATCTTTAACAGGACTGGCTTTTAACCAAGCATAATCTAGAAGAGTATATTTCTTAGTGGGTCCGAAATCCCACAGTGGCTTTTCCCTATTTGGATTTCCATGTTAAATCTGGTGTTATGAGGTTTATATTGTTCATATGCTTTTGAGTTTGCATGTTTGATAGTTTTTTGTTATATGACTGATATATATGTTACCGAGGTTGAATCTAATGTTTTTATGGATGATTAAGTTTGTATGATTCACCCCCCCCCACTCATCTTGTTGGCTATTGGATTTGTACTTATACTAAGTATCAAAACTATGAATTGGTATCAGAGCTTTGGACTCCAAAAGGAAAGTTTAAAGGCACTTGAGTTAAAGATCCAAAGATGTATAAGAGGGATGCACCTAAGCTGAATAAGTCAAGTTTCTCTACATGGCAAAAAAGGATGAAGCTACATCTATCAGGACTTGGAGAATATGCTATATACTATCTGGAGAATGATTTTGTTACACTGAGCACCTATCCATTGACTATGGAAGAGATAAAGGCAAAGCAAGAACACATTCAAGTAATGATTGAAATAACATCTACATTAACCGATTCTGAGTTTAATGATCTAGAAGGCTGCAATTATGCAAAGGCAATGTGGACTAAGCTCATATCTGTATATGGAGGAGATGAACATGTTCAAAGAACAAAAGTTGATAGTCTAAGAGGACAACTTGAATCTATGAGGATAAATGAAGGTGAGAACATAACCCAGTATAGTACAAGACTAAAGGAGATTGTAAATCAAATTAAAGGAGCAGGAGGAACTATTGAAGAAAAGGATGTGACAAGTAAGTTGTTAAGAACCCTTTTACCTGCATATGCAAGCCGAGTCTCTGCAATCAATGAATTGAGGTATGTACCTAATATGTCAGTTTCCTTGGATGCTACTATTGGTAAGCTTCATTCATTTGAGTTAAGTAATTTTGATAACAGTGGGTCATCGGTAAACAAAGTTGAATTAGAATTTAGTTCTTTTCATCTGAATGAATCTAATGATTACAATGAAAGAAAGTATAAGTACTCTGAAGGAGATCACAGTGGAGCTAGTGAAAGATTTCGGAAGAACATGGAGGAGGTACACAAACTATATGAAGAAATCAGAAAGCAAGAAGAGTTTGAAGCACTATTGGCCAAAAGGTTACCGAGAGGCAAAGGTAAGTATAAAGGAAAACTACCTTTGAAATGTTTCAATTGAGATAAAATTGGACATATGGCTTCTAACTGTCCTGACAAAGATTTTACTGAAAAGAGAGATTACCAAGATGACAGACAGAAAGATAATCATTACAAAGAACACCGAGACTTCAGAAGAAGAGATAGAAAGACATGCTTAATTGCTGATGAGGAATCTGAAGATGATAAATCAAATGAGATAGATACAGAGGAAGTTGTTTATGTGGCTATCAAGGATGGATTAGATGAAGAAAGGTATGAAGAAAAAGCCCTAATATCTCACATAAACACTAATGATTCTTGGATTATAGATAGTGGATGCTCACATCATATGACAGGAGATAAACACAAGTTTGTTATGTTAGAAGATTATGATGGAGGCTATGTTAGATTTGGTAATGATGCACCATGTCCTATAAGAGGTAAAGGATCCATAACACTTCTTGATAAAGAAAGATGCAATGATGTCTATTGGGTTGAAGGTTTGAAATATAATCTATTGAGTGTAGTACAGATAAACAACACAGGTTACCGAATAGAATTTTAGAAAGGAATTGTCAAAGTTCATGAAAAAAATGGAAAGTTAGCTACTATCGGGACACAAACAAAAGGTAATACATTTCACCTTGACTCTACTCACAACAAGTGCTTGCATGCAAATATTGATAACACCTGGTTATGGCATAAAAGGTTTTGTCATGTTAATTTTGATAATCTAATCAAGATAAGTAAGAAGCATACAGTAAGAGGTCTACCGAGTCTTGAAAAACCTGAGAATGTTGTATGCCGAGGATGCCAGATGGGTAAAATGACAAGATCAAGCTTTACAAGTAAGTCCTACACTTCTAAGGGAATTTTAGATCTTGTGCACACTGATCTTTGTGGTCCTATGAAAGTTCAAAGTTATTATGGTGATAAGTATTTCATATTATTTGTGGATGACTATTCAAGGATGATGTCAGTAATGTTTTTAAAAGAAAAATCAGAAGCTTTTCAAATGTTTAAGTGGTACAAGGCTAGAGTTGAAAATGAAATAGGAACACAACTGAAATTTCTTAGATCAGATAGAGGAGGAGAGTTCGCATCTGATGAGTTCAACCTATTTTGCAATGATCATGGTATTAAAAGACAAGTCTCTGCACCGAGAACTCCATAGTAGAATGGAATAGCTGAAAGAAGAAACAGATCTATTGTGGATTGTGCTAGAACACTGATGATTGAGAAGAAGGTTCCACAAACATTTTGGAGAGAAGTAATAAGCACAATTGTTTACACCTTGAACCGAGTTCAATTGAAGAAAGGTACTTTGAAGACACCTTATGAAATCTGGTATGGCAAGAAACCTAATATAAGTTATTTTAAGATCTTTGGAAGCAAATGCTATGTTCATAAAGATGATAGAAATGGCATGCCTAGTCAGAAAAGTGAAGAAGGAACATTTCTAGGATATTCTTCTAGAAGCAAAGCATTTAAATGTCTGATCAAATCATCTAACAAAATAGTAGAAAGTGCAAATGTGAAAATTGATGAATTTGCAGAAAGAATTGATGATGGGAATTCCAAAGAACTAGAAGACTATGATGAATTTGTCTATGTGCAACCGAGAAGTCCTACTAAGATAACTGTTGAAGAAAATGAAGAAAATATCGAGTTACCGAGTGATGAAGAAGATCATACAGAGCCTACCAAGCTTGTATTAGCCAAGTATGTCAGAGGACACCATGCACCAAGTCAGATTATAGGAGATAAGAATGATCCAGTGATGACAAGGAACAAACTGAGACAGAACACATGTTTGATATCTGAATTTGAACTGAGAATAGTGAAAGAGGCATTTAACAGTGAAGATTGGATAAATGCTATGACTGAAGAGATTGATCAAATCAAGAAGAATGACACATGGACACTAGTCCCAAGACCGAAGGACAAAAATGTAATTGGTACAAAGTGGATCTTCAGAAACAAGCTAAATGAGAAAGGAGAGGTCATTCAGAACAAAGCAAGATTGGTTTGCAAAGGTTATGCCCAAGAAGAAGAAATTGATTATGGTGAAACTTTTGCACCTGTTGCTAAACTTGAAGGAGTTAGAACATTGTTGGCATATGCTGCTTTCAAAAACTTCAAGGTATATCAAATGGATATCAAATCTGCATTTCTAAATGGAATATTAGAAGAAGTTTTCATTGAACAACCTGAAGGATCTGTTGATGACAATAATAAAGATCAGGTATGTAAATTAAACAAAGCTTTATATGGTCTGAAACAAGCACCTAGAGCATGGTATGAAAGATTGCACTCTTATTTGATTAAGATTGGTTTTATAAGGACAAGTGAGAACAGTAACATGTACATGAAGAATGATGAAAATGAAATACTAATCTCAGCCATATTTGTTGATGATATTATATTTTGTGGAAATGACTCTTTATGCAAGAACTCTGGACATGAAATGAGCAAAGAATTTGAGATGTCATTAATCGGTGAGATAAAGTATTTTATAGGCCTACAGATACTGCAAATGAAAAATGAGATTTTCATTACCCAATCCAAGTACATAAAGGAAATCTTGAAGAAATTTGGAATGGAGGATTCAAAACTAGTAAGTACTCCTATGACTACCAACTGTAAACTATCAAAGAATGATGAATCTGCATCTGTTGATGAGACACTCTACCGATCCATGATTGGAAAACTATAGTATGTTGTTCACAGCAGGCCAGATATAGCACATGTAGTAGGTATTGTTGCAAGATTCTCTGCAGATCCTAAGGAAATACATATGACATCAATCAAAAGAATTTTCAGATACTTGAAAGGCATTGAAGATTATGGCTTAGTATATCAGAAAGGAAATGATTTTGATTTAAAAGTTTATAATGATGTTGATTGGGTAGGCAACATTGATGACAGAAAAAGCACAAGTGGAGGAGCTTTCTTCTTAGGAGAAAGACTAGTGAGTTGGCTTAGCAAGAAACAAGGATGTGTTTCTCAGTCAACAGCCGAAACTGAATATGTTGCTGCAGCACTGAATTGTACCAACATTGCATGGATCAAACAATTGTTGGAAGGTATAAATGAGAAAGTTACCGAGCCAGTAACTATATTCTGTGACAATACTAGTGCCATTAATATTTCAAAGAACCCTATTATGCACTCTAAGACAAAGCACATCTCTATCAAATATCATTATCTTAGAGAAGAAGCTCAAGAGAAGAAAGTGGTGTTGGAATATGTTAACACAAAGGAGAAAATAGCTAATACCTTCACCAAGGCACTACCAAAGGACACTTTTGAATATCTCAAAAGCAAGTTAGGGGTCCTACCCTTATCTTTTACTCATTGATCAAGTTCGGTGAAAGCATCACTTCGATGACTCTATTGACTATCTTCTGGGGAGCTGATGCTAGATTGATACACTTTAGAATGTTTTTCTAAAAGTGTATTGGAATTACTACTAGAATTATACTGGAATAATACAGAGAATGATACAGGGAATAGGAATTGTAAACAAATGCTCTGACTGAGACTCAATTGATACACAAAAGCAGGAAATAACTTCTTATAGAAACACATTATGTTTTAGTTCTATTCTTTTTGGTATTGTTGTCAAAGGGGGAAAAGACCTACCAAGAAGAAGAAGACCTACCCAGGGGGAGAAGACCTGATAAGACTCAGAGAAGACTATAGATTGAAATAAAGACTGAAAACAGAAGAGAAGTCTGATGAATGGGGAAGAGCATTTCAGCATTTCAGAATCACAGCAATCCGGATTTTTTTTAAAGATCAAATCAATTGGTTTTGCCATCAATGCCAAAGGGGGAGATTGTTGGCAATATTACATTATAAGAATATTGAGAAGGTTGTTGATGATTATGGACATAATGGATTAAAGATGTTTTACTATCTTGATAGTATTATTTTGTCATTGATGTCAAGAAATTGATTTTCTAATTCAGTATGATGTTGCCATATCTTAAGAAATGTGATATGAAGATTATAAAGAAGTCGCTAAAGACACAGGAAAGAATATGATGAATAAGGGGATAAGTTATTCAATGGGCAACTCTACTGAGTCAGACAATGATAAGATCTTGATGTTTTAGATTGTTTTAACATCATACATATGTTGTAAAATGTAAAGTTTAATACTATACTATGTTATCAAGCAAAGAACCTAGTCGGTAAACCCTAAGGAACCTAGTCGGTAAACCCTAAGGTTATCGCAGTTGGTTAATGAAGACAAAATGTCTACTGAGTGAAGTTTAGTATTCACCGAATTGTAACCGAGCTATAACAAAATGCATTAAATGTTTACATGTGATATTTAATGAAAGAAGCTGATGAGTTGGAGCGGATCAATGATTGGCAAGCCGTAAAAGAAGTTTGTTAAATGAATCTAAGGCAATGGAAAGTTGGAAAGAAGATCTACAGCTCAGATTGAACCGCATTACCCTAACACAAGTTCCAAGGTGGGGTAAAACATTTTTGGATAGAAAGATACAATGAACCTGGACAAGATTGAAGATCTGATGGCTATGATTGATCATGGGAAATGTGATCAAGGAGATTAAGTAGTTAGAAGATTGTTTATAAATAGGAAACTATTGATAAACAATGTATGCGGACAAGTGTATGCACAGGGATGCTACATAGTGATCATCGAGCACAGAAGCTTGAAGACCTGTTAGAATAACAAAGTATTGATGCCCAATAGATAGACAAGATTAGTTCTATGTCTAGATTGTATTGAACAAATAGGAATCTGCTTTAGCATTTTAGATGTGAAGTTGCAGATAGATTGTATTACTATTATTTTGTGAAAGTGACAGGAAATCTCTTAACCGAGTGGACTTAACAGTCTTATATGTAAATCCTCTAACAAGGTGACATTCTGATTAAGTGTTTGAAATCCTTTGACAAGGTCACTTCTAACAAAGTGAAGATCCTAATAGATCTGAGGGAAATCCCTTAACCGAGTCACATCTAGCAATGTGTTTGTAATTTTTAACAGGATTGGCTTTTAACCGAGCATACTCTAGAAGAGTATATTTCTTAGTGGGTCTGAAATCCCACAGTGGTTTTTCCCTATTTGGGTTTCTATGTTAACTCTGGTGTTATGAGGTTTATATTGTTCATATGCTTTTGAGTTTGCATGTTTGACAGTTTTTGGTTATATGACTAATATATATGTTACCGAGGTTGAATCTGATGTTTTTATGGATGATTAAGTTTGTATGATTCACCCCCCCCCCTCTCATCTTGTTGGCTATTGGATCTGTACTTATATTAAGTATCAGAACTATCACTATCATCTTTGTGTACATAGCATCTACTTCCAAAGACTTTAAAATAACTTGCATTAGGTTTCTTGTCATACCAGATTTCATATGGTGTCTTCAAAGTTCCTTTCTTCAGTTGTACTCGGTTCAGGGTGTAAACTGTTGTGCTTATTGCTTCTCTCCAAAATGTTTGTGGCACTTTCTTTTCAATCATCAGGTTTCTGGAACAATCCATAATAGATCTATTTCTTCTCTCAGCAATTCCATTTTGTTGTGGATTTCTTGGTGCAAACACTTGTCTTTTTATACCATGATCATTGCAGAATGAGTTGAACTCATCAGATGTGAATTCTCCTCCTCTATCTGATCTAAGACATTTTAATTGTCTTCCTGTTTCATTTTCAACTCTTGCCTTGTACCATTTAAACATTTGAAAAGCTTATGATTTTTCTTTTAAAAACATAACTGACATCATCCTTGAGTAATCATCCACAAATAATATGAAATATTTATCACCATAATAACTTTGAACTTTCATAGGACCACAAAGATCAATGTGCACAAGATCTAAAATTCCCTTAGAAGTGTAAGACTTACTTGTAAAGCTTGATCTTGTCATTTTACCCATCTGACATCCTCGGCATATAGCATTCTCTGGTTTTTCCAAACTGGGTAGACCTCTTACTCGGTGCTTCTTGCTTATTTTGATCAGATTATCAAAGTTTACATGACAAAACCTTTTATGCCATAACCAGGTATCATCTATTTTTGCATACAGACATTTATTCTGAGTTGAGTCAAGGTGAAATGTGTTACCTTTTGTTTGTGTCTCGGTAGTAGCTAACTTTCCATGCTTGTCATGAACTTTGACAATTCCTTTCTGAAATTCTATTCGGTATCCTGTATTGTTTAGTTGTGCTACACTCAACAAATTGTATTTCAAACCTTCAGCCCAATAAACATCATTGCATCTTTCTTTGTCAAGAAGTGTTATGGATCCTTTACCTTTTACTCGACATGGTGCATCATTACCAAATCTTAGATAGCCTCCATCATAGCATTCTAACATAACAAACTTGTGTTTATCACATGTCATGTCATGTGAGCATCCACTATCTATGATCCAAGAATCATTAGTATTTATGTGAGATATTAGGGATTTTTCTTCATACCTTTCTTCATTTGATCCATCTTTGATAGCCACATAAACTACTTCCTCTGTATCAGTTTCATCTGATTTCTCATCATTGGATTCCTCATCAACTATTAAGCATGACTTTCTATCTCTTCTTCTGAAGTCTTGGTGTCCTCTGTAATGATTATCTTTGTCTCTATCATCTCGGTAATCTCTCTTTTCAATAGAATCTTTGTCAGGACAGTTAGAAGCCATATGTCCTATCTTATCACAATTGAAACATTTCAAAGGTAGTTTTCCTTTATACTTACCTTTGCCTCTCGGTAACCTTCTGGCTAAAAGTGCTTCAAACTCTTCTTGCTTTCTGATTTCCTCATATAGTTTGTGTACTTCCTCCATGTTCTTGTGAAATCTTTCACTTGCTCCACTATGATCCCCTTTAGTGTACTTACTCACTCTATCATTGTAATCATCAGATTCACCAATATGAAAAGAACTAAATGCAGATTCAACTTTATTTACCAATGACCCACTATTATTAAAGTTACTTAACTCAAATGCATGTAGCTTACCAATAGTAGCATCTAAAGAAACTGGCATATTGCGTATAGACCTCAATTCGTTGATTACAGAGACTCGGATTGCATAAGCCACTAGAAGGGTTCTTAACAACTTACTTGTTATATCCTTTTCTTCAATAGTTCCAACTACTGCTTTGATTTGATTGACAATCTCCTTTAGTCTTGTACTGTACTGGGTTATGTTCTCACCTTCATTCATCCTCATAGATTCAAGTTGTCCTCTTAAACTATCCACTTTTTCTCTTTGAACATGTTCATCTCCACCATACACAGATATGAGCTTGTCCCACATTGCCTTTGCATCATTGCAACCTTCTAGATCATTGAACTCTGAATCGGTCAATGCAAATGATATTTCAATCATTGCTTGAATATGTTTTTGCTTTGCCTTTATTTCTTCCATTGTCAATGGATAGGTGCTCAGTGTGATGAAACCATTCTCCAGATAATATACATCATATTCTCCAACTCCAGATAGGTGCAGCTTCATCCTTTTCTACCATGTAGAGAAACTTGACTTGTTTAGCTTTGGCGCATCCCTCTTATACATCTTTGGATCTTTGCCTCAAGTACCTTTAAACTTTTTTTCGGAGTCCAAATCTCTGATACCAATTGATAGTTATGATACTTAATGTTAAGTACAGATGCCAAGCTAATAATATGAGAGGGGGGGGTGAATCATACAAACTTAATCTTCCATAAAAACATTAGATTCAACCTCAGTAACCTATACTTCAGCAATATAACCAAAACTGCTAAACATGCAAACTCAAAAGCATATAAACATCATTACACTCATAACACCAGATTTAACGTGGAAACCCAAATAGGGAAAAACCATTGTGGGATTTCGGACCCACTAAGAAATATACTCCTCTAGAGTATGCTTGGTTAAAAGCAAATCATGTTAAAAATTACAAACACATTGTTAGATGTGACCCCGTTAAGGGATTTCCCTCAGATCTATTAGGATCTTCACCTTGTTAGAAGTGACCTTGTTA
The DNA here is from genome assembly GCF_030272615.1 of Cryptomeria japonica. NCBI lineage: Eukaryota > Viridiplantae > Streptophyta > Pinopsida > Cupressales > Cupressaceae > Cryptomeria > Cryptomeria japonica. The sequence continues at coordinate 31,301,750 of NC_081415.1, read as the reverse complement.
AAGGATTTCAAACACTCAATCAAAATGTCACCTTGCTAGAGGGTTTTACAAATAAGACTGTTAAGTCCACTTGGTTAAGAGATTTTTTGTCACTTTACAAAATAACAGTAATAAAAATCTATCTGCAACTTCACATCTAAAATGCTAAAGTAGATTCTTATTTTCTCAATACAATATAGACATAGAACTAATCTTGCCCTTCTGCTAGGCTCTATACTCTGTCATTCAAAACAAGTCTTCAAGCTTCTATGCTCGGTAATCACTATGTAGCATCCTTGTGCATACACTTGCCTGCATACATTGTTTATCGACAGTTCCTTATTTATATACAATTCGCCAACCACGTAATCTCCTTGATCACATTTCCCATGATCAATCATAGCCATCAGATCTTCAAACTTTGACTAGGTTCAATGTATCTTTCGATCTGAAAATGTTTTACTCCACCTAGGAACTTGCATACATTTCTTGGAACTTGTGCTAGGGTACTGTGGTTCAATCTGAGTTGTAGATCTTCCTGCCAATTTTCCTTTTCCATATATTCTTTAAAAAACTTCATTCATGACATACCAATCATTTAATCATAGCCATCTCATCAGCTTCCTTCATTAAATAATACTTTTTATTAATTCAATACATTCTATTATTACTTGGTTACAACTCAGTAAATACTGAACTTCACTCGGTAGACATTCTGCATTCATTAACCAATAGCGATAACCTCAGGGTTTACCGACTAGGTTCCTTAGGGTTTACTGACTAGGTTCTTTGCTCGGTAACATAGTGTAGTATTAACCTTACAATCAATAACATATGCATGATATCAAAACAATCTAAACATCATGATCTCATCATTGTCCAACTCGGTAATAGTTTCCCATTGTATAACTTATTCCTCCCCTTATTCATCATATCCTTTCTATGTCTTTTACCGGCATCTTTATACTCATCAAATCATACTTCTCAAGATATGGCAACATCATACTGAATTAGAAAATCAATTTCTTGACATCAATGACAAAATAATAATATTAAGACAGTAAACATCCTTAATCAGTTATATCCATAATCATCAACAACCTTCTCAATAGCCTTATTGAAATGCCAACAATCATCTATCAGTTTCATCTTGCCCTGCTCCCCCTAAGTTGAATAAGCAAAATACTCCATATCTCCAAAAACTCTATAACTCCCCCTAATGTATAAAACTTTTTTTTCTTTTTCACATCTATAATACTCCCCCGTTGACATCAATGCCCAAAAAAAATGTCAAAGAATAAGATCTGTACAATGAATACATCCAAAAATATCTTACTGGAGCTTGACCAGCTTCAAAATTTCCAGATAAGCCTTCTCGAGTAATTCCACATAAGTATCCCAGCTGGATTTGAATGTGCGAGAAATAGATACAAGACCACTCAATAAATGTGCAAAAGATTATTTCTTATTTACCTCTGTTGGTGTGGGATTTCCCAGCATATCCATGCATTCCTTCTTATGTACATAGAGTGAATCCAATCTTGGACTCACCAAACCTCTTAGACTTCTAGCTCTCTAAATTATTTCATCTCTTTCCTTCTCAAGAGCAGAAATTTGGTTCTCCAAAATCAAAATTTGACCATCAATTAATGTTGTCAGTGAAATTAATCAATCAAAAGAGTTAGCAATAATAGCAATTTTCTCCTAAATCTCTTTTATCTTTTTATCTACATTTGTTGTAAGTATTTCAGTATTGCAACATACCCTATATATTTGTACATTGTTTCAAAGAATTTTCTATTAGAGTTAGCTTCTCCTCAATTTTTTTCTTCTCTATCTCAATTACCTGATCAAAAGCAGCTCTCTTAGCCTCAGTAAATCTTTCTAATGCTTATCAGTTTGATATTTGTTGTAAGGATTGAAATTCTTTTGATATATTCTATGTGATTACCTTAAGCTTGTCGAAAGGGATTGCTTCATTTTCAATATTACACTTTGGGACCAATATGTGTAGAACAGTGATTGATTGATCTATAATCCCCTTGTTTGTAGTTCCCTCCTTCATCAATTTTTGAGTAGCCATCATCATTAGTTCAATAGGACTCATCTTTGTGATGGTTTTCTTTTTTACCTGAGAAGTGTCAGTTGTCTATAATGATGGGCCAACAACTAGTTCCCTGTTGGATTCCCTTGTTTTCTCTTCTAATGGTTTATCCTTTATAACCTCCTCGCTTGCACTGATGGCTTTGCCACTTGGTGCAGTCTATGTAAATGTCAGTTCCTCTGTAGGAACAGTATCCTCAACCTGTACATTAGTATCCGGAGGACAATTGTCCTCAATGTAGTTTCTTGTACAACATTCTTTCTATTAACCAGTGTCTCTATATTTGTCTGTACATTTGTATTTACCGGTGGCTCAAGTTCCACTATCTTAATGTTTTTGAAAACTGAGGGTGAAGTACCCATGATCCCTTTTCCTTTCCCTTTAACCGTATCTATCTACAGTATCTATCTTTGTCGCCGGTGAATTAAAGAATCCTCTGTGTTCTCCCAAAAATTTAATCCATGCTTTCTAGGTTTCCTTTATTACTTCATTCACTCTCCCTAGCATCAGGCTAGTTATGCTATGTTTTCTATTGAAGACCTTTTTGTCTGTCACCTCAATTCTCTTTTCCATTTCATCTAGAGCTATAGTAACACAGATAGCTAGTAGTTCTTGAATTTTAATGTGTTTATCCTCTTGCATAGCAGATAATCTTCTAGCATCCAACATGTTATATAACTCATCCGGTATTTTATTTTCTATCTCTATTAAGGCTTTCTTATAGATATCTAAGTATAGTAAGACTGCTTCATCTACCTCTCTTTGTTCATCAACCTCTAAGTTTTCATAATTAAATTTAACATTCTTCAACATGCCATCTTTTGTAATTTCATCTAGAATTTATGCACAAGTCTTGGGTGAAACCTTACTAGAATCAGTTTCATCCTGAACTTCTTCCTCTTGACAATATCGGATGTAGTTGTAGGTGTACCTTTAGGTGCTTTCTTTTGTGTCAGTGGCTTCATTGTGACCTTCCTAACCAGTTGCTTCTTTGCTTCCACTTTTTTTTCCTCTGGTTTCTTCCTAACAACCCTCTTAAATGCTAACAATGTGTTATCCTCTAATTCAGAATCAGCAATAACAGGTTCAATATGAACTTTTGGATCCTTCCTCTTCCTACCTTTCTCTGGGACAACATCAATTAGTGCCTTGATGTCCTTTGAGACCTTCTGTATAAATTTACTTGCTTTTCCTTCTTGTTTCTTGCTTTTCTTCTAGTTGAACTCTGTTTCAACCTCTAGAGTCTTTTGGTGTGCAGTTCCACAGGGCTTCTCTGCCTCATCTATTGGTGCATCAATTAGCATTTTCACATAGGCATCAAGAATATATGCATCCACCTCATAGCCCATTTCCTCAATCCAAATATTTTGGGGCTTAACTACCTCCATGAGAGTCTCATCCTTATTTACCATGAAGCAAATATCGATAGAGTGTTTCTCTACTATATGCTCAGGTACCCTTACCCTAGACCTCATAGATTTTTGAAATGCCTTGAAATACCCTCATATCTTATTATCTCTTTGACTTCCTAATGCAGCAATTGACTATTTTAATTGTCTTCCTACCGGAATGTCAAAAGCCCATTGTTTCCTACTAGAACTGGGTGTATCATTCAAAAAATTTAGCATCAAGCAGACTAACAAATTTCCATACCAAAAAGTTCCCTTCTTCTCACCCTTAATCTTTCCTAAGTTGATTAGCAACTCATCAAGTATCCAACCCCAAATATCTAACTTTACATTGTCTCTCATCATTTTATATGCACCCAAAATGCATGAACTGGAAACAAAATTCAGTCGGTTTGATTGAATTACCTTATATCCAATAAGAATGCTACCAAATTTGATATTGATGTCAGTGATAGTGCTCACTTTCATGGATCTCTTGTCAGATGTAGCACCGGTAATCTTCCTCATGAAGTCATTTGAAACTTTCTTATCTAGATGTTTCCCTACCGATGGTAAACCAGTAATTTCCTAGATGGCTTCCTTAGTGATTTTGTAAGGTCTGTCCAGACATACAAATTCCCCATGTACTCTGCTCAGTACATATCTGATTATCTCATCCTCAAACTCTGAAATATCCAAAATGTTTGTAAACCCTAGTTCTTCAATATGTTTATATGCTAGTTTATTCTTATCAGATTCTCCCATTAGCTCACTCATATACATGCCCTTGATCTCTGAAGTTCCTAAGTCCTCTATATGATAGTGAATATAAGCCCTAACATCCTCTACATACACAAATCCCTTTAGAACATGAGAAAATGCTCCAACTGAATCTTCCTAGGTAGCCACATGTGGATACCACTTGAAAATTGGCCTAGGACAGTCCTTGACCTCCATTACAGTTGGGTTTGCAACAAAAAAAGGAATAAAAGATGATCCCGCTTCTATGCTTAAAGAAAAATACCTTATGCTCGGTCTCGATGAAAACCTCCAACAAATTCTTCCACATGCCGGTGTGATCACTCAAGAAGAAATTTGATTGCCTCTGAATAGCCTCTGATTGCACTTAGTCGCTCTGCATCACTCTGAAATCGCTCTGAATGTAGGGTGATTAATAATGGAGTGTATCAACCTTTTATTCTTTGAGAGAAAAACCCTAATCTTCCATTGACATAAATGACTGTCGGTGAAAGATACTGGATCTTGCTTAGAACATATCCATGCCAGATAATCCTCTCCAATATATGGAACATCTTCCAGAACCTCTTCCCAGAGCATATGCAGCATCTTCATGAATTTTGCCTACCCCTAAGGCATCTGCCTTAGTTACCGGATGAAATCACTGTCGGTGTAGGAGTAGCCTCTTCTACCAGATAAGTAACTGGGACATTCCCATCAGATGATTGTTCTTCAGTCTTTCTAACCCATCTCTAAGTATGATCTTGCCAGATTTCACTAACCTTCTCTTTTCCTTTTTCATTTGATCCTCCATTACTAACCCGTGGATTTCTGCTTCTACAGAACTTAGCAATATGTCTAATTTCATTACCTACATAACATGTAATATTGTTCTTCTGAATTTCTTTGCTAAAACCAGTGAAATTGCTTGACCTGCACTGATTAGCCATATGTCCAAATTTTCCACAAGCATAGCATTTAACATTCATTCTGCAATCTTTTGTCTTATGACCAACTTTATTACATTTATTGGGAGAAAAATCATGGTTCTGATTTTCTCTATCTCTACATTGCCTAGCCATGTGACCAAATCTATTGTAAAAAAAAACATCTACCATTGAATTTATAAGCATTTAATTTCCTTACCAATGCCTTATGGTTTTGATCTTCATTAGTAGTACCAAAACTATGTCCTTGCTCAAATCCAAGTTCCCTGGAATCTCCAATCTGCCTCTATCTCTTCAATAACTCATCAAGTTGTGTTGAGCTAATCTTGAATTTTCTTTGTATTCACTTGCAGCAGTTAAACCATCTCTTAGTATTATCATTTGTCTCTCAAGCTCTTGCTCATTACTCTAGGATTGTACCAAATTAGTTCTCAACATATCATTTTCATGAACCAACCTACCACATTCTTCAAACTTGTTCTTTAGGGATACAGTAAGATTTTCTTCCTTTTTCTTTTTGTCCTCATTCTCCTTAGACATCCTCATAGTTATAACTTGCATTTCATTCTTCATAGCCATGTTTTCCTGACTCAATTTCTGACATTGCTCCTTAAGTGCATTTTTCTCTTCATCATCCTAATTTAGCAAAAGTTCCTTCCTTCTAGCTTGAACAGATGATAGCCTCTCTTGTAAGACAAGAATGAATTCCTTAGCAAAATTCAATTCATCTTGTAGCTTTAAGTTCTTCAACCTTTCAGCATCATAATCTTCAAGTGTCATCTCAAGCTGCTTCTCCAAAGCCATATTTAATGATTCTAGTTTCAGGATCTTCCTCAAGCTGTTAAACTTCCTTTGATGTACAAGGCTCTGATACCAATTGTTGGAAACCAATAACACTGAGAGGGGGGGTCAATCAATGTTATACCAAAATAGTAGATTTTAGCCTTAACAAAACATTCATACACCAACTAGGATACCCGTATAAATAGAATTGAAAGAAGTAAAGCAACCAATAAACCAAACACATAAATCAGAACCATAACACACAAATTTATACATGGAAAGCCTCAATGAGGAAAAACCATGATGGAATTTGTGACCCACAATATCAATCCATTGGCCATATGTAGAGATATTACAATATATGATGGGCCTGCACTTGCAGGAAGGCTTAGAGCCTAGAGCACACTGCTCAATCACAATAGGAGACTCACTGACTACATAAAATTCCAGACAGCAATCCAGAGAAGTGTGAACTGCTAAGATAGCATCTTCTATGCCAGAATATAGTTTTGGTTTAAGATCTTTCTATTATGGTTGAAACCCTAAACCCCTTTTCTGGAATAACCCTTACAATAAATTCCTCACATACATAATCTCTCTGAATAATCTCACATCATATTACATTCGTATACTAATTCATTCCATATATCATGTCTATCCCCTTATATCAAAATGATCTAATCAAACTGCCTTATATACCCTATACAAATTTATGCCTTAATTTGGCTTACAAAGATATATACAATATCAGATTACATGTCAGCTAGATAACATAAATGAATAAACATTAAAACAAATTGCCAATGTCAGATCCAAGATGAGTTAGTCTCCAATACCGATAACCTTTTCTATACCATGTTGGCCTGCATTGTCGGTGACCAAAGAAATATTTCTGACCTGCCGGTACCGGTGTAGAGTCTATGAAGTGCCTGCCGGTACTAGAGTCTGTGAAGTGCCTGCCGGTACACCATATGAAGTCAGAACATAAAATCATGTTGCCATCAATGACAACATAGTGAAACCAACCAATAAAGTGTCAATTGCCAACATTGATGTCCCTTTCGTCTTGATATTGGAGTAGTAAAATCCTAAAGTCCCTTGGGGCTTAGTGTGTCTTGTCTCTTTAATGTCTTAATGAATGTTTTCAATGCAAACCTTTGTACTTTACCATGAGTATGCTTAGTCTCATACTCCTACTAAAGTGGAGGCTAAATGTAGCATCCTAAATTGTACTTGCCTATAATTTTGTCCTCACTTAGGCTAAGCACTTTGGCGTTTTGTCCTCCAAGGCTTGATTGCAACACTCATTATACTCATAGCACTCATTTACCTCACATTTTCACCAAATTTTTAGCATTTTCACTAGTTGGAGTCCTGATTTGCAAAACCAAGACATACCATACCCTGGTACCAAATAAGGAGTAGGACGTACCATGCCCTGGTCTTAAATTAGGACCAAGGCATATATGCCTTAGGCCTCCTAATCTGGCCCCAAATTGGCCCCCTCTAATAATCACCTTTGATGAGCGATAAATCTAGCCTCGTGTCAGCCTATTGAGGAAATTCAATCAGATTTTTGACAAGAAACTATAAAAGGATGTCTACCCCTCTCATTTTAAACCTAAGCCAGAAATTCAAGATCTCAATTATGTTAAATATCTAGACAACTGAGAGGGGGGTTGAATCAGTTGACAACTTATGTTAGAAATATGCTAGATTTGGTTAAGTGTTTTCACTGATGTCAACACTATATCCCGATTGGAGACTATCTCGGTTGAATCTATCTCGGTCAGTCTTAGTGATCTTTGCAGTTTTCGCTGTGATTCTGATCTGGTATGATCAGATCTCTAGAATCAGTTTTGGATGCTTATTCAAGTGGGTTACATGCTTTCTATATTCTGTTGGTTCATGATTTGGTACTTTGGCTATTATCACTTTTGGTATTTGCCTTTATCGGCTTGCCTCTGCTATCCCAGTTAGCTTTACCAGTATGTTGTTTTGGTGACTTGGTTAGTGGATTTTGGGTTTGGCTTATGGAATCAATTTCTTTCATGTTGAAGGTGTTTCTTGATCATGTCCTGATCATTTGGTGACTTTGCATTGGATGGTGTTCTATTATGATGGTCCTATTTGGATGTCGCTAACTTCATTCGAGCCTCACTTACTCCTGTCACAACAGTTTGCGGGTCGCAACCTACTGTCACTCAAGTCCCTGTGAAATCTCTCATCACAAATCACATCCTCGCTTCCTCATCATATCAATACATTAGTGGTGGTTGACCTTCTATAACTCATCTGATTCTAGGGGCAAACACAATTCATCATGTCCAAAAACCACAACAAGACCTCATCAAAGAAATTCAGGACATGAAAAGCATCATCAAAGACATGAAGGAAGGGACTAACAAAAGGAAACCTTACTTTTTTGAGGAATTTTGTCCTTGTCCTCATGACCCATCTATATCAGTTTCCCCATACCCACCAGGATTTGAGATCCCCAAGTTCACGAAGTATGAGAGTAAAGGGGACCCCCGAGACAATTTTTGAGAATTTCACATCCTATGTCAGGAAGTCTCCTATAGTGACCTATACCTTTGAAGACTCTTCCCTAAGAGTCTCACAGGAGATACTCTTTCATGGTTCTCATCCTTACCTCGAGGTTCCATTACCTCCTTCCCGGACTTGCCAAAGAAGTTCCTGGCATACTATGCCTACAACATGGATAATGATGTTTCCATGATGGACCTTTGTAACACAAAGAAAAGGCCTAGAGAAACTTTTTCTAACTTCTTGCCAAGATGGTGACACCTCATCAAGAAATTCCAATGGGACATACCAGAACAACACCACATTGAATTATTTCAAAAGAATTTGGTGCCCGAACTATCAAGGCCTCTGACATCTCAATGTATTAAATATTTAAAAAAATTGATTGATAAGGGCCTATCCCTTGAGCGTATCTTATTAGAGGAAGGAATCTTGAAACATTACCAAAAATCAAGTCAAAATTCTTCCTCTTATCATAATGATAAACCAAAATTCTGGTCTAAAAACAAGAACATAGTCAATGATGTTGTGACTAATGCAAAACAGGTCCAAACCGTGGTGGCTCCTCCAAAACCCACCACCACCAATCGCCAATTCAACAATCAAAATAATAAAAATCAATCTCAAAAGCCTCATAATAATGTCTTAATCTAGGGGCGACCACCCCGATCCAATAACAAGACTCCAAGATATTTCACTCCTCTTGCTGAACCCATTGAAGTGGTGTTTCAAAATCTTGTTCAAGCAAGCGCAGTGGTCTTCCCGATTACTTTCCCATTTGATCCCAATAAACCCAAGCCTAGGTGGTATAATGAGAATTAATATCATGAGTATCATCGTATCAAGGGGCATGATACATAAAAGTGCATGAAGCTTAAAATCTACATACAATATCTCATTGATAGGGGTGAAATTGAGTTAGAAAATGCAAAACCTGGTAATAACAATGATAAACTCAAAATGTGCCAGGAACCCTTCCCAAAACATGATAAAGGAAAAGGCTCATCATCTAACGCTGTGAACTATGACTACACTAATCATATAACAAGCTTTGACTCTTTAGTAGGTCACATTGAGCCCACAGACAAACATGTCAAAGTCATCACTATCCAAGGAACTAACCCTCCCCCTTCCCAAAGCAGACCTAACCCTACTAGGATAGTCATTCATGTTGAAATGTGGTGACTGATCAATAAAGTATTGTACACTCAGCACATATCCTTGGTCGACTTTGTTTGTTTCCCTAAAAATACATGTTATAAGTGGCTGGGATGCTTAAGGCATGGTAATGTTGATGTACTATCTGGATAATAAGAAAGATTGGACGGCTGTGTATGGTGGACATAACCCATTATGGGTGAACCACGTTAAATCTTTGTGTTATCTGTGTCCTATTTTATTTATTTATCTTTTGTATTTAAATATGCATATAACTGTTAGTTCATATTTGCTTCGGATCTGCTTGAACCCCTAACAATTAGTATTAGAGCGAGGTTTTTTGTAAATTGACAGGACTTTCAATTTTGAGTGGGAGTAATGGAGGATTCCAAATTCAAGGTCAAAAAGTTTAACAGCCAGAATTATTAGTTATGGAAAATGCAGATGGAGGATTACCTGTATCAAAACGATTTGTGGCAGCCATTAGAAGGAAAGGCAAAGAAAGTGACCACAATGTCAGATGAAGAATGGGACATTCTAGATAGAAAGGCACTGGGATCCATTCAATTGTGCCTTGCACCATCTATAGCTTTCAATATAACAAAAGCAAAAATGACTGTAGATTTGATGACAATATTGGCTAAGTTGTATGAGAAACCCTCGGCTTCGAATAAGGTATTTCTTATGAAGCATTTGTTTAATTTGAAAATGAGTGAGGGAGGATCTGTAGCGGAGCACTAAATGAATTTAATACAATTACCAGTCAATTGTCTTCGGTAAAAATTACTTTTGCAGAAGAGGTTAGGGCTCTCTTGATTTAATGTTCTTTGCCAGAAAGCTGGAATAGCTTGGTTATGGCTATAAGTAACTTTGTCTCTAGAAAAAATACTTTGGTATTTGATGATATTGTTGGTGTTATCCTAAGCGAGGAAATGCGAAGGAAAAGCACAAGTGAGACTCCAACATCATCAAGTAGTGTTTTGAATGTGGAGAACATAGGAAGTTCAAAGGAAAGAGGAAAAGGCCCTTGGAATGAGAAGTCACGAGGGAAGTCAAAGAAAGGACGCTCTCAATCTAGAGGAAATCAAGATTGATGGTACTACGGAAAGCCTAGTCATCTAATGAAAGACTATTGATCTCAGAAAAACAAAGGAGACAAAAATGAAAACGATAGGAAGGAAGCTAATATTGCAAGTAATACTTTACAAGATGCTTTAATCTTATGTTTGTATAATGTTAATGATTCTTGGGTAATAGATTATGGGGCTTCATTTCATGCTACACCCCATAGAAAATATTTTATAGATTATGTTCAAGGTGATTTTGGACAGGTATATTTGGGTGATGATGAGCCCTGTCAAATTGTTGGAAAGGAAAGATAAAGATCAAGTTGCAGAATGGTAATGACTGGTTTCTATAGGAGGTAAGACATGTTCCTAACTTAAGAAGAAATTTAATTTTTGCAGGGCAATTAGGTAGTGAAGGTTGCATAGTTACCTTCTTAGACAATATCTAGAAGGTCAGTAAAGGATCATTAGTAGTAGCTAAAGGTGCGAAGGTAGGCACATTATATCTATGTACCGGTAACACTTACTCTACCTTAGTTGCTACAGATAAAATTACTACAGGGACAGTAACAATAGATTTTGCAAGAATAGATCTGATAATATGGCACCATAGGCTTGGTCACATGAGTGAGAAAGGGATGAAAATCCTTCACTCCAAAAATCTATTGCCAGGACTAAAGAAGATTGATTTAGAGTTTTGTGAAAACTGTGTTTATGGCAAACAGAAAAGAGTCAGATTTCTCGAGGTTGGGAAAGAGAAGAAGAGTGAGAAGTTAGAGCTTGTGCATTTAGATGTATGGGGACCGGCTTAGGTATCATCTCTTGGTGGATCTTGTTATTATGTTATTTTTATTGATGACTCAACCAAAAAAAATGGGTATATTTCCTAAAACAAAAATCAGATGTTTTTGAAACTTTTAAGAAATGGAAAGCTTTGGTTGAGAATGAGACAGGAAAAAGGTTGAAGTGTCTCAGATCAGATAATGGAGGTGAGTATTGCAGCAAGGCATTTGAAGATTACTACTCCTTAAATTGGATTGGAAAGCAAAAGACAGTTCCAGGAACTCCACAGGAAAATGGTGTGTTAGAAAGAATGAATAGGACTATCATGGAACGCACGAGGAGCATGAGATTGCATGCTGGATTGCCCTTACATTTTTGGGTAGATGTTGTACATATTGCTGTCTATTTGATAAATAGAGGACCTTCAACCCCTTTGGATGGTGGTATTCCAGAGGAGGCATGGACTAGTAAAAAGGTAAATTATTCTTTTTTGAAAACCTTTGGTTGTGAAGCTTTTGTCAATGTTGATAAAGAAAACAGAACCAAGCTTGATGATAAATCTCAGAAATATACCTTCATTGGATATGGGATAGATTAATATGGCTATCAGTTATGGGATTTTGAAAATAAGAAAATAACTAGAAGTAGAGATGTTATATTCAATGAGAAGGTTATGTATAAAGAACAGATGCAGGAAAAGAAGCATGAACAGGACAAGCAAGAATATGTGGTGTTGGATGAGATTCCTGAAAATGAAATGCCACAGGTACCTAATACTCAGCAACAACAGAATGTCCCACAAACTCCTGCAAGTGTTAGATGTTCTACGAGGTCAAGTAGACCCCCTGAAATATTTTCTTCTTGTTTGTATTCTATATTATTAACTGATTCTGGTGAACCAGAAGAATATGAAGAAGCAATGCAGGTGGATGCCAAACAACAGTGGGAGCTAGGCATGAAAGAGGAGATGGACTCCTTGATGAAAAATAAGACTTGGGACTTAGTCCCTTTACCTATAGAAAAAAGAGCCTTGCCTAACAAATGGGTTTATTGGCTGAAGGAGGAGGAAGGAGGTCAGAAAAGATATAAGGCCAGACTTGTGGTAAAAGGTTTTGCACAGAAAAAAGGTATAGATTATGATGAAATATTTTCTCCAATTATAAAAATGACTTCAATTGGAAATGTACTTAGTCTTGTGGCTATAGATTATTTACATCTTGAACAATTAGATGTGAAAATAGCTTTTCTCCATGGAGATTTGAGGAGGAAATTTACATGTTGCAACCATAGGGATATGAGGTCAAAGGTAAGGATAACTTGGTGTGCAGGTTGAAGAAAAGTTTGTATGGCCTAAAGTAAGCACCCTGACAATGGTATTTAAAATTTGATAGCTTCATGGCTGAACACAGTCATCATAGATGTCATTTTGATCATTGTGTATATTTTAAGAGATTGGATAATGGCAGTTATATTATCCTGTTGCTTTATGTTGATGACATCCTTGGTGATGGGTCTAACATGGAACACATAAATGATCTTAAACATAAATTAGCCAGGTCATTTGCTATGAAGGATTTGGGTGCAGCTAAGCAAATTATGGGTATGAGGATTACACGGGACAGAAAAAATAGAACCTTGAATTTGTCCCAAAGTGAGTATATAAAGAAGGTGTTGAAAAGATTTAACATGCAGGATGCAAAAGTAGTTAGTACACCTTTGGCTAGTCATTTCAAATTGACTAAGGAGATGTGCCCAAAGGCACAGGAAGATGTAAATAAAATGTCTAACATCCCATATTCATCAGCTATTGGCAGTCTGATGTATGCAATGGTATGCACAAGGCCAGATATTGCACATGCAATGGGAGTTGTGAGCAGGTTTATGAGTAATCCGGGTATGGAACATTGGAATGCTGTGAAATGGATCCTTCAGTATTTGAAAGGAACCACTATGAAGGCATTATGTTTCAAAGGATCTAATGCTGCTCTGAGTGGATTTGTTGACTCTGATTTGGCAGGTGATATTGATTCACAGAGGAGCACTACAGGGTATGTTTTTACTATAGGGGGAACTGCAATCAGTTGGATTTCTAGGCTGCAAAAGGTTGTTGCACTTTCAACCACTGAAGTTGAGTATGTTGCTTCTACAGAAGCCAGCAAGGAGATGATTTGGTTACAATTTTTTCTGAAGGAATTGGGTCAAACATAGAAGGATCGCCCATTGTATACTGATAGTCAGAGTGCCATTCATCTTGCAAAGATCTCTGCTTTTCATTCAAGGACAAAGCACATTCAGCTCAGGTACCACTTCATCCAGACTATTTTGGAGGAGGGTCAGTTACGGCTTGAGAAGATTCACACAAGTGAGAATCCTATAGATATGTTCATGAAGGCAGTTCCACAGGAGAAGCTAATTTCTTCATCAGTTTCTGTTGGTCTTCTTGATTGATAATTATGGAATTTATACCAGTCGAGTCCTCATGTTTTATCCAATAGATGTTGCATGTACAGTGGTGTCGTGTAGTATCAGTCTCCAAGTGGGAGATTGTTCAGTGTGGAGACTGATCAGTCTCCAAGTGGGAGATTGTTGAAATGTGGCGATTGATTAACAAAGTATTGTACACTCAGCACGTATCCTTGGCCGACTTTGTTTGTTGCCCTAAAAATGCATGTTATAAGTGGCTGGGATGCTTAAGGCATGGTAATGTTGATGTACTTTTTTTGCTGGATAATAAGAAAGATTGGATGGCTGTGTATGGTGGATGTAACCCATTCTAGGTGAACCATGTTAAATCTCTATGTTATCTAAGTCCTATTGTATTCCTTTGTCTTTTGTACTTAATTTTGCATATAATTGTTAGTTCATATTTGCCTCAGATCTTCTTGAAACCCTAACAATTCAAGGTGCCACACCTTCCACTTCCCACTCTCAAAATGACTGCAATGTAACCACCTGTTGAAGCAGAGTCACTATTCAAGGAGCCCCTCCCCCACCAAACCCTCCCCCATGTCTTCCACCCGTCGATATGACCTCCTTGACCAACTTGGGAAGACCCCCGCATAGATCTCCATTCTAGAACTTCTCAAGAGTTCCCTTGTCCATAAATAAATATAGGAACAAGCCCTCCTTCAGTCTCACATTCCCGATCATATTAATGCTACCAAATTTCAATCTCTCATTGGAAACCTTGTTGCCTAGCAACACCTTGTGTTCACTTCCAATGATGTTCCTACAAATGAAGACCATAACAAACCTTTGCACATCAAATCCCTTATCCAGAAACATAAGGTCAAACATATCCTGATAGGCAGTGGATCCAGACTCAATTTATGCACATACAAGTCAATAAAACAATTGGGACTTTCTAAGGACCTAGTAGATACATCAGGAAGGATCACAATAAAAATATATGATAATTCAGAAAGAGTTTCTAAAGGCATGATCACCTTACCTCTTCAAGGAGGCCCTATCACAATTGAAACCCCTTGCCAAGTCCTAGATCTTGATCTCCCCTACAACATCCTTCTCAGTCAGCCATGGATTCACTCCTTACAGGCCATACCCTCCACTTATCACCAATGCATCAAATTCTCCTTCAATAGAAGAGAGATCACTATCAAAGGTGATCCACAACCTTTTCAATATTGCAAGCTCCTAGAGGGGAAGCATCCATATCATTTCCCACTAAATAGACCCTCACCAACTCCTCCATCTGACACATCAAATGTTGCCTCCACCTCATCCCAATAAGACCCACAAATCAAGATCCTGGATAATAGTTGTGGAGAATACAAATTGGAGGATGTCATATTAATAAGCAACCTCCCCTTATCTCCTAAGTCATTTGGAAAACCAAAAGAACTCAAAAAATATAAAAAACCAGTCATACAATGCAAAGATACCACCTTTCAGTAATGGGGCCCACTTGATGAGGAGAGCCTGGACACAGATGTCTCTTCATGGTTGTATTGGGAAGAAGATGAAGACCTAGCAAATATATGTAAAAAAATGTATCCAAAAGCATTAGCTATAGTCAAAAAAATGGGTTACAAAGGACACGGCTTGGGACTAGAGGAGAAAGGAAGAAAACGACCCAT
The DNA here is from genome assembly GCF_030272615.1 of Cryptomeria japonica. Classification (NCBI taxonomy): domain Eukaryota; kingdom Viridiplantae; phylum Streptophyta; class Pinopsida; order Cupressales; family Cupressaceae; genus Cryptomeria; species Cryptomeria japonica. The sequence goes on along the minus strand of NC_081415.1, from coordinate 31,286,159 downwards.
AAATCCTATCTCCTACAAGTACAACAGAGGCTTGGGGTACCCCCAATGCCTAAGATTACTATCACTGGTGCCCCTTCAAGTCCTTCTTTGGATATCAAAAACTCTGACGAAGAGTTCCATGAAATGCCTTATGAATATGACAATGACATCTTCTTTGACACTCACATCAACACCATAACCCCTCCCATTTCACATGAGCTACATCTTGTCCATCCTGAACTCATAGAGTGGGGCCACTGAGACAAACCCACTTTAGATATTTGCACTGATGATAACGCTCTCATTACTCTCCTGACTATGCGAAATTTGGAAGACTACAACAGAGTACACAGGATTCAACTGCATGAAAAGGGATACTTTGGTAGTCAAGTCAATGCCCTTAATCACAAAAAAGATAATAAAAAGAAAAAATATGATTCCCTAGGTGAAAACCTCTCCGAGGCACCTTTGCAAGAGCAAAAAGTAAAAACAAAGGGTGTATCCAAAAGTGAAAACCTAGAAAAGGCACTTGAGGATGAAGGAATTGACCTCCCTACCATTGGTCACCTTCCACAAGACAGGTCAAATTTATTAATAGAGGAAATAGACAGTATCAATATCGGCACCGAAGACATTCCAAAAAATGTGCTTATTACCAAGTCCCTCACGGAGCAAGAGAAGCAAGACTTCATCAATTTCCTCATAAAGACAAAAATCAACTTCGCACGGTCCTATGCTGACATGTCAGATCTAGATCCTACTTGGTGGTTCATAATCTTGTTGTCCACCCAAATGCAAAACTCATAAAATAGAAGTTGCACAAAATGCATCCACATATTGCACTCTTGGTCAAGGCAGAACTCCAAAAGATGTTGGACGTAGAATTCATCAAACCAATAGACTATGTTGAATGGGTATCCAACATTGTACCTGTTGGGGGCATCCACATCTGTACTGATTTTCAAGATCTAAACAAGGCTTATCCTAAAGATGATTTCCCACTCCCTAACATAGATATGATTGTGGACCTTATAGAAGAACATGAGATGCTATCACTTATGGATGGATTTTTTGGATATAATCAAATTAGGATTGTGGAAGAAGATCAACACCAAATTGTGTTCACAATACCATGGGGGAATTTATGTTACCGGGTCATGCCTTTTGGCCTCAAAAATGCTGGAGCCACATATCAGTATGCCATGACAATAATTTTTCATGACCTCTTGCACAAAATTATGGAGGACTATGTGGACGATCTTCTAGGCCAATCAAAGACAAGACAAGAGCACATCCCTATCTTAAGGCAGATCTTTGAAAGATTGGAAAAATATAAACTATGCCTCAATCCTAAGAAGTGTGTTTTTGGTGTCGCATTGGGGAAACTACTAGGTTTCATTATTTCTCATAGAGGCATCAAGGTCGATCCTACAAAGGTGAAAGTCATCATGGAAATGCCTCCTCCAAAGAACCTCAAACAACTGCATAGCCTCCGGAGGAAACTCCAATCTGTTAGACATTTTATTTCATAGCTTGCAGATAAATGCCTTCCATTTTCACACCTATTGCGCAAAGACACAAAATTCAAATGGGACTGCTTGTGTCAAAAGGCCTTTGAAAACCTCAAATAATATCTAGCATCACCTCTAGTTCTTATGCCTCCTACTCCTAGAAAGCCTCTTATTTTGTACATATGTGCTCGTACAGTGGCATTGGTGCATTATTGGCACAAAAAAATGATCAAGGGAAGGAACATGCCATATATTACATCAGTCGGACACTAGTGGGGTATGAACTCAAGTATACCCCCATTGAAAGAGCATTCTTGGCATTGGTATTTAGTATAAAGAAACTCTAACACTACATGCTAAACAACAAAACAAAACTGATTTCTAAGATTGACCCTCTTAAATATCTCTTGTCAAAACTTGCCCTCATAGGTAGAACTACGAAATGGGTCATGTTGTTAAGCGAGTTTGACATTGAATGTATAGATAGAAAATAAATCAAGGGACGAGTTATCGCAGACCAACTGCCTAACGCTCCCATTCCAAGTGACCATCCTATCCTTATATAACTGCTTGATGAATTCAAAATGACTTTCACCACATCCACCACATGGCAGTTGTACTTTAATGGCTCTTGCACCTAGAATGGACCGGGGGCATGAATACTATTGATCACACCTCAAGGAGATTGTATCCCAAAGTCATACAAGATAGATTTTGCATGTACCAACAACATCATAGAATATGAGGCACTCATTACAGGACTACGCTTAGTTATCTAGTGGAAGATAGGAGAATTACAAGTCTATGGTGATTCCCAACTTTTCATAAAATAAGTCAATGACGAATACCAAACAAAAGATGCCAAACTTCTCCCCTATAATAGCATGGTTGAATATCTTAAGCAACACTTCACAACAATCAAGTTTGATCAAGTCCTGCAAGCAACAATAGAGTTGTAGATGCAATGGCCACAATTGGCTCCATCCTTCAAATGCCAGTACATAGTCAGAAGTGTGAGTTCTTGGTCGAGCAATAATTCATACCTATATATGATCTACTAGAGTCTGAAATGGTGTGTGTACTCATTGGTCCCAAATCCCCCTGGTACCAAGATACCTTCACTTTCCTAAAAGACAACACCATTCCCCCACACCTTACCAAAACCCAACAACAAACCTTCATTCGTTGACGTTCTTGTTACACTATCCTTGGAGACATCTTATTCAAAAGGAATTTTGATGGTTCCCTCCTAAGGTGTTTAGATAAACAAGAGGTTGAATGGGCACTACATGAAGTGCATGAAGGCATCTGTGGGGCACACTCAAGTGGGTTCACCTTGGCTAAAAAGATTTTGAGAATAGAATATTACTGGCCTAAAATGGAAGTAGATGCATATAACTATGTGAAGAAATGCATCCCTTGCCAGTAACATGGAGACAAGATCCATGTGCCATCATGAGAATTGCAGTTGTTCATCACACCCTATCCTTTCTCACAGTGGGGGCTCGATCTCATTGGAAAAATCTACCCTACATCATCCAACGGGCATAAATTCATTATCACTGCTATCGAGTATTTCACTAAGTGGGTAGAGGCCATCCCTCTTACTTTCACCATGGGTAAGCAGATATCCAAATTCATCCTGAACTACTTGATCTGTCTATATGGGATCCCAAAAGTTATCATTACAGATAATGATAGACAATTCAAAAACTAGGATATTAAAGAAATCTGCCAGAAATTTGACATCCAACATTGCTTCTCCACCCCATATTACCCACAAGGTAATGGTCAAGTTAAGGCTTCTAACAAAAACCTAATCAAAATCCTCAAAAAGATAGTCAATGAAGTTGGTCATGATCAGCACCTCCAACTCCACCCTACTTTGTGGGCCTACCACACTTCCATCTGCACACCCACAAGTGTCACCCCCTATTCCCTTGTCTTTGGCTTTGAAGTCGTCCTCCCGCTTGAGATCAAGATCCCCTCTCTAAGGGTGTCATTGTAGAATATCCTACTAGATGAAGAATATAGAATTGCCATACCATAAGAGCTAGAATTGTTGGATGAAAGGCACCTAAAGGCCTTGAACCATCTCTGGGTATATCAGAATCTCCTACGCATGAGTTACAACAAGAAGGTCAGAACCTGAGAATTTGAAATTGGTGATCTTGTCCTCATGAAGAATTAGAAAAAACTTCAAGAAAGAGAAAAGAAAGGCAAGTTCGAGCCTAATTGGCTTGGACCATATGTAATCACAGCAAAATATGGATCAGGGGCCTATCAGTTGGCTACTCCTGAAGGAGATCCTCTAGATGATCCAATGAATATCATGCACCTAAAAAGATTCTACGCCTAGTCCTCATAAAGTCATCAAATTGTCAAAAAAAATCAAAATCAAAAATCATGAAAAATACATAAAAATGAGAAAAAGATCATCACTCTGGTGAAAACCTGGTAAACAGGCACATTGTGACACACACAAAAAAAAAAACACACAATTTGTCCATTAGTGAAAACCAGTTTGTGGTGCTATGGGAAAGTACCTTGGTGAAAACCTCCATGCAGGCGCCAAGGTAAATAATCTAGATCCATTGTCTATCAGGTTGGTACTCCATCACCCTCATTATCCAATTCGCCCATCATGACATCCCCCCCCTCTCCTACCTTGGAATAAATCATGTGTATGATGATGAGTCTTAGTCTATATCATGAATAAAAAGTGTCCCATCAAATTGAGCTTGTGTCCCTCTATGTGAGCTTCATGAAGTCTTGAGAATAGTACTAAGTCCACAAGTTAATCTTCAGGGTCATCTGATCACTTACCTAATCCAAAAATCCACCCCACTCTATCCTTTTCTCTAGGGATGAATCCTTCCTTCACCTAGCAATTTAATCCTCCATCCTAATCCTACTCTTGGCAAGAGATGTTAGTAGGTCATGAATGAGTGACTTGTTTCATTTCTTGGATTTTTTGTTTAGACTTACATCCTTTTCCCTATGACTACACCTATCTATGACTGCCCGGATTTTCCATATCCAGATATGTTTACAATAGATGCATATTGGGGCATATTTTCATAGCATGGCATGATTTGGATCTCTCTTGTATGAACCAGTGACCTGGTACTAGTGTTTATCAACACTTACCTTCTCGTGTATAAGAGGTATCGGTGTGTTTGATGGTTTTCTTGCACATACCCACAACTTTGTATTAGTGTTCCTCAACACTTGCATATCTATGTGTAAGGAATTCCCGATTGACTGTGAGTCAGTCCACGCCTTGGGTTTCTCATGGCATCCTAATTCCTATAATCAGTGGTGCAGGTTACCTAGGGAAATATCAAACTAGGTTGGCTCTCCACATTTTTGTGCACAACTCTCATCATCATTCCATCAAGTCCTCATCTAATATCCCCATGGAGTCCTTATTCCCCCCCCTTACTATTCCATATTATTCTATTTTCTATCTAACATCATTGTATTACTACTGGAATATTCCCTTTTTGCATTATTCATTTATTTTATCCACTTAGGTGGCATTATTCATATAGATTTCATTGTCTATCCATCTAGGTTACATTACCTATTCATTTCATTACATTACTCATTTAGATTCTCATGTTTTTACAAACATTTTACCACATAGATTGCATTTAGATTTCATTGCATACGTCATTTAGGTTATATTATCCATTCATAAGTAGATGACAATAATTCATTCATTTATATTATATTACACATGCATTCCATAATTCTTTGCATAGCATTGATGATTTACATCGCAATAGTTGTATAAGTGACATTACATTCATTCCCCATATAGATTACACCTACGCTAATTAATCATTCATCATAAATCATTGACATTTACATCTACTATTGCATTACATATCCATCATACATCTGCATATATAGTGTATATACACATCAAAAACATGATCACTCATCCTGCATCCATAAACATGTCAGCAACATATCATAAGCATACATATATAAGCATCCACACTACACCACAAACAGGTTAGCACAACATATCCATAATCATCATCTATGAATCACATCAAATAAATAAATAAAGTCCATAATAAAATACCCACATCATCCACCACCACAAATCATATATATGCATATAAGCTCATAAAGATGAATATGTCTATCATAATACAATGATCACCCTGAAGGGTTAGAATATGATACACAAGCCAAAATGGAGCTATCTCTCCCCTCCTATCTCTCCAGCCCCCTCCTCTGTACTTCCTCCACTTGATCCTCCTACTCCCCCTCCTCTAGGTGGCCTAAAACCCACCGATCCACTGGTCTTCTCACTTTGTGTGGGATATTGACTTTGTGTCCTGTAAGATCGTACACTCTTAGTGTACAAATTTGCTCATTGCACCGCAAGTACTTCTCTGTGGTATAGTCCCCTGTAGTAGCCTAACTCCCAAACTGCCCTCTCTACCCTATCCCTCTACTGCATCATGTCAGAGTACATCTTCCCAAGCCCTGCAGGAACCAACATCTGATAGACCACATCCCTCTCCCCTCGCAGTTGTATCACATCTGTCTCATCCCTCTATTCTCGAACCTATACCTCCACTAACTCATCATCCTATTGATGGAGAGAATCATGTAAGGCCTCAATGGTTGTCCCTATCTGTGCCTCCTCTAGCATCTGCTCAAACTCCTCCCTCTCCTCCCTCAGAGCATCTACCTTCATCCTCGTTATATGGAGGCTCTTTATCAAATCTATTATCTCCTGCTGCAACCACTCCATCTCTGCCTCCAGGCTCTCCCTCCTAGCTCTCTCTATCTATATCTCATCCTCAAGGGAGTGAAGCCTCGTTTGGGTTGTGTCTCTCTTACACTATACTCTGTCAAGATCAGCTTGTGATACTCCTTCCCTACCCTCTACCTGTGCCTCAGGAATATCCATGGGTACAACATCCTCTCCCCCACCAACCCCTCCCTCTACAACCTCTCTTGTTGGTACTGCTCTTGCTCCTCCTCTCTCACCTCGGGATCCCTCCTCCATAATACCCTAAACCTCCTCTACTATCTACCAGCACCACGCCCTGCTCCAACCACGACTCTCTCACCTGGTTTGTCATCCTCCCCACTGACTATCTGGTCTACTATCAGTTGTAGCTCATCCTCCTCCAAAACCCCAGGAATGGTAAGACGTACTGGAAAGTGTCCCTCCCACTAGCTCCTGTGTCCCCCTATCATCCCTGGATCCTCTCCTACCCCCATGTGCTCATCCTAGACCAAATATAATACTGTTTGAAAACTGGTCATGCGCTCCAATGGACTCATTGTCCGGCCCCAATATTTCACCTCTTGTGTAATCCAAGGATATAATGGTATGTCTCCCACTATGTGTTGAACCTCCTTGAGTTGTCTCACTACTCTATAGGGTTCATAATACTCAATGATGTACACTGACCTGCCAAACATCCACATCTCCACTCCTATCCAATGTAGTTGCCAATCCCCCCTCCATCTCTCACAACCCAAAAATGGCCGCCATGTAAATTGCATAAGCTCATCAAAGATCTAGTGCCAAAACCATATAGATCCTATCTAGGTGTAATGTAGTAGGCCCCTGTACCTATCTATAAATGGCCGATAGCCCCGCCTGTCCTGTACACCTAGTGGCTGAGTAACCGCAATATGCTCCCATGCCCAAATATGGAGAAGTGTCACTCCCACAGACAACCTAGCATACTCCTTATACACCACCAGATGCATATCATGATATAACTGAGCCAACATCATGGCTCCCCAGGCATACTACATGCCATCATGTACCATGAAATAAAGACACCTACTCCATCCAACAGGAAATCCATGCCCTCCGAGATCCGGTATAATTCATCCGCTCAAAAATCCACAAATCAACACTACCACATGAGGAATATGTTGAATACCCATCACCCTACCCAAATGCATCCTACTCCTATCCAGCATTAGCAGGGTCTCATACTCACAAACCTCCCAAAGGTAAAAATTTGTTGCATCTAAATGGTACTCTAGGATGACACCACAAATGGGGATCTTCCAAATCCTCCATATATCCAAAGAGTCATTGTCACCTCGCCAGTATGTAGACAGAAGGTGTTATACCTACTGTCCCAACTCTCAACTAAAGTCATCATCATCGCAGTATGATCTCAAATCTTGGCCACCTACCCATAAAATGTAACTCTAGAGAAGCTAAGATCTCCAACTCATCCAACCACAACCATTAATAAAATCCCATGGTAGCGAGCCAATGCTCCCTCGATGCTAATGGCCCCCAACTCAGCATGTATCCAACAATCCAATTCATCATTCCACATCCTTGAGTCTTATTCTACCCTTAGGTGCACCCATACCTTCAACCTATCCCAAAATTCTAAACCTATTTCTAATTTCTTCTTTCCCCAGCGCACGTGTTAATTCACTTTGCACTCGTGCTAAAACCATCGTGCTCTCGCCATTCTACAGGTGCATGCGCTAATAGACACCCCTATCCTATCCTAACCCCAACTTAGAAAATCCTCCAACGTGAGCACTCGTGCAATACCTTGAGCACCTGCGCAGTTGCGCGAGGGCACATGCTAAACACTAGTGAACCCACAAAACCCCCTTTCTTTCTACCTTTCACCTGCGAGTGCTCATGCTACCCTATAGGTGCATGCATTGAAACAGTGATTAGCGCATCCGCCTCACCTAAATTTGGCCCTAAACCAAGCCCTAATTCTACCCTAAACCTAAGAATCCAAAAAGAAAGATAGTCCTATGTACTGGTGGTCCATAGCCTGTGGGTTGTCGTACTATCGGATCCTCTCTGTGCATTGCTCATGTGTAGGAAGGCGATCCATCTCTCCTTCTCTCCTTCTAGGCTCTGATTGGCTCCAAGGCTTGTGTGTAACAATGACTCCTCATTGGGACCTTTGTGGCTTATATGGATCCCCTTGACGGCCCATTCCCTTTGCGGTCTCCTTATATTTTTTCCCTCTTTCTTGTTTAGTTATATCCTCCACCCTAATTCTTCCTTCTTCATTTTGAGAATTTTTCGTCAATTTTTTTTACAAAGAAAATTTCAAAAAAAAAATTGAGGGGGCATACACCACCCATGCTTTATGCTGGGGCATCTATTTATTTTTCTTCTATCTTTTACCCATTGCCATATTTGTTGCTGCATAAAAGAGGGGAAAAATGTAGACACTTAAAAATAATTATTTTAATTATTTTAAGTTCTTTGCATAATTAATTTATTAATTGTACCAATTCCTATTCCTCCTCAATATTAATTAAATATAATTAATGTTGTCACTATAGTCTGTTAGTTGATTTATTTAATAAATCAATCCACCTTCATTCTTCTAAAAATCCATAATATTAAGTCTTCTCAAATTCCTCCCTTTAATTAATTAATTAATCTAGGTGATTCCTACAAATCACCTTTTTCCTAATCCGTCATTAACCTAATGAATTCTTTTAGAAGCTCCCTAAACTCTATTAGCATTATTCTTCTAATTTTTAATTCCCCCCACTTATTCTCTCTCCTAGTCAAATCCTCCTACAAATCTTGTCTACCCTAATCCCACCTAATCATTCTTCTAACCCCTCTCCTAATGAGTTTCTAGTGGCTAATCATTATGATTAGCCACAAAGTCAACTCCTTGTCCCTTCCATCCAACTACCTTTCTTAAATGCTCTTTTCCTAGGTGAATGTGAGATTTTCAAAATCTCGCATTCCTCTAGGCATCCCATCCTCCAAGGAATTTTTAATTCCTCCAATCCCCATGAACATCCTTTTTGGAGAATTTTTAATTCTTCATCCCCATCCCTCAAGGAATATTTTATTCCTTGTTCTTCCCTAGGCACATTGGGAAGTCTTCCCAATGAGCCTTGAGGAGTGTGGAGACAAGAAATTCCTTTAAGGCATATCTCTTGGTCTCCACACTTGTCTTGTCATCTCCTCTTGGGCCTTGTGTGGGCTCACAAGAAATCCTGGCCCTCCATCTTGGGATAATCCTAGCCCTCCATTTATCCTCTTCTTCTTCTATAAATTGAGGAATCCATCCTCTTTTATCTCATCTCCAAGTTTAGTAAATTCATGCTGCTATTTTGTGCCCGAGGAATCATCCTCATACCCTTACTATACCAAAATTTGTATTCATCCATACTTAGCCATTTCATCCTTTGATCATCAATCCATCCTTCCTCATCCATCCATCCTATATCATTTGTGCACAATATTGGATAGCCAACCACATCATTCCTATTGGACCAATCATATCAAGCTAGGAAGAGGCGTGTTCTTGGCTTCAACAAGAGTTTGAATTGGAGGAACAAGAGAAATCTCTTAGCAAGGTATAAAGGTTGTTTCATATTTCATTATTTGGTTGTTTTATGTCTTTTATTCATTGATTCAATCTAACCTTGCAACCAAGAGTTTTCCCTTGGTTCACTTCTCTGCAGAAGCTTAACCGCTTGAGGAAATCAGATGGCAACTACATCAAATTCTACATTCAATCCTTACTGGAAGGAGAGTCCTAGATTTGATGGTACAAATTACAAAATATGGAAGGAACGAATGAAGATTCATCTTAGATGTCTTGGAGCTAAAGTTTGGGAGATAGTGGAGAAAGGTTATATACCTCATGATCCTAATTCTGGAACACCGACAACTATTGATGAACAAAAGGGAGCTGAAAATGATGTGAGATAAAAAGAAGCATTGTTAAGCACCCTATCTGATGAAAATCTATTAAATGAAATGTCATAGAGTTGGAGAATGCTAAGATGATTTGGACCAAGTTTGAAACTCTTTATGAAGGTGACCAGGCTGTGAAAATTGCAAAACTTGAAGGTTTCCAGGTAAGATATGAAAGTTTAAAAATGGAAGAAAATGAGAAGACAAGTTCTTTCATGGATAGAGTCAATGAGGTTGTCATGGGTATCAAATGTTGTGGGAGGATCAGTTAGTGAGGATGAGATAGTGTCAAAAGTTCTGAGAGTTCTACCTCTAGCTTACAAGATGAAGGCTACTGCTATCAATGAACTCCTGACCATATCAAGTACCCTTGTGACCACAGATACATTACTTGGGAAATTGACTACTTTTGAACTTGAAGAACTTGGAGATTAGAGTGTTGCTAAAACTGAGACTGCATTTAAAGCATCTACCTCTAGTAAGTAGAAGATAGATTGGAAAGAGATGTATGTTAAGGATATGGAGGAAATTGAGAAATAAGAAAGAGAACTTGAATAGATAGAAAACCTGATTGCTAGAAGAATTCCTAAAGGACCAAGTAGAAGTAAGTATGAAGGAAAAGTCCATTTTAAATGTTTTTCATGCAATAAGATTGGTCATTTTGCATCTAGATGTCTTGAAAGAGCTGCTAGGAATCATGAAAGATTTGTGAGGAATTATAAGCCTAACCCTGAATATCAGAGCAGACCTAGATTCAAAAGAAATAAGCATAAATCATGTTATTATGTTGGTGATGATGATTTTGGTATTACTGATGATGATGATGATGATGATGATGATGATGATGATGATGATGATGATGATGATGAACCTATGAGCGGATCTGGTAATGATGCCTCATCCAACAAATATTGGGTCTTTATTGCTATTAAGAATGATTCTTTGGAATCTATCATTGAAACAACACATACTGAAGAAAAGGCTTTAGATGCAAAAATTGAAGATAAGGATGAATGGGTTATAGACTATGGTTTCTCACATCACATGACTAGTGACAAAATAAATTTCTTATCATTGCAAGAATTTGATGGCGGATTGGTCTGAGTTGGAGACAATAAGGTGTGTATGATCAATGGCAAAGGAACAATATCATTGGATGGTAAGACTAATACTGATAATGTTTATTATGGTGAATGCTTAAAGCATAATCTTTTAAGTGTAGGTCAGATGGTGGATAGAGGATTTCATTTGCATTTCAAGGATGGAAAATGTAAGATCATCAATAAATCTGGATTGGATATTTCTTCCAAAACTCAGACCAAAGGTAATATCTATCATTTGAACTCTGGTGAGAAGGCTTGTTTAATTGCTCAGATTGATGAAAGTTGGTTATGGAAAAAGAGGATATCTCATGTAAATTTTGACTGCATAGTAAAGATTAGTTCAATATAGATTGTGAGAGCTTTGCCCAAGATTATTAATCCTCATAATCTGGTATGTAGAGAGTGTCAAAAGGGTAAGAAAGTTAGAGCTTCTTTCAAAAGTATACATGATAAATCTAATGAAATTATTGATATCATTCATATTGATTTATGTGGACTGGCAAGGACTAAAAGCTTTCAAGGTGATAGATATTTTATGTTACTTATTGATGACTATTCTAGAATGATGTGGGTAGCATTTTTTAAAGAAAAAATTGAATCTTTTGAGAAATTCAAAATCTTTAAAGCTATGGTTGAGACTGAGATAGGATTGAAGATAAAGTGCTTAAGATCATATCATGGCGGTGAGTTTACATCTAGTGAGTTCAACAACTTTTGTGAAAGGAATGGTATTAGGAGACAACTTTCTACACCTAGGACTCCACAACAGAATAGATTAGTGGAAAGAAAGAACAGAACAATTTTGGATGCAGCAAGGACAATGATGATAGAAGTGAAATTACCTGATATCTATTGGAGGGAAGTTGTCAATATAGTAGTATATACTTTCAACAGAGTACACATAAAAGGTGATATTGGTAAGACTCCATATGAACTATAGTTTGGTCATACTCTTACTGTTAGATATTTCAAAATTTTTGGACTCAAATGTTACATTAGAAGAGATGATGCATTAGGAAACTTTGATCCTAGAAGTGATGAAGGAATATTTTTGGGTTACTCTACTAAGAGAAAAGCATATAGATGTTATAACAAAAGATTGAATAGGATAATGAAAAGCATAAATGTCAAGGTGGATGAGCATGGCAGTAATCAGATTAGATCATTTGATTATAGATAGGAAGATGAATTTATCAAACTTGAACCGGTAATGCAAAAATTAGTTCAAAAAAGTGAACCAGTGACACTGGTAGCATCAGAAAATTCAACAGTGATAGATGGACAGCAGAATGAGTAAGCAAATCAAGAAAATTCAAAGACTCCCAGGTATGTAAAGCTAAATTATTCTAAAGATCATATTGTTGGAGATAAAAGGAAAGGTGTGATGACTAGGATAAGGTTAGTTGTTGAATAGGTATGTTTAATTTCTCAGATTGAACCTGAATCATTTATTGAAGAAAGTAAGGATGAAAATTGGATAAAAGCAATGGAAGAGGAACTAGATCACATCTTTGAGGATTATTGCAAGGCGTGCGCCCTTGGTTTCCTTGTGTTGTGCACTGTAGTACTTGGGTTTGTGACATGGCTTAACTACCTCTTATAGATTATGTTGGTTTAATGGCTCAACAAGAAACAGTCGCGTACTTCATTGTCTACAGCTGAAGCAGAATATGTTGCAGCTGCTACCAACTGTACTCAGATTTTGTGGATGAAACAAATGGTAAAGGATATAAGGGTAAGTTATGATGAGCCTATTGTTATTCATTGTGATAATACTACTTCTATTGATATGTCAAAGAATCTGGTATTTCATTCCAAATCAAAACACATTTCTATAAGGTATAATTTCTTCAAGGAAAAGGTTGAAGCAAAGGAAGTCAGATTGGTTTATGTGCCTACTAAGGAATGAATTGCAAATATTCTAATGAAACCATTTCCTAAAGACACTTTTGAATATCTCAGAGATCAGTTGGGGGTTACCAACCCTCCAAAAGAAACTTAGAGATGTAGAGATGCATCAATCCGGTGAGCTTATCAGACATACTTTTATGATCCGGGTTGATGAAGATGGTGCTACTACTCAGAGGGGAGTAATCAGCTATTTGGTTCAGTACTCTTGGATTAGTATTCATCCTTTGTCATTGATGTCAAAGGGGGAGAAGGTATTCATGTGAAAAACGGATAGATCTTTTGATGGTGTTTATTTCAGATCAATCTTTTTTCTTTTGGCAATTGTTGGCATTCCTTGGCACTTGGATGTTTTTCACTTTCAGTGTTGCCATCAATGCCAAAGGGGGATATTGTTGGCAATATGATGGATTTGGTTAAATGTTGTCATTTATGTCAACACTATATCCCAGTTTGAAACTATCCCGGTTGGTTCTATCCTGGTTAGCCTTGGTGATCTTCGTGGTTTTGGTTGTGATTCTGATCTGGTATGATTAGATCTCTGGAATCGATCTTGGATGCTTATTCTAGTGGGTTACATGCTTTCTATATTATGTTGGTTCATGATTTGGTGCTTTGGTTGTTATCGCTTTTGGTATTTGCCTTTACCGGCTTGCCTCTGCTATCCCGATTAGCTTTATCGGTATGTTGCTTTAGTGACTTGGTCAGTGGATTTTGGGTCCGGCTTATGGAATTAGTTTCATGTTGAAGGTGTTTCTTGATCATGTCATGAGAATTTGGTGACTTTGCATTGGATGGCATGTTATTATGATGGTCCTATTTGGATCCGATTAAACTTTTTGTTACTTCACTAAGGGTTTCTACCGGTTGGTGAAGCATGTTGGATTTTGGTCTTAGCGGAATTTTTGGTGGATATAATTGTTTGGTTATTTGATTTAGGTCCATGCTATGTAATGTAAATCATAATATTAGTATGGTGGTATCATGTGATATATTTTTTTTAATTATGGGTTTATGGGTTTAGGTTTTAGCCGACCTTATCAATAAGGTTGATGATTTGTATTTATAGGTGACCTATTCATGTAATTTAAAAGAGATGGTTATGGGTGGTTATGTCTGCTTTATCAGAGAAAGGATTATGTGCAAATAGAGTCATATCATTCCAGTGAAGGTTGGAAAGGTTTTGTATTGTAGAGTAGACATCACTACTTAACTGAAACTGTATCAGACATTAGTAGATGCTACTTTCACAGTTCATTTCTTTCTGGATTGTACTCCGATGTTTATGTAAATCAGTGAGACTTCCCTTTGTGATGAGCAGTACTCTCTAGGATGTTGGCCTTTCTGCAAGTGTAGACTCCATTGTAATTATTCATAATACTACTGTAGAGTATTCATATGATTATGGATAGGGTTTCACACCATGGTTTTTCCCTTTCCAGGTTTTCCTTGTCAAAATATTGGTGTTATGTGTGTTGTGCTTTCATGATATATCTTTCATTGTGTTGTGTTGTTGTACAAGGTTTATAATTAAATTAATTTTTGTACTTGTGAGTAAACCGGTTCACCCCTCCCCCCTCAGTTTACTACTGGTATCAGTGCATTCCAAGAACTTAAACTTTTTCTTCAATTCTTTCCCACATCTAGTATAACCAATAGAATTAATTAATGTAGATATAACATGAAATAACATACACAAAATAAATCTCATAATAAACACTAGATATGACATGGAAAACCCAAGAAGGGAAAAACCACAGAGAATGTTAGTTCTCAATATAGAACATCGGTTAAGGTGATTTTTACAAAGGGTGGCTCACTACAAGTGAGCTCACTACCCAAAAGAACCTCATTGCTGAAGGAAGAAGAAATAAAAATAGAATCCACTACTATAACACAATCTGTAATACTAGAACTACTTTTGGTTCCTTCTCAATAACAACAACAACACACTTCACACTTCACACATCATCAATCAAATTATTATTTTTCAGTCTCGCATATCTTCCATATCTCATACATTCAGATCGCCCACTTATTTATACTATCTTCGAGAAACATAATCTTCTAAATTGACCAAGACAAATATTTAAAATAGGTCAACACTAAACATTTTGGTGGTGGGAATGAATGAGAAGTAAACCATACCACAACACTCATCATCAATCAGATCAACACGTTGCATCCATCATAAATACTGGTCCCAAAACATGACTCATACGCTACACAAATGTCATTACTCATCCTCAAATTTTGGACCCAATCCAAACCCAAAATAGTACTACCCAACATAGCAAAAAATAGAATGAAACCAACATACTCATGAATACAATCGACCAATGCCATATTTGGTAAATAGTGAAATCTGGATTGCCATCAACATGAGGAAATAGAATATTAACTAGGACACATCTTTTGGAGAACCAAAAATTCTAGAAACATATCTTCTGGATCACCAACTCCAATATGTTGACATCAATGACAACCATCAACATCATATTTCCAACAATCTCCCCCTTTGTCATTGATGGAAACATCCATCAACAACAAACACCTAACTCTAAAAACTTACTCAATATCTCTACACATCACATCTCTACATCTCATTACATCTCTCCCCCTTTGACATTAAGGACAAAGGTGGGCATAACTCCCCCTATGAAACTCACTTCTACTCCCCCTAAGAGGAAGCACCCAAGCATTAGTCCAGCTAAGAGTATTCAAGAATATCACTAGACCAATGCACATCCAAATGTACATTAGTTCAAATTAGGAAGGGGTAATACCCCTATCTTTGTTGGAGATACTCAAAAGTATCTTTACACAATGCCTTTGTGAAGATATCTGCAATCTACTCTATTGTAGGTACATACTCAAGCTTTACTTCACTATCCAACACCTTTTCCCTCAAGAAGTGATACCGAATAGATATATACTTTATTTTGGAACGTTGCACCAGATTATTAGAAATGTTTATTGCACTAGTGTTATCACACATAATTGAGATGGGTTCATTAAACATTACACCAATATCCTTCAAAGTCTACTTCATCCATAGAATCTGTGTGCAACATGAAGATGATGCAATGTATTCTACTTCAGCTGTCGATAAAGACATAAAACCTTGCTTCTTACTTGACCAAGAAAACAACCAAGAGCCAAGAAATAATGCTCCACCTCTTGTAATTTTCTTGTCATCAACAATTCCGACCCAATCCGCATTTGTATATAAGTTGTTAGAGTGAAATCTAAATTTTTGGGATACCACAAACCAAACTCTTCTGTTCCTTTTAAATATCTGAAAATTCTTTTTACTACCACGACATGTGACTATTTTGGTTCTTGTTGAAATCCAGGCACCAAACAAACTACATACATGATATCTGATCTAGTAGCAATCAAATATAACAATCCTCCAATAATTGATCTATACCAACTTGCATTAGCTTTAGGATATTTGTCCTCTTTAGTTAACTTAAATCCGGTGGTCATAGGTATACACATCGGTTTGGATTTCTCCAACCCAAACTTCTTCAATAATCCCTTAATGTATTTAGACTGTGAAATGAAAATTCCTTTGCTATTCTAATTTACTTGCAAACCAAGAAAAAAATTTAACTGACCGATCATGGACACCTCAAATTTCTTTAGCATCTCATTGGCAAATTCTCTGCACATGCCTTCATTTCCTCTAAATATTATGTCATCAACATAATCTACAACAATTAAGATTTTACATGAATCAATTTTGAAATATAAATTGATGTTAGCAAATCCCTTCTAAAAACCTTGATCAATCAAATACTTATCTAGCCTTCCATACCAAGCTCTAGGAGGTTGTTTCAATCTATACAGTGGCTTCTTCAATCTACAAACAATGTTTGGATCGTCTTTCAACTTAAATCCTTCTGATTGTTCAATGTAAACTTCTTCTTTCAACTCTCCATTAAAAAATGTTGATTTTACATCCATCTGATAAACCTTGAAGTCCTTAAAAGCTACAAAAGCCAAAAACATCCTAATAGCCTCAATTCAAGCAACAAGCACATATGTTTCTTCAAAGTTTATTCCTTCAACCTATGTGTAATTTTTACAAACCAACCTTGCTTCGTTTCTCACAACTTTTCCAGATTCATCCATCTTGTTCCAGAATACCCATTTTGTTCCAATTACATTCTTGTCTACTGGTCTATGAACTAATTCCCATGTCTAATTCTTCTCAATTTGATCTAGCTCTTCTCTCATTACCTTTATTCAATTTTGATCATTGCATGCTTCTTCTACTGATTTTGATTCAATCTCAGATAGTAAACATAATAAAAATTTCTCGAGGAACTTCTTGTATAGTTCAATTCATCCTTTCTACTACACCTTTTGATGTGGTGTCCTAGGGGAAAACAGTTTCCTTTTAATACCATGTTTCTCACAGAAATTGTTAAACTCATCATAAGTAAATTCTCCTCCTCTGTCAAACCTCAAACATTTAATCTTTCTATCAACTTCATTTTCAACTCTAGCCTTGAATATCTTGATTTTTTGTAATTTTTCTAACTTCTCTCTTAAAAATGCAACCCATGACATTCTAGAATAATCATCAATTAACAACATGAAATACTTCTCACCTTGTATACTCCTTGTTAGGGTAGGACCACATAAATCTATGTGCACTAAATCCAATAATCCGGTGGACGACTACTCCTTTCCTCTATATGTTTCTTTCATCTACTTTCAAACTTGACATTGTTTGCAAATATTGCTATTCGGTTTGGTCAGCCTTGGTAAGTCTCTCATTGTACTTGTTGAACTAATCTTTATGAAATTATCAAAGTTGATATGATAAATCCTCTGGTGCTAGAGCTAGCTATAATTGATCTGAGATAACAAACAATGTCTTGTAGCTCCTTCTAGCAAATACATATTTCCACCAGTCCTTTTCCCTATTGCAATAATAATTTTGGATCGCATAACCACCATCCTAAAAAACAACATTTTAACCATTTTTGCATATTTTCTCAACACTCAAGAGATTATGATGCAAACCCTTCACATAGTAAATATTTTTAGTATTATGTTTTCCATCAAAAGAAAGAGAACCGATTCCCACAATTTGTGTTGGCTAATCATCTCCAAACCTAATAGATCCTCCATCATACTTTTTAAGTTTTACAAACTTATTTTTATCACCAGTCATATGATTTGAGCATCCACTATCAATCACCCATTTATTTCTATCTCTCCTAGCATGTAAGGAAGTAGCAATAGTCTTAGGAATATCAATCTTACATACATCCTTTTCTACCAAAAACAAATGATCACCATCTTCATGGTTTGATTCATCATCTGAAATGCTAGCATCATCTTTAACATCTAGTAGGCTCTCTTGTTAAAATTCTTGTTACCTTCTCTAAACTTTTTTCTTAATCCTTTTTCCGTTCATCTAGTAGCTATATGACCAATCTTTCCACATCTAAAGCATTTAAGTGGTAACATACCTTTTTATTTGTCGATGCCTTTCTTCAATTTCCTTATAAAGTTTTCTTCAATCTCATATGAAATTTCATCTTTTAGATCCTCCTCAGAGGCTTTAAAGGAAGATTTAGATTTAGCATTATCTTTTCCAAACTTCCTTATCTCAACTGCAGACAAGGTGTCATATAGTTGTTCCCTAGTAGACTTCTTCATATCATAAGTTTCTTCAATAGCAGAGATCTTATCACTGTAGCTTTCTAGTAGAGACATCAAAATATTCTCAATTATGGCTTCATCTATCAAGGTGCTACCAAGTTCTCTGATTTCATTTACTGCACTGTCAACCTTATGAAAATAGCTTGTTATATCTTCTCCTTCTTCCATTTTCAAGTTCTCATATATGTGCTTAGCTATTAGCTTCTTTGATAATTTGACTATGTCATTTCCTTCATAGATATCTCTCAACTTTTCTGAAAATTCATAAGCAGTGCTCAATGAAATAACCTTTGTCAATTCAGCTTTGATAAAGCACTAAAGATAGCATACCTTTCCTTTTCATTATCTTCATATGCTTGAATCTCATCTGGAATGGTAAAACCATTTTCTGTTTGTACATACTTATTTTCCACAACTTTCCAAGTGTTGTAGCCCAAGGAAATCAGGTAACCTCTCATCTTCACTTTCCAGAAGCTATAGTCAAATCCTTCAAAAATAGGAATGGTTAGTTTATGTGTCATTGGATCGAGATCTACCTCAAGTTATTAAGCTCTTTTCCAAGGAATCAAAGCTTTGATACCAATTGTAAATAGCCAAGCAACTAAGAGGGGGGTGAATCAGTTGACAACTTAAACTTTTTCCTCAATTCTTTCACACATCTAAAATAACCAATAAAATTAATTAATGTAGATATAATTGTTACCTATTTTCACTACCAGCTCAATCAGGTAGAGTTGTGATGTTTTACATAGCACATAAGAAGGTGCATTTTTATTCTACTAGATTGCATTCATGATTATTTGAAAAGAAAGACAAAAGATTGCTATAATCAATTTCATAGCAGAAAGATGCAGGAGATATTAGACCAATATGCCTCGAAAGGAGAAACAAGTGCTAAGTATGAAAAGAATACATGTTTTTTGTCTAACTTGTTTGCTTCATGTGCAGATACAGGAAAGGTAAAATATAGCATGTGGGTTAAAACGTGGCTCCCACGAGGATTGAGCCCAGCATGCTAATGGAGATGAATGTTACAAAGATAGATAGATCACATAAATGTTCATGCCTTATTGCACTTTCAAGAATGGCAGAGGCTCAGAAACCTTTAGGTAAAAGCAAACTGTAGGGGTTGCGTGATAGAAGAAAGGACTCGGAGGGTTTTCAAGAAAGGAAGAAGTTATCGGGTATTGGGAGCAAATTGTTCTCGCAATGTCGATGACCTGATGGGAATGTGCTAGCAAAGGAAGATGTTATCTGGTATCAGGAGGAGATTGGTTTTGTTATCCTGATGACACGATGACAAGTTACAAGTGAAGGAGGTAAACATCAGTGGTGACATCGGTCATCGGAATAGCAGATTGTGATGCTACCCGATGACCCGATGGAAAGGCCCAAGAATAAACATTTGTCCCACATTGGTCGCAAGGGGGAGCATTTCAGTTTTTAAAGGAAAAGCTACATATATCCTAAGTGTCAAATTTTATAGGCTTTTGACAAGGAGTAGTTCAGTGTTTGTGGGTCCCCTACGTGTGCATGCATCTCAAAGCGACCAAATTCCTTCTCAAATTTGTGTTGTTAAAGCATTATGTGTGAGTTATTAGAGTGATTTTTATAGAATCCTTCTTTTCATCTTATTGCCTCAATGTTATGATCATATGCAGCATGTTATAGTGTAGGTCAGTGAATGTGTTGTTACTTTTAATGTTTGAAGTTGTGAAAATATCAGTGTTTTCCTCCTGCAAACATATAAAGTTTAAACCTTTCATATGAATCATTTTTGCAAGAATGCATATTTGAGTTGTGAGATTACAAAGCTTCATTATCTAAGTATTTTGTGAGGTTTGTAAGCATTTGCAAGTCAGTTTCAGTCATTGGTGGATCACCTTTTTATCTATAGTTTTATTTTATGCATATCCTTCTACCTCTTTTCCAGTCAAGAAGTCATTAGTTTTTAGGTGATCAAATAGGAAGTTGGCCTATAATCCGGAGGTCTTCTCTCATAATAGGATACCCACAGCCTGAGAGCAGTCCAATGTGTCACTGGATTGTAGGAAATTCAAGCTTGCATCGGGTGCAAATCCATGTGACAATAGTTTTTGGCACACCTAGTGGGACTGTTGGACTTTATAGTTCATAGAAGGCCACCATATGTTGTCTTGGTGTGTGAAGCAGAAAATTATTTTTCACACCTGGTGACTCAAATCTTTGTTATTTTAGCAGTCCAACCTTCCTAGCTTATGAGAAAACACTAGACTAGGCAAAGTGCAGCCTTAGTCAATCATACCCAGCTATCACCCCCAAAAAGGAGAGCTAGGGTAGTTAACAAAGTTCCAAATCCAACAATTGGTGTGCTTCCTGTTAATTCCAATTCTTACCCTATTGTTATAGCTTATAACAATCTACTATTTCAAATTTCTTCCAGACATAATACACCAAATATGGCTCTTAATCACCCCTCTAGGGTTCATCCATTTGTGCCTTTTAATCAAGGCGGTCCTTTAAATTTGGTTCAACATGATGACATACTAGCTGCAACACTTAAGAGTTTGCCATTTTTCACAAGAGAGGATCAAACAATAGCTATTGAACATATTAGAGATGTGGCTTCCTTGTGTGGAGTTCATCATATTGTTGTAGAAAATGTTGCTTTGAGGCTTTTGGCAGCCTCTTTCAAAGGGAAATCCCTTTAGTGGTTCAGGGGCTTGCTTGTGAAGTTTGAGCTAAATAGATATGTGGGATGAGTTGGGACAACTTTTAAATCGGCATTTTGAAGACAAGTTAGATCATCTTTCATTGGTGGAGCAGCTCACTACCATCAAAAGAGCTCCACATGAGCATATGAAGGATTTCAACTACCGGTTTCAAAGGACTTGGAATCGGATTCCAGCATCGGTAAAACCTTCTAATGATTATGCTTTTTTGTTTTACCTACAAGCTTTGAATAGTGATATTGCACTCATGATACAGTCTATGGGAGGAAATACTTTACCAGTAGCATTCGATGTTGCTATTAGGGCTAAGAATAGTCTTATTCAAGCAGGGAAGATAGCACCTAGGCCTCCCATGCCAATTTTTGCTGATATACAACCCATTATCCTCTTAGTTCCACCTGTTATAGTTGTTGTACCTTCATTTTTAGCATATAATATTCAAGTTACAACTCAAGAGCATGTTGTCCCTAGTCATTTGTAGGAGATAATAAGTATTAAGGAGCAAAATGCTAACCTACAGAAGACTTTGCAAAATTTGGGTAATGAGTTGGTTAATATCAAGAATGCCCAAACTCAACCACCTTACCAAATTCCTTTCCAAG
This sequence comes from Cryptomeria japonica, assembly GCF_030272615.1. Lineage (NCBI taxonomy): Eukaryota > Viridiplantae > Streptophyta > Pinopsida > Cupressales > Cupressaceae > Cryptomeria > Cryptomeria japonica. The sequence continues at coordinate 31,263,953 of NC_081415.1, read as the reverse complement.
CTCCCTACCAAGCCTCATACCAGCCAAACTCTCAAGGTCAAAGAAGGAATTTTAACCAAAGGCCTTTTTAACAGTATAATTCTAATACACCCAATTTCTCAAGGGATCTTGTTCCAGTCCAAAACAACTTGGTAGTTGACTATGAGTGGTGTTTACCTTGCAACCAGCCACATAACCAATCTATATGCTCCAATGGCATGTTAAATCAGGCATGGATGGTGCAAAATAGTGATGTTGTTCCAAGAAATTAGTCTTGGGACGTTAATGAACAATAATCTACACCCATGGAACAAGGTAGTCCTGATGTTACTTTGATGAATTGGCAAGGTGAGGAGTTTTGTGGCATTAATCAACCTCAAAATTAGTCATATATCCCTATAGCAGCCAACACAAGATCCAAGAAAAGGGTTGTCGATATGGGGCAACATACTGATAAGAATAATAATCAGACTTTCTCAAGTACCCAAGCTCAGGTAGGGTCTTTCTCTGCTCAAGATACACAGATTCTTTAGAGATCACAGCCTGTGGTGACCAAAGATCAGCCAAAAAGCCAACCTCAGCCAACACAAGTGCAAAAGGACATTGTTGTTGATGAATAATGGTGAACAGCTAGTACCAAACTGATACTAAGAGGGGGGGTGAATCAATACAGACAAAAACTTTCCCTGAACCAGTTTGAATGCAAAGACTGCACTTAACTGGTAAATAGTAACACCGATCCAAAAAAAAGTACTACCCGTAAAACCAAGAATGACTATGACAAGCATAAACTGGTTATCACTTAGATCTTCACCACACCTAACATCTCCTTTCCACTTCACTCATATGCATAAATAGGTAATACATTAGAAATCTAAAGACTACTAGTTCAACATGCATTACCACTTGATAGAAAATATTAAAGCATCACATGAAAAGCATCACACATGACACACTGATTTTTCACATGGAAACCCAACTGGGAAAAACCACGGTGGGGATGAATACCCACAAGTTGTTCTTTGAACTCTTTTGAAGTCCGCTCTATTAGGAGCCTTGTCCGGTTAAAGACTTTTACAATAGGTTTTGCTAGGAACCAATCCTGCTAGGGATCACCCGATTAAGGGATGGCTAAATACCCGGTTAAAGGTTAGAACCCTGTTAAAGGTTACCTCGCAAGAGGATTTGAAGAACTCATTGAATTGAGTCACCTTGTTAAAGGATTTACACAAAATCTTATTAAAGCTACCCGGTTAAGGGATTTTTCAACTGTTGAAATGGTTAGAAGTCAACAGGTAATACACTGATCTGATAACAGCACTCAATGCCAAGGAAGATCCTATTTAGTTCATTTTCTTCTGCAATCACACTCTATAGGTATCAACACACTTCTTCAGTCTGGCAAGAATCAAGTATCTCTTCACTTGGATACTTCCATAACATTTTCCAACAACTTCAAAATGAAAAACATCATCGACCTTATAGGAAACAAATAGGTTGGTACCATAAACCCTAAACTCTAAACATTTAGGTTTAACAATTTAGTCAGTTCAATCCAGACCATTAATCACATTGTATTGAATACAACAGTCTTGAACAGATCTCAAGATGTTCTCCAACGTTCATTCTTTGCCACTTCAAGAAGTTGACAACCCATCACGCGTTCTCCATCATTTATAGAGACTTCGCACATTCCCGGGGCAAATAGGATCAATCTCCATGCAAGATCCTCAAGGAAATCCTTCACGCGCACAAGGCTGACGTGGCAACACTATCTAGTCTTCATTACAATGCTAACTCATCACAAAATGTCATAGGTTGAATCGCACAAGCTTGGAATGCATCAACTAGAAACCCTGAAGCTGAGACTACCAACCGATAGTCATGCCAAATGAAACCCTAATACAAAACTTCCCATATACCGGTTCTCATTCCAACATATCAGTTCACCTTGAACAAACATACTGGTTCATACTTCAGCATATTGAAATCAATGACAACATACAATATCATCATGTCATCAAGCTCTGCACATATGCCAACAATCTCCCCCTTTGCAATTGATGGTAATATACAAAGATATTTATCTGCTTTGCATCTTTTTCTCCCCAATACTACAGATATATTCTCTGCTTCACATCTTCTCCCCCTTTGACAACAATGCCAAAGTGGAGGCACAAACAGCTATGTCCCACTATGTTTCTCCCCCTAAGGAGTAGCATCCTTCAACACACCAATCATGAAAAAGATCTATCAATGCAATACCTGACTGATGTGGAGCACACACCTTTAGTTCACCTCTTGAAGGGGAAGCACCCCTAATTCACCTCTCAAATAGGTAAATGTAGCCTTCGATAGAGGCTTGGTGAATATGTCTGCTAATTGTTCCTTACTGGGAACATGTTCCAGTACAACCTCTTTGTTCTGAACCTTTTCCCTCAAGAAATGATACTTGAGCTCGAAGTGCTTGGTTCTAGCATGTAAAACTGGATTCTTGGAAATGTTGATTGCACTTGTGTTGTCACAAAATATACTTACCGGTTCAGATATAGGAACTTTGAAGCCACTCAATACATGCTTCATCCAAATTGTCTGGGTGCAGTTCATAAATGTTGCAACATATTCCGCTTCTGTAGTAGACTAAGAGATACAACTCTTCTTCTTACTCATCCATGAGACTAATCTACCACCAAGAAAGAGTGCACCACCGATTGTGCTTTTCTGGTCGTCCACATTACCAGCCCAATTAGCATCTGTAAACACTTTAAGGTTGAAATCATTGCTGTAGGGATACCATAATCCATAGTCAATAGTTCCCTTTAGATATCTCAGAATCTGCTTGACTGCTACCAAGTGGGATTCCCTTGGACTTTTCTGGAACCGTACAACAATGCCTACTGCATGTGCAATGTCTAGTCTAATATGTACTACATAGTGCAATTTACCAATCATTGATCAGTATTCCCTCTCATTCACCAACGTTGAGTCATCCTCCTTGGATAGTTTACAACCGGTAACCATCGGTGTACCAACCGGTTTGTTATCTTCCATCGCAAAGGTTTTCAACACCTCTTTGACATACTTGGACTGAGTGACAAAGATTCCATCTTTCATTTGTTGAATCTGTAGCCCAATGAAGAACTTAATCTCCCCTATAAGTGGCATCTCAAATTCTTTTTTCATCTCATTTGCAAAATCATGACTCATCTTGTCATCTCCCCCAAATATTATGTCATCAACAAATACCTCACAGATTAGAATCTGATCTCCTTCTGACTTCAAATAGATATTGCTATCTTCACTTTCTCTCTCAATTCCAATCTTCACAAGATGGGGGTGTAAGCATTCATACCATGCTCTAAGTGCTTGCTTCAATCCATACAAGGCTTTGTGTAGCCTACACACCATGTCACTATCTTCTGATAGGGAAAACCCATCTGGTTACTCTATATACACCTCCTCTTCAAGTATTCCATTCAGGAATGTAGATTTTATATCCATTTGATATACTTTGAATCTCTTGAAAGCTGCATATGCAAGAAGCATACAAACTCCTTCCAATCTGGCTACTCGAGCAAAGGTTTCTCCATAGTGATATCCTTCTTCTTGAGCATATCCTTTACACACCAGTCTAGCTTTGTTTCTTACCATTGTGCCATCTTCATTCAGCTTATTTCTGAAAAACCATTTGGTGCCTATGACATTTTTATGCTCAGGTCTGGGTACCAAAGACCATGTACCATTCTTTTCTATCTGGTCAAGTTCCTCTTCCATTGCCTTTATCCAATCTTCATCTTTATGTGCCTCTTTAAATGTTTTAGGCTCAAAAAAAATTATAAGATATATTAACTCTCTTTAATGTATGTTTATTTTGCATTTTATAGGCATTGTCAAGGGATCAAATGTCCCAGATTGATAATGTCATGCTCTCGGCCATCGATTTTGGCCTAGAAAGCTATGTGGTATCATATTGTCCACACCTATTATTTATGTATTCTTTTGATTGAATATGAAAGTCATTTAAATTTAGATTTGTTAAATTATATTTAATATTATCTACTAATATATCTTGTGTTCATTTTTATTTTTTAGGGTACCCCACGCGTGTCTAGCAAACCTCCTGGGTGAAAGAAACCCTTGAGGACGCCTAAACGTCAAAAGGTAATTAAACACATTTTTAATTGACACAATTGCTTGAAAATATTGAAATTGGAACTTGTAGATTTCTTAGTCTTTTTTGTCTCTTTTATATACAACGGCAATAGGGCTTTGTAGAATTGATGAATGTGCCTGATACACCAGAGGATCAAGAGAGGGAAGATCCAATAAATGTGCATTGTGTTCATTATTGTGTATTTTGTTGATATTGATATTGATGTTTAGTACATACACAATTTGTTCATTATGTTCATTATTGTTCATTTTGATATATATAAATGTTGATTTATAATTGATATAGTTAATTTTTGCTCAAACAAAGACATACAATTTATTATGTGAGCAATATATCCAAAGTGATCAACTAAATAAATCTAAATGACAACAAACAAGATTACATAATTGTAATAAAAGAGCCTCCAACACACAATCATTAAAATTTGTCTCTGCCTAAAAGAGTAGTTGCAAGCTAGGTATTGCCAAAACCAGTGGCTTGCTAATCAATTACTTTAGCTAAACAAATGTTTTTTGTTGAATTCTACCCCATATAAAAGACTTAACAATTGCCATCAAGGAATATGAAGCACTGCAACTATGGAATATGATTTGATAATCTTTCTCAGATATTGAACTACCCCTAGTAAACTCCATGTCTCAATCACAATGAAATTCTTGGATCACTTCAAAATAGCTTCCACTTTTACTAAATTTATAACAATAGATGGATCTTTGTCTAATAAATTTTGATCTCAGCTACTCCATAGACTTGGCTAATCTTTGATCTCAAACTTAAACAACTATTCGGTGTATTTGGTGACTACCATTTATAAAGTTAAATGAAAATTTTCCTATGTAATCATCAATATGAATATAAACAACAAAAAACTATTTTCTACAATCATGGGTTAAACTCTATTATTTACTCTATATATCTTTATGCTGGATTTTTCAAAAAATCTTGTACTTATGGTTTGCTGATTTTTTTCCCCAAATGATTTTTGTTGCTATGATATAAAAAATTACAATTGTGGAATATAATTTGATAAGCTTTCTAAAATATTGAATTAACCCTACAAAACTCCTTGCATCAATCACAATAAAATTCAATGGTAATGATCACATTTGATCCATGGTAATGATCACTGGATGCTTTTCATCCATTTCCTTTATATTTGTCAATGTGAGTGGTGCGGGAGCACCTTCATGCTCACAATGGTCAGATTTTGTTTTTTGTCTTGTTTTGTGGCATTTCATCTAAATAAGGTCATTTGGGACCATTAATGATCATTTGGAGTCATTTGTGAAAGTTTGGGGTCATTTGGATAAAAGATGTTAAAGTTGCTTAGTTGTTGTCAAAGTAGTCAAAGTTGTCAAAGTTTGGGGTTGGATGATGGAAACCACTTGTGTGGTCATAAATAGGCATCTTCAACATGACCCAAGGGTTGAAAAACTTTGTATTGAAGTTTTGAATAAAGTAGGAATCAATTTGGAGATTATTTCTATGTGTTTTCCTACAATATTGTTGCTCTTTCAAATTGTGTGGATTGTACGGAACAAATAAAGACCTGAGACTTGTTGTAAATGTTAGATATGTGAATCTAGTTTTATTTGTAGTTGGTTTCATCAATTTTCACCCAATAATTTAAGAGATATTGCAATTTCTTTAAAAATTGTGTGAAAACCGTCAAATGCATGTTGCAAGATAGGCTAAATTTGATTTCGTTCATCGTGCTCATGAACGAATAGCATGAGCATGTCTGGGTGGGCAATTTTATGGTAGGCATGCTCCTGTTGTGTCTCTCAGCTCGCGGGAGCGTCCAAAGCCATACCCTACTAGCACGATATCTCAAGTGCCCTAAGTCCAAAAAATTGTCAAACTTTGACGGACTATTTCTCACAATCCAGCATGCATACGACTGATGTGTTTGAACCTATAGGTTCATGTGAGGCCCGTCTACAATGACCTATCTTGATTTTTGAAGACTTGGAGTCATTTTCACATGGTAGCATTTTTTCAGTTGGTGCAAAAACCGTCAGATGCATGCAATGCAAGGTTGCAAGGTAGGCTAAATTTGATTTCGTTCATCGTGGGCATGAACAAGCAACACTAGCACATCCAGGTGGGCAATTTTTTGGTAAGAATTCTCCTATTGTGCCTTCCAACTTGCTAGAATGTCTAGAGCCATACCCTGCTGACTCGATCTCTCAAGTGCCCTAAGCCTAAAAAATTGTCAAACTTTGACGGATTGTTTCTCGCAATCTAGGATGCATATGATTGATCTATTTGAACCTATAGGGTCATGTGAGGCCCATCTACAATAAACTATCTCATTTTTTGAAGACTCGGAGTCATTTTCACATCGTAGCATTTTTTTCAATTGGTGCAAAAACCGTCAGATGCATGTAAGGAAAGGTTGCAAGATAGGCTAAATTTGATTTCGTTCATCGTGGGAATGAACCAACAACACAAGCGCATCTGAGAGGGAGGTTTATGGTAGGCATTCTCTTGTTGTGTCTCCTAGCTCGCTGGAATATCTAGAGCCATACCATACCGACGTGATCTCTCAAGTGCCCTAAGTCCAAAAAAATGTCAAACTTTGACGGACTATTTCTCGCAATCTAGGACACATATGATTGATATGTTTGAACCTATAGGGTCATGTGAGACCCATCTACAATGACCTATCTCAGATTTTGAAGACTAGGAGCCATTTTCACATGGTAACATTTTTCAATTGGTGCAAAAACCATCAGATTCATGCAATGCAAGGTTGTAAGATAGGCTAAATTTGATTTTATTAATCATGGGCACAAACCAATAGCATGAGCACATTCAGGTGGGTAGTTTTATGTTAGGCATACTCCCGTTGTGCCTCCTAACTTGCTAGAACATCCAGAGCCAAACCCTACCAACACAATCTCTCAAGTGCCCTATCCAAAAAATTGTCAAACTTTGATGGATTGTTTATCACAATCCAAGATGCATAAGAATGATCTATTTGAACCTATAGGGTCATGTGAGGTCCATCTACAATGACCTATCTCAGTTTTTGAAGACTCAAAGCCATTTTCACATGGTAGCATTTTTTCAATTGGTGCAAAAACCGTCAAATGCATGCAATGCAAGGTTGCAAGATAGGCTAAATTTGGTTCCATTCATCATGGGCACGAATGAGCATCATGAGCACATTTGGGTGGGAAGGTTTATGATAAGAATGCTCTTGTTGTGCCTCCCAACTCGTTGGAACATCCAGAGCCATACCCGATTGGCGCAATCTCTCAAGTGCCCTAAGTCTAAAAAATTGTCAAACTTTGACAAACTATTTCTCACAATCCAGGATGCATACAATTGATCTATTTGAACCTATAGGGTCATGTGAGGCCCATCTACAATGACCTATCTTGGTTTTTAAAGACTCGGAGCCATTTTCACATGGTAGCATTTTTTCAATTGGTGCAAAAATCATCATATGCATGCAATGCAAGGTTGCAAGATAGGCTAAATTTGATTTCATATAGGCTAATTTGATTTCATTCATCATGAGCACCAACCAGTACCACAAGTGCATTTGGGTGGACACGTTTACGGTAGGCATTCTCTTGTTGTGCCTCCCATCTCGCTAGAATGTCCAAAGCCATACCCTATCGGCGCAATCTCTCAAGTGCCCTAAGTCCAAAAAATTGTCAAACTTTGACAGACTGTTTCTCACAATCCGACATCCATACGATTTATCTATTTGAACCTATAAGGTCATGTGAGGCTCGTCTACAATGACCTATCTTGGTTTTGAAGACTCGGAGTCATTTTCACATTGTAGCATTTTTCAGTTGGTGCAAAAATCATCTTATGCATGCAATGCAAGGTTGCAAGATAGGCTAAATTTGATTACATTCATCGTGGACACAATCAAGTAGCACGAGCATGTCCGGGTTGGTATGTTTATGGTAGGCATGCTCCTGTTGTGCCTCCCAACTCGCTAGAATGTCTAGAGCCATACCCTACCGGCACAATCTCTCAGGTGCCCTAAGTCCAAAAAATTGTCAATAACCAACGGCCATAACTACCATTTGAATCTCATCTAACACTAAACCACCCTCAATGCACTTTTTGCAAAAAAATTGCATTGACAACTTTTTGTCAATATTGACAACTTTTACTCAACTTGACTCCAAACCCAAAATAGGACCTTTATGACTTTAAAACATCATGAACACATTCAAATAGGCCCAAATACCCTTCATACATGATGAAATACCCCATTTGATGCCTTTGACACACTTCCACCCTATGATGAAAATTTTGACAACAATGAGATAATCTTGACTACAAATTGGACTCAAACATTACAAATTCATAGTACAACACATATGATGATAAATATCATAATGCATGGAAAATTCAATATGCATCCTACAACAACATGTGGTGTGTACATGATTAATCTTAACATAAAAAGGTTTTTCCATTCCAAAATTCTTTGACTAATTCTTATTTGAGGAAACTTTTGAAGGAATCTTTCATAAAATTTTGTTTGAGTCATATCCAAATAGTGTTTGGCATGTGGTTCATGATTTCTAGATCCAATTCGTCTTCTAACAACATCTCTTTGGTTGGGTGAAACCCTTGTTTTGTCATGCCAAGAAAGTTCAATTAATATTTTTAGTGCATCAACAACAACCTTGTCTTTGCATGGTAGCCTACCTGAGAACGCCCAAAGAGAATTATTGTTAGGATCCTCTATTTTCTCCCACCTCTCCAATGCTTTACGTAATGTTGTTCTACTTATCTTTAATGACTGACTTTTTTTTCTTATCAAATGATCTTATTTTATTTTATTGCTCATTATGGTTGATGTAATAACACATCGAGTAACATTAGAATCTTTAGTACGTGATTTTGAACCAATAGCTTGATATGCATCAAATAGATTTCTCACAATAGTTTTTTCACTATTACTTTTGGATGATCTTAGGCCTAGAATTTTCATTGTCTCTCTAAAATTCAAATTTTTAATCATTTCAACAATTAATTGGCATCTTGCAATTTGATTTAAGTTTTCAAAATAGTGTTTTCATATTCTTTTAGTCATTCTTCTACAAGTTCATTTGTGCAATTTATCGGGCATTGGCTTCAAAGTATTCTCATTGATGTCAATTAGATACTTTGGTTTCCTGCGAATAATTCTAGGAGGTGTTAACATTGGTGCATTACATGTATTAGGTACATTCATCACATCAAATTGATTGATTATTCATTGTGGTCTCTTCTTCAATTGCATTAGGTTCATTTGGTAAATCAAATATTGTCGGTGCATCTTCATCATTTGTTTGATTATTGATTGTGATTTCTTCTTCAATTGCATTAGGTTCATTCGGTAAATCAAATGTTGTTGGTGCATCTTCATTGTTTTTTTTATTATTGATTGTGATTTCTTCTTCAATTGTATTAGGTTCATTTGGTACATCTAATTGAGATGTTGTAGATGACATACCTTCTTGTCCCATTGTTCTTAGTTCACGTAATTTCTTCATGCGCTATCTTTGTCTTTCATTTTTGGCCTCTCGTTGTTCAGTTGTTCCTCGCTTGTTCTTTCCCATCGTTAATAATGGTTTTCCTAAATAGAATCATTTTGCACATATATGTTACAAAAACATACAATCAAATGACCATAAAAATGAGTATTATCATTATTTTTAATAATCAAAACTATTAAATAATCACAATAACATTGACCAAACTAATTAGAAAAACAATTCAATCATTTGAAATCATGTAAAACAATATTTTCACTTACTCTGATATACAAAATTGTCACGGAATCGCAGTATCAATTGTAGTGGGACCTTCAACGACTTCAAAAACTCCTTTTGTGACCGTTGAGGTCATTGAGAAAATAAAAATGTGTGCAAGAAACATGTATGAGTTACGTTTAGTTAACCTGTATGCATATTTAGTCCCTAAAAATACCCCAACAAGCCAACATTCATAATTCTCATAACCATACACACTTCTTATGTTAAAAACCCGTACATGTTACTTATAGTAAAGAAAGGGTGAAGGAAAAGGGAGAGGGAGAGAGAGAGAGAGAGAGAGAGAGAGAGAGAGAGAGAGAGAGAGAGGGAACTAGAGTTGGGGAGAGAGGGAGAGAGAGAGGGAGAGGATGGGAAAGGAAGGGAGATAGAGGGGGAGGGAGAGAGAAAGAGTGGGGAGGGAGGGAGAGAAGAGAGAGAGAGAGAGAGAGAGAGAGAGAGAGAGAGAGAGAGAGAGAGAGAGAGAGAGAGAGAGAGAGAGAGAGAGAGAGAGAGAGAGAAAGAGTGGGGAGGGAGAGAAGAAGAGAGAGACACACACACACATAAAGAAAGAGAGAGTTGGGGTATGGAGGAAGGGAGAGAGGGGGAGCATATTGGTTTATTATTTTCATCATTGAACCTCATGCTCGCGCTCAGGGGATGATCTAAACTTATTTTTGTAAGCAATATTGGCACTTCTTTTTATATTGTAATAATGGTTCATCTTGCCCCTCAGGACACCATATGACCCCTTAGGACACCATATGACCTCTTAGGACACCATACGACGCCTTAGGACACCATACCATGTAAGGGGTTGTATGGTGTGCTAAGGGTCCAAGTGATCTAAACTTATTTTTGTAAGCAATATTGGCATTGCTTTTTATATTGTAATAATGGTTCATCTTGCCCCCTTCGGACACCATATGACCCCTTAGGATATCATAAGGTCCTACTTGGGGTCATATGGTTTGCTAAAGGGTCATATGGTGTCGTTAGGGGTCGTATGGAGTGCTAAGGGTCCAGGTGATCTCAACTTATTTTTGTAAGTAGTATTGGTACTGTTTTTTTATATTGTAATAATGGTTCATCTTTCCCCCTCAAGACACCATATGACCCCTTAGGACACTATACGACCCCTTAGGATATCGTATGGTCCTACTTGTGGTCATATGGTGTGCTAAGGGGTCATATGGTGTCATTAGGGGTCATGTGGGGTCCTAAGAGGTTGTATAGTGTGCTAAGGGCTTGGGTGATCTAAACTTATTTTTTTAAGAAGTATTGGCACTATTTTTATATTGTAATAATGGTTCATCTTTCCCCCTCAAGACACCATATGACCCCTTAGGACACCATACGACCCCTTAGGATATCATATGGTCCTAAGGGGTCATGTGGCATGGTAAGGGGTCATATGGCATGGTAAGGGGTCATATGGTCTCTTTAGGGGTCTTGTGGGGTCCTAATGGGGCCACACATGTTAGAACACCATATGACCCCTTAGGACACCATATGACCCTTAGGACATCGTATGATTCTAAGGGGTCATGTGGTGTGCTAAGTGGTCTTATGGTGTCGTTAGGGATTATGTGGGGTCCTAATGGGGCCACACATGTGTTGCAACACCATATAACCCCTTAGGACACCATATGACCCCTTAGGACATCATATGCTCGTAAGTAGTCAGTGGTGTGCTAAGGGGTCACATGATGTCATTAGGGGTCATGTGGGGTCCTAATTGGGCCACACATGTGTTACAACACCATATGACCCCTTAGGATATCATATGGTCCTAAGGGGTCATGTGGCATGCTAAGGGGTCATATGGTGTCTTTAGGGATCTTGTGGGGTCCTAATGGGGCTAGACATGTGTTAGAACACCATATGACCCCTTAGGACACCATACGAACCCTTAGGACATTGTATGGTCCTAAGGGGTCATGTGGTGTCGTTAGGGATTGTGTGGGGTCCTAATGGGGCCACACATGTTACAACACCATATAACCCCTTAGGACACCATATGACCCCTTAAGACATCATATGTTTGTAAGTGGTTAGTGATGTGCTAAGGGGTCACATGATGTCGTTAGGGGTCATGTGGGGTCCTAATTGGGCCACACATGTGTTAGAACACCATATGACCCCTTAGGACACCATATGACCCCTTAGGACATCATATGCTCCTAAGGGGTCATGTGGTGTGCTAAGGGGTCATATGATGTCGTTAGGGGTAATGTGGATTCCTAATGATGTCACACATGTGTTACAACACCATATGACCCGTTAGGACATCATATGCTCCTAAGGGGTCATGTGGTGTGTTAAGGGGTCATATGGTGTCATTAGGGGTAATGTGGATTCCTAATGATGTCACACGTGTTACAACACCATATGACCCGTTAGGACATCATATGCTCCTAAGGGGTCATGTGGTGTGCTAAGGGGTCATATGATGTTGTTAAGGGTCGTGTGGGGTCCTAATTGGGCCACACATCTATTACAACACCAAATGACCCCTTAGGATAACATACATGGTTCTAAGGGGTCATATGGTGTCATTGGGGGTCATGCAGGGTCCTAATGAGGCCGCACATGTATTAGAACATCATATGACCCCTTAGGACATCATATGGTCTTAAAGGGTCATATGGTGTGCTAAGGAACCTTATATGATGTCATTAGGAGTTATGTAGGGTCCTAAGGGAGGGAGGGAGAGAGAGAGAGAGAGAGAGAGAGAGAGAGAGAGTACAATGTGCTAAGATATTGAGAGACAATATATATGCATATATTTTACATACATACACATACACATATTACACACACACACAGATTATATACATACATATGTATTTTTATATATTAGAATGTTTTTATGTTGACATAACCCGTACGAGTTTTGTTCTCTCCAAAACGCCTACAAGATTTTTCTTTTTATAACCCCGTACGCGCTTTTGTTTCTACAAACCTCGTACACGCTATTAATTAAAAAAACCGTACGCGTTTAGGATTATGAATAAGCTTGGATGACAAGGCTGAAAGTTGGGAGTTTGATTTCCCTCCTTTTTGATGTGTTTTGTTTTATCAAATCGGTTTCTCGACTTTGTCATTATCAGGTTTACACCTCATCAACTAGGTATTCTAAAATTGCCACCATATTTTCACCCATCTTCTAAGCTTTCTAACCATTTAATTTTAAAAAAAACTTAACAACAATCACATATTAATCTTGAATTTCTTTTACCAGTGTCTCCATAGTTCTCAGAGACATGTGTGCACCATTTTTTAATAAATTTTGATCTACTTATTCAAATTAAAAAAACTTTATATATTATTGTAGTGCACTTGATTTTTTACATTTTAAAAATATATATATCATTTTCAATTAATTTGGTGCAAGTTATGCTTCGTGCAGGAATAGGTACCTGATTTTTCAGGATGTGCCCGATTCAAAAAATCATAAAATAAAAATACTCAACAAAAAATTACAAAAAAATACACAAATTCTAGTGCTCACTCTTAACTATCTTTCCACCAAAAGATTTGTTAAAATACTAAATCTAACTATGACTTTTTTTATGTGCACATCAGACACTATGTTATGTTTTTTAGAAAAAATCAGGATCTATTTTTCGTGCGTGAAGGATTTGACCCTCTTAATTTTATCCAATTTTGAAAAAAATTAGTAGTTTGGAAACTAGATTCAAATTACTACAATCTTTGTTCTTTGAGTATCTTCATATTTTGAGTGGATGACTCAAATTTCTCCTCCAAGTTCAAGTTTAGTTGATTTCAGAAAAAAGGTGTCCACTTATACCCCTTTTTTGCACACCATCTTGGTGCACTTACCCACTAATTGGCCAATTATGGTTTAAAAATCCTAAAAAATGGGAGGCTATAGGTAGGGGCAACATACCAATAGTCGTATGTTGCCTCGATAACTCCAACTCTCCCAAACTGGTGGTGGACCTCGACATGGATGAAGATGCTATTGAGATTGGTAGTGGTGAAGCTACGCCGAGTGGAGCTGCAAAGAGAACCAAAGCGAGTCTTAAGAAAGTTGTTGCTGCTTCTGCTAAGGATATCCCTAATCTTAGGGAAAATATCAAAGACTTGTATGGGATTAGCAATTACTTGGCTAATGCCCTGAAAAATATTAATTAGTTCCTTTTGTCAGGTCTGGCCAGTTTTTGCTAGTTTTTTGGGGCTTTAGCTGGTTTTCTTTAGTTATTTTGTTGGTTTTTATTTTGTTTGTTCTGATGAATACTAAGAGGGGGGGTGAATTAGTATACCAAAAAATACTGAACTCAAACACTTTATCAGTCTAGCAGTAAACTGGTATAATAGTTTAACTAACAAACCGGTTAACACAAATGCAAACCAAACAACAAGTAAGGCATTCACACACAGAAACACAATCACCATAACACAAGAGATTTTGACATGGAAACCCAAATGGGAAAAACCACGGTGAGATGAAACTCACAAGTAACTATCTGCAGAATAGTAACCAAACCGGTTAAGGTCATACAATGTTCTTTACCAGAACAAATCTTGTTAGGAATCTCAATCTCTGTTAGGAGATAAGTCTGATTAAAGACTACCTTGTGAGAGGATTTTAGATCCACAGATGTGAATCACCTTGTTAGAGGATTTACAAAGGCTTTTCTGGGCCTACCCGGTTAAGGGTTTCTAACTTGTCAAAGATGTGAGTAATCAACAAGTGAATGATCTAGCAAATAGCACAGTCTGCTTGGTTAGATCCATGATAGCTCATTGCTAATGCATTTCAGCATTACTTCAGTCTTCAGTAAATCCACACTTTGTTACTGCATACAGACTTGATCCTTTCTATTAAGATCGCACATAAAAGAATTCATCAACCACCACAAACCCTAACAGCTACACACATACACATATTAAAACCCTAGACATGATGTCCTTAAAAGGAATCTGATTTCATGTCGGTCCAATAGGATTACATTGCAAGTTCCTAGGTTTATTTTATCTAGACACGTTTGGTAACACGACACAAAATCACCATCAAAGTGTCGGTGGATGGTAACTCATCAAAAAGATATAGTGGTTGGTAACTCATCATAGAGTATTACTGGTTTATACAACTTTACCGATTACCGGTTGGTAACTCAGAGTAATACTGGTTTAACTATTAAACAGATTACCGATTGACAGAAATGAAGATTGGGAAAATGATAACTGTTGCTTCTAGTTCCTTTGCTCCATTCCGCTTGAGATCCTCAAACCACTTGAGGTCCTCATGCCGCTTGAGATCGGTAAACACTTTTTGCAAGACACCAATAGTCTAAAGACTATAACATAATACCGGTTTGAAACAAATACCAGTTGAGCATAGCTCATACATACAAAAAGTGATCTCATAGTAAGTGTGTGTCCATCAATGACAGTCACAACATAATCATAAAAAATGCTAACAATCTCCCCCTTTGACATTGATGACAACACTTAGGAAAATTTTTGACGTCTAAGTGTTTTTACAAAAAAAATATGCCATAATAAAAAATACTCCCCCTAAGCATATATACACTATCCCTTTGCAAAAAAAAAAAATGTATACTACCTCCTTACAGAGATAAACATGAGTATACATAGCATGTATCAAAATTTTTTAAATACCAGAATACTTCTCCCCCTTTGCCAATCAATGACAAAATACAGCTGAATAACCCCTGTTTCTATTAGCTGAATAAATGTTTATGACAATAAAGAGTGAAACTTGTCAAAAACTGATTTAAAGTCCTGCATAAATTGCTTCATGGATAAGGACCATGACTCAAGTAATGAGGTAGCAACCTCACTCTTCGTTTGCATCTGGGATACCTGTTCCTCCATGGCGTCCAAGGTACTCATCTCTTGAGTAACTGTCAACGCATCCAGATTGAGATAGCACTTCTGAAGTATTTGCAGTCTTGGTAGTAGAACCAGTTGTAGTTCCTGCAAATCCTTGGTCTGGTTGCTGATCTTCAAATCAATTCTTGTAACCTGAAGTTGAAACCAGTGAATAGTTTGCCCATAAGCGGTAAAGGAATCATAAGGGGTCTTGAAGGTGCTTATGAATGTCTACAAATCAATTTGCAGTTTGTCTTTCTGGGCAAGCACATCATCATAGAATAGATGGGGTAGACATGTCTTACTGAGCAACAATTTCCCCTCATCCATTGCATCTCTGATGTCCTTCTGTGCCTTCTGTAGATCAGACCGGAGCTCATGTAACTTTTTCACCAAGGCAGTGTTCAAAGCCTTTTGATGCTCCTTCTTGGCATGCACTTTGGCAACCTCTTCTAGGCTTTGTACCTCGTCCTCCACAACTGTGCATAAGAGTTTCAGTTGGGCCAGAGAGGAATCGGTATTGGAGAGGTTGGTACCGGGTATCAAACCGGTAAGAGTGTCCACTGCAGCTTGGATCACGTCTTGCTCCTTCTTCCTCCTTATCACCTCTAGGCGTTCTTGAGCAAGCTTAATGCTTTGTAGCAGCTTTGATTCGTTAGCAGATTAGATGTCAATGGGACTGGTAATGTTAGCCGATTTGGCTTGACTACCGGTTGCCTTTGGGGTCTCCACCTATGTGCTCTGTGTCGCTTCCTCCTTCTCTTTGGCTCTTAACTTATCTTCTTCTACCTTCTTTTGCTCCTCTGCCTTTTGCTTTCTTTTCTCTTCTTCCTTCTTCTTCTCTTCTTCTTTCCACTTCTTTTCTTCTTCATCCTTCTTCTTCTTCTTCTCCTCTTCCTGCTTCTTCTTCTCCTCTTCCTTTCTTTTATCTTCTTCCTATCGTTTCTCTTCTTCTTTATTTTCTTCTTCCTTCTTCTTCTTCTCTTCTTTTGCCTGTTTCTTCTTTTCTTCTTCTTGTTGCTTCTTCTCTTTCTCCGCTTGCTCCTTGGCAGCCTTTTCTTTGTCCTATTTTTCCTATCTAGCCGCTTCTGATGATGTACCTGAAGTGACATTTTCACCATTCAAGGCATCAACATCAATAGGGTCCATTTGATCAGTGACCTGTTCTCCTTCACTGTCATATACCTCATCCAGTTTATTGGTCACCGGTTGTTGCTCAGCTTTCCTGTTGGCTTCAGCCACTTGATGCAACCTTAAAGCGGCTTGGGCATGAGAGTGGGTATCTTTTACCACTTCAGGAACTTTTCCTTCTAGCAACAAGAGTCTCCTTCTTCTCATGAAGAAGAGGCCTTTGTATTTTTCCATAATTTCATAAAGTTTTGAATTTGACACATTAAGAAAATATTGTGCAAATATTTCCTCTCTTATTTCTTGTTCCTTCTCTATGGCAATGCGCCATTTGTTATCTAAAGAGTTATATAAAGAATCTGGTGTCACAGATCTAATTTCTGATGGCGACAAGTCATTAACACATAAATATTGAATGACTTCCTGTTCAACTTCCTCTTTCTCATTGTCATTGAAATCATCAAAATATTCTTGCAAATCACTAAGCAATTTTCTTCTAATATTCTTAATAGTTCTTTGACAATGTGTCAAAGGTTTGTAGGAGGAAATATCAATTTTCCTTGTTTGCCTAGTCTTCTTAGCTTGTTCTTCAAATATAGTGTCCTCTGAGTCCGGTGTGGTGTCTTTTGTCTTTCGCTTTCTCTCAAAGACTTTGGTGGCTGTAGCTTCCGGTTTCTTCTTTGCTGGTGACTGCTTGGTTACTTTGGGACTTGCTACGATAACTGGTGCCAATACTGAGGGCACTACCTTTCCCTTCTTTACTGACGGTTCTTCAACCGGTGTAACCCTTTCCAAATAGGTGTCGGTTCTCTTTGCCTTTGGATCAAGGGGCGAGGCGAGTAGGGTAGAGGCATACCCATCTAGCATGTCATACATTACCTCATATCCCATCGGTTCCACTTCTTCCTGTCTAGGCTCAACCGCCTCCATTATGCACTCATCAACTATGATGGTGAAGCAGATGTCATCTTCATATTTCTTGACAATATCACCCGATATTCTCACCCTTTTGCTCATTTTGCATCTGAACTCATCAAAGTATTTGTTCAGAACTTCCGGATAACCGGTTCCAACCGCTTGAAGGCTTTCCTTGATTTGCTTTGTAACTGGTTGGTCGACAGACCATTGAATATCTCCAACTCCTGGGAAGTAACCTTGGAAGTAGAAGAACAACCCAACCAATAGTTGTCCAAACTTAAATCTCAAGGCAGTGTCCTGTTTAATCGACTTTAGGTTCACTAGAAGTTGCCTTTGCATACAGGTGCATAAGTCAAATGATGCATCTTCCATGATCATCCGGTAGGCAGCATTTACCGCTGCAACAAAGACAGAGTTGATCCTGCTAGCATAAAATGCTTGGTAACCTATTACCATGCAGGCATATTTGACCAGATCGTCCTTGATGGGATTGATGGTCATTCCTCGTTGGTCGCTCACAAAACCGGTGAGCTTGGGCATTTCCGTCTTGCTGATCTTCCTTAGGGCTGACACTTCATCGACGTTACAGAAACTGGTGACGGCATGAATCGCTTCCGATGTGATGTCATGCATCCGCTCTAAGTACATTTTATCACCATGCACTCTGCTCAGAATGATGCGGATGTGATCATCTAAAAACTCTTCAAGGAAATAGACTGCATTGTGAAGCTTCTTCTTTTCCAGTATGCTAAACTCTAGTTTAATCTTCTTGTCCTTCCCGCAGAACAAACTCAACTGCGAATGGATTACAAGAGATCCTAAGTCTTCAATTTTACAGTCAATGTAATCGGAAATGCCTTCCTCCACTATAACACCAACGGGTATTTCAAATAGGGCATTGTATTTTGCCTTCCGTTGAATGAAGTCTAATGGATCAATGGGTGCACTAAAGCTAGAGTGTGATGCGGAAGCCATGATAAACAAAGAAATTTGAGAAATACCTTCGTAATTAGAAATTTAGGGCTTGCACATTACACTTCACCACACACTCCTTTGGTTGTTGAAATACCACTTTGTGTTCTACACTTGACCGATTGATATTCGCTTCTGATTCTTCTTCAAGGTTTTGAAAATTCTTCGAATCGCAATCCAAATCGCTTTTCATCGCTCAGTGCTTAAAAACTTCTTCGCTCAAGAATTGATAAGTGAAAAATGACTTGAAAAATCCTTTTAAACAAGTTCTCCACCTACCATAATAAATGCTCCACTATTAGGGCATAAACCCTAATTTGCCTTTTACCGTTTCCGATCTTCTACCAGTTGACAGGTATCTCTTACCAATTAAGGTCTTTTAACAGTGTAAACCGAGGGTTCGAGATATTTCATCATTTGCTCCCCCTAAGCTTTTCTGATGCTTAGTTTGCCAGTTCAATGACTTCCACACTAGGTGTAGAAATCGGTTCTTCTTGAATCGGTTCTTCTTGAATCACTTCTTCTAGGTTTTCTTCATATCCGCTTGAACGGTTTCAACATCCATCTTTCCTTCCGGAGTTACCGATATATCATCCGATATATTATTTCTCGTTCCGCAAAATCTTGTTGTATGACCCGGTTTGTTGCAATGATAGCAAATCATTCTAGGTGCTCTCCAAGGTCCATTGTTCATGTTTCCATTCTTCCTTCTGCATGTTGTAGCAGTGTGACCATTACCATGATAGATCAAACAGGTTACTCTCCATCCAGTTGTCTCTTGATAGCCATTGCTTCTTGACTGATAATTATAGGTATTAAACCGGTTTGGGTTCTGGTTCTCGGAGGGTTCAGAAAAAGCTCCTTTAAGGATACCTTCTGGTGTTGTGCATGACAGACCTGCATTCAAATGCTCTATGCCCAAACTTGTTGCATGCATAACAATTACCATTGAATCTATTGGGTCTAGGCTTATCGTTTAGAAAATAAGGAAAGTTATTGTAAGCCTTACTTCTACATACATTAGCAGTGTATCCTTCCTTGAGACAATTAAAGCAAACATGTTTGAACTTTTACTTATCTTTATCCTTTGGTGTCGGTTGTTTCTTTGATGATCCATCTTTTGTTCCAGAGGTATCACCTTCCTCATATTCAGAGAAACCAAGTCCATTGGTATTCTTTACTGGTTTAGCCGATTCAAACTTCTGCTCTAGCTTGACAATGCTCTTATTGAATTTGGCAAGTATTTCCTTTGACTCAGTAAGTTCTTTGGTAATAGCAGCATTGGATTCCTTCAAGATTGCATTATCAGAAACAACCATGTGTAGTTCACCTTGCATTTCTTCCTTTTCCATTTTATTTTCATGAAAATAAGCGGTAAGTGCACTGATCTCTTGCTTCAGCTTGGAGATCTCATGATCTTTGTCTTTTACCAGATCTTCAGCTTTCCTTTGGTTCTCAAGCTCTTGACACATTCTAATAGTTAGTCCTTCAAGTTCCCTTCTTAGGTTGGCATTGGACTCATTTAGTTTTTCAACTTCTTGAACTAGGGCTTCCATGTCCGCTTCATCAAAAGAACTGTTTTCAGTTAGCTCCATCAGTTTTTCAGCATGCTCTCTTCTTTTTGCCCGAGAGGCCTTATATTTGACTTTAAGTTCATCATAGGCTTGCTCAATCTGAGTGAGCTGATGAGTAAGTTCCCTCACAGTGTATGAGCCCATAATTCCCAGTATAGCCGTATACACTTTTTCCTCCTAATCATAAAAAATGCCAACATGTTCCTCCTAGTTTCTTAATGCTTTTATCTTGTAAGGCCCTGTTGTAAAGGGTTTCGGGGCCCCTTCAAAACTTTCTTTTACATTAATCAAAAACATACCAATAGTCGTTATAGCTAACTTCGCACACTCACAGATCCTAAACAATACATTGAATTTTGACGATTCTTTTTTTATTGCTATTGTTATTGCTTCTGGGTAGTAACGATGCACCTTGTGGGATTCGTTATGCATACAAGGGTCAAAAAATACACATTTCAAAATGTCACCTAATACCTTCTTAAAGATGCCCCAATAACTGTGCATGCATAAATGACCTAGTAGTTGTGCACAAATGCCCCAATAGTCGTGCACAAAAGGGCCAATTATGGAGCCAAAAAGCTAAATAGCGAGAGGCTATAGGTAAATTTGAAATTTATTAATGGGATTTTAGTTATCATTTTTTTTATTTCTTTGTAGTTATTAATTCAGAGGTTGGGTGCACAAAGAGTGCACGATTATTAGAACATGGGCGGTAATTGGTGCTCTTCCCTACATGTGAAATTTATTAATGGACTTTTAGTGTTTTTTTTTTAATTTCTTTAAAGTTAGTAATTTAGAAGGTTGGGTGCCCAAGAAGTGAACATGAACAATAACTAGTGCTCTTCCCCTAACTAATAGATTTCAATTGTAGCTATTCTTGCTCCAAAACGACACTGTTGCACACCGATAACTTTTGTGTTATACAATATAGAGGGACAACAGTTGTAGCTATTATGTGCCTATTCTGTAGTTATTCTGTCTGTATAACACGAAAGTTAGTGATCGTACAACAGTACCATTTTAGACCCAAAATAAATGCGCCCAATAGATTTCTAACAATTGAATAATTTTATATTTAAAAAACAAAAAGATTCCTCTTTATAAATACTAAAAAAGAGTACTCTATGATCCATCACAAATACATGCAAAGCTCCTACCCTACAGTCAAAAGGCCATACCCTACCCTGTGGTCCTTCCCCTCCCTCACATATCACGAGGCAGTCGTTTTGCCAGCCAATCAAAGCAACTCGACAACTGTTAACAGAAAGACCCCAATTCCCAGTATAGCCGTATACAGTATTCCTGACAAGAAGAAAGT
Source organism: Cryptomeria japonica (assembly GCF_030272615.1). Lineage (NCBI taxonomy): Eukaryota > Viridiplantae > Streptophyta > Pinopsida > Cupressales > Cupressaceae > Cryptomeria > Cryptomeria japonica. The sequence continues at coordinate 31,242,251 of NC_081415.1, read as the reverse complement.
CCAGTCAATTGACGTAAGAACTGCGACAGAGAAATTTCATAAATATATAATCTTTTTTCATCCTCCGTAAGTAAATATTTTCCCGGATCTTTGCGGGCCCCACCTCCCGCAAAACTCGTAACTCGAACCAAACACGTGGTACGGTCAACCTGACTCTCGTGGTACTCATAAATTATTACTCACCCGTATCTGACGGATTGATTAATTTGGCGGATATCGCTATCTTACTGTTTTCTGTACATTTTTGTACTGCCAATTTGGCGGTTTGGATAAAATCGATGTATTTTATGTGTAGCAGAAGTTAACTATTTTGCAGTTGGTGACGTTTTCTAAGTTTAGAGGAGTAGGGCCCGCCTGGACGGATAAGTACATTGCACGTAGCACGAAAAATGCTTTTGGGGATTGGTGCATTGCAGAGGGGGGTGTGCCGTGTGTATCCATCCAATCTGTGTGTATCCGTCCATTGGATGGATATACAATGTGTATACGGGATGCATGCTTGTGTGTTGGGGATGGCCATGGATATTTTGGGGATTGGAGATGAGACCTTTGGAATGTCTCGTGTACTTTGTAGGACTTGCACTTGCTTAGGGAATGAGTGATTTTGGTCCTTTTTGGGTTTGTTGGGTTGGTTTTGTTGAGACAATGTGAAGGGTTGGCATGGGTTACTTAGGTTTTGATGGGTTTGGGTTGGGTTATCTTGATTTTGATGGATTGAGAATTTTAAAAAAGGGTTTTCATGGAGTAGAATCTTAATTGAGAGGTTTCAAAAATGTATATTAGAGTTTTAAATTAGGTTTAAAAAGAAGAGTTAAATTTGAATAAATTGAAGATTCCTATAAAGTTTTGAGATTTAGATTCAAAAGCATGGTTAGCTTAGATCTTTTTTTAAAAAGTGGTGTTTTGTTTTGTACCATTTGTTATGTCTTTTTAAGGATGTTTCACTCTAATCCTCATTACTAGAGAGTGAGTAGGTTGTCCTTGCCACATGCATTGTTAGATAAAGATGAGTTTGTTGTATTGTTTGTTTGTTTGTTTGTTGGGTTAGGTTTGATTAGTTGAGACATCCAAATTTCACATGAAAGATTATGTTAATTTTTTATGGTTTGAAAGTTTCCTTTTTCACATAAAAGTTTGAGTTCGAGACATAATTTGTTGTTTAGATAAAAAGATGTTTCCATATACCATTTTTTTTATATACATTTCATTTGATGTTTCATTTGTGAATTTTGTATGAAGCATTCATCCCAATGAAATGATAAGAATAATTATTTATATTAGTGTTTAAGTATTGCTTTCTATGTTGAGTATGTGTTTTACTTTGACACAAATTTTTATAGCAGTACACATGTACATCAAAGTGGATAAAATGTGTTGGTTAAAATCACACACCTATGCCCTCGTCTTATGTTTTAGGCCCACTCCCACTAGTGTATCCTTCATGTAATAACAAGCTGACTCCTTGACTTAAATTTGGCTCATGTAATCTTATCCTAGAATATCCTCATTATCACTAATCCCTAGATCTCTCATTCACCTTGTTTCGGCTTCTCAAGTTTGGCTGCCAAGTCACTTCTACATTCTTGGATATAAACCTTGAAGTTGTAAACCCAATATTTATATTTGAACCTTGTCACCCTTTTCCTACTAGCCATTGTGAGCCAACCTAGCACACAATTGTGTGAATTAATGTGATATGTTGTTAAATTTAAGGACATTTCTCATCCATTTACAATCATGTAAGAATTAGAAGAGAATAATGTTGCATCCTAGTTGCATTAAATATTAGCTTGCATCGCCATCCTAGGAATATTACACGTTCACCTTTATCCTCATTATTTTTCCATCATCATTATATTAGTCCACCTATGGGTTTTGTAAAAGAACAAACTTCTGTTTGACAAATTCTCAAAGAGAACTAAAAAAAATCACCCCATTTCATATATAAATACAAGTTGAGGCACATCTAGAATGGGCATCATTTTTTTTTAATTAACATCCACAAATCTAATTCATTTCCTTGTACTAAGTTCACTTCCTTGAACATGAAGTTCAAATTTACATGTATGAATCTTAACTAGAATGAGACACAAACAATATACAAATCTCAAAACACATATCTAATAAAACTTTATTTTCTACACATTAAATTAATTTTAATATACTTTATATCATATTATTCTATATAAATTTCAAATTAAATATCACATTTAATTTATTTTAACTTCTTCACTTCAATTCTACATTATTGTCACTATAACAACTCTATAATCTTATTACATGTTCAACTATTTTCACTTAAAAAATCTACACATGATAAAATAGATACATTTAAAGAAGTTTTAAATCTTTATTTTTGATTTTCTTATATTTAGAAAAATAAGCATTATATGGAGAAAGAAATTAGTGATGCCCCACATTAACTCCCTCCAGCTAGTGATACACTTAATAAGGAGGATTGAGGACACTGACAAAAAAAAGTAATTAAGAATCTAAGCTACTTAAAGCAAGCATAAAATATTCCCAAAAGATCTACTTCTAAATTGAGTAGCCACACTATTTAAAAAGGATGCACAAAAATATCCAAAAGAATTGACTCTATCACTAGAACATTTGTATACACCGAACCCTAAAAAGTTGAGTCCATTTAATTTAAAACACACATTGAAAACATGTGTAAAAGGTTGGTTGTATGTTACTCAAAACATGCATACAAATGTGTCCCAAAAGCTGAGGATGTTTCAACTTAAATGTTTTCTTTTGTCATTTTAGATGTTTTCTATGGACAAACTTTCAACTTAAAAATATATATTTTGTGTTGGTGGCTTTAAAAGGAACTACTTTATAACTTGTTGAGCAAGTGTTATGATTAACATATGTTCAAAACTATTTTTTAACAAACATCTTTAGTATTGAAATAAACACCCACTCAAGCTCTTTTATTTTTTTTGGAACTTGTTGATAATGGATATTGTAGAGGAGGGATAGCAATTATGAAGGTAAGAAATGGAAAGGAGGATGATGAGATATCAAGTAGTCAGATTTGGTGTATACATAGACAAATAGAATCAGGTTTGGTGTATACATAGACAAATAGAATCAGGTTTGGTGTTTGACATGTTATGTTCATTTATAATTAAAGTGTTAACAAGTAATATTATGATAGTAATGGAGAGATAACACAAAATAAGAAAATAATGGTTCGATATAAATGTATAAGTAAAAAATGTTGGGAATTGATCTTAAGTTTGGAGAAACTTTACATGTGGATTAACTATTTTTGTTTCATTTGATCCTTGAAAAAGATCTACTAAACTAAGTTATAAATTATATCAAGAACTTAATATAGCAATTTATATGATCTACCTATGAACCTTTATGACAAAGTGATAGGTCAAGTAGATATCACAAGTGTTTCCAATAGTAAAATAGATTACAAAGAATCCTCCATGGAAATTATCTAAAAGTATATGATGGAAATGTTTTTGTGATTAAGGCAAAGGGAAAAAATTAAAAGAAAATGATAAATGTGCTAGAATCAAGTGTATTATTCACCTTATAAGTCCTAGTTAAACAATGTTGTGATCCAAGTTAAGATTATATTATCACACGTATTATTTTATGTATGATTTCTACAGATCTTGTGATGAGTGAAATGGGATGGTCATGTGGGATTTGGAGGCACATTTGGAGTGGAATTGTTATGTGACTTTTTCTCCAAGAGAAGATAAAGTTATGAAATAACCCTTTAGAATTAAAAGGGCGATACAAATAAAGCATATTATGATCATTTGGTTAAAGAAGAGATTAATAAAGAATATTTCTACAAACCCTTTAACAAGGGAGAGGAATAATTATTTATTAAAAATTATTGTTAAAAGGAAACTCTTGTAAAAGGACGTGATTGTTTAGAAACCACCCTTTAACATATTATATATATTAAACATAGCCTAAGATTGAGAGGGGGCGGGGTGAATCGGTCTTGATCAAATCTTAAAACTTTATAGCATAATTTTAATTCCAAAACAGCTTAAACTGATCAACAATAGTGAAAGATGAAATAGTGAACACACATTCACAAGATGACAACAAATTTGTGTGGAAAACCCAAGAAGGGAAAAACCACAATGAGAGTTAACTCACACTATATGAAACATATATTACAATGTTTACATTTTAGGCACATTGCCAAGGAAGCACACTTCTCCCTAGTTGACTTGTGATCTGAGGTTCACTACCTTAGGGCAAGATACAAAGGATTTGTAGGTTAAGACATACTGCATCAAGGCAAGATACAAAGATAATTTTAATTAAAAAGTATATGCCTTCAACATCACAACATCCAAAAATCTTCCTTGAATGTAGCTATTCTTGACTCACTACCTCAAGCAACCTTTTGCCAATTTAGCTCCAATACTTTCACCACACACTTTTGCTACCTTAATTTTGCATATTTTTCATCCACCTTAATCCACACCCTTGTAAATGAAATGATCTTCTATGTATACCACCTGCACCATTACAAACATCAATTAGGTCGACCAAAATAGGGGACAAGAAGTGATTCTAACAAGTCGGCCACCAAAGCATAATTGCAATGAAAGTGATCTTATCCAAGAGATAGAGAGGACCTAAAGCATCATTACACATCATCCAATGCAATCCCAAATATGACACGTGTTGGCACACATCCTCCAAAGTTAGCAACAAGGTAACATGTAGGCAAAATGTGTAGCACATAACTAGTTGGTCCAAAAACACATCCTCCAAAAGAATTAACTCAATGTGGATCTCCACAAGGAATAGTGGGACCCAAATACATACCAACACACTCTCCAATTTTGGCACAAACACCTGAGAGAAAAGTGCAAGCAAGAGAACAAGCCCTATCATCCAGATAATTGTAAATTTTCCTGAAAACCTACATCAAACAACCCAGAGGATGAGGGAGTTAGAGGATGAGATCATAGAGGAGGTCGCGAAGGAGGCTAAAGATGTGGTGGATGATACAAAGGAAGGGTGAATGAAATTTTATTTTATTTTTGTGTTTTAATGTAATTAGCCCATTTTGGTGGTCTCTGGGCTTTTGATTGCTATATGTTCAAAGTATCTTGTGTATAGTGATTACTTATAGGGTGATAGCAATCAAGTATGCCCCTTTTGTTAAACATGGGTGATATTATAACTAGATGGTTTTGGCAAGTAGTAGCTAGTCGCAATTAGTAGCTTGAAGAGGATCAGTATCATTTTATACATCTAGAAGTATCGAATATTGCTATGTATAAACCTTTTATTATTAATACAATGGGTGTTTCCCCTCTACATCTATTTACCTATAAAAAAAATAGCGTGGGATTTGCATTTTTTTTTTCTCCATCGTGTGCACTAACTGTTGAAAATATTCAGGACTAACCAAGTTACTGAGAGGGGAGGGGTGAATCAGTAACACTTAAATCTTTTAATTCATTTCTGCACTTGCATATATTAAACCATTCATTCTTTTAATCTACTGCATGCAAGAAAATATAATCATTCACAACACATAACACAAAGATTTGGTGACCCAGAAACCTTCCAAATAGAAAGTAAAACTGGGGTGGGGATGGTACCCACAAAACTTTGGTACTGCAGTAAAAGTTGGCCGGTTAAGGCTTACAATGATCACTTCTGATGATCTGCCCTATTAGAAGCAAATTTGGACTACTAGGTCCACCTTGTTAGAGGATTTACAAACATACAATGAAGTATGCACTCGGTTAAGAGATTTACAAAAGACTGTTAAGTCTACCCGGTAAAAGGATTTACAAACTGATTCAACTGTTAGGATGAAACAGTAGATCTTGACTTACAACTTTATTGCTAATAAGATCCTTTGAGTATTGATCTCCTTCTGAGATAGATATGTCGATTCTGCTCCTTTTCTGACTCTGCGAAAATGTTCTGGTCTGCTGCCTTAATGCAGTTTCTGCTCTGCTCTTTCTAATTTTGCATATCCATACATACATTTTTCATACATACTACAGATGGTATAATACATCACATATATATACCGTCCATAATTACATTTACATTTCATAAAGTCGGCCTCATACAAATTAATAACATAAACTCATTCTTAAGTCGGCCTTACATAGGTGAACAAAATATTACTGAGTCGGTAGATACTCGGTTCCTCAAGCTGGCTCGGTGATCTTCTGATACACGGCGTCCACTACAGTACTCGGCATCGTCATGCTCTCGGTAAGAGTAGAAGCTCGGTCCATACTAGTCCCGAAGTGTAGCTTGGAACTCGGTAGCTGTGGTGACTTGGTAGATATAGTGTCACTCGGTAACCACTGGTGACTCGGTTTGAACTGACTTCTCGGTAACTGCTGTTTGTCTCATATGCTCAGTGACAGTCTTACTGCTCGGTTTGAACTGTTTAATCGGTGAGCTTTGCTGAATGCTCGGTATAGGCTGTGGACTAAGTGATGAGCTCGGTAACATTCAAAATCGAATAAGTGTTTTCACTAAGTGTATTCACTAATGACAAATATATCATTATTCCAACAATCTCCCCCTTTGGCATTAGTGACAAAAACACTTATGAGACAAAAATGAATCTGTCATGCTGACTTGATTCTTCAAAATTGATACCAATTGTAGATTGCTGTATATACCTGTATATCTCACTGTACATAACTCCCCCATAGAATATACATATGATTCTATACACTTATCTCTATACCAATTGTTATTTACATTCTCCCTTGATCATTCTTCCTTTGTCTCTAATAATATGTTCCATATTCTCCCCCTTTTTGACAATAATGCCAAAGAATAGATAACTCAAATAGAAATATTAAAGTGTGAGATAAACTCTGAGTGTACTTGTTTGATATGAGCCAAGGTCTTATCCCAATTTTCTTGCAAAATTGTGCAAATAGACAATGCAACTTGAACTTTGGCTGAGAGTTCAATTACATGCTCTGCAACTGAAAAAATGTTATCATGGATCAATGTTTTGGAATGTGTAATGTGTTTCTGCATTGTATCCATGTTAGGGAGGATCATATTCTGAATATCTAACAATGTAGACCGGATCCTTGCATCTTCCCTGAGCAATTCTGATTGCTTATCTAATAGGAATCTGATGTTTGAATGGTGAGTTGAGCTTGAGCTGGGGTCAAGCTGCAACTGTTGTGCACTTGCTTTCAGATCATCATCAATTTTCTTCAGTTGATCTCTGATTCCTTTTGTGAACTCGGTAACATCACATAACTTTGCAAAAAATGAAGTTACATTATTAAAAGAATTTTCTAACTTGGCCAAAATAGTGGTCAATTCAACTTGTTTTATTGCTATCTGCTGAGCAATGTGCTCAAGCACCTTGTTATCAAATTTCTTCTCGGTTCTTTCTATCAGTTTCTCTTCTCCTGATGAGTCCTCATTGAATCTATTCACAACCTCTTCGAGTTGTAGCAAAATGTGTTGAGAGGGATCAACTTTTATACCTAAGGCATCTGTGAGAATGGTCTTTGCACCGTTTATGATGTTGAATTCCCGGTCTCTCTCACTTCTTAGTTGTTTTTGTTTTGCTTTCTGTTCTAACAACTAGCTGATCAATCTCATTTCATCAATTGATGCAGTATTGAGGTCTATTTGTGGAATGACAATCTCTTTATCCAGATCTATATCATCCTCTATAGCCTTGCCGGTAAGCAGAAGTTTTAAAGGTGTCTTTTGTATTACTTCGGTGCTTACTTCCTTATCTTTTGATGTAGTTACAATGGTTGATAAGGTTGGAGTAGCTGTTATAACTGGAATGGGATTTACTAGAGGAAGACTCATGGATGTACCGACTGTTCCCAAAATTGATGTACATGCAGGAGTGCTGATTGGTGTGATCATTTGTGCTAAAGAATGTGTCAAAACTGGAGAGGTTGCAAAACTTACTATACATGCTGCAGGAGAAGTTGTGATCTCGGTGACTGAAGAAGTCACTTGTTGTTCGGTAGAGGCAACACTCTGCATCCCGGTAGATAATGACATGCTCTGCAGCTCGGTGGATGAGGTAACTGTTGGGGTCTGGAGCTGAGAGGTGATTGGCAAGGATTGAGCAATAGATGTAGCTACTATGCTCATAATCCTGCTGGCTGACGCTGATGATGCAACACCTTTCTGAGGTGAGTGAGGAAGAGATGCAATGACTTCTGCTGCTACCTGTTCAGGATCATCTTCTTCATCACCTATTATCACCGTGTCACCTTCTTCATCACCTATTATTACCATGTCACCTTCTTCCTCAGCTGCTTCTTCTTCTTCCTTCTTCTCTTCATCCTCTTCATCATCTTTATCACCCTCAATTGTTACCGTGGGGTCAGATGGCATTGGCAGCTTATATATCCTTTTCCACACAATTGTGGCATTATTTACTATTGCTTCTATCTACTTGGAGAGAACTAAGAAGGTATGAAACCTAAGTGTCATTTGGTGTTCATTCTCCTTTAATGCCTCTTTTACTTCTTTATATGTCAGGTTCGGTAACAACTGTTTTAAGGATTGTGCATAAATGTCTTTGACAGTTTGCACTGCTGAAGTCCATCTTGGTCTAATCCTGACTAGAAGCTCATTTGGAATTTGAGAACTGATATCATCTGGGGTATATTTCCATTTACCCATTTTGTTCAGTAAAAGCTCCTCGATCTGCATCTTTTCTGCATCTGTTCTGCTTTCATACTTCAGTGCCTTGAAGTTAGACATGCCAGATCCTTGTTCCAACTGTTTCAATTTTTCTTCGAAGGTAGGAGGGGGTTTCCTGAATACAACTTCACTTTCTTTCTGCCCTTTCCTGGTTCTCCTTGTGAACACTGCAGTTTTAGGTTTGGGCTTGGTGATTACTACTTTGCCTTTCTTCTTTGGTGTTTCTGCTTCCTCTTCTGATTCCTCTTCTGTTTCTTCTGTTTCTTTAGCTGCCTTTCTCTTGGTACTGGTGATGGCCTTTGGAAGCTTGATTTCAAGCTCAATTCTGGCTTTGGCCTCATCATAAGTGCCAAATGCAGGGGTGTTGGGAATGGCTGGTTCATTTATCAGGGCTTCTATTATATCCCTTGCTTCATCTATGTTAATTTCATAAGGCAATGGTTTTACCCATGCCACTCGGGGTATGGCTGCCTGGATGTAAACTTTATCACAGTCTACCATGAAGCATATATCATCCTTGTAATCTTTTACCAACTTAGGAGGAATCCTGAACCTGTTGTTCATTTTGTCCTTAAATTCTTCAAAATAATTATCCATTACTATCTCAAAATTTTGACCTATTTCTGCTATAAACTCATTTATCTGATACAAAATTGGAGTATCCTTCCTCCATACTACTGTGCCTTTAGAAGGGAAAAAGTTTTGTACATAGAAAAATATACAAATCAACAAAGAACCGAATTTGCATGGATTATTCTTTGATGTCCTTATACTGTCCATGTTCTTGTTGAATTGTGTTAGCAAAACCTCTGCTAGGTCAAAATCCATGTTCTTCTTTACTACCTTGTAGGCAAGGTCTACTGCCTCACATGCCACACTATTTAGCCTACTGGAACTATACAGCTTATATGCAATGATAATAATACCAAATTTAAGTTCAACATCAGATACATTGTTAATTTTCAATCCTCTGCCATCCCATTCGGCAAGAGTTAACTCCTGCAGTTCGTCCCGACCTAGGGTTTTGGTGGATTTTGCTTTGTCTGACATTAGTAAACCTGTGATTCTATGAATCATCTTCTTTGTTATTAAGATAGGTTGATCTAACCATAGTTGCCCATCATGTACACGGCTCAATACATACCTAATCCATTTCACTTGAAAGTTTCTTGGTAGGTGTGGGATATGGGTCAAACCTTTGATTTCCAAATGTCTATGCTCGGGTTTTAGGGTTTTGTCAACACATAGTTGACTTAGGGCATTGTCCATTTCTAAAGTCCCTAACTCCTGAATAGTGCATTTGAAATGAGTACGAATGTCATTGATAAGAAGTACCTTGGAAGGGATTCTGGACTGTGCTCCACTTGGGTCGAGTGATTCTGCGATCGCTGGAACGAGTTTGAAGTTCGGCGCTGTCCATTCAACTCCTTTCACTAACATATTGGAAGTCTTCTTCGCCTTGCTCCTGCTGGTGGTGCTAGTGGAAGTCATTGCTGAATGGAACGAGTTCTTTTTAGATCCTTCGCTGCAAATTCGTCTTAAATCTCCTTAAGCACTTTGAAAACCTAAGCTCTTCGAATGCTGAATAACGCGATGAAGAATGAAGTCGATTTTGCCCTTTTTATTAAAATTCTGTCATTAATGCTTGATAAGTGGGTAGGTGAGATGACTTAATGACTTTAGCGATTGCTCAGTAAGACTGACCTAACTCGGTAAGGTCTGCAGTTTTACCATACTCGGTAACATTCAACTCGGTAAGTGACTTTTCTGTATGTATCGGAAATACTGATTTCATCGATTATGCTTTTGTATTTTGGAACTGCTTATGGTAAGGCTTTGAAGATGCAGTTCCTTATCTTCTTTAATGGATCTAATTTGTAATGGTGGGGTCACCCAATTCTTGAGTGACAGGACCATTGCTTGAATTATCCTGCTCGGTAGATTTAGGAACCCACTGCTGTCTCATCTGTTTCCGAATGTTGTCAGCTTTAGCTTTCTTTTCATCTTCAACCTTCTTTGTGTTCATACAGTTCTTGGCTATATGTCCGAGTTCAGTGCATGTATAACATCTTACGGTTGTATCTTTCTTCCTTAGATGATGCCTTGTACAATTCATCCCAATGTGTCCATATTCTCCACAATAATGACATCTGCACCAGGTATTGTAATCCCAACCAAATATTGCTTTGACAATTTGTTCTGCTGGAGTAAATGTCTTTGTTCTACATTCTGATGCCTTGTGACCTTGTTTCTTGCATTTGTGACATTTGCCTTCAAATTTTGGTTCCTCCTTGCATTCACTAGCCTTGTGACCATGCTGATTACAGCTGTAGCATTTGCCTTTGAATCTTGTCTTTCCATTGCTCCAACATTTGTTTGATGTGTGACCTGTCTTACCACAGTAATTGCATGTAGGTCTTTGATTTCTTTGGCTACCTTGCTCGGAAGATTCACCTTCTTCATTGTAACCAAGACCAGCTTTACCTTTTTGTTTGTGAAGATTTTGCTCATTTGATTGATCCAAGTCTGTTTGAGATTTCATCATCCTTTCATTTGCTTGCTTTTGAATATCTAGCTTATTTTTCAAACTTTCATTCTGTTCTTTGAGAATTCTGATCTCTTCATTTGCATTGGAGAGTTGCTCGGTGAGATCTTCATGCTGTACAATTTCATTGTTTCTTCCTTCTATTTCATTTTGCATTTTATTCCTTTGTTCCAGGATTTCACAAAATCTTGCAGACTGAATTTCCTGTTCTCTTCTTAGCATCCTTACTTCTTTTTGCAGTAATCTATTTTTTTCTAGGAGTTCTTTGATTGCATTGTTTGCTTCATCTACTTCATTTGAACTACTTGTAGGAAAGAGATCTTCAATTTTTGTTTCAACATACTCATGATCATTTATTTCTTTTGCTAGTTCCTTTCTTCTTTTTAGGGATTGGGAAAGATGTTCTCTTGCTTCTTTGAGTTGTGCTATGGCCATTTCCAGATCTAGCTTTTCATTCTCAATAGCTTTGTCAAGTCTGAATATCTCCATTGTCTTGATCTTTTCTCAAGCTGTCAAACTTTTACTCTGAGAACCACAATGCTCTGATACCAATTGTTGAAAATATTCAGGACTAACCAAGTTATTGAGAGGGGAGGGGTGAATCAGTAACACTTAAATCTTTTAATTCATTTCTGCACTTGCATATATTAAACCATTCATTCTTTTAATCTACTGCATGCAAGAAAATATAATCATTCACAACACATAACACAAAGATTTGGTGACCCAGAAACCTTCCAAATAGAAAGTAAAACTGGGGTGGGGATGGTACCCACAAAACTTTGGTACTGTAGTAAAAGTTGGCCGGTTAAGGCTTACAATGATCACTTCTGATGATCTGCCCTGTTAGAAGCAAATTTGGACTGCTAGGTCCACCTTGTTAGAGGATTTACAAACATACAATGAAGTATGCACTCGGTTAAGAGATTTACAAAAGACTGTTAAGTCTACCCGGTAAAAGGATTTACAAACTGATTCAACTGTTAGGATGAAACAGTAGATCTTGACTTACAACTTTATTGCTGATAAGATCCTTTGAGTATTGATCTCCTTCTGAGATAGATATGTCGATTCTGCTCCTTTTCTGACTCTGCGAAAATGTTCTGGTCTGCTGCCTTAATGCAGTTTCTGCTCTGCTCTTTCTAATTTTGCATATCCATACATACATTTTTCATACATACTACAGATGGTATAATACATCACATATATATACCGTCCATAATTACATTTACATTTCATAAAGTCGGCCTCATACAAATTAATAACATAAACTCATTCTTAAGTCGGCCTTACATAGGTGAACAAAATATTACTGAGTCGGTAGATACTCGGTTCCTCAAGCTGGCTCGGTGATCTTCTGATACACGGCGTCCACTACAGTACTCGGCATCGTCATGCTCTCGGTAAGAGTAGAAGCTCGGTCCATACTAGTCCCGAAGTGTAGCTTGGAACTCGGTAGCTGTGGTGACTCGGTAGATATAGTGTCACTCGGTAACCACTGGTGACTCAGTTTGAACTGACTTCTCGGTAACTGCTGTTTGTCTCATATGCTCGGTGACAGTCTTACTGCTCGGTTTGAACTGTTTAATCGGTGAGCTTTGCTGAATGCTCGGTATAGGCTGTGGACTGAGTGATGAGCTCGGTAACATTCAAAATCGAATAAGTGTTTTCACTAAGTGTATTCACTAATGACAAATATATCATTATTCCAACACTAACTTCACTAAGTATTTGTATAGGATGTCTCATCATATCCATTTAAATGATGATTGTAGCCGAATTTTGGTTCCAATGGTGCATCCAACTGCAAGAGCAACGGATAAAGTTATTAATATTTTTGGTCAATGGACAAAATTTGGGTTTCTTGTCTCAATAAAACTCTAATGGTCTCCTTACCTTTGTTGATGGATTTACCACAAAGTCTAATAATCATTCATTGAAAAAAAAAATGGCCTCTTAATATGACTACATTCGTCATAGGTTGAAGATGTTTGAATTTCTTTGAGGAAGGGATGAATGTTATTCCATAATCAATTTGTGTCCTTATGCTTGGACACCCTATTGAGATTACAAAAATTTCTAAATAATAATAACCACACTCTATTTGGTGAGTCTATTATAATTTGTGGAGGGAGGCTTAATACAAAAGCATTGACACACTTTTTTCATGACACCTCACATGGACATCAATCTAAGGGCATATCCCTTGCTCAAAAGTGAATGGATATCTCATTTTCCCATCATCATTCATTTTGTTTTCTATTTTTATATTCATTAAACACCTTTAGCTATGTGATTGTGTATACCTTCCATAAAAAATAGTTTTTCTTTGTCAAAATCGTTAGATATGCCTAGTTTGATGTAGATCATTAATTTGTTTTTGCAAATTTTATGTATCAATTGGGATTAGATAGATGCATGTAAATGATATTACAATCTTGGCACAAACATGGGGAAGATATCATTTTAAATAGATTCATCGTGAGAGTAAGGAGGAACATTTTGAATGACTATCTATTGATTTTATTATCTTCTAATAATTGTCCATCAACTGTTGTTGTCAAGTGGATGACAAGGAAAGAGATTATATCACTTCCAAGAAGGGATATGACAAAGCATAAGATGTGGCAAATTGATAGAGTATTCCCTATTAATTTTTGTTAGCCAAAGGAGGATATTGGTGAAGGATTAGATGGAATCTATATAGCTTCCTCAATAGATATCTCATCATAAAATTAAGGTTTATCCATTTTAAATTCTACTATAACATCCTGAGTTAGCAATTGATTTAACCATTTAGAAGATGAGTACCAATGATTGTAAACACTTGTTTCTAGTAGATAAGCCACCCATTCCTTATTGCTCCCTTTAGTTGATATATAGGCATGATAGTTGACTTTGATGATTCATATGCTTCTCTTTATCCTCACTCGATACCACAACACTATTGCAAATATACTAGACACTTACAAAATCTACATAATCAATTCGTAATGATTTTTCATTAAATTTAACATGATGATAAAGTGGTTGACATGACATCACTTTTATAAATTGCTTGGATGGGAAAATTTTATAGTGATAGTATCTCAAGCATAAAAAATATAGTCGACAAACCATAAGAACATATTTCTATAGATTACATAGACTATATGTTATTTCTCATTTGGATACATGTCTACTAGGATATTTTAAACCTCAAATAGTTTTAATCTCTTTTGAAAATTGTCCATTATTCTTTATGTCTTTCCAACTTTACCCCCATTTTGTTTGCATGCTTACAAAGATGATTATAAATCCAATTTTAATACATTCGATAAAGACATTTTTGTGCATTATTTTCATGGTACACCCATGTATGGACAATTTTTTGAATAACAAGGTGAAGAAATCTTGCAATATAAACTTAAAACAAAGTGTCTATGAATCTAAATCCAAAGATTAACTCTTAAAGAATTTTATTGTGGAATCAAAGAAAGAAAGACAAAACCATAACATAGTTAACACCAAATATGCATGGAGAAACCCCTAAGGGCAAAAAATCCACCATACAAAGAGAGGTGAGTATTTTACCAATCCATTGAGAGATTGCGATAGCAATACACTTATTTGGAAAAATCTATAGAATCCGATAGCACCCTATTACTTGCACAATTGAACAAACTTGATACAAACTACTACCTCAAGGAGCCAATTTATAGAAACTCTTGGGAGTGAATACCATTGTGCTATCACAATATTGTTGAGATTGTTGAAAGCACAATCTTGTATGGTTGTTATTGATGTCAAACCTAGTTATGTGGATGGATGTTGGTTCACATATTCTTTTGGTGGTTGCTGAATCATGTTTTGTGTCACAATTAATGTTTTTGGTGTTGGTTGTGTCATCTTGTATTCAGAATGGTTTGGAAAGATTTTGGTGTCATTTGGATATGGTGTTAATTGTGTTGCAGTTTAGTGGATCATATTCTTTTGGTCCTAATATGTGTTGAAAGATGTGTTGAGATGGTCTCACCATAGCATGTGGAGACCTGCATTAAGTATTTTACATCGGAAGAGGTTATGTGGCCGATAGATTGTTATTTATACACGTTACGTTTGGTAACAACTTTAGAGAATGCGTTAGAATGTGCGGATCATAAGATCAATAGTGGAACGATGTATTACAATATATTTTAGTTCCCTCTTTCTCCTAGAGTGGACCAATTTGAGTATTTTAGGTCCGGGTGGCTTATTTTGTGTAATATTGCTTATTCTATTTTGGTCGAACCTTAATGAGGTTTTCAATATTGTATGATATTTAATATGTGTGTATGGATTCATTATGGTGTGATGAAAAGTGGATTGTTTGAGAATTGTATGCTAATGATATGCAAGCAAATTTGAGTTTGTAGTTGTGTGAAAGAAAATTTGAGAAGAGATTTGAAGGTGATATATTCTACAAGATAGTTTGTTGTGATAGTGAAGATTATCAGAGATGTTTGCCATGTGTTGGTCGCTTTATCTAATTGTTCAAGGATAATTTCATGTTCAGGAGAATCCTTCTCAATTTCAATTAAGCAATTTCATTCATTGTTGATTGATAGTGAGTCCTTCAATAGTAGTTTGTATCTTGTCCTAAAGAAGTGATCTTTAGTAGAACAAGTCATTTTTGTATCTTTCCTAAGGTTGTGTGCCTTAGCTCTGCAAGTCCTTCAGGTGTTGGTTCTCCTTGGTAGTAATCCTAAAATGTTGTAAACATTGTTATTCATATTGTGAGTTAGATTCTCACCATGGTTTTTCTCTACTTGGGTTTTCCACAAAAAATATGGTGTTCATGTGTTGATGGTTGATGTTCATGTGCTTGTAATTAATGTGTTATTGCTAAGTAAGTTAATGTTGTTTATTAATAATCTATTGTGAAGTTTCGGACTAATTCACCCCCCTCTCTTAGTCCTGTCAAGTGTTCAATAAATACATGGGGAAAAAACATCTAGAAAAATATCATGCCTAATACCTTGGAATCATGAATGTAGCCCAAAATCACCACTTATAGATACTCTTATAGCTATCATAAATAATCTCACTTAAATGGACCTATATAGTAGCCTTTGTCATAAATGCATTCATAGTGACTCATGGTAACCTATTCATATCTATCATAACTGTCATGTATGCACTTACAACCCCTTACATGTGTCCAACAACTTGAAAATAGAAGATTACAAATAGAATGTCTAACTATTTTTTCATTTTTCTGAAGTCCAAATGATAGTAGAAACTTCTTCTTTACATGAGCTCTTTCACTACCGTTGGTTACACAGTTTCACCTCTTATGGGTAAATTATAAATAACATTGTGGGAACAAATAATTAAAGGATTTACAAGGTTGATGGCACCTAAATCTTAACATTCTACCACTTGACATCATACATTGTAAATTACTTTGATAGAGATACATAAACATAAAAGTAAGTACAATGATTAAGGCCCATGGCTTTCCTGCACCAAGAGAACTTATTTGTGGTCACTCACTTCGAAAGAGAATCTGCAACATTATCAAAAGTGTCAATTATTTTGACAATGACCTATCCATTGTGAACTTAATTTCTCACAAAAAGAAATATTGAACAACTTGCTTATTACAAGCATGATACATAGGATTTTGGCCAAAAATATGACACTCTAACTGTCACATACAATCCTTACTATTTTGCAATCAAAACCAATACCACTACCAAGTCTTTGTAACCAAAATGTCTCCTTAGAGGCATGTGTAGTAGTCATATACTCTACCTTAGTGGTGGATAATGTAACTATAGATTGTCTTTTACTCATCCAACAGGCTACTCCAAACAAAGTAAGCACATATCCACCCTAGTAGACCTTCGACTATCCAAGTCACTTGCCCAATCTACATCGACAAAACCTTATATGTCCAATGACTTATCCACATAATTAGTACCAACTAAAACAAATAGTAATTAGAAGTACCTTGCAAGTACCTAGACACCCTTTTAACAAAAGTTCAATGCTCTATACCATGGTTGGACATAAACTTGCTAAGAACTCCTACTGCTTGGGCTATATTTGGTCTAGTACAAACTATTGCATACATTAAACTACCAATGATACTAACATAAGGAACATTATAAATCTCCTCAATATCATCATCAAAATTAGGATTCGTGTTTAAACTTAGCTTAATGCCAACCAAAAATGGAATATTTACTAGTTTGTAGTCTTGTATTTTAAACATTTTCAAAATGGTATCAACATGCTAATTTTAACTTAACCAAAGATTTTTGTGAACCTGATCCCTTCTTATCTCCATCCCAAGAATATATCTAGAAACTCCCAAGTCTTTCATATTAAGTGTGTTAGAAAGCTGCTTTTTTAACTCCCTAATCATCACCTTGTTATTACTAATAAACAACATGTCATCCATATACAAGACAATAATCAATATCTCATCATAAATAACCTTAATATAAACACATGTATCCTCTTCGCTTCTAACCTAACCCAAATTTTATGCATATATGAAGCCTCCTTGTTTCTTATGTACAATTTAATATTGCAATATTTCCTCACAAATAGTGTGTTTTGTTTGGTTATCCTTGTTGCAAGATCTCCTTATGAACAATGAGCTTTGTTTGGATTATCCTTTTTCAATTAACAAATTCCTATTCAATATTGTAGGATTTTCTTGCATACTATGCTTTATTTGTTTATCTTAGTTGCAAAATCCTAGTAACACCTTGTTTGCAATTGTTTACTTTGTAATAAGAAATCTACGCTTGGCAAAATATTTCTTTTCAATTTGCACTAATCAATCACCTTACAATAATAAAACTTTGCTTGGCACCCCTTTTGCAAGATGAGTGGAACTAGTATAACACAACTCACTATACTATTTCAACTCTTCCTTTCTCTTTCTACATGGATCACACAACATAACACAACTTTTTGTCTCATAGAACTGATGAACTTATAAGGCACTAAGAGGGGGGGGGGGGGGGTTGAATCAGAGGAGTTCCGAGATGAAGTATATGTGATGTTGTAATGTTCTGAAGCGGATCTTATTAGACATTGATAGCGTTATACTAAGATCATTTTAACTTGTTGTCTCCCTAACAATTGTAGCAAGAAAATCCTCTCACAAGGTCACTCCTAACAAGGTGAAGTCGAATCCTAACAAGTCTGATCATTAAAATCCTCTAACCAAGTGACACATTAACTTGTGTTTGCAAATCTCAATAATGTGGGTAGCTCCTCACATGCCTTATTGTATAGCTCTTAATTAGGCTTAGACACTCCTACCAGGGTGTGCCCCTAACCGGGTGTTGTAGACCTTAACTAGTCAGATCTCTATACTGCATATAGTGGATCTTTGTGGGTACTAACTCCCACTGTGGTTTTTCCCATTTGGGTTTTCCACGTATGACCTCTTGTGTTATGTGGTTTATACTTTATGTGGTGATTGCTTCCTTGGTGTTATTTCTTATATGCCTATTGAGTTTTAAGTTGGTGAAATTGATAATCAAATTTGTATTGTTTTTACTTGCACTGATTCATCCCCCCCTCTTTGTACCTTATAAGTTCATCAATTGGTATCAGAGACAAACTTCCTTAAGGCTTAACCGCTTGGAAGGGATCTCTAATCCTAAGGCAAATATGGGGGAAGGAATGAGTTACTAAGAGATTACTAGGGAACTTGCATAAACCAAGGAAGACCTAGAAACCCTAAGAGGCAAGTATAAGGCATCACTAGCTAAAAGGAAAGAATTAACTGAACAATTGTTTGGAGATCAATGAAAGTAGCTCTTCTGATGGAGAAAACATAGATGTATTGGTTGAGAAAGTGGAGAAGCTAGGAGGGCAGATGAAGACAAGATCAAAGAGAAATATCATGAGATCTTTAAGATAAATCAGGAAAATGGCACTCTATATGCACACTAGCATGAGGAGAAAGAAGAGAAAGAAGAAATCAAAGCAGATCTTGATATGGCAATGTCTCTTAAAGAGACTCTTATGAAGTAGAATGAAGATCTTACTAAAGAGCTTGCAAAAGCTAATGAGAAGCTTGCAAAATTCAACAAGAGTTCTACCATGCTGGATGAATAGATCCAATCTCAGAGGATGAATGGTGATACATCTGGATTAGGATACAATACATTTGAGAAAGGATAACCTTCTGGTACCAAGAGAAACATGCATGAAGGTAAAACAACTCCTAAGGCTCAGAAACCTACCGGTAAGAAAGCTTACAAACCTGTTTGTTTTAATTGTCATAAATCAGGACATACTACTAATATTTATAGAAGCATATCTAATGCCAAAATACTGGTTATAGACCTAATACTAGATATGTGCCTAGAAAATTTGAAGGTTATTGTTATACATGCAACTTGTATGGGCATAGATCTATCGAATGCAGGTATGGAGCTAATAATCCAACACCTCATATGAATCCAAGATCTGTTCGTGTTTGGAGAAGGAATTCCAATGATCGGAGAAGCACTAATTGGCAAAGACCCTATGTTAACCGATCTAGTCCCTATGAGATGGAGAGAAGAGTTAATGTGATCTGTTCAATCTACAACAATTATGGACATGTGGCAATGCAAGACCATGGAGAGCATCTAGAATGACATGTTATCATTGTAACAAACTGAGACATATTGCTAAGTTTTGCAGAACACAAAAGAACCAATTGGTGAATCATTCTGCAGACCGAAAAGGAAAGAAGAAAGTTGATATTGAAGAAACCAGAGCTGAGATGAATAGAACCTAGAAGAATAAGAAGAGTGATAAAAAACCATATGAGGAATCAAATTCTTCACCTAGTGTGGAGAATCCATCACCGGTGTAATGGTGAAAAAATGGTGAATGATAGATCAAGAAGAAAACTACCCTTTCCCTCAAAGAGAGATGAGAGTTTCGCTATTGATTACCCTTCAAACACTTTTCACCATGTTACATTAGGAAGAGGAGAGGATGATTTAGTAGATTCAATATCTCCACATGAAGATGGTAAATTAAATTTTGAATGAATTGGGAATGTTAAGTTGATCCCCTCTTCCTTGTTTGAAATGGAAAGGAAATTGATTGACTTATGTAGTGCAAAAGTGACAAAGAATTGATTATAACTTGAGATCGGAATATGGGATGAAGCTATGCACCTGGATCTGGTAGTAAAATGTCGAGATGAATTTTCCCTACGAATTTGAGGAAAATTTGCCTAGACCGTGGCGGGAATGTACACGGTCCTCCGAAAAATCCGTGAAATGAAAAGGGTTTTTTTGCCTTTGCAAATGAATCCCGAATTTGAAAGTACATTTGCACACCTACAACCTACACACAGAAAAGATAGGAAAATGGGTTGGGATTGGGGGTTTGCCTTTAGGTCAAACCCCAATTTTGGAATTAACCAGGTAATGAAAGAAAGTGCTTGCAAGTAGGTGTAAATGAAAGAATGAACTATAAATCACCTCAAGGGAGCTTGTAGTAGCAATGTTGATAGAAATGCTTGTGTGGAATTGAATGTTGAAATCAATCTCCTCTTCAATGGTTGAATCCTTGACTTGAATGCAACACCTAGCCTTGAAGGGAGACTTGAGAATGCTGAATGTTGGAAAAGAATGCTTGATTGCTTATGCAACTTGAATCTATCCAACTTCAACCTATCCAACTTATCAAACTTATGAAAATGAAAGGATGAATTCCCCCTTAAATACATGTTAATGGATCTAAATTTTGTCACGGGCTGACATCGGGGGAGTTTCCCACTCGATGCACAACCAACAATGCAACCCTAGGAAGGGTCCTACCCCAAAATAGGGCAGGGACAGGGGCGCCATACCCCTTTCCTAGGAAGAAAAGGGTGCCACGCCCTTGTGCTACCCCTTTCTCTAGGACAGAGTGTGGACAGGGTGATGCAGAGGCCAAGTAAGAAGATATTTCTGCAAGCTGAGCAATCTTTGGTCTCCAATCAGGATAGAGGATTCAAACTCACATGCATGAGGACCCTAATGCAGTCAAAAATTGCTAGGGTCACAATTTAATGACACTACAAACAACAAACTAAATTGTTTCTACAACTTGGGGTGTGCATATTGTCAAATCTTGAGATGAACACTTGGATGAAGTACTGTAAGTTAAATTTGCATATTTTGATGCATTTTGATGTTTATAAGTCTTTTTGAATCATAACCAGTAAATAACATATAGTTTTAGCAACTAGTAATATGCTTAAGAGTGTTTAAGGCATTTTAGGGTTTCGTTAATTAAAGCACTTAATGTGGTAGATAGAAAGCAAATAAAAAGAATATTTTGAATTTCAATTCTCACATTGTGATCTTGAGAGTATTTGGCAAGTGAGCAGAGCAAAGAAAAGCTTGTGATTGCAACATTCAGCTTGTTTACCAAATATTTGAAGCGATTTGAAGAACATTCTATATTGGTGTACGGTGTTGAAGGTTTTGTCGGTGTGAAACCCTTGTGCTGAAGCAGGAAAGGTATTTATCAGAAAAATCTTACTCTTTGCTTCGAGATTTTGCATATTTTAGTATGGATACTCTGCATCCTATTGATGTGACTGAGAGGCCATAACCGAAGTTCAAATGTCATCCTTTTAAATTAGAAGAAACAGACCCTATCAGTGCCCGATCGAGTGTATCATATGGATTTTTGCATGTTGAAGATGTCAGATCATTTTATCACTACAAACTGGAGGACATGGGTATATCAGTTATTCATGACCAGTATAGATCATTGTGTGATGACCGGGGCATACTGAAAGAACAATTTAAGAGTGTCATCGAGAAAGGGTTCCATCATGCAATCAACTTCATTAATGATTTTGATAAAGAGTTAGTCAGATTTGTTTTGAGTTGGTTTCATGAACAGTTTATGTGGTTGGATCGACCGCATAAAATAACCAAGGAAGTCATCTATGCAGTAACCGGATTTTGCTCAACCAGTGAAGTACCCTTACTTAGATCAGTACCCAAGAATGATGTGGAGAAGTTGACTGGATCAAAATGGGATGGTAGAGCCATGAAAGTAAACAACATCAACAATCCAACTATGAAATATGCCTCAATGGTGATTGGGTATAGGATTTACTATTCAAGCAGAATTAATAGCATACTGGCAATAGCTATTCATACTGCCTACCGAATGGTAAAAGAGAACATTAATTGTGATTTGGCAGAGGCATTAAGAAGCCAATTGATGGTGAATCTAGAGGCTATGAAGAAAGACAAGAAGTTGAGATTCAAATTTGGTCAATTGATTTTAGGTTTATTCTTCTATTTTCAAAACTATTTCCTCGATATTAGAGATGTTCAATGGATTGAAGGTACTCCTGTACTACTACAGATGAAGAAAAACATTAGGATGCTGAAGGACAAGTTTGATAGTATTTCTTGGGGTTACTTCAAGGATTCTCAAAAGAAAATGCATGCTAGAGAGCGTATACCAGTAGAAGTAGTTAACCAATATGAGAAAACAATTTGTTTCATGGTGGATACATATACTTGTATGATGGAAGCAGTTATCCCTAGAACCACATGGGTATTACCTATGGGATATGAGGTAGACAAGGATCTACTCATTGCTTATGCTGATCATCTACTAGAGCAATCAATGGATACCACTGCAAAGAGATTTGGGACATATAAAGAAAAATCACTACAAGTCCACTATGAGATGCAGAGACCAGTGATTGCAAAGAAGATAAGGAAGGAGGTAGAAGCATTCGCTAAGCAGGAAGGATTTACAAAAGAGCAGATAGCAATAGCTAGGGCAAAGCATGCAGTGGAGCAAGGTGGAGCATCTAGTGTACCTACCTATAAGACTAGAGCTGCAAAAGCCAAAGTAGCAGAGAAGAAGAAGCAAGAAGAAACAGAAGACAAACTGGCTAGATCACAAAGAGGTAAACCATCTAAAATTCAGTTTGGAAGAAAGTAGAAAACTTTTGATCCACCTGTTGCACCAGTACAAACCAGAAAGAGGAAGAAGCAACAAGCTCACAAACTGGGAAATGATGAAGAGGCTACTGAATCATATAAGGATAAAAGAGCACTTAGAGCAAGTGTTAAGAAGCCTAAGACAACCGGTAAGGGAAAACCACCTTAGAAACCATTTACATTAGAAGAATCTTTCAATAGGATGGTCAAAATAATTAAGGATTATGGGATATACAAAGGTTTGAACACATTGTTTATTCATTTATTTGAAAATCAACAAAGGGAGATTGAAGATGTAGTCATCTTTAGTATGAATAAATTTAGTAGAGCCCTCATTGAGCTACAAGGGTAGATTCCAAATTCTTTGTATATCTTAATTGATGCAAGGTGATAGGTTGCCATTAGCCAAGATAAAGAATTAATTGATGATATCTTTAAGCACCTGCAATCGGAAGAAATTTAAGAGGAGATTGAAGCAATAAAGATCAATGCAAAAGTATCATTCAGATCCAAAAAGAGATTAACAAGAATTTTAATAGGACAGACTAAATCGGTCCAAAAGGAGACTAAGATTTTGATCAAGAAGACTTTAGGTCTCATCTTGGATGAAGAAGAGGAAAAACATGAACAAGTTGAGAAAGATAGTTCTAAAAGGCTAAAGACATAAGAACTTCCCAAGGGTGTTAAGATCACAAATTTTGAACCGGATAATAAGTATATGCAAGATGATCCTATTGATACTGAACCGACGATCAATCTTGATGATAACACCAGAGACAATGTTGATGTTCAGATGTTTGAACAACATGAGCAGCAAAAGGAGACAGAAGAGAAGAAAATAATTGATGATGATGATGATGATGACTCGATTAGCATTAAAGGGCCTATTGATATGGACAATCTGAGTTCCTCTCAATTGATGTAGATTGTAACAATAATGCAATCCAGAGCTCAAAAGAAGAGAATGAAGGAACAACTAAGATAAGAAGAGACAATCAAGATAGAAATTTATATTTTGTTTAGTCTCCTATCGAAGAGTGATACTAAAAGTTTTGTTACTCCCATTGACAAACTTGGACAATTGGTTACCGATGTCAGAGATCAACTCAAGACTTTTGAAGATGCAAGATACATATAAGTTGAAAAGGACTACAAGAAGAAAAGGACATAACAACTAATTTCTAAGATAGATAAAGGTAAGGTAGCTCTTACTATTAATAAGGACTTTTTGAAGAATGGAATGGAAATCGGAGGAAAGATTTTGGCTACTATTTCCAAATTTTCACTATTTTGTGTTGACTTGAGGAAGAAGAGAGAAGATGTTGAGAAAGAACTTGAACTATTGAGTGAAATATTTGGACTACTGAATGAATAAGCTATTCATTTTGGTAGATCGGTTGTAGAACTCCATCACAAACTTGAAGTTTATGAGCATGAACAGGTAAAATGAGTAAGTTCACTGCAGGAGCTACAGATAAAGCTGATTCCAAAAGTTGAAATCTTGTAGAGAGCCTAAAAGGAGTTGGAAGCAATCTTAGTTACATTGGAAATAAGAATAGTTGACACAATGGAGGAATTAGTAGGACAGATAAAGACACATGTAGAGATTGTCAGCACATTGTTAGAGACATGGGATAATGACTTAAAGCAGTTAAAGTCTAATTTCAGTGATGTTTTTTCTAAAATTTCTTTGTAAAGACTTTATGACTCTTATATTGTTATATACGCTCTGATGTAAATTTTTATGTACAATGTATATATCTTTCATGTATTTTACTTCTTTATTTGGCATTGTTGTCAAAGAGGGAGTAATAGTTAAAAAGTCAGTCAAAATTTTGTATGTAATGTAAAGGGGGAGTAATAGGAGCCTCTTTCATTTTTGTATAACAACATGCAATTGCTAAGGGGGAGTACATTTCATGTATTCAATTTTTGTATTCCACACTTAGCTGACAAAAAAATTTCCTAAGTGTTTCCATCAATGCCAAAGGGGGAAAATGTTGGCATTTAATCTGAACCGGTAATTGTTTGTTTGCTTGATGCAACCAGTACAAGTTTGTTTTGTAAAGAGATTAGACTGTCATATGATGACTATATTTTATGTTGTCATTGATGGAAATTATGTTTCTACAGTCATCTGAGTCCTATAGTTCAACCGGTAAGCAGAGACAATTTTTATCAAAACCGGTAATTAGGACTTTAACCGGTAAAAGATAGATAGAATAGTATTCTAACAACTGGTACGGGAAATTTATGAAGAATGGGATGATGCATTTTTGCAGCAGCAAAGAAGATTGGTAGATGAAGTTATGTTCATGACCACATGTGGTGATTTGATCAGGTGAACGAGATTTGATTGATATAGCAGTTACATTGATAGAGACTTAACTGTAGTGATGAGAATCACTAAGATCGGTAAAACGACACAAAATTTGATTTGTTATGTCGGTGGCTGACATAAGTAAGGTGTGCAATGCAAGTTTGTCTAGATTCATTGAACCTAGGGAATTGCTCCAAGGTTCTAGCCAACCTAATGATGTTTCTAAGATGTGTGATGAGGTATGAAGGCGATTATGAGTATGAGCTTGAATGTGTAAGAAATCATTTAGCAAATTTTGTCTTTCTGATAGTGCGATGATCAGAGGAGTTCTGAGATGAATTATTGTGATGTTGTAATGTTCTGAAGTGGATCTTATCAGACATTGATGGTGCTATACTGAGATCGTTTGAACTTGTTGTCTCCCTAACAGTTGCAACAAGAAAATCCTCTCACAAGGTCACTCCGAACAAGGTGCAGTCGGATCCTAATGGGTCTAATCATTAAATCCCCTAACCAGATGACACATTAACTTGTGTTTGCAAATCTTAGTAACGTGGGTAGCTCCTAACAGGGCTGGTCCTCACATGCCTTATTGCATAGCTTTTAATTGATCTTAGACACTCCTAACAGGGTGTGCCCCTAATCGGGTGTTGTAGACCTTAACCGATCAGATCTCTATACTGCAGACAATGGATCTTTGTGGGTACTAACTCCCACCGTGGTTTTTCCCATTTGGGTTTCCCACATATAACCTCTTGTGTTATGTGGTTTATACTTTATGTGGTGATTACTTACTTGGTGTTATTTCTTATATGCCTATTGAGTTTTAAGTTGGTGAAATTGATAATCAGATTTGTATTGTTTTTACTTGCACTTATTCACCCCCCCCTCTCAATGCCTTATAAGTTCATCAAGAACTTGTGTTGTCATGGATCACCTAACATAACATAGCTTGCTAGGTCATGAAATCCATATATCATTTCTTCTTCCCCCATGAATCCATAGCATAACACACATTTCTAGAGTTGGATCAAAGTTTCTTCTTCTCCTCTCAATTAGTGTATGTCCTTTTTCTTTCTATAAGTCCACCTGTGCTCTTGCAATAACTTTCCAAGGATGATATTAGTGGTTTGACATCAAGGTTTTTTGAACTAGTTGAGTTGGAACTTTGTTTTAGTACTAACGTTCTTTGCTTTGTGTATATTTACTTACATGGATTAATAGGTTCCTGTGCTTTGGGCTTGATCATCCTTAGTGTTATCTTATCCCTATCTTGTCTTGCTCTTAAATGCCCTGTCTCTTCATTTCTACTTTACCGTGAGTATGACTGTAAGATCATACTCTGCTAAAGTGGGCGCTAAATATAGCATCATAAAATGCACATCTTTAATAAGGGTGTTCGATTTCACACTCTCCTAGAACTCATTTTAGTATTTCTCATTCCTATATGAATTGTAGGACCTTTATTGTATTAAGTTAATTTTTAATACAATATTATGAGTCGTATTTCACTTTAATACATCAAAACTTTATTAATTGGGCCCTTATTTTAAGTGTGTCCTTTATCTTATTTCATCTCATGCTTATGTGGGTCCTATATCACTTCAAAGTTCAATGCACCTTTTATCCCATCTAAATATTATAACTCCCAAAACCCCCACTTAGAGGCCTTGTTACTTATCCTAAGTGTTCAATTTTTTGACCCTTCAAAATTTCAGTTGTTCCCTTATTTCCCATCTCTTCAAAGCTTCCTTGATTTCCCAACATTAAACGTTAAAAATGGTTAGGTTTTTATTAGCATTCCTCCCATTGATGTTCCCTTTATCATTCTATTGTTTCATTGTTTCCCTAACTCATCAAAACATGGATGGAGATATCATGTTGATATCATATTTTTTTCCTTCATCCCTTTCCTCTAACGACATCATGTTGGCATTATCATCCTTTTGAACCTCTACAATTAATCATCCCTTATCCTCTTTCAAACATATTATTCTGATCATTCTTCCCTCAATGGTCTAAAACTCTATAAAAATCATTTTATAAATTTATCTAAGTGTTTGAAACATTTGGAATTTTGTACCCCTCCTTATACATCTCTCATCTTCCCCAATCCTTAAAATTTTGACACATTTATATCTTCAACTTATTTCCCTTTCCAAATTTTATAGTTATTTGTTCCCTTCTATAGAAGTTGATGATCAACTATAGGAGCAAAAATTAATTTGAAAGCAAAACACCTATCACACAAAAGAGATCAAGAAAAGATTGTATTCTCTATAACAACCATAGAATTTTGTATTATTGCACAACCGAATATTGGAGATACGATTACAATGAATGAATGAATCCTTATAAAGGATGAACGAAACCCTAGGTGCAAACCCTAATGGTAAAATTAGGAGAACTAAATCAATGCAAAGTAGGAGCTAAATTAATCTTGTTAGGATTCCCAAAGATACTGAGAGGGGGGGTGAATCAATATCTTACCGGTTTACAGATTTTCTAATCTTATTAAACAAATTGCATTCCAAAATAGTGTACAGGTAAACCAGAATTAATGCAGTAAATAAGAACAATAAGCACAACATAGAAAGCACACCATAACACAATATTTTTAACGAGGAAACCTGGTGTGGGAAAAACCTCGGTGGGATTTGTGACCCACAATATTCACTCACTGGCCAATAAATGAATATTACTTACAATAGGGGCCTGCACATGCAGGAAGGCCAATTGCCTAAAGCTCACTGCTTAATTACAAAAAGGGAAGTCTCACTGACTTACAAAATGGATTATGCAAATCCAATATCATGTACTGATTTGGTTCGGCATCTGCTATGCCAAGTTCAGTACTAGTTTAAGCTCACAAAATAACCATAAACCTTACTCCAAAATCTGCCTTAATATTCGCATGTTCCTATTACTACTTACACAAATGATCTATAAGATCTCATACTTATATATGAGTCCTATTACAATTTGCCTTGTCGGCTTACAAAAATATATTACAATTAAATACATTATGCAATAGACAAAATGTTGTTGGCTAGGGTGCTGGTAATCATCTTTGCCATTGCCGATAAACTATTTACCGGTGTAGAGTCTATCAGTGTCGATGCCTACCGGTGTCATAGGATTGCAAGGTTTCCATCAATGACAATACCTTCAATCACCTACAATTTCTCATTGGAGTGTGCATTTGCCAACAATCTCCCCCTTTGGCATTGATGGCAACACTCATGAGAAAAAGTCAAAATTGTATCCAAAATGTGTTTTCCAAAAATATTACCAAAACTTTCTTACCAAAATTGTGTGTTCCAAAATTGTGTGCTCCCCCTGAGCAGATGATCTCTTCTATCATTTATTTTTCTCATCTCCACTACTCCCCCTTTGACATCAATGACAAAGATTGTCAAAAATGTCAACTGAGTGTGGTTCTCAGCTAGATCCTTGTAACCAGTGGGTTACAATCTGATATAGATCTGCTAGTGCAAAATTTAAGCTGTTAGTGAATCTTTCACTATCCTTCAATGTTGCTTCTATCCTTTGGATGGTACCAGTGACTATGTGCATTTTCTCTTCTGATGTCTTAAGTCCTTGAACAAGTGCCTCTGAAATCCCTTTCCTCAAAGAGATGAGGATGTCAAGTTTCGGACCTAGTCTACATTTTAGCTCCTTAGCCTTGAATTTTAATCTCTCCTTATCTTTTTCAAAATTTTCAATTTTTTCTTCAAAGCCTACAATTTCTTGCTCTATTACCGATATGGGTTTTGACGAACCTATGAGATTATCAACAATATCATTTATTTCCTTTTGTGATCTAATAATCTCTTTATCTATGTCTTCTGTCAAAATGTTAGTTTTGCATGAATCCCTGTACAACTTCTTAAAGTTCGTTATTGTTTTTCCTAGTGCTGGTAATAATGTATCAAAGTGTTCCTTGCATCTCTTTATTGACTCTTCAAAGAATTTTTCTTTCTCTTTATTCATTTTCTCACTAAAAGTCTCCACATTAATTTGATCAATTGTTAGTAGGTTGCTGGTTATATACTTAGACAATGTGTCTAATTGGCTCAAAGAATCTTTACTTTCCACATTGCACTTGGGTGCAATCAATTTCAAAATTGGGATGGTGTCATCAATTGCCTTATATGCAAGTGCATTGCAATCTATTATTTTCTTGATGGAATCCAGTAATACCTATGTTACATTTGTCGATCTGAATTCTATTAAGGAGGAACCAGATGATTGTCCAACTGCCTTAACAATATGCAATCTGCCGGTGTGAGTAACCTCTTTGCTTATGTTGACCTCTGGTAGGTCAGTTTGAGTCTACATCTTAATTAGAAAAGGCTTGGGTTTCTCAACTGTTACCGGTGGTACTGTCTACGTTTGAACCTTTTTCCCTTCATGTTTCTCAGAATGTACCTCTGTCAGTTTCCCTGAGCTTTCCAATGCCGGTTTCTCTGATTATGTCTCAGTGCTATCTACTGGTTTCTCTGTGTGTACCTTTGAACTATCCATTTCTACCTTAGTAGGTTTTTCAATGTGTGCATCAGTGGTATCTATCTTTCCAATATCCAGGGGATCAGTTGATTGTTCGGTGTGTGTTTCAATCCCAATCTCAACATTTCCAACTATATCCCCATCATGTGTCTCTACAACAATGTTCTCTGTCGGTGGCTCAGTTGCCACATCTTTCTTCTCAGTGGTTTCCTTATCAACCACAATGTTAACCTCTTGTGTGTCAATATTCATAGTATATAACACCTCTGAATCAAGATTGGTGTCTTCATGTGATATCTCCATTCTCTCAACATTATCTGTTACCGGTGGTGTATCAACAGTCTCAATAGGTGGGGGCAAGTTATCTGTTACTTTTATGCTCAGAGGACCACCTACCTTGCCTTTGTTGGTATTTTGGTATGGTTTTGTCATTGATGTCAACACCTACTAACACTTATCAACTTTGGCACTTTGGAGAATTAGCAACATTCACTGGCAAGCAAGTGACTTATGCACAGTCACCGGTATCTAGTACACCGAAAGGATATAATGTTCACCGGGACTTGGAATGGCATGGAGAACACCTGGTTATGTCAAAGACATCATTTGGACACTTTGTCTTGGAGATTTTTTCATTGGCATATTCGTATTTACATATTTGTTGTTACCAGCAAAATAGGTCCAGGTTATACACCGGCAAGTTTATCTTTTCTAGATGAGCATGACACGCTATGGAGATGTCTTATTAATGTTGTAAATACATCAAGCCGACATGTTGAATCGGATATTGCATCAAACATTGTTTTATTTGTAAATTAATTTTATTGTAATATCCTTTAGAGCCGACCTACTAAAATTAGTCTTAGGTTATGATATAAATGTAAGATCTTATTTGTAAGATTGGATATGGAATGCAAAAAATAATTGTGTGAAGGTATATGTGAGAATAAGCAGAGCTATACACGTAGACATCATTTGAAGGTTGAAGGAGGGTTTTTGTGAAGACAATCAAAACTACACCGGTATTGAATCCAACATAGAAAGATGCTAATTTGAGTAGTACATTCTTATTGGATTTAACCATCCAATTGTAGTTAGTGCAACTCCTATTTGTGTTTGAGCAGTGAGCTCTAGGCGCTTGGCCTTTCTGCATGTGCAAACCCCATTTGTATACACATACTATCTGCAGTAGTATCATCTGATTGTGGGTAAGGTTTCCCACTGTGGTTTTTCCCCTTACAGGGTTTCCACATACAAATATTGGTGTTATATGTTGTGGATGTTATTGTCTTTCTATTTCATGCATTAATCTTTACCGATATTGTAATTAACTAATAAAACTATCTACCGGCATAAAAGATTGGTTTACCGATATCAAGCATTAAAGTTGGTTAAGTTGTTTTTGGTTTGAATTTATTAGACAACTGATTCAACCCCTCCCCCCCCTCTCAGTTCTCTCTGGGACCTAACAATTGGTATCAGAGCCTAGTCCTCTTTTTGCAGAAGTTTTTTTGCTTGAGGAGATCCAATGTCTACTAACTATTTTAGGAAGGACAATCCTAAACTTGATGGAACCAATTATGGCATATGGAAGATCAGAATGGAGACACATCTGAATTGCACTGGAAAGGACATCTAGGATGTTACAAAGAATGGCTATACAACTCCTACAATCAGTTAGCCTAATCCACCTAACTTGGCTAAAGATGATGAAAATGATTGCAAAGCAAGAGAAGCACTTTTGAGCGCATTATCAGATCAGCAAATCATGGGATTATTACATAGATCAACTGCTAAAGCTATTTGGGATCATCTAGAAAAACTGAATTAAGGAGATTCCATAGTCAAAATTTCAAAACTTGAAAGCTTTCGGGTCAGATATGAAAATCTGAAAATGGAAGAAGATGAAAGGATTTTTGCTTTTATGGAAAGAGTTAATGAAATTGTTTTGGGTATTAAATGTTGTGGAGGAACCTTAAGTGAAGATGAAATTGTTTCAAAAGTTTTAAGAGGATTGCCACCGGCATATAAAATGAAGGTTACTGCTATAAATGAGTTAAGAACAATGCCTAATACATCAGTAACTAGGGATACATTGATTGGAAAACTTTCAGCTTTTGAAATTGAGGAATTTGGTCCTCTTGCTACTATAAAGACAAATTTAGCTTTTAAGGCATCAACATCATCTGCACCATCATTTGACAAATCTGATTGAAAAGCCTTTTATGCAAGAGAACTTGAGGAAAGAAGGAAAGAAAATGAAGAACTTGAAGAACTTGAAGCACTATTTGCAAGGAAAATGCCTAAAGGTCCAGTTGGAAGTAAGTATGAAGGTAAAGCACCCTTTAAATGTTTCAACTGTAATAAGATTGGTCATATGGCTTCTAGATGTCCTGATAGACATGCTAGACTAAGAGAAGAAGCTAGGAGAACATACAAGCCTAACCCTAAATATTAGAGATACAGATTTAAGAATAATAAAGATAAATCTTGTTATGTTGCTGATGAAGGAGTGACTGATGATTCTGATGAAGATCCAGTAGAAAATGGATGGGTTTTTGTTGCTATAATAGAAGATCAACCGACACCTACTATTCAACCGGTAGAACATGCCTTGGCAGCTAAAATTGAAGTTAAGGATGAATGGATCATTGATTTAGGATGCTCACATCATATGACTGGTGATAAAAGAAAATTATTGATCTTTCAGGAATATAATGGAGGCTTAGTGAGATTTGGAGATGATAAAGTTTGTTTGATCAAAGGTAAAGGTACAATATCTCTTGATGGTAAGCATAATACTAACAATGTTTACTATGTGGAAGGTTTAAAGCATAATCTTTTGTGTGTTGGTCAATTAGTTGAGAAAGGATTTCAGTTACAATTCAAGAATCGAAAATGCAAAATCATGAATAGAACTGGTTTGGAAATTGCAACCAGTAATCAAACTAGAGGTAATATCTTTCATTTGAATAATAGTGAAAAGACATGCTTGATTGCACATATTGATGAAAGTTGGCTATGGCATAAGAGACTTTGTCATGTAAATTTTGATTGCATGGTAAAAATCAGTACTACAAAGGCAGTTAGAGATTTACCTAAGATTGTCAAACCTCACAATACAATATTTAAGGAATGTCAAATTGGAAAACAAGTTAGAGCTACTTTTAAAAGTATTCCAGAAAAATCAAATAATGCTCTTGACTTAATTCATATTGATTTATGTGGTCCAGCTAGAACTAAAAGTTTACAAGGTGATAGATATTTTATGCTAATCATTGATGACTATTCTAGAATGTGTTGGGTTACTTTTCTCAAAGAAAAATCAGAAGCACTTGGGAAGTTAAACTATTCAAAGCAATGGTAGAGAATGAAAATGGTAAGAAAATCAAATGTTTGAGATCAGATCAAGGAGGAGAATTTACATCTAAGGAATTTAATACATTTTGTGAAGTGAATGGAATTAGAAGACAACTATCAGCACCCCAGACACCACAACATAATGGAGTTGTAGAGAGGAAAAACAAAACTATCTTGGATGCAGCTAGAAGTATGTTATCTGAAGCAAATCTACCACATGTGTATTGGAGAGAGGCAGTAAGCATAGCAGTCTATACATTCAACAAAGTTCACATTAAAGGAGAAACCGGTAAGACCCCTCATGAACTATGGTTTGGTATTACTCCTACTCTTAAATATTTTAGAATATTTGGAAGCAAATGCTAGATTATAAGAGATGAGTATATTGGCAAATTTGATCCTAGAAGTGATGAAGGAATATTTCTTGGTTATTCATCTAAGAGCAAGGCATATAGATGTTTTAACAAGAGATTGCAGAAAATTGTTGAGAGTACAAATGTGAAGATTGATGAACAATTCAGAGGAACTTCAAGGTATATAGACTCTGAACCGGCAATAGAGATTCTAACAAATGAACCTACATTGAACCCACCGGTACAGAATGAAGATCCAATTACACTGGTATCATTTGAAAATTCCACTGTAACTAAGGAACAATAGCAAACAAAGACACCCCGGTATGTAAGACTGAATCACTCTGAAGATCAGATAATTGGGAATAAGTATAAAGGAGTTATGACAAGAGGAAGAATGGAAAATGAAGAGGTATGTCTTATTTCTTAAATTGAACCATCATCTATTAATGAGGCATGTGAAGATAAACACTAGATTAAAGCTATGGAAGAGGAACTAGAACAAATTGAGAAAAACAACACTTGGATATTAGTTCCCTGGCCTAAAGACAAAAATGTGATTGGAACAAAATGGGTATTCAGAAACAAACTTAATGAAGATGGTAAGGTAATCAGAAATAAAGCAAGACTAGTGTGTAAAGGATATTCTTAGAAAGAAGGAATTGATTATAATGAAACCTTTGCACCGGTAGCTAGAATTGAGGCAGTCAGATTATTCTTGGCTTTTGCAGCACACAAGAACTACAAAGTATATCAAATGGATATTAAATGTGCATTTCTGAATGGAGATCTTGAAGAAGAAGTTTACACTAAACAACCTGATGGATTTTCTTTGCTAGATAACAAAGATATGGTTTGCAGGTTAAGGAAAGCTTTATATGGGTTGAAACAAGCTCCAAGAGCTTGGTATGCAAGATTGGATAAGTATCTTTTGAAAATTGGTTTTTCTAAAGGTAATGCTGACAACAAATTATATTACAAAGTGACTAATGATGACATCTTGGTTATAGAAGTTTTTGTTGATGATATAATCTTTGGAGGAGAAGATGGATTATGTAAAGACTTTTCTATTGAAATGCAGCAAGAATTTGAAATGTCTATGATTGGAAAAATAAAATTCTTTTTAGGATTGCAGATTTCACATAATAATAAAGGTACATTCTTGAGTCAATCCAAGTACTTGAAGGAGTTATTAAAGAAATTTTGGATGGAGAACTCTAAACCGGTAAGCACACCTATGACTACAAATGACAAATTATCACTAAGGGATGAATCTACACCTGTTAATCTGACTAGGTACAAATCTATGATAGGAGGTTTACTGTATTTGACAAAAACAAGACTTGATATCATGATTGCAGTATGTATTGTTTCAAGATTTCAGAGTAATCCTAGAGAAAATCATGAATCAACAGTAAAAAGGATTTTCCGTTACTTACAAGGCACTACAAATCTTGGATTATGGTATCCCAGAGATGAAAACTTTGAATTATGTGCATACACAGATGCAAATTGGGTAGGAGACGTGGATGATAGAAAAATCACCACTGGCGGAGCATTTTTTCTTGGAAGCAGATTAATTTCTTGGTTGAGTAAGAAACAATGTTGTACATCTTTATCAATAGCTGAATCAGAATATGTTGTAGCAGTAACTAACTGTACATAGGTACTATGGCTTAAGAAAATGTTGAAGGACATAAAGGTAAAATGCAAGGAACCCATAACTATCTATTATGACAACACTGCAGCAATTGATATATCTACGAATCCGGTAATACAGTCTAAAACCAAACATGTTTCTATCAAACTAAATTTTCTAAGGGAGAATGTTGAAACAAAAGAAGTAAAACTGGTTTATGTGAATACTAAAGAGCAAATTACAGATATTTTCACTAAACCTCTGCCTAAGGAGCCCTTTGAATATCTCAAAGACCAGCTTGGGGTCATACCCCCACCGATAGAGACTTAGACAGTTGATGATAGTCATCAACCGATAGAATTAACAGAGAAATCTTTTACTCCAACTTTGATGAGAAAGCTACTTCTCAGGGGGAGTAGTTGGTATAGTGAATTGGTTGGTATTTTGTATCTAAAAATGATCCTTATATTACTTTGGCATTTGATGTCAAAGGGGGAGAGATTGGTATGGAAAAACACAAGAAAAATACATGTCACTCCCAGGGGGAGAGATTGTTACTTTGAGGAGATTGTTGATTTTTGGTATTTGGCATTTCTGTTTTGGCACTTTGATGTTTTTTCCATCTTGTGTTGCCATCAATGCCAAAGGGGGAGATTGTTGGTATTTTGGTATGGTTTTGTCATTGATGTCAACACCTACTAACACTTATCAACTCTGGCACTTTGGAGAATCAACAACATTCACCGGCAAGCAAGTGACTTATGCACAGTCACCAGTATCTGGTACATTAGCAGGATATAATGTTCACCGGCACTTGGAATGGCCTGGAGAACACCTGGTTATGTCAAAGACATCGTTTGGACACTTTGTCTTGGAGATTTGTTCATTGGCATATTCGTATTTACATATTTGTTGTTACCAGCAATATAGGTCCAGGTTATACACCGACAGGTTTATCTTTTCCAAATGAGCACGACACGCTATGGAGATGTCTTATTAATGTTGTAAATGCATCAAGCCGACATGTTGAATCGGTTATTGCATCAGACATTTTTTTATTTGTAAATTGATTTTATTGTAATATCCTTTAGAGCCAACCTACTAAAATTGGTCTTAGGTTATGATATAAATGTAAGATCTTATTTGTAAGATTGGATGTGGAATGCAAAAAAGAATTGTGTGAAGGTATATGCGAGAATAAGCAGAGCTATACATGTAGACATAATTTTAAGGTTGAAGGAGGGTTTTTGTGAAGACAATCAGAACTACACCGGTACTGAATCCAACATAGAAAGATGCTAATTTGAGCAGTACATTCTTATTGGATTTAACCATCCAATTGTAGTCAGTGTGACTCCTATTTGTGTTTGAGTAATGAGCTCTAGGTGCTTGGCCTTTCTGCATGTGCAGACCCCATTTGTATACACATACTATCTGCAGTAGTATCATTTGATTATGGGTAAGGTTTCCCACCGTGGTTTTTCCCCTTACAGGGTTTCCACATACAAATATTGGTGTTATATGTTGTGGATGTTACTATCTTTCTATTTCATGCATTAATCTTTACCGGTACTGTGATTAACTAATAAAATTGTCTACTAGCATAAAAGACTGGTTTATCAGGATCAAGCATTAAAGTTGGTTAAGTTGTTTTTGGTTTGAATTTATAAGACAATTGATTCATCCTCCCCTCTCAGTCATCTCCGGACCTAACAACCTTTACCTTTATCCTTATCCTTTTGATAGACTCTAAAAGTCTTTTCTCGTTTAAGTTCTTCTTGCTTTTCCTTTTCCACAAAGAAAATATCCCATTTCTCTATTGTTTCTTCAAATATCTCATTCACTCCGCCAGCCATTAAAGCTACATGTCAGTGACCGGTGGAAAATACTATCCTGTTTGCCTCACTTATCAGTTCATCAATTTCTTCTGTTAATTTTACTAGGTGAATTGCAAGTAATATTTCTACCTTAATCTTCCTATCTAATTCCACAATTGCTAATCTTCTTGCATCTAATCTTCTGTACAAGTCACTTTGTAGATCATCAACAACTTCTATCAGGAATTTCTTGTAAATGTCTAAGTGTAAGATAACATTGTTTTCTATACTTTCTTTTTCTTCATTAGTGGAAGTGTTATACAACTTGCTAACATTTGACAAGTTTCCATCTTTAGTTATTTCATTCAAAAGATTGTCTAAGGGAGGAATAACTTGTTTTTCCTTCTTCTTCCTTGGTGTTATTTTCTTTGTTGGAGGCCTTACTACCTGTTATTTCCATCTTGTTCTCTTTGGTGTAGGAGCAGGTATCGGTGAAGGTTTCCTTTTTCTTTCTACTCTCTGAAACTCTGCTGGTATTTCACTGTCAGAGGAGCTACCAACTGGTGAAATATGTGCTTCCGATTGTAACCTTTCAAAGTCACTCTCCTTGATACCAGTCTTTTTCAACAAGTCTTCCTTAATTTCTTTTGCCTGTTTAGTTACTTTTCTGATTGTTTGTTTTCTTCTCTTCTCTTCCTTTGTTTCATGGTTTGTACTTTGTTTTCAATGGTTTCAACATTTCCAAATACTTCTTCTTCTGGTTCTCTAGGGGCTTTAAGGATGGCTTTAGCATATGTTTCTATTATGTTCTCATCTGCCTCATAACCCATCTCAGTTACCCAAATTGTTCTTGGAACCACTGCCTCCATCCAGATTTCATCCTTCTTTATAATAAAACATATCTCTTTTTGGTATTTGTCAACTATGGTTTGAGATAGTCTTTCCCTAGTCTTCTTTCTAGCTTTAAATGTCTGAAAGTATTCAATTATGTTCTTTTCCCTATCATCTCCCATGTTGTTAAAGGTATCCAAATGTTGTTTGCCTGTCGGTATGTCAAAACCAAATTCTTTTCTACCTATACCAGGAACTTCCTTGGTGATGTATAGAAATAGACATACAAGTAAGTTACCAAATCCGAATGTGTCTTTCTTGTCACCCTTAATTTTCTTTAGATTGTCAATTGGTTCATCCTTTAGCCATTCACATATGTCAATCTTTGTATTGTTGTTCACCATGTCATAAGCACTTTTGATACATAAACTAGAAACAAAGTTTAGTCTGTTGGCTTGTGTAGTCTTGTATCCTAGAATCATGCTAATGAATCTTACATTAATATCCTTCACATCATTGACTCTCAAGGATCTATTGTCATATGTTGCACCGGTAAGGGTCATCACAGTATCGTTAGAGACCTTCTTTCCTTTTTCTGGACTGCTACCGGTGGAAGGTAAGCTAGTCACTGCCCTAACTGCTTCTTTTGTAATCTTGTGGATGAAATCTAGCTAAAAGAATTCCCCATGAACTCTGATCAATACAATCCTTATAACTTCCTTGGGAAAATCAGGAATGCTAAGTATCTCCACAAAACCTAGGGTTTCAATTATCTTGTGTTCTGGTTTCACATTACCATTCTCATCACAGATTATAGTCCTATACATGTTCATAATCTCATTAGCACCAAGTTCCTCAATATGACAATGTATGTAAATCCTAGGGTCTTCAACATAAGCAACTCCTTTGGGTATTTTAGAAAATGTTCCTAGGGTATCATCTTGCTTCGCTACTTCGAGAATGATTTTAAATACGGGCCTAGGGCATTTAACCACTTCAATTATAGTAGGTTTTGCAATGAGTTCAGGTGCAGAGGAGGAAGCCATTGTATAAATACCTTAATCTACCTTTAGGTTTGAATGCTTGAATGATTTTCTTCACTTCTCGTTGTGGATGCCTTCGCTTGGGTTTTTCACGCTCTTAGGAAAATTGAATGCTCGATGAGTGAAAAAGAGTGAAAAACACTTTCTTTATAATGTCATTTCCTTCAACTACCACAATAAATGCCTGTCGATTAAGTGAAAACTTAACTCATCTACTGGTAAAGAAGCATTTCATCTTCTTCCCATCAACCGAGGGTAAACTAGCATGTTTCCAATTTTTTGCCATACCCCCAAGGGATTTCTTTTCAGTTAGATGAAGAATCTCCTGCCGGTGGAGTGATACTCTATTCTACCAGTGAAGGAATAGATTCATTAACAATCTGATCTGACTTTCTAATCCATTATTTTGAAAATTCTTGCTTTACCTCATCAACCTTCTCTTTACCTTTCAAACTAGGTCCTTTGTTATTTGTTGGTGATGCCTTACTTCTACAAAATTTTCAATATGTCCAATCTTGTTACAAGCATAACAAGTCACATTATTTTTCTGAATAGCTTTTCCATATCCTATGGTGGTATGTGTTCTGCATTGATTAGATAAGTGTCTGAATCTTCCATAAACATAGCATCTTACATTCATTCTGCAGTTTTCTAAATTATGACCAATTTTGTTGCATTTAGAACATTGACTAGTGGGCGCATTAGTGTTCTGGTAGTTTCTAGATCTACACTGATTTTCTCTATCACCATACTTGTTACAGTTAAAGCATTTTCCATTAAATTTGTAGGCATTAGGTTTTCTTACCGGTTTACTGTGATCATGATTGTTTGCAGTACCAGAGCTTTCACCAACTTCAAAGCCAAGACCATTAGTATCTCCATTAGGTTTCTAATTTTTCAGCATGTCATCAAGTTCTTCCGAACTTTTCTTGAATTTCTCCTTATGTTGATTTGCAATAGCCAACTCATTTTCTAAGAAATCTTTTTGTCTCATGAGTTCAGCTTTATCATGTTCCAAATGAATCAGATATGTCTTCAACATATCATTTGCATGATTGAGTCTTAGATTTTCATTTCCAGCATCATTGATTCTCCTAGCCAATTCATCTTCATTCTTCTTTCGGTCTTCAATGTATTTACAAAACCTCATAGTCATATACTGCATCTCATTCCTCAAGGTCATGTTTTCTTACTTCATCTTGCTTACAAGATCATTAAGAGTTTCTTTTTCATCATCATCACTCTGTATCATCTCATTAAGTTCTCTTCTTTTGTTCCTAGCAATAGTGAGATTTTATTGAAGTCCTTGAATGATTTCCTGTGTAGTCTTCAGATCATCTTCAAGTTTCATATTTTTCAACTTTTCTGCATCATAATCTGCAAGAGTTGTTTCCAATTACTTTCTCAAGTTTTCCATTTGTACCAGTGTTAGAATCTTCCTCAAGTTGTTAGGCTTTTGAAAATAGAGGACTAGGCTCTAATACCAATTATTAGGATTCCTAAAGATACTGAGAGGGGGGGGGGGGTGAATCAGTATCTTGTCGGTTTATAAATTTTTTAATCTTATTAAACAAATTGCATTTCAAAATAGTGTACCAATAAACTATAATTAATGTAGTAAATAAGAACAATAAGAACAACATATAAAGTACACCATAATACAATATTTTTAATGAGGAAACCCAGTGTAAACCTTAGTGGGATTTGTGACCCACAATATTCATTCACTGGCCAATAAATGAATATTACTTACAATAGGGGCCTGCACATGCAGGAAGGCCAACTGCCTAAGCTCACTGCTTAATTACAAAAGGAAAGTCTCACTGACTTACAAAATGGATTATGCAAATCCAATATCATGTACTGCTTCGGTTTAGCATCTGCTATGCTAGGTTCAGTACCGGTTTAAGCTCACAAAATAACCATAAACCTTACTCCAAAATTTGCCTTAATATTCGCATGTTCCTATTACTACTTACACAAATGATCTATAAGATCTCATACTTATATATGAGTCCTATTACAATTCGCCTTGTCGGCTTACAAAAATATATTACAATTAAATACATTATGCAATAGATAAAATCCTGTCGGCTGGGGTGTCGGTAATCATCTTTGCCACTACTAGTAAACTATATGTCGGTGTAGAGTCTGTCAGTGCCGGTGCCTGCCGTTGTCATAGGATTGCAAGGTTGTCATCAATGAAAATACCTTCAATCACCTACAATTTCTCATTTGAGTGTGCATTTGCCAACAAAGCTCAACTACATCTAAAACTAAAATTATAAAAGAAAACTCTAGATAATAAAAGCACCTCTTAGCCTTTTTTGAATTCTTCCAATTCTATCAAAATTTTGGTATTCCTCTTCCTAGCATGTCTTTCCATCTACCCCAAAAATTCTATAACTTTTCCTTTCCTCTATACTGATGTCACTCCACTATTAGAGTTTCAAAGTTCCTTGTCCCTTTTTCCATGTCAAATAGTTCTATGTTGGTTTGATGGATCGATTCCTAATGAATCAGTGTTTTATTGAGATATTGAAGATGGATGTGCTCTCTAACCTATTATGATAGACATACGACTCAAATAATCCCTAATGGCTCAATGGTCTGACAAAGCAAGAGAGATAAATGTTTTATTGGGGCATCATAGATTTTATTGTCCCTTTCATAGGTCCTATTGATGGCCAAATTGAC
Source organism: Cryptomeria japonica (assembly GCF_030272615.1). Lineage (NCBI taxonomy): Eukaryota > Viridiplantae > Streptophyta > Pinopsida > Cupressales > Cupressaceae > Cryptomeria > Cryptomeria japonica. Next base: position 31,200,501 of record NC_081415.1, on the reverse strand, counting down.
ACATGCAACATGGGAATAGTAGGGTTACTTCTTCTCTCCTAAAAAATATACCATATTTAGAATCTATCATCTTCCAAGGTCTAGGGAGTTGGGTCAGAATTATGTTGTTTCACAATGTGGTCAATGTGGTTTGCTTATTCAAGGATCTTGTTAGTTATTTCACTTCAGTACTAAAACAATTGCTTAATTCTATTCTAGTAGATATTTTAAAAGAAAATTTCAAAAGATGGAACAAGGCATGCAATAAATTGTATAATTAATATTTAATTAATTGATTTTGTCTCACCGGTTATTAAAGAGAATAAAATAATTAACAGCCAAATATGCTTTAAACACAATCTAAAGCATTAAAAGTGTGAGATTCAAAGGATCTTAGAATTCACAATACTTGCATCCATTCAATTTAGAATACCATATTACATGCGCAAACCATAATTAAATTTTAACACTTAATTAAGCAAGTATGTCTCTTCAATCAACAAAAAAGTGAAATCAACTAAGAATAATATTATATCACATCCACAAGAAAACCAATAAATTGTAGAACAAAATAGCTTGCATCTTTATTAATCTTCAAAACTTGTCACAAAATTTCTAGCACGACTCCATTTTATGTTGTATACTTTCTCCTAGTGAAGGTTAAACAAACTCTACTTTCTATTAGCTTGCATTTACACTTCCATCTTATCTTTTAGTTTTAAAGAATTTGTGTATAAATTTTACAAAATTCAAATATGAATTTGTAAAGTGTGTAGTTTTAGGTTAACTTTCAATTTTAGTTTTCAATAAGGCAATCTCGCCATCTTGAAGAGAGATTTTCACCCCAACAATTGTCAATGAATTATAAATTATTAATTCACTTTCTAAAAGAGATAATATCGATGAGACTTATTTGTATTCTAACTATTTTTTAGTAGGCACATAGAAATAGGGGTCAAAAGGGGATCAAAAGTGGCAATTTTTTTCTTAAAATAAAAAAAAATTAAACTTTGATGAGTAATTCAAGATTCATATACTCAAAATTTAAATGTTTGACAAGTAAAGAATTATATGGCTTCGAATCTAATTTTTAACTAAAAAGGTTATTTTTTAATGGTTAAGATTAAAATTGACAATGTCGAGTAGATAAAAGTTGGTTATATTTTATCACTAAATATAGCATGCCATATAGTGTATCTCCCTCAATTTTTTGTTAAGTATTGTTGAAACCAATTGATGGAGAGATAGTTAAGAATATAGTATAATTTATATGATATTTATTGAATAGTTTTTTCGCATTTTTTTTAAATTGGACACATAAAAAAAATGATCATTGAGTGTGCATGTTATCTAACATCCACAAAATAATTGAAGACATATTTTTTTAGTGTCTATACAATGAAGCATAAATGATCATATTTTTTTTCAAATTTAGATAAACAAGTTAAAAGGATGAAAAAAAAAACATTTGTAGTAGCGATGTATGAAGATATCACTAACAAATAAAAAATAAATACCTTAATTCATTTAGACTATAGAAAAACTATATAATTAAAATATTAGAATGTAAATTGATGTTATGAAAGTGATTTCATGAAATTTCATTCTAAATTGTGTAAAATTAATGAGAATGAAGTTTTAACAAGATATTTTATGTTCAAAACATAAATTTCAAAGCTCAATAACTAGGCCTAACCCTCAAGATTGGAAATATAAACCTAACAATGATTTTCATAATTTTAATTACAATACATGTAACACGCACATTATAACATAGATATGTTATACAATATGAACACTTTATAAACAACACAAAATTACTAAAAAACCTTGTTACAATTAAAAATATAAAATTAAGACCTTGATATGGAGGTCTAATATTCAAGCTTAGAAAGATAAACCTAATGGATACAATCTTCATAGTTTAAATTATAAAATAATGTGTGAATTATAACACAAACACATTATATAATGAACACACATTATAAATAATACAAAAAATGGCCAAATGGGCAAAAACTCTATTATAATCTAAAATAATACATATGCAATGTTATAACACATAGACATTATGGATCAATCATGCATGCTTTTGGGTATGTGATCTTATGTTATGTTTTAAAATGCATGTTTGGCTACTTTTTAGTCCCCTAACTCCATGTTCACATTGTTGGGACTAGTGTGATATCCACAAGTCCTTAGTATAAGAGTTTGTCTACATAATTATGGTGATAAGTGGTAAAGTTCTATAAATGTTATGGTACAATAAACATAGTGGCTTACATATGATTATGATGTTGCATGTGTTGTGATGCATCATATGTGTTGGTTCACATGTGATGATGTCGCAAAAATGATTGAAAGTATTTTGGATGAAGAACTCACAACAACATATGTGATCATTATTTATTGAAGCATGAGCACTAATATGGAGGCATTTACCATATAACTAGAGTCCATGCACCACAACCTAAGGGTAGTATAATATTTTGAAATATGACATAAGGTACCACAAGAAATCAAAATTAATGTTGAGTTGGTGTTAGCTACCACAAGTGAGGAGCTAGTAGTGGTTGTTATACCAAAAACATATGTACATACTAACAATGTTAAGGTTGTAACTATTTAATCATAATTTGTGGTTATAGTAAAATATGCAAGGTGACTATTTACATAGAGACATCACACTTGGTTAAATTGAAGGAATGTGTTGATGTCATGTATAATCACATTAAAATTGCATGATTCTTAGTATTTCATAAATTGGTTCATGGATAGATAGACAATTGGTATTCCCATGAATACTTGTATATATAAAACTGTATCAATATCAGTTTTATTAGTTGAATTGAATAGCATTGGATTGTATATTGTTGATGTATAAACATTAGAGTGATTGCAGAAGAAGATTATGTTGTAGATTGAGACTCGATAAAAGGTTCTAAAGACCTTGTTGTATTGAATCATTATTAGTTTTGATTAATATAACTATGGAAATGTTTTAGTAGTAGGTTTTTTGCTAAAAGGATTTCCCACATAAATCTTTGTATCTTGTGCAATCTTGTGGATGCATACCATTTTGTTTACTTCTATACATGTTGTTAGAAAATTTTTGTAAGTGTTGTTAAATGTTAATTTAATACATAATTTTGAGTTCCCATTGTCCCAATCTATTAGCTATCTATAATAGGGATGCAAATCCCTAACACATACCCTTATAGATTCCTTAATTTTTGCTTGAACTAAAAAGATGTATCATTTTGGGTTGGAAAGTGCATGCTTGATTTATGTCTAAGATGTTGGCATATGGACACTCCAATGAGACATTGTATGTGATTGAAGGTTTTGTCATTGATGGCAACCTTGCAATCCTATGGCACCGACAAGACATTATACCGGCAAAGCATTACACAGGCAAGACAGTGCACCGACATCAACAGATCACTCTACACCAGCACCGGCATAGAAGAAAATATGTATACCAGCACAAAGGCCGACATGATTTTTGTTATGTAATATTTTGTTTATTATTGTAAGACGACTTGGCAAATTGTAAAATGACTCTTGTATATAAAGGAGTTCATTATAGACATTTAAAAAAGGTGATGGAAGGGCATAAAGAAAATTATTAGGCAAACCTAATGTGCGAATTATAGGTCAAGGGTATATGTAAAGAACAGAGCAAGAACCGGTACTGAATCTGGAATTGGAGATGCTATTGTAAAGCAGTACAAGTCATTGGATTAGTATAATCCTTATTGTAAGTCAGTGTGACTTCCCATTGAGCAGTGAGCTCTAGGCAGTTGGCCTTCCTGCATGTGCAGGCCCCTATTGTAAGTAATATTCTCTTATTGGCCAGTGAGTGAATATTGTGGGTCACAAATCCCACCGAGGTTTTTCCAACACCAGGTTTTCTCATTAAACATCTTGTGTTATGGTGTACTTTTCATGTGGATGTTCTTGATTCTGTTTATTGCATTATTTCTTGCATATCGGTACACTGTTATTTTATGTTCTGCATGTTTTAACTTAAGAAATTCTTATTACCGGTTAGATACTGATTCACCCCCCCTCTCAGTATCTGTGGGACCCCTAACAATTGGTATCAGAGCCTGGTCCTCTATTTTCAGAAGCCTAACAGCTTGAGGAAGATCTTGACACCGGTAAAGATGAAAAATCTAATGAAGCAACTTGAAGGAGCTCTTACAGACTATGATGCAGAAAAATTGAAAAATATCAAATTAGAAGATGATTTAAGAGCAGCTCAGGATATCATTCAGGCACTTCAAGAAAATTTTACTGTTGCAAGAAATAAGAGAAGAGAACTCTGTGAAAAATTGCAAAATGAGAATGATGAAAAGGAATCACTTAATGATATGATAAGCAAGTTGAAACAAGAGATCATGACAACAAAAAATGAAATGCAAGATATGACTATGAGATTTTGCAAAGAGATTGAGGATAGAAAGAAGAATGAAGAAGAATTGACCAGAAGACTAAGTGATGCAACAAATGAGAACACAAGACTTAGCTATGAAAATGACATGTTGAAGACAGATCTGATGAATACTCAGAATTACTCAAATGAATTGATGAGACAAAAAGAAATCTTAGAAAGGGAACTAGAAACTGCAAATCAACACAAAGAAAAATTCAAGAAAAGCTCAAAGAAACTTGGTACCTTACTGAAGAATCAAAAACCTAAAGGTGACACTTCTAGAATTGGCTTTGAAGTTGGTGAAAGCTCTGGTACTATAAATACTTAGGATCACAGCAAACCGGTAAGACAACCTAATGCTTATAAATTCAATGGAAGATGCTTTAACTGTAATAAGTATGGTCATAGAGAAAATGAATGTAGATCTAGGAATTATCATAATATCAATACACCCATTGGTCAATGTTCAAAATGCAACAAAGTTGGTCATAACTCTAAAAACTGCATAATGAATGTGAGATGTTATGTTTGTGGAAGATTTGGACATTTATCAAATCAATGCAGAACACAAACCGACATAGGTTATGGGAAAGCTATTCAGAAGAATAATGTAACTTGTTATGCATGTAACAAGATTGGGCATATTGCTAAATTTTGTAGAAGTAAAGGTAAACTGGTAGACAACAAAAGTGCTAGCTTGAAAGGTAAGGAAAAAGTTGAAGAGGCTAAGCAAGAATTCTCAAAGCAATGGATTAGAAAAGCAGATCTAAATATTGGGAATACTTCTCCACCGGTAGAACCAATCAATGCTCCACCGGTAGGACAAAGTGATGCTTCATCGATAGGACAAAGAAGTGCTCCACTAGTAGGAAGTTCTTCATCTAATTGAAGAAAATTTCCTTGAGGGTTTGGCAATCAACTGACACAAGTGCTAATTATTCCCTCAGTTAGAGATAAGAAGTTGAAAATTACTTATTACCGGTAGACAATGTTAAGTGAATACTTAACCGACATGCAATTAATGTGGTAGATGGTGAAAAGACATTATAAAAATAAGGTTTTGGCTCCATTTCATTTCACCGTGATTTCAAATTTTCAGAGAGCACGAAGATTCCAAGCTAAGGGATTTCAAGCAAGAAGCGAGCACACTCCAAGCAATCATCCATCCAAGGTAGTAAAAGGTATTTAATCATGGAATCCACCTTTGCAATTGAATACATAGCAAACCCTACTGTTGTTGAAGTAATCAAAAGACCTAGGCCCATATTTCAGTTAGTCCCCGAGATAGCAAAGAAGGATGATACCTTAGGTGCTTTTTCTCAAATCCCTAAAGGTGTTGTATATGCTGAAGACCCTAGAATGTACATCCACTACAACATTGAAGAGTTAGGAGATGAGGAAATCAAAACTATGTATAAAACCATAATATGTGATGATACCGACAATGTTAAAACTGAACACAAGGTTATTGAAACCCTAGGATTCACATAAATCCTTAGCATTCCTGAATTTCCAAAGGATGTGATTAGGATAGTGTTAAGCAGATTTCATGGAGAATTTTTCTAGCTAGATGCAATCCATAAGATCGCCAAGGAAGTTGTGAAAGATGTCACAGGGTTACCGACCACCGGTAAGAGACCAGACAAAACCAAGAAGGTTCCAAATGACCTAGTTACAAAACTAACAGGTGGAACATTCGATAAGAGATCTCTAAGGGTTAATGATGTAAAAGATATCAATGTGAGATTCATAAGTATGATATTAGGTTACAAAGCCACTCATGCTAACAAACTTAACTCAGTTTCAAGTTTATGCATTAAGAGTGCTTATGATATGGTAACAGACAATTCAAAAATTGACATCTGTGAATGGTTAAAAGATGAACTAATAGACAACCTTGGAAAGATAAAGAAGGACAAGACAGGAACTTTCAGATTTGGAAATCTGTTGGTATGTCTAATGCTACACATAACAAAACAGGTTCCCGGTATAGGTTATAAAGAACTTGGATATGACATACCGGTAGGAAAACAATTGACAAAACTATTCAATACCATGGGTGAAAACAAGGAGAACAATATTCATGACTTTTTCCAAGCATTGAAGACCAAAATAAAGCAGAGAATAAGATTATCCCAGAAAATAGTAGACAAATACAAAGATGATATATGCTTTGTTATTAAGAAAGATGAAATATGGATGGAAGCGGTCATCCCAAGGAAAATTTGGGTAACCGAGATGGGCTATGAGATAGATGATCACATAGTTGAAACTTATGCTAAAGCACTTCTGGAAGCCCCAAATGAACCTAAGGAAGAAGTATTTGGTAGTGCTAAGACTATAGAAAGCCAAATACAATCAAAGAAAAGAGTAAAGAAGGTTGAGGCATTTGTGAGGAAAGGATCTAGGCAAGCAAAGGCCATTAAGGAAGATGTACTAAAGAAGACTGGCATAATAGAAGATGAGTTGGTAGCTCCACAACCTAAAGCTCATCTATCACCGGTAGGTACTTCTTCGGAAGGTGACATGCCAACAACTTTTAAAAGAGTTGTTAGAAAAAGAGATCCCTCACCGGCAACCACTCCTTCACCTAGAAGGACAAGGTAGAAGCAACAAGCAGTGAGATCTCCAGTTAGAAAGGCCACACCAAAGAAAAAGAAAAGGACAAATAGTGACTTGACACCTCTAGATATATTGTTAAATGAAATCACAAAGGAAGGAAAACTGAAAAACATAGAGAAAATTTATGACACTCTATCTGCTGATGAGAAAGAGCAAGTTGAGGAAGGTGTGATACTGCATATGGACATGTACAAGAAATTTTTGATGGAAGTAGCAAATGAAATTCCTGATTATTTGTACAGAAGACAAGAAGTGATAGAATTAGATAAGAAAATAAAAATAGAGAAACTACTTGTTGTGTATCTAGTAAACTCTCCCAAGGAAATTGATGATTTGATTGCTCAGGCGAACCAGTTAGTATTCTCTACTACACACCGGCACATTTCACTGATGGTAGGAAGAGTTACTGAAGTAACAGAGGAAACAGAAGATGGTTGGGACATATTCTTGGTTGACAAGGAAAAACAAGAAGAATACAGGAAACCTAAGCCTATAAAATTATATCAAGAGGATAGGGACAAGGGGAAAGGCAAAATTGGTGCACCACCATGCATAAAGGTTAAAGACAACCTACCCCCACCGGTAAAAAATTACAACTATTGAAGACCAACCTGTAGCAGAAAGTATGGATGCAGAGGATATCAATCCTAATATTGAAGTTCTGTATACTGTAAATGTTGATACCCAAAAGATCAACATAATAGTTGATAAAGATACAACTAACAAGTCAGATATGGCAAATGAGCCTCCGGTAGCAAGAGAAACAGAGAAACCGGCATAAGATACAAAGAAAAAGGTAGAATCTGAGGCACAAACAGAGACAACACAACCTATAGAGAAACCAACAGAGCTAAAGGCTCTGGAACAGGTTCATAAGGAAACAGTGCCACCGGTAAGTAGTGATGTAGGAAAACTAGTGCTAAAAGAAATGCAGACACAAACTGACTTGCCAGAGGTCAATACAAGCATGGTTACTTCCACCAGTACTCAGATTGTTGGGTCATCATCAACATTCAAGTCAACAAATGTGACTGAGGTATTATTAGACTCCATTAAGAAAATAACTGACTGCACTTCACAGGCTTATAAAGCAATAGATGATTCAATACCAATTTTGAAGGCAATAGCTCCAAACTGTAATATAGATAATAAAGATTCTTTAGGACAATTGGACACATTGTGTAAATATATTTCTGAAAACATTGAGAAAATAAAGGAAGAATCAGTAAAGGACAAGGTAGAAAAAGAGAAACATAAATTCTTTGATGAGGAAATAAAGAAGTGTAACAGAAATTTTGACACACTTCTACCCGAACTATGTAGTTTGTTGAAAGAATACAAAAAACTGTATAAAGATACATGTAAAACAAACTTTTTGACTGTAGATATTGACAAGAAAATAAGCAAGACACAGGATGAGATAAATAAGCTTGCAGACAATTTTGTCAACTCACCAGATTCATTATCAGTTTTTGAAGAGAAAATAGAAAATTTTGAGGAAGAATTGCTCAAACTAGAAAGAGAAAAAGAAAGAATAATAAACAAGGCAAAACATCTGAGGTCTAAACTAAGTCCAAGATTGGACTATTTAGCATCTTTGCAGAAGGGAATTTCAGAGGCACTAATATAGGGCAGCAAAACACCGGCAAAGCATTTGCAGCATCTCACCGATACAGTAAAGAGGACTGAAACAACAATAAAAGATAGTAAAAAGTTTATGGATAGTATAAACTTAATTTTGGGAGATCTTTCTAAGATAATAACTACCCAGCTATAGGGTTGAGGATAGATGAACCTACAAACTCTACTGACATCTTGACAACCTTTGTCATTGATGTCAAAGGGGGAGTAGTGGGATGAGAAAGTTCAAAACACAAGAATCATATGCTCAGGGGGAGCTCTCATATTTTTGGTAAACATTTTTGGTAAAAAAAATTTTGGACTACACATTTTGGATACTTTTTGAAATTTCTCATGAGTGTTGCCATCAATGCCAAAGGGGGAGATTGTTGGCATATAGACACTCCAATGAGACATTGTATGTGATTGAAGGTTTTGTCATTGATGGCAACCTTGCAATCCTATGGCACCGGCAAATTATACCGGCAAAGCATTACACAGGCAAGACAGTGCACCGGCATCAACAGATCACTCTACACTGGCATCGGCACAGAGGCCGACAAGATTTTAGTTATGTAATATTTTGTTTATTATTGTAAGCCAACTTGGAAAATTGTAAAATGACTCTTGTATATAAAGGAGATCATTATAGACATTTAAAAAAGGTGATGGAAGGGCATAGAGAAAATTATTAGGCAGACCTAATGTGCGAATTATAGGTCAAGGGTATATGTAAAGAACAGAGCAAGAACCAGTACTGAATCTAACATTGGAGATGCTATTGTAAAGCAGTACAAGTCATTGGATTAGTATAATCCTTATTGTAAGTCAGTGTGACTTCCCATTGAGCAGTGAGCTCTAGGCAGTTGGCCTTCCTGCATGTGCAGGCCCCTATTGTAAGTAATATTCTCTTATTGGCCAGTGAGTGAATATTGTGGGTCACAAATCCCACCGAGGTTTTTCCCACACCGGGTTTCCTCGTTAAATATCTTGTGTTATGGTGTACTTTTCATGTGGATGTTCTTGATTTTGTTTATTGCGTTATTTCTTGCATACCAGTACACTGTTATTTTATGTTCTGCATGTTTTAACTTAAGAAATTCTTATTACCGGTTAGATACTAATTCACCCCCCCTCCCCCTCTCAGTATCTGTGGGACCCCTAACATAAGATTAAACATGTCCATATAAATCCCAATAAGGTAATATGTGATTCACAATGTTATGAAAAGTTGTGAATATTACAAGCTACACAATTCCATTAGTTATTATTGGTTGAAAATTTTGTACACCTAGGAAGATGTGCAAAATTGTGGTTTCAACCACAGTGTGTGATTTTAAAAATCTTCTAATTTAAGTTAATTCTCCTCCTTTTCTATTATTACTAACTAAACACTAATCTAACTTGGGTGGGACAACATCCTTTTCTCTTTTTTCAAAAAAAAATGATATTATTTTCTCTTCCTAGAAAAGAAATAGCAGTTTTGAAAATGAATACAACAGCTTAAAGAAATAACAAGAATGCTTAAAATAAAAAGGAAGTGAAGTTTCTATGAAATCTCAGAGTCTTTCATCACTTCCCTTGGGACGAAAAAATAGAAATAAAGCACATAGTCTTCAATTCCCACTTTCTTATCTACCTTTCCAGAATGATTAAAACAAGAATAATACACAACATATAACAATACAAAGTCTACAAGTATGATGCACCTTTTTAACACTTCAAATGGGAACAACCACAAGCATGAAGTCTTGTAAATCCTCTTAGATTTTAACACTTAACCATACTAATTCAACCCTCACTATTTGCAGCACAAAGTCCTCAACAAATCAAGTTAAAGCTCCTTTCAACAAACTAGCTAATTTCTCAAGCAAACGAAGAAAATATGCCACTATGACATAAGAACACAATGGATATAAGGGTATGCCTTCTAAAAAAACTTTGAAGCTCAAAACCCTCTTGATATTACTTGAGAAAAATAGTTTACAAGTATAAAGAACAAAGTCTTTGTGACTGTAAATTTCTACAAAGTTTTCTTGCTTGCTGAAAAAGATGAAAATTACAACAGAGCACCCTCTTGTATATATAGGAGAGGGGCTAAGAGAAAAAAGTGGGAGAATTTTAACTAACTGAGACTTTTTCCATAACTAACTAACTATGACTTATTCAAATTACAGTCCTATCACTAACCAACATGTAATTTGTTTATATGCAATTACGAGTTATAGGAATGCAAGTAATGTGACTACTTGCAATTACATCTTTTGGCATTACATGTAATTTGTCAAAGAGAAATTACAAATGCATAATCAAAACTAATCTAAGTGTCTAAAATGTGACTTTATTTACATCATTCTCTATCTAAGAGGTCTTCATGCTGCTACAAGATGCTAGAACATGAAGTATTTGAGATTGGTAAAGGTATTTATCCAAGAGAAGCAACTTGCATCATTTGACCATGAATGGTAATGACAGTTACCTCATGAAGATCAACCACTAAACTTGAAGATATTTAATATTCTTTGTTGGCCATTGTGATAGTGAAAATCATTACTTTTTGTCACTTGGTGCTACTACAATGCATTACTTTGTTGCATTACTCCTTCATTTGTCAAGTTCTCTCTTATCATGACATTGACCTCCACATTTAGTAAAGGAAAGAAAATATTCCCAATGGGGAGACTAGAACCATCATCCCTGATTTTAGATAGGACTTGACTTAGCTATTGTTTTCTACTTCATGGTTCATGCCATTTTGACCCTCTATGTGCATATGACATCATACTATTTTCATTTGTCATCATTTCTTCTATCAACACGTGACAGCACTGGCTTTCGCTAGATGTCCTTACATGCATTGAAACCCCTTGCAATCAGGTCTAAAAACCTCGATTGAAGGTATGAAATTGAAGTAGTCATGACAGGAGAGTCCTCAAGGAGAACAGTCTGGATCGTGCAACAAGAGTAAGCACAACAGAAGCAACACAATTTGATGGAGGTAATGCGGAATCAAATATATTATATAATAGAATTCAAATACATATTGGCCAACAACATGTGGGCTAACAGATTCAGCTCATAGGCCTAATTACAAACATGCTCAAAATATAGTATCTGAGCTCAAGAAAGAATGCAAGCCAACTCTGGATCTCCTAATCTTCTGATTTAATTCTTCTATGTCCTAAGATCTTACTACCATATGCTTAGTTACATTGAATTATATGATATCCATAGCTCAAGGATGATCCATGTCAGGCTAAGATGAAAATAATTGCCAATGAAGAAGGTGTAACGTGTAGAACAACTAAGTCGGCCTCTAACAAAAGAATTCCTCTAGAAACAACATAGAATGATGTGCAGATCAAGGGGAAGGTTGACCACAAACCAACGAACATTGGAGGATACAAAATTAGGCTCCACAAGCTATGAAAATGATATGCAAGATTCTCCATTAGCAAATAGGCCCAAGTGGCTCTGGTGCATAGGCCAGAAACTATCCCATATTCCAGAAGTGATATCTTGCCGGAAAAAGATCCAAATGACCCGCGGACCTAGGATAAGGTAGATGAATATGTCCACAAACAAAATCTAGCTCTACAAGATCCAGTGAGAAAATGTGGCAAAACACAGAATGAAATGTTGAAATTGCAAGGCTCGACTAAACAAAAAATAAACTCAAATGTAAATTTGTTTGGCTGGTGCAAGATTGCCAAGAATGAGGGATGCTCCTACATCAAAAATGTAACAAGACGGCAAGGTGGATATAAGCTTGCAATCGGGTCTTGAAACCTCGATTGCAAGTGGAAGGGAAATATGAAGGCACCGAATCTAAAGAACGTGCTTGCACAAAAGGAGTCAACTTGCTATCAAATAATGCAAGCAAACGAACTTGGAAGGAATGCTAGAAATGAAGGAAACTGGATTACATGCTTGCAAAGGCAATAAAAAGACTTGCAATCGAGTCTTGGAGACCCGATTGCAAGTAATCACAACTTGCAAGTTGCAAGAGAAACACACCTTCATACTTGCAATCGGGTCTTAGAACCCCCATTGCAAGTTACAATAAACTAACTTGCAGAACCCCCATTGCAAGTTACAAGAGAATTACTTGCAATTTGGGTCTTAGAACCCCCATTGCAAGTTACAATAAACTAACTTGCAATGACACCAAAAAGTTCCTACTTGCAATGACTTTACTTACAATGACAACAAAAAATTAGTACAAAAAGTTCCTACTTGCAGTGGCTTTACTTGCACTGACAACAAAAAGTTCCTACTTGCAGCGAGGAACTCAAAACTCGAAACTGCACAAAAAGCTAGGAAAATGAAAGCAAAAATCAACCGAAACTTAGACAATGATGACAAAAACACCCACGCATGATTTGACATTAACAAATATGAGCTATAAGAAATGTAAATCTAATTAGAAGAGCTAGCCAATCTAAAACATAACATAAGATTCAAAAATTGAGACAACGGCTATATATTTTGTTTAAAATTAAAAATCATGTTATAAGAAATGTAAATCTAATTAAAAGAGCTAGTCAATCTAAATATACCTAAATCAAAACGTAAATCTATTCATTTGAAATCCCCATTATACAAACATAAAAATTGATTATATGTTTTGTAACATAAGATTTTATGTAAAATTATAAGATATCTTTACAAACAAGATACAAAAATGTCAAAATCCATTTATTAAAAAAAAATCCTCTGCAAATCTAATTATATACTCTAATTTGATTTTAATATATATACTAATAAAAGTGGCCATTTTCATACATCAACCTAGTTGAAGATTGATAAACCCCAAAATGCTTATCATCTTTTTCTATTGTAATCAATTTATGCTTCCCCCACTAAAATGATGCTTAATAAACTCCTTTTTAATAAGTAATTTAATAATTGATCAAGTTGATAAAGACAAAACATGTTTTGGAGTTTGTCTCCCCAACATGATTAGACAGGCTTCATTAAACAAATGGTTTAGGCTCTTTAGTTGGTATTCAATTATCAAACAACAAAAAATAAACTACTTTAAAGAAAATATCTTATAAGGACTATTGGTTCCTTTATCTTGATTACTATTAAATTAAAGAACTCTCCAAAACACTATATAAATTCTTATGTAATTTAATAAGGACTATTGGTTCCTTTATCTTGATTACTATTAAATTAAAGAACTCTACAAAACACTTTAAAAATTCTTATTGATTGGGGTTCCCATAGTAAAATAATAACAAGATCAATGAGATAGTGATGCACCTAATATCTCCTCAACTACTAGTCAGTCACGGATAATAAGCATAACAAGAGCAAAAGCTTTGATTCCCTTGTGGTTGTGATCTATTACCTTTCTTATTACTTTAATAGTTTTTTTATATATTGAATTTGTAGATGGTTGTTAGGAAAAAAATTATATTGTTTTTGTTAAATTTAATAGTTTTTGTTATATAGTTGTTCGAGAGAATTTTTCGATTGACTAACCTCTTTTTACTAAACATTCAAGTTATGATTCAGTTTTCTTATTGATTCAAGAGTTTTTGTTATATAATTAATTGTTGAATAGTTGTTGAAGGAATTTTTTTAATTCTGATCTAGTACCTATTCTTACTAAACATTCATATTATGTTTCAGTGTTTATTGATTCAATAGTTTTTGTTATATAATGAATTGTTGAATAGTTGTTTGAGGAATTTTTTTTTATTATGATCTAATACCTATTCTTACTAAACATTCGGATTATGTCTCAATCCTTCTTATTGATTCAATAGTTTATATTATATAATTAATTGTTGATTAGTTGTTCAAGGAATTTTTTTAATTATGATCCACTATCTCTTCTTGCTAAACATTCTGATTATTATTCAAGTATTTTTCTTACTAATTCAATAATTTTTGTTATGTCGATAGGCATAACTCTGCAATAGCACCATTGTTCTTCCATATCCAATCAGAAATGACAACTTTCCTTTCATTGTAGATTGTTGTTTAAATGGTTAATTTTATATTTATATTTTTTTTATTTTGCTAATTGTTTAAAAAGTAGATTTTTCATTTTAATAGTACTTGTCGTTAGGCTAGTAATATTGCAATCGGTTGCAAACAATTTTCATTAACTTGTTATTATTCAATTGCGCTTCCACCAATTATATCTATGAATTTTTTCTTTGGATGTTTTTTTTTCAATTTTTAAATAGTTAAGATGCATGATTTTTAAGTTTTCAAATTATAGAAATTGTTTTTCTTCAATCTTATTGGCTCAAATAATTTGCATCTTATTACCGGATTTCTCGATTCCACTTTCTTCATGATTTTTTTTAGGCAAATTTTTAGGTAAAATAATATTTAGTTTGTTTTAATTTTCTTTTCAAACTATTTAGAAATCCTCATGCAATTTGATAATATAAAAATTTAATAATTTTGTTTTTTGTTATTTGATATATGTTACAACGTAACTACCATGACAAATAAATTTTGCCTTTATTATTGAAACTAGGTGAAAATGTTTTGATGCTAATTAATTGATTATTAATTAATTGTGAAAATATTGGTAGTTACCATTACAAGGTAACAAATATTTTACTTTTCAAGTAATTTATAAATTGCTCTTGGTTGGTTAGGTTAGCATTATGCTCACCCAAATTAATACTATTAAATTTTGATAACATAACAAGATTAAAACAATAATAGAATATTAACATAATATAATATAAAATATTATTAATAAAGTGATAAAAATTATAAAGCAGTAATATAAATTTTAAAATAAAAATATTCTATTAATTAAATTATTAATATTGATATTAATATAATAAGTCAACAATATAATATATTAGTAATTAGAATAATAAAAAATAATAATCTAATAATTTTAACAGTAATAATATAAAATTAACATTTTTATAATAAAAATAAAGTATAAGATTATATTATGGTTAAGATTGAAGATCATTTCATTGAATAAATATTAATGCAATACATTACAAAATAATAATGTTTAAAAAAATACTACAATGAATATCCCTGAAAAATAATATAATGAATATTAATACAATGTAATATAAAAAAAATTGTTCTCACTTTCCTCTCTTTTGCTACATGTAAATATTTAAATTTTCTTTACTATTGTTTAAGTATAATTTATGATTTATTCACTAATCACATTCTCAAATAAATATTAAATTTTAGATGAGTTATAGTATTTTAATTGAAGAAAATTAAATATTGTTTACATAAATTTATTAAATTAATAGTTTTACTAAGCCTCTCATTTATTTATTACATTTATATGTACTAATTTGATTGAGATTACCTATTCATTCATTATAATTAATATAGTATAAATTATTAATCTCTTCTATTTGCTAATTTTTTGGAAAAAACATATTTAATTGCTATTACAAATAGAGTTAGGATTATAGATCAATTAGTGTTAGAGTTTAATTAGATTTATAGCTTAGTGTTAGAGTTTAACTAGGAGTAGGGTTCAATTAGTGTTAGGACCATGATTCAATTAGTGTTTAATTAAAGTTATAAAAGAAATTTTTGAGTTTGGATTAAATTATGGTTATAATTCAAACATGGTTAGGGTAAGGATTTAATTAGGATAAGGGTTAGGTATAAAGTTAAATTAGAGTTAGGGTTAAGGATAAGTTAGCCTTATAGGTAAAACTTTTGATTTGGGGTTGGTTAAATTATGGTTAGGATTCAAAGAGATTAGGAATACAATTCAATTTACATTAGAGTTATAATTGGAACTAGAGAGAGGACTTTTATTAGAGTTAAAATAGGGTTAGGGTAAGGGTTAAGATTAGCATTCAATTTAGGTTAGGGATTACAACTTAATTAGGGTTATAATTCAATTAAAGTTACGATTACAAAATTATTAATCTCTTGTATTTGCTAATTGTTTACAAAAAAGCATGCTCAATTACTATTACAAATCTAAATGACAAGTACTAGCCACTATGTGGCACTTGTTTTTATTGGAATTTGTTGTGCATGTGATCTTTATCTTCATTTTTTAAGAAAAAGAGCAAATAGTTATCCTAAATAAAGATTACTTTTTCTACTTTAATTTTATTTTTAAAATTTGATATCCCTTGACATATTTTAGATAAATTTTTACAAATATAGATATGCTAGTTATATAATTAATTATTGAATGGTTGTTCAAGGAAATTTTTTATTATGATCAAAACTACGTCTTCTTACTAAACATTTTGATTATGATTCAATCATTTTTCTTACTATAGCAATAATTTTTGTTATATAATTAATTGTTTAATAAAAGTTCAATGAAATTTTCTATTATGACCCATAATCTCTTCTTACTAAATATTTTGACAATGACCTAATACTTTTTCTTATTACTTTAATAGTTTTTATTAAATATATTTGAATATAATTTTATTTTTATCTATTTTTAAAACTTCAACTTACCTAATTTTTTCTAAAATTATTTCCACTCATTTTTAAATTATCTTAACATTTGTTTGAACGAGCAAATAAACTTGCTTAAAACATGCATAATATAATAAATTGATTTTGAATTTGCTTCAACATTCAAAAAGATTGATTCTAAACTTGTTTAAAACATGCATAAAAATCAATAAAAAGATTGATTTCCTGAAACAAAAATATGTGCCCAAAAGATTTATTATATGCTAACTTAAAACATTTATTAAATATATTCTTAAAGATATGGATGCTCCAATTAAAATACAAAGTCTTGACTATGTACGTAATAAAATAAGCATTCGAGTTCAAAGATCAACATCATTGTATGTTAGAGAGGTTGTGATTTAAGGTGGCATTATTTCTCCCAAAGCATGTGTAGTGTCTATCCAACATTTTGGGATCATGTTTTATTGTAAATATTGTTTATTCAAATTCAGATTTATAATGGTTTTTTAATTTCAATTAAGTATTTTGTTTTTGTGATTAAATGTCTATTTAGTATGTTAGATAGATATTGTTAAATTAATTGGTAATTAAAGTTGAGACTGTAATGTTTTTAAAGGAGTATTTGTTACTTGCAGTGGCTTTTATTATAGAGGTCTTTATGTTATAGATGCTAATCAATGGTAATTAGTTTGTTTGTTCTATAGTTATTTTTTATGATAATTGTTATTGTTTGCTTAAGGTGTTTGTTTGATGATATTGCAATGTTCATACGATGATAAATAGTAGTAACAATAATGTTGCAATGTGTCTTATGAACATGCAATGTTGATGGTTGATGTTTGACATCAAATTTAGTTCAAGGATTAACCAAATTTTGGGTTGTAGGAGACACATATTTTGTAGTTTTTATTGCTCGTAAAGGATTGCCATGAAGTATAAAATGAAAATAAACCCTTTTTCATGGATAGCAACATTGAAAAAGTGTGTTGTTAGAGAATATGTAAACACACAAATTTGGTTAGAGAATATGTTGAATCTAGAGAGGTGTATATCCTCTCGTTGCATCAGGGTTCTTGTCATCATGTTTCTAATGAATTATTTGTCTTCTAACATCATATTGTAGTGCACAAAGCATTGCCATTTGAAGAACTCACACAATAAGTTCATCTATGCATACACAATTATTGATATTAGTTTGTAATTCTTCAAAATTATTTTGTTAATTCTTGAGCCCTTGTTCAAAGTTACCTTGGATAACTCAAAGCATATATTTTTAGCACCAAATTTGATAATAGTTGTCAATTCATCAATTGCGCTAGGATTATAGTGCATCAAAAAATAACTATTCCAAAGCTGAATTATCCAAACATGTGAAACTCAAAGAAAAATATGTTTTTGATCATGTTTCTAAGTCAAGTTGTTGGTGACCTTGATGAATACTCTTTCAATTCTTGAATGCTCTTTTCCATGAAGTATATCTTCAAAGATAGCATGAAATTCAAATGGGCCCAAATTTTTAATAGGATTAGGGAACTATGCATGTTGTGCACTTTGCAACTCATAGGTCTAGTCTAATTATTTAATATTTTAGTATTTTTTAAAACGATTGTGCCCACATGGAAAAGGCCATTCTACTTGGATGAAAAATTGAAATTCCATATTTGACACTCTACCACATGCCATTGAGTGAATAGGTTACTTAGTTGATTATAACTATCATCTTTGATTCTCTAGTATAGGACCATCTCTAAGAAGTGTGTATTTGTAATTATCACCTCATGTTAGAATTCTTGGGAATCATACATGAACCCCTTGGTCATGCAAAGGAAGTATTTAAATAGAAATTAGTTTATTTGGCACAATGAGTTTGTTTTGGAGTGGGTTGCATGGATTGAATGTGGACCGCATGGACTTGGCTTTGACTCAAGATTTATTTGGTCGTCTTGGATCATATATACAAGCCCCAGGATAGAGATATCATATACATATTTATATAAAATTGTGTTATAAAAACCACTCCTGTTTCATGTTCAAATGGTTCATTTTTTCATTTTTATTTTTATTATTTTGCTAATTGTCTAGAAGATAGATTTTTTTTATTATTGGAATTTGTTGTGCACGTGATCTTTATCTTGATTTTTTTTTTTTAAAAGAGCAAATGATTGCCCTAAATAAAAATCACTTCCTCTACTTTAATTTTATTTTTAAAATTTGATATCCCTTGATGTATTTTACATAGATTTTTACAAATATAGATATGCTAGTTATATAATTAATTATTGAATAGTTGTTCAAGGAATTTTTTTATTATGATAAAATTACCTCTTCTCACTAAACATTATGATTATGATTCAATCCTTTTTCTTATCAATTTAATATTTTTTTATATAATTAATTTTTTAATAGATATTCAATGAAACTTGTTTATTATGATCCATAACCCCATCTTACTAAATATTATGACAATAAACCAATACTTCTTCTTATTACTTTAATAGTTTTTATTAAATGTATTTGAATATTATTTTATTTTTATCTATTTAAAAACTCCCCTTACCTAAATTTTTCTAGGTATAATTCCACTCAATTTTAAAATTATCTAACACTTGTTTGAACATTCTAAACTTGCTTAAAATATCCATAATATAATAAATTGATTTTAAATTTGCTTCAACATTCAAAATATATTGATTCTAAAATTGTTTAAAACATGCATAAAAATCAATAAAAAGATTGATTGCTTGCAACAAAAATATATGCCCAAAAGATGGATTATATGCTAACTTAAAACATTTTTTTAAAAATATATTCTTAAAGATATGGATGCTCCAATTAAAATACAAAGCCTTGACTGTGTACATAATAAAATAAGCATTCGAGTTCAAATATCAACATCATCGTATGTTACAGAGGTTGTGATTTAAGGAAGGTGGCAGTATTTGGGGATATGAAAGACTTTATATACTTGATTGCTCTATCCACCATATTGTCTATCCACCATATTGGGTGCATGTTTTATTGTAAATATTGTTTATTTGAAGTTTAAAAACATATGGGTTTTGTATTTCAATTAAGTATTTTTTTTAATGATTAAATGTGTATTTAATATGTTAGTTAGATAGTGTTTATATTAATTGTAATCGAAGTGGAGATTGTAGTGTTTTTTAAAGAGTTTTGGTTTCTTGTGGTTGTTTAAAATTATAGAGGTTTTTATGTTATAGTTGCTAATCAATGGTAATTAGCTTGTTTTCTCTATGGTTAGTCTGTATGTTCATAGGTGTTGTTTGATAATATTAAAATGTCCACGTGGTGATAAATAGTAGTTATGATAATATTCCAATGTGTCTTATGAACATGTGATGTTAATGGTTGATGTTTGACATCAAATTTGGTCTATGGATTGACCCAATCTTTTCTCTAAGATACATATTTTTTAGTTTGTATTGCTTGCAAAGGATTGTTATGAAGTATAAAATAAAAGAGAAACCCTTTTTCCATGGATAGCAAAATTGAAAAAGTGTGTTGTTGGCTTTGACCATGTCAACACAAAAATTTGGTTAGAGAATATGTTAAATAGAGAGTTGTGGATCACCTCATTGCATCAAGGCTTCTTTTTGTCACATTTCCCAAGCACTATTTATCTTCTAGCATCATGTTGTGGTACACAAAGATTTGTCGTTTGAAAAACTCACACAATCAAGCCATCTATGGATACACAATTATTGATATTAGTATGTAATTATTCAAGATTATTTTTTTGCTTCTTGAGCCCTTGTTCAAAGTGAGTTTGGATGATTCAAAGCATAATTTTAATCCTCATTTGAGTGGGATTTTACTACAGCTGATCTTGATTTAAATAAATAGGCATGGCAATCACTTCTAAAATGGATGTGAATAGATTCAGTAGAACTAGCTTTGAGCTTTGTCCAAAATCTCAATATGGAGGATTTTCTCAAGGATAAAGATTTATGATAGCAGATACAAATCAAAAACCATCTAGCGTGAATTGTGAATACTAGATTGCTACTAATTGAAAGGTAAAGAGCCTCATCCAATTTTTCCTTGTAAATATAATGATCCTAAATATTTTTTGAGAGATCACTACTAATAATTTTAGGGATAAGTTGAGAAATTTTTATCGGACAAACTCTCTTTTAGGCAAGCTTATCCTATGAAATAAGTTTTATTTTCTAAATATGGGGGATGGTTGTTCATTAATAGAATAGTTGAATACATCCAACATTATTGTGAGATAGTTGGTATCATAGATGTAAAAATAGACAAGTAAGATTAGCATATAACTCTCATGCATTATTTGCTTGATAGTTGAGATAATCTCCTAATGATAAATAATAGAATCTTCTCAAAGTTCAAGATTGATGAGGTGGTCAATGCATTGATTTCTAAGATGAGGTGAATTTTTTTTATATTCTATAAAAGATGCTCTGATTGTGAGATGTTGTTCCAAGGACAAAGTGAAGGACAAGAAAAGTTGAACCATGTTAAGTTTAAGGGGAAACCTAAGTCTTTTAGAAAATCTAAGGTAAAATATTAGAATACTAACAAGATTTAACACATAAGAGGGATGACAAAGACAAGAAATAAAAGTAGTATCTTTATGATTTAATTTCAAGTTCCTCTAATAATGATGATTATTATGTTTTTGTTCTATCCCTTTTTATGCCTGCACATGAAGGTGCATGGGTTATTGAGCCTGGAACCTTTACTCATGTATATCCTAACAAAGAGTTGTTCTTAAATTTTTAGATATTCAATAGTGGCTATGTTGTACTATACATACTTTGGAGACAAATATTCTCTCAAAATTATCTATGAGATAGGTTCACACTTGCATTTGGATATGGAAGGATCGAAATCTAGACCTCCAATATTTTATACATTTTAGGTTTAGTAAAGAACATACTTTTTTGTTTAATTAAGTAGAATTATTTGGTGCACAATTGGTTTTAAACATGGATGGATGCAATATGGTGTGTAGGAACATGATCTTGTCGAAGGAATATTCATTTGAAACTTTATTCTATTTGAAGGAAAACATAAAATGTAACATATCATACATTTTCAATTCAACAAATCATAAGCTTCTTGTAGACAAGACCGTGCTATGGCATGATATCAGCCATATTGTTGATAAATGCCCAAGGCACCTAAAATGTAAGAATTTCATAGAGGAACTAACTAATTCCTCCCTAGATTTTAATTTATGCGATCATTATGTATATGGGAAACAAAATCAGCCCCTTTTTTTTATAATACTTGTTAGACTTGTAAGGATTTTAGATTTGATTAGTAGTGATATATTTTGTCTTATGAATATGTCATTAATAGGAAAGTCCTTGTATTGCATCTAGTATTGATGACTTTCCCAAATGTCTTGGGCATTTTTCTCAAGCATAAATATCAAATCTTTTGAATGTTCAAATATTTCAAGGCTCTTGTTGAGAACTAAGAAAGAAGGATGGTTAATATTTTTATAGGAGATGACATGGGAAATTCTATTCAATAGATTTTGATAGCTTTTGCATGGAATATGGTATTCAGATGCATAAGAAAGTTTGATACACTCAAAAACTAAAAAATTGTAGAGAGATTGAAGAAGACATTGATGGAGAGATATAGGAGTATGCTTAGTAATCCTAGTTTAGCAAAAAAAAATTGGTGTAATCTATAAGCATATATCGTTACCTAATTAATAGGTGTACCACTTTTTCTCTTATGGATAAAACCCCTAAGAAGGATTGGTCAAGAGAGAATCTTTTGTTAAAACATATTTTTTGTTGTTGTGAGGTGTGTGTATTTTTGCCTAAGGAAAAGATATCCAAATTGGATTTCAAAGTACAAAGTATATCTTCATTGGCTAAAATTATGGTGTGAAAGTGTAGACACCTAAAAATGGTCAACGCTTGTGGAGTCATACTTTAACATTTGCGCATTGCCTCATTTTAGGTTTTTGCGTCGCATTAACATTTCTCCTATGATTCGCACTTGGTCTTTATCATTTGTGAACATCGAGTCATTCTTCTACATTCTTCATTCATCTCGCTCTCAAATTTGGTTTTGTCAACAACACTATCCAGTCATGATTTTGATCGATTTTATCTTGTCGCATCAATGTGCATGCTAATTTGTCATCATTTTGGACATCGTCAATCCTAATTAGGGTTTTGTCCTCCTATAAATCTTGCGATCGATTTGTCATCAATCGTTGCCCTCTTGTCAATCATGTCCTCTAGCGATTGATTTATCATCAATCCTTATCATTTTCAATCTTGTCATCTAGCGATCGATTTGTCATCGATCGTTGTCATGTTCGATCTTGTCATTTTGCAATCGATTTGTCATCGATCGTGGTCATTTTCAATCTTGTCGTCTTGCAATCTATTTTGTCATCGATCCTTGTCCTCTTGTCAATTTTGTCATTTTACGATCATTTCGCTATCGATCATTGTCTGTCTCAATTATGTCAATTTGGATCAATTTGTCATTGTTCCTCGTCAATTGGCGCATTTATCAATCAAATCATTTATCACATTGGTCCTTTGTTAAATCAAAATCATGATCGACATTAATTATCTTCAATCAGGACCTAATTGTCATCCTCGCATTGCTAATTCACCTTCTAGGGTTTCATGATTTAGTCATTTAACCTTGCTTATCATTTTCTTCCTTTAGGATTAATAAATTACTTATTTATCCTAAGTCTTCTCATTACAATTAAATGTTCATTTAATTGGCTAATTATTCCTCTTTTTGTGAATTAATTAATAAATGATGAATTATTAATTAATTTACTTAATTCCTATTTTTCATCAATTTCTAATTCCTAATTTTCCTCTTTTTCTAATTTCCTAATTTTCTTAATTCCTAATTTCAATTTCCTCCTATTTCTCTCCTAAATTCATGGAAATGACATGTCAATTTGTCATAATTGACAATCAATCAATTTTGACATAGAAGTTGTCATAATTTGTCATAAATTATCAATCAACAAATTTTGCATAGAAAGTGCATAATTTGTCATAATTGACACAATTGATTTGCAATTTCCATTTGAATTGAATCATGCTAATTTGATCCATTTCTCCAATTTGTCTATAAATTGGATGAATTTCTTCAATCAAAGATCCTAATCCCTAATCCTTAATGAGATAATTGCTCTTTCAAGTCAATCACATTTTGAGTACTCTTGATCAATAATCTTGTCTACTTGCTTTCAATCATGTATGTGCACTTGTAGGTGAGATCCACAACAAAAACTATTTGAAGAGGAAAGAAGAACAATGGAGCCACATGGAAGGAGCATTCAAATCGTCATCCGGTTTGCATAATATTTAGTTTTGTATGCTTTGTTTTCATGTCTCTATTGAATGTGTTTAGGATTAGATCATTGCAATGTGTGTTCATGATTGAGCTATGATTAATATTTTTATATTTCTTGTGATGATTTCCTATTTCCTAACGTACATTAATTGGTGAACTCGACGTGAACACTAACCTTCTAATCCCTTTACTGTGTTTTTGAGTGCTTTCAAGTTGATTTGCAGGCCAAAAAACCCAAAAACAGGGTCGTGCAGGGTTTTCTGGGGACTTCTGCGCCTGTGTGAAGCAACTTGCGCCTGTGTTGAGCATTCTGCGCTTGTGTTGATGACATTCTGCACCTGTGTCATGGGTTATGCGCCTGTGTCATGACTTTTGCGCCTGTGTCAAGCCCAGAACAGAGGTAAAAATGCAGTGTTTTGCTTAAAATTTTGTTTTGTTTCTGCATTCTGTTTTCTATTTCTTGGTTTTTGGTACTAATTATTTGTGCAGAATCTTGGCATATGCATGGAAAAGACAATAAATCAAACTACTAACATGCTTTGTGCAGATTCGAAAGTCAAAGAATAAGCGTATCAAAATTCTTACTTGGGTTTTTGCAGGTTGCCTTGGAGAAACAACCAAACTTTGTGTTTGCAATTAATTTTTAGGCACCTAGTGATTTCTAAATAGGTTGGAATGAACATTTGTTTGCTTTGATTGTTGAGTGTGACATTGGAGTAGGAGAGTATGCTCTCATCCTTCTTAGGGTGATCAGAAATCCAGATCTTCGATACCATGCTTGTGTTGTTGATTGTGAGTCACATTTAGAGGGCCTACCTTCCCGACCACTTTGCTTTTGCAAGCAAGTGATAATCGTGAGAAGGGAACGACCCAAAGTGAGTACGGCTAGAATTCCTTGGCATTCTAACTCACTATAAAAAAATACTCGATGAGCGAAAGCTTTGAAGGAAGTGTTACGTGGGAATTGCAGTTACTTGGGAAGTGATGACCCTTGGACTCTTTCTCATATCAACATCTAAGTAGGGCCTCTTGGTCTAAATTGTGCTTGCGCGACTACATTTTTTTGGTATCTTGATGGGCTTAATGTCTCAATCACGCTTGCGTGACGTCAAGGAGTAACGCTTAACATAAATCCTTACTACATACGTTGTTTTTAGAGGCCAAAAACCCTTCTAGTTGCTTGAGAAGGACAAATTCAGATACTTGGAAGAGATACTAAGTTCGCCATGGGGAGATTTCCATGGGGACTGATGCTTGGCTGCCCTGAGAAGGGAGTGTCATGGAGGGGAGCCCATGGGGTCAAGCATCTATGTATTCTCCTTGAATCCCATAATGAGTCTACCTCTCAAGTACCTAATGTCCTTGCCTACCATAAGAAATGTGGGAATGAGCATGATTGTCTTGAGTCTAAGTTGCAATATCTTGTATCCTTTGCTTGTCAAAAGTTGAATTGTATTTCATTTCAAGAACAAGGCAAATTGATTCAAAACAAGGCTAAACATAAGAGACATTCATCCAACAAAAGTTCAACAAACTTCAAAACACTTTCAAACATGATTGTCAAACATTGTTCAAAATCTTGTCTCAACATTCATGTCACTTACATTTAGGTTCATCCTAGGTTGCATTTTGCAAAGTTCATTGTCAACTACCAAGGTTAGGTTTCACCTAAGTCATACTCCTTTGCATGTCAATAAGGGTCATCCAGTTACATATGTCCTATTGCATTAAAGTCATACCATTGTCATACATTCATATTTGCATACCCTAAGTCTCTTCATTAAGCTTAGGTCATTATCATATCATATTAAGACCACTTGCATAGTAATTGTCCTTTTGCATATAGTCTCAAAGCTAGGTTTTGTCATACTTGAGTAATCCAAATCTTTGATAAACCCTAAGTCATTGTTAAGAGGTCTAGACCTTTTTAAATCTTTTGTCCTTTTGTCATCAATGTCATTTGGTCAAACCTAGCTTAGTATCCAAGCATATAGGGGAGACATTGTCATTTTGTCCTTTGTCATTTGGTCCTTTTGTCCTTTGAGGTCTAGACATCGTTTCAATTTCCTAAGGGTCTCTTTTAGATTTGCATTCCAAAAAGTTTGTCAAAATCTTGAAAAACAACCAAAAACATAGGTTGCATTCTTGCCATAGATTGCATTTTCATCTATTTTTGCATATCATATATTATCCTTGAAAAATTCCAAAAATATTGCATTGCATAGTGACATGTCTATTGAAACAAGGTTCCAAGCACCAAGGTTCCAAGCACCAATGATGCAACAAAGTTTGACATATCAACCGACAATGCAATCACAATTCTATCCAACCCAACAACAAAGCAACATTGATCAAACTTTTTATGATGAAACAAGTCTCCAAATACAAAAACTAGAGGAGAAACTAGCTCAAGAAGAGGAGATTTTGGAACAAAGAGTGAAAAACATTGAGAAGAATAGATCACAAATGTCCAAAATGTTTCAAAAATTTCCAGGTCGAAATCTAAAGATTGAGCCAATTGATGTAAGATCTCTTCTTGAACGATCAGACATACCAGCTCTCCTCTCCCAAATAGAGATGATGAAACAATTTCAAGAAGAGAGACAACATCAATTTCAACATTATGTGCCTCCACAACAAGAACAAGAAGGTGTTTACTATCAATCAGATTTTCAACCAATACAACCAATGGTTCAACCAATTGTTCAACATTTCCAACCAACACAACCAACGGTCCAATTTCAACAATATGTCCAACCAACTATACAATGTCAACAAATAATTCAACCAATGGTGGAATATAAACAAGTTCAACCAACATATCAATGTCAACAACCACAACCAAACATTCAAAAACAAAGGTTGCAGCACACACCAACCCAAGTTTCAAACATGTCAGAACAATTGAACCAAGTCCAATATCAAAATATGATATTAGACCAAAACCAACTCCTTGCCAAACAAGTTCAAATTCCAGATACAACTATGTCAAAACCTCGAAAGAAAGGTGGCTTTATTGCAATGATCTTAAGGAAATTACCAAGTGAGTTCTTTGAGGAAGATCAAAATAATACACTTATATCTAGCAATGCCTCATCCCCTCGCAAACAAATTGACTCTCCAGTGGCATCTATCCCTACACCTTTAGAAGTCTCACAAGAACCTTCTATATTGTCCTCATCAAACAATACACCCAAGGATACAATTATCCAAGAGCTATCCATAATTGATTGCCAAGATAATCCAATTCATGATGCACATCCTTGTCTTTTATCAGAAATACAAGACCCAATGCCACCATGCACTTTATTGCCATTACCTGTTTTAGAGGACCTCATTCGAAGTCCCTCTTCCTCATGTTCAAGCATTGATTCCTTGCCAGAATCCATCACAAATGTTCAAAGTGCATTTCCTTCATGCCAAACCATTGATCCCTTGTCAGAATCCCCCATGCATATCCAAAGTCTAACCCCATGTCAAGAGGATAATTTAGAGCATAAAGAAACGCGTGTTAAAACAGATCAAGATCAAGATCCCGAAACCTTATCATCCCATCCAATTGTTGACCAGGACCCCATCTTCCCAGACACTCATGACGATTCCCCTATTCTTTTCCATCCTATCCAAAGTCCTATTGACACTCCATTCCTTGAGCAAGATCAAGATATCCTAGTCCATCCAATCCCAAACGATCCCATTCCATTTCATGAAAAAAATGTCCTTTCAAATCCCATTGAAATTCCACTTCCTGAGAAAGATCAAGATATCCTTTACATCCTTTCCGATGATCCCATTGAAAGTCAAGAGCAAAGCACCTTTAAAGAGGATTCCAATGATCTTCCTCCTTGTCAAGATCAAATTATTCCTTCAGATCCTCCACAAGATTCACTTGTTCCTCCATCTCCACATCCTAATCTAGCATATCCACTCCAAGATCGCATTTCTTTTGATGATCCCATTATTTCTCCCATTCCATCTCTTGAAGAGCCTATCATTGAACCATGTCCACTACACAATCCTAGTTCCCCTCATGATCCTGATCCCCTTCATGATTCTAACGTGTCAGTGCAAGATGTTCATGAACCCTCGACATGCACAATGGATTCTTCCACTTTGGTGCAATCCGATCCACTTCAAGATCTCATTATTTCTCTCATATCATATCCACCTCATAACGGACTCGCGTCTTCTTCCCAAAGAAAAGAGTATCCTACAAGTCAAGATATTCATAAAGGAAAAGGAGTAGATCTCCATAAGCAAGAATCCCTTAATGTTAAAGAAGATCTTAAGGGTCATGGCCTCAGTGAAATTCCTCAAGACGTGGGTACCCCTACTAAATCCAACATCCCTTCAAAATCCAAACATATCCCTTCTCCATCATACCTTCCATCCATCTTAGGTCCTTATATCCATTTGTCCTCTATCCAAGGTCAGCAAAGGCACACATCCTTGAGTAAATTTCATCAATCCAAAAGAAGTCCATTTCATTCATATCCATCCATGCATTCCTTTCCCCATCCAAGCAATTTAGATGCCAAGTATAAAAGTCATAAGTCTAGCAATCCACATGTATTCAAGGATCAACATGTCCAATATAATCGACATGTCAAAACAAAGAACAAATTGATCTATAAAGAAAAAGAAATATCCAAAAGGCCACAAAGGCCCACTGAGCAACATAAATAAAAGTCAAAATATGTATGGGTTCCTAAATCCCTTGTGCAAGCAATGCACTCCAAGGAACCACAAAAGCATAAAAAATCAAAAACCATGTGGATCCCTAAGCGGCTCCTTGAAGCGCAAAAGCCTAAAGAAACATCCCACTTGGCATCCAAAATTGCTATTCCTCCATCCAAACCTCTCAAATCTATTCCTCCATCACCTTCTTCATCCGTTTTGGGCCCTTATGTCCCAAAATCCATAGCCTTTCCTCCATCCAAATCTCACAATCTGAGATCCATTTTTCCTCCATCGGTCCATCACCCCTCAAGGTGTGTGCCAATGTCGATCTTGCCAACATTTCCATCCACTGAAGCCCAATTCTTCCAAAACCCTATCCATTATCCAATGCATATTTTCCATTCTTTGATCCCTTTGATCCCATCCTTTGCATAAATCCTCGCCTTAGTTTCATCTCTTTTTCCATGTCCTTATCCTACCAACGTCTTTGAGCATCTTTTTAAAGGTCATGGTCCATTTTTTTCAAGGCTACTATCCAAACAAAAAGACACTTGAGTCCTTCTTTCATCCCCTATCATGTGTCCATCTTCTCTTGAAAAAGTCAAAATACAAAAAAAAAAGTGAGAAAAAAAAAAGACAAAAGAAAGAAAAAAATAAAGCAAAAATAATTCGTCCATTGGTGAAAACCTGGCAAACAGGCGCCTTGGGCAAGTACCATGATGAAAACCTGGCAAACAGGCGTCATGCGTAATTTATGAACTTCTTGCACACCACACTTGGGGGCAGGTTTTATCCTATCATATCATATTGCCCTTCATTATCCTATCAAACCCCTATCATTACCCTCCATTATCCTATTGTCCCTCATGTCCAGTTTCCCTTTCCACCTTTGATCTTGACAAGGCTAATGATCTTCATGAGCATCACGCATCTTGTTTGTAGCTTTTAGTCCATCATAGCTTTTGGTCATTTATCCATTTGCTTATTATACCCTTTCATCCATATTCCCTAGCTTATTGCAACTTTCTGCCACTATCTCGTATCCTATCTTGACCTTCAGTCCATGTCCCTTATCCATTCTTGGTCTTGCTTATCCTATCCATATCTTATCACTATCCATACATTCTTTTTCTGTCTCTTGATCTTGATCTGACATAAGGACACAAAATTTAAACATGGTTTCAAAAACCTCTTGACATGTCCCTCATGCCATGTTCCTGCTTTACATTGTCATATCCAGTCTCTTGTCCCATCATGCAATAGCCCTTGAAAATTGCATCTGTATTGTCTCCATAATAAAAGGCCTTTGTCTTCCCTCTATCCACCATCATTTCAGCAGGCCTATTTATTTCACCTGTCATATTCCTTGCCTTGCTAGACACTGGGGGCAAAATTATAAATAATCATAAAAATTGCAAAAATGTCCTGAAAAAAAAATCCCTAAAAATTGAAAAATGTCCTGAAAAAAAATAAAAATTCAAAAACATTGAAAAACGTCCTGAAATAAATCTAAAAAAATCAAATAATGTCCTGAAAAAAAAATCCCTAAAAATTGAAAAACGTCCTGAAAAAAAAAAAAATTCAAAAAAATTGAAAAATGTCCTGAAATAAAACTGAAAAAATTGAAAAATGTCTTGAAATAAAACTAAAAAAATCGAAAAATGTCCTGAAAAAATCATAAAAATTGAAAAATGTCCTGAAATAATCCAAAAAAATTGAGAAATGTCCTGAAATAATCCAAAAAAATTGAAAAATGTCTTGAAATAATTCAAAAAAATTGAAAAATGTCCTGAAGAAATCCCTAAACATCAAATAAAGTCCTGAAAAAATGAACAAAGCATTATAACACTCACAAAAACAAACATTTTGCAATAAAGTATTCCCTTTATGCATCGACAGATCACTAAGCATTCCTCCAACGACTCGCAATCAAACATTGTGCTTTTAATGAAATCATGCATTAACGGATGAACTTTTTCGATCAAAATCAAACATTCAAATTGATCCAAACTATCATATCAATCGAATATCGGCATCAAAATCATTTGTCCTTGTTCCTATTATCATGGGTCTTATACAGGGTGTGGTATACTCGAAACCAGATTGTGTCCTGTCTTAGACGAGGTACCGCATTCCCTGAAACCAGACAACATGGTAGTCCTATCAGCACTTTCAACTTTTGACAATGAAGATCAAGATGTTTGTTTGATTTGTTTGAATTTGTGTATCTTATCTTTTTTGATTTGTCTTCAATCATGTTCCTATGTTGCTCGATGATGTCACTGAGTGATTTAGAGTGACCGGGATGGCTCATGGTCTCTTTCTTTTTTGATTATGATTGTCGTTTGTTTGCGATGTGTCTGTCTTTTGCAAAAAGGGTTGCATTTCAGCTCTGGCCTTCAATGCCATGATGCTACGCATCCATTTTGCTATATAAAAATAAAGGTTCTCACCTACAAAGTGCATTACTGAAAGCAAGTTTTTCTTCGTCACTAATTTCCCTCTATCTCATTTCTTCTTGCTAACATTTCTTCCATCAGTTCGGATAGTCAGTTCGGTCTAGTGCTCCGATTTCTCCATACATATGCTGCATCCTGCATTCATTGGTTAGTACATTTGCATTACATCAAGCATTTTATCCATTTCATATTATCAATGCATCAAAAACACATAAAAAAAATATATCCATACATGTTCCACAATTCATACATCAACAGTGCATAAGTCATCCATACATGGAAAATAACATCAGTCATAACACATTGCATCCCATCATATCGATGCATATCATATCATATGTCAAAATAATATCGGAGTACAAAATTGGACTATCTGTCTTAAGTATGGCCCGCAGGCTGACTATATAATGTCAAACTACATAATGTCCACTGTCTGTCATAAGGAGCACGTGCCTCTGTCACTGGGTTCTCCCTCTATCCTCCTCATCCCTACCATGTCTCAAGTCCTGCTAATGTATCTCTATCTATGCTTCTGAGTCTATGTCGTAACATGAAGCAGTCAGGTCGGTTCTCCCGTGTGATCAACAGATACTGTCGACTCTGCATCACAATTGGGGCATATTTTTGTCAGTTTTAGGGTTTGCTCCTACGGGTTGCCTTTCCTCATTTTCATGTCCAAATCAGGGTGTTTTTCATCTAATCTGACCTATCCTACCTTTATCCCCCCTTTTCGGATCGTTTGCATGTCATTTTGACCAATATTAGGGTTTCCAATGCACAATTGTGCCTGTGTCAGAGAACCTGCGCCTGTGTCAGGTAACTTGCACTTGTGTCTTCCTACACAAGCACAGAAGACCCTACACAAGCGCAGGATTCGCCCTGCACAAGTGCAGGAGTCCTTTTTGGCATCCCCTGTGGGCCCCGCAATGTCCCGCAAGCCATCAAAATTCATGAAATTGAAAACATGGGTTTTTGAGATCCATACTGCTGCTCCTGCATCGTCCAGTCGTCTGAATGTGCGTACACATTCCCCAAGGTGATCCACCATTGGAATGTTCGCCATCTCTCTGCAAGTGTCCTTGTCTAGAGCAATAAATTCTCCTCTTTGGCTAGTACAAATGAGCAATTTTCACCCTCTTGGTCTCATTTATAGCTCTTTGTCATTGCATAGATGGACGTGCGTCCTCTCCATCTTATGTTGGTCGCGGTCTTGTGCACCTTAAATTGCTTGTCCTTCATGCATCCGATCTCCGATTATCCATCCGTTTGATCCTATCATTTTTATCGATCAATTGGCCTCTTTTCTGCATGTTTCCGGCCAATTCCTCGAGGCGGCATGCATATGTCATTGTCAGTTGTCTGGGGCATTTTCATTATTGTTCTTTGAAACAACGCTTAAAAATCGCATTGTCTCAAAGAGGGGCAAAATGTAGACACCTAAAAATGGTCAACGCTTGCGGAGTCATACTTTAACATTTGCGCATTGCCTCATTTTAGGTTTTTGCGTCGCATTAACATTTCTCCTATGATTCGCACTTGGTCTTTATCATTTGCGAACATCGAGTCATTCTTCTACATTCTTCATTCATCTCGCTCTCAAATTTGGTTTTGTCGACAACACTATCCAGTCATGATTTTGATTGATTTTATCTTGTCGCATCAATGTGCGTGCAAATTTGTCATCATTTTGGACATCGTCAATCCTAATTAGGGTTTTGTCCTCCTATCAATCTTGCGATCGATTTGTCATCAATCGTTGCCCTCTTGTCAATCCTGTCCTCTAGCGATTGATTTATCATCAATCCTTATCATTTTCAATCTTGTCATCTAGCAATCGATTTGTCATCGATCGTTGTCATGTTCGATCTTGTCATTTTGCGATCGATTTGTCATCGATCGTGGTCATTTTCAATCTTGTCGTCTTGCAATCTATTTTGTCATCGATCCTTGTCCTCTTGTCAATTTTGTCATTTTGCGATCATTTCGCTATCGATCATTGTCTGTCTCAATTATGTCAATTTGGATCAATTTGTCATTGTTCCTCGTCAATTGGCGCATTTATCAATCAAATCATTTATCACATTGGTCCTTTGTTAAATCAAAATCATGATCGACATTAATTATCTTCAATTAGGACCTAATTGTCATCCTCGCATTGCTAATTCACCTTCTAGGGTTTCATGATTTAGTCATTTAACCTTGCTTATCATTTTCTTCCTTTAGGATTAATAAATTACTTATTTATCCTAAGTCTTCTCATTACAATTAAATGTTCATTTAATTGGCTAATTATTCCTCTTTTTGTGAATTAATTAATAAATGACGAATTATTAATTAATTTACTTAATTCCTATTTTTCATCAATTTCTAATTCCTAATTTTCCTCTTTTTCTAATTTCCTAATTTCAATTTCCTCCTGTTTCTCTCCTAAATTCATGGAAATGACATGTCAATTTGTCATAATTGACAATCAATCAATTTTGACATAGAAGTTGTCATAATTTGTCATAAATTATCAATCAACAAATTTTGCATAGAAAGTGCATAATTTGTCATAATTTGTCATAATTGACACAATTGATTTGCAATTTCCATTTGAATTGAATCATGCTAATTTGATCCATTTCTCCAATTTGTCTATAAATTGGATGAATTTCTTCAATCAAAGATCCTAATCCCTAATCCTTAATGAGATAATCGCTCTTTCAAGTCAATCACATTTCGAGTACTCTTGATCAATAATCTTGTCTACTTGCTTTCAATCATGTATGTGCACTTGTAGGTGAGATCCACAACAAAAACTATTTGAAGAGGAAAGAAGAACAATGGAGCCGCATGGAAGGAGCATTCAATCATCATCCGGTTTGCATAATATTTAGTTTTGTATGCTTTGTTTTCATGTCTCTATTGAATGTGTTTAGGATTAGATCATTGCAATGTGTGTTCGTGATTGAGCTATGATTAATATTTTTATATTGCTTGTGATGATTTCCTATTTCCTAACGTACAGAAAGAATACAAACTTTAGAATCCTAAAAACTAGAAAGATGGGGTACAATAAGAATATATTCTTTAGGGAGATTATACCTTCTTTTATGCTAAATCAAAGTTAGCCCAAAAATATCCAACAAAACTCTCTAGTATCCTTATTTGTATCCTCCTATTGATTATAACAAAATATTTTTTATTTACTTTAGAGTACTTGATTTTTTTTAGCTTATGTGTACACTAAATTTGGGGGGATGTAGGAGATAACAAGTGCATACATCACACTTTTTACCTCATTTTTACCTTGGTTTAGCACATGTCACTTGTGTGCCATTATGTCCCCAACTCTTGACTACTTATTTATCCCAAATGCAAGCATGTGTGTTAGTGTCTTCCTAAATAGCACCACATGTGATAGCATCCATTATGTTGGATCTCAAAATCATAGATCCTCTCTCCTCTAACATCATTTATCAAGCTAAGATAAAGGGGAATGCAATATTTTAGACAAAGGGGATAACACATTGTGTAACCTAGAAATATTTCAAGAATGAACGTGTCAGATTTGTTAGTTGCACAATAATATAAACCTACAAGAAACTCCAAAATTACCAATGAAACAATTTAAAAGAGAAATACTTAAAACAATGAACCTCCACTTGCTATCTCATTGTGTCCTGTCATCTTTGATCTTGTTGCATATGTTGATCTCAGATTGCACTGGTTGTAGCTTCCAAGATGACAAATGAAGAATGGACTCTTGATAACTGGATGTTGTATGCAAAGTTAAATGATTTATGCAACTATATGAAAATGACTAAACCTAAGAGCCAAAGGCACACTGTGAATTGCTTGAAATGCTTGAATGTTAAAAAACTCACGTGAATGCAAGTGAACTACTAGACTCAAAATGCTATTTTATATAGATTTTCGTGAGCAAAATCCCATGCGGTGGAGATCAACGGTTGAGATTGAATCATGCAAGATTGATGGCTATGAAGGATTAGTTGTAATGTGAGAGAAAAGGAGGAAGGGAAGTCCAAGTGGCAAGATTCTCACCTTGACTGAAGATGAAGACCCCAAGGATATAGGATGGTTGGAGGAGATTTAGGAAATGTAGGACAAGTGGAAATTGACCAGGATGATGTGGAGACAACCTCCTCCAAAGATGTAGGATTTGTGGAGAGAATATAGGGAAGTTGAGAATTAAGTGTACGTACTCATCTTCTCAAGTAGGAAATAGAGGTTAAGCTTTAATATGGCTAATTCATAATTGAAAATAATTAATTTGTTTAGCCACATAAATATGAGTTGGAAAGAACAACAACACCATATTTAAACCATCCCACTATGATAATATTAACAATCTTATTATATTTTGTATTCTTATATTTATATAAATTCAATTACATACATTCTAACAAGCCATCATGGGTTGCAAGATTTATCTACCAAACAAGGAAAACAATGCACTAGAACCTCCTCTTGTAAGGAAATTATCCTTAAATAGTGTTGAACAAATTAGGGAAAATAGAATTCCCTTCTTATATTTGGATTATAGAATAGAACCTACTTTAGACTTACAACAACTAGGGTTCCATTATGTTGTTGATGCACCCATACCCATTTTCAACTTAATTTGCATGGTCTTGCATGTTTATTTTTATGATGGATTTTAGGGAGTTTATACATATGTCACATTCAATTATAATCATTAATGGAATCCTTCAAGTAGAAAGGAAGGTAGGTGGAACAATGGATATGAGTGTTGGGGACTACAAAAACTCATTCCTTGAACAATACATAAAAGGCAGAAAATGCCTCATATGCCCAAAGTTGGAGATCTAGGGAAATACATACCATGTTGTCAAGAGGGATCAAGAGTTGGAAATTGGGGATTTGGGATTCTCCATAAAAAAATCACTTTGGGGTGAGGGCAATAGGAATCCTAAAAGTCTAAAGAAAGGTGCATTAAGAGGAATTGGAATAAAAAAGTAGCATATCCAATATCATTATGAAAGAAGGAACATGGTAAGAGGATATTTGGATTTCTACAAGATAAAGCAGGAAGGCTGGCAATGATCAAATTTTGGGTTTACCAAGCACAAAATGCACTTTTGGGAAGAGGAGGCAAGAGAATATGAAAACCCACAATGGAAGGGACGCAATTGAGGATTGGAGAAAGCAAATTCTCAATACTAAAAGGGGACGTAGAAAAATTAAGGATTAAAGAAATCCAATTCCCAAAACATGTAGGGAGGAGAAGAGAAAATGGAAATCCATCATGGAACAAGGATCATGAATGCAATATGATACATGATCTTTAACCATGATTGTAGGACAAAAATTCAAAGCTTGGACTTGAAGGAAAGGGAGGTAAATAAGAGGAAAGGTTCATGTATATGAAGAAAATATGGATTGGCAACTTGACAAAGGATGAAGGAAGTAAAACAATGCAAGGATAGAGGAAAGTGGGGGAAGCCAAGAAATGGAGAAAGCCAAAAAGTGCAAGTGAATACCACATTTTTGTAATAGGAAGCAACATTCAGGTCCAAATGGAGTTTGCAAGATTAAAAGGGAAGTATAGACATCCCAACTGGATTCACAATCTCACAAAATTGAGAAGGGAAGTAAGGATCCAAGAAATGGGGGAGATGATAAAAAAAATCTACAAATCTAAAAGTTGAACACCATTCAATCCACCTTGGAAACTCCTTTTTTGCACACACACCACCATCTCTGTCAAGAAAATAGAGCTCATGTGTGTCCCAAAAATGTACAAGTCTTGAATAATTTACTTTACCTTGGGATGTAACTAAACTAAAACCTTAAGAAAGACCAAAAACCTAGTTCTCATACGCCAAACAGGATCACGAGACAAGGAGGCTCTGAGGCCCAAAAGGGACTCAATGACCAAAATCAGGGTTTCGAACCCAAAGGGAGCACCAAACTAAAAATAGGACTTGAGTACCACAAACGAGTACCGACACCCCGAACGAGACCCAAGCACTAGAAACAGGTATTGATAGCCAGAACAAGACTTGGGGACCAAAAATGGGTTCCAAGGCCCAATATAGGGCAACCAGGCAAGAAACAATCTTTGAGGCCCTTAAATGGGACTCAATGACCAAAATCAAGCTTTCAGGACCCAAAAGGGGCACCAGACCAAAACCGAGACTTGAGGACCATAAAAGGGTTTTGGCACCTAAAAAGGGACCCATGGACTGCAAGTGGATTCCAAGGGACAACATGGGACCTGTGGATGAAAAACTAGGTTCTCGGACCCAAAACGATGTCACGGGACAAGAAAAGAGCTTTGAGGACAATTTCTTATAGAATGTGCTACAAACTCAACTCAATACTTGAACACATTTTTCTTATCGAATGTGCTACAAACTCAACTCAATACTTGAACACATTTTTCTTATCTAATGTGCTACAAACTCAACTCAATACTTGAACACATTTTTCTTATAGAATGTGCTACAAACTCAACTCAAGATTTTTTACAATAGACAGACATTGTCATGCTTTTAAATGTATAATTACATTCAAAACACACTATGACAAGGAAGGATGGAGAGAGAGAGAGAGAGAGAGAGAGAGAGAGAGAGAGAGAGAGAGAGAGAGAGAGAGAGAGAGAGAGAGAGAGAGAGAGAGAGAGCAAAGGTGTTTCTAGAGATTTATTTCAATTGTCTAAAACCTCATCTTATTGTTTTCTCAACCATAAATCATTGTGAACCACTTAATGACACATAATAAATTATATTTTTCTCCCTACTCTCTAATTTTTAAAACAAATAACATAAACTTATACAAGTTCAACTCCACTTATTTTAGATAAAATTATTAAATAAAAATTAAATTTTATCTACTATTTCACTTTAAATTTTAGGTAGCTAAACACATGACAATTAAAAGCAAACTCTTACATTAGATAGCCAAAACACATTATAATTAAAACCAAAACATTGTCTTTAACTCCAAGAACATTGCTTCATCCAGAAAGAACAAATTGCACTACATGTGAAGGCAACATCCCCCATCAAGTTACAATAGGTTGACAAGTGTGAATCTTGAAGGAAAATACCAAAATGCTTTTCACAAGTGCCTTTCTCCTACTTATCTTCCTAAGAAAGAATTACTCCAATTGTATATATTCTCTCTATGAAGCTTCTCGAAAAAAAAAAAGGGGACCTTCCATTCATAATCTTAAATGTCTTTCGTTCTCTAACATAATGAACTACTTTAAAAGTGGTTTCATGATTGATCAAGTTGCTAAGATAATAATAATGAAATTCCCATATGATTTGACATGGGTTGCTAAGAAAAGATATAATATTACATAAACATGTTTTGCACCTTATCTATCCAACATGATTAGACAAATTTCATTAAAAAAAAGATTAATGCAAATAGTTACCTTGTATAGAGAGAGTTATTGGGTCTTTGTGGGGGGTAATTGGGTCTTTTACTCCACTCCTAGAAGGGAAAAAAAAAAAAGACAATTCTAGTAGGTTGCTTAAAAACAAAATATTGATACTGACATGACTATATCTATAAAACAATGATGAGATGCTTAGTGATCTTCCACAATGGCTATCTATAAAGTCAAATCATTTATCTCCACTAAGGACAATGCAATGATATTGAAATGGCTTGATTCTAAGCTACTTAAAGCATGCCCAAAAACATTTATATGGCATTACCCTTACATAAAAAAAATCCAAAAATTTGATTGGATTTTGGTATAAAAACAATACCAAAAGGTGCCTTCCATGCTACTTAAAACAAGCACTTAAAAATATTCCCAAAGATAAGCCTGTCTCATTTAAATTTTATTCTTTTGACTATTGACTAGAAATTTCATGATTTTATATATGAGTTTGTGTCGGTATAAGCTAAAACCATATAAAACCACTATACCTACTCAAGGATGCTTTTCAGACAAGTTTGTTGATTAAGAGACTTTTTTAATGCCTTGTTCAATAAGGAAACATAAAGAAGCCAAATTAATTTCTTTCTAAAAGCAAAGATAAACACTTAAATTCCTTCTCAATATTGAAATCAATATTCAATTTAAAAATGTGTAAATGGCATTATTATTATTAAAAAATAAGTTAAAAAATAATTGTTTTTGTGTGTGGTTTATTATTATTATTAAAAAAATAGTTAAAAGACCGCGTGCATTTCTAAGAGTGGGGCTTTCCAACCAACCAATGAAATTAGGGACAAGTGTTGAATTAGCATATCTTTTATAAATAAAATAATTATGATTTTTTTATAGTTATAGTTATAGTTATTTATAAATATTCCAACTTATCTTAATAATATTTTAGTAATTCTTATGATATAAGTTATTTTTTGTATTTTGAATGTAAATGTAAGGGTGAAAATTCAGTTAAGTTTTTTTTTATTTCTTTTGAATTTATTTTGATGTGTTATTTCAATTTTATTTTTTTAAGAAAAGATGGCATATAGCATGTAATTTACATGATTTTCGGCTTGTTTTGGAATAGTGTGAACTCGAGTTTTATATTTGTCTTTTCTTATTTTGGTTCAAATTGGTAAGTATGGTTTTGATTATCAAATGTCTACAACTAAATTTAATTACAAGTACAAACCAACTTGTGACTTGGTCTTAATTGGAACATGAACTATTCAAATTTTGGTGCTAAGATGTTGTATAAACTAACAAACTCTAATTACTTTAGACTAGGGCAAATTTCTTAAACATGTCTATATAAGAAACGTTGAGAGAGATTAATGTTTTTTTAGAGACGTTGAGTGAAATTGATCTTGAAGTACCTATATTGTCATATATCAATAATGTTAAAGTCTTGTGAAAACAAGTTACTTGAACCATGGCAAGCATGAAGTGTCTAAAGTAAAGCTAGCATATATTTAAAAACTGTAAAATAACTCTTCAAGTAAATCAAATCAAATAATTCTAAAGTAAAATAAAATAAATATAAAACAACTATTAAGTAAATAAAATAAACTAAAATAATTCTTCAATAAATTAAAATAATCTACGATAAATAAAATTAGCTTTTTTATTTTAAATAAAATAAAAAATTTTGAAGTTGAGATAAATAATTCTTAGATAATTTTTAAGTGAACAAATAAAGGAAGCAATATTAGTATTAATGAAATAATTTTCTTATATATTTCTTAAATAAATCAAATCATTCAATATTAATATCTTTAAATTCTTTTAGATAGATGTATTTAAGAAAATAAAGTAAACCTTCTTTTATCAATTGTTGTCCATTGTTGAAGTCTAAAGTTGTGTTTATTATGGCTAATGATAAAGCCCTTGTCTATGATGGTTTTCCTTGTAAGTTCTACAAGACCCTTTGGGATTCTAGAGGGGGGGGATCTTTACTAAGTTTATCTTGAAGCCTTCTATTCCAGTTTCTTAGGTAAATTTATCAATAAATAAAATTATAAATTCAAATCTAAGTGAGTGATTTAGAAGATATATGTAATCGGAGACCAATCACTTCTCTCAATATCTCCTACCAAAGTTCTTGCACTTAATCTATGCCATCTTCTTCCTCAAATTGTGTGA
Source organism: Cryptomeria japonica (assembly GCF_030272615.1). Taxonomy (NCBI): domain Eukaryota; kingdom Viridiplantae; phylum Streptophyta; class Pinopsida; order Cupressales; family Cupressaceae; genus Cryptomeria; species Cryptomeria japonica. The sequence goes on along the minus strand of NC_081415.1, from coordinate 31,159,388 downwards.
CTTAAGCAAATTGATTTTATCAAATCTATAATTATTCTAGATATTATCATTATTGTGTGGGAAGGTATGAAATTGGTCCAACAATCCCATCAATAGGTATTTTTATCCTCACAATGCTCCATGTTAAGATATGGTCTTTGGTTTATTAAATTTTATTCATATCCTCTTTGCATATGTTTTATCTTGTTTCAAGTTATCAATGGCCCACAATCTAGTGTTTTTGTCTTTTCAAGTCTATTCAATAGGGATACCCTTTAGCTCTAGCATTGTATGCGCTCAATGTTGAATGGTTTAAATACCTCTTGATTCACTCAATTTCTTAGGGGCTAGTTAAAGGTATTTATTTATCTAATTCCTTAGCTCAACCTATTAATGGTCATTTTGTTGATTACTCTTTTCTCACTCTTCTGGAAGAGGAAAATAATGTTAAGTAGGCTTTCTACTACTTTGATATTTAATATGAAGCCTTTGGTTCAATTATCCAATACCGAAAGATGCAATGTTATAGATAATCTTTCTTACTCAAGCCTTTGTGGCTCAACTCTTATTGGTGGAAGTGGATGGGGCATAGGGAAATTTTCATTTTTTGGGGCATCCTTTTTGTTTTCAATCTTATCCAACTGCTTTGGCAAGTTGTGCTTGCTAGAATTGAAAAGAAGCCAACTTACTAGGTTACTCAACCTTTATCTTTGTCAAGGAAGTTTCAAATTTATTATAAGACCATTATAGTCATTCATTTTTATTATTCTTTTTATTGGTTATCTTCTAAAGCTTCATATTTGAAGCTAGAAAAGTTTCATAGAGATTTCCTTTGGGCCTCCTCAGAGAATCATTGATACTTTCATTAGGTGGCTTCAAAGTATTGTTGTCTCCCTCATTATTTAGGTGGACTAGGTTTAATTCCTTGTAACGTCAGGGATTGGCTCTATGCACCTTGTATTATTTATTTAGTATTTAGTGTATTCATGTTATAAAAAATTGTTATATATTAAAACTAAATGTTGGAAGATTTGGAAGGTTTAAAATTTACAAGTATTTCATTATTAAAAAACATGAAAAACATTGGAGTGATCAATAATTTTAACCTTAGACAAAATTTGATATGACCATAACCTCATGTGCCAACTTCATGAAAACACTCAAGATTTCTTAACACATCCAACACAATGTATGTGCATTGTAACCCAATATTATTCACAAAATTATACACATGATACTCACACAACCACACATTTACCCATGCACATAGTGTAGCCCTACACATGGTACACAAGATTATGTTAAGAAAAATAATATGTGTGCGATACATGGAGCATTGACATCTGCATGGTGTAGTTCCATCTAGGTGAACACCACCTAGTAGCATTTGTGCCGCATGGCATACACATCTAACACATGACAACATTCTTGTCACATACACACTTATTGTGTACATCTTGTATAGTTAGGGGGAAAAGACATATATTCTTATCTACAATCTTTAAACATCTCATCTATTATTTCTAAATAGAAGTTGCATATCTATTAGAGGCCTTTGATATGCAAGATAGTACACATATTCATTTGAAAATTAGGTTTGAACTAACTATAAAACTAAGTACATACAAAATAAAATAAAATACAAATCATTAGAAAAAAATTCAATATATACAAATTCAAAAAATTGTAATAAATGCAATATACCTCACCATAAAATCCAACCCTAAAGCTACATAGGAGAGATGCCAATCGAGGCTAGTTTTGCTCCTTGTGAAAGAAACATTACTCAATTAAAAGATACATTCAACTAATTAAAAAAATAGATCAAAGTACACTTATGAAGACAACTGGACTTGGAAAGAGTCCATCATATTTTGATTCATGTTATATACACATCATTAGAGTTGGTACCAATCCTCATTTTGATTAAGTATATTTTGTATGCGGGAAAAGCGGGTCGATAGAACTCAATATGTGAAAAACGTTCTAAAATATTTGTCCACACACACACACAGGACTTCTTGGTGCAAGCTATGGAGTAATGAGGTATTACTCAGCTTCCCAAGGTTGGTCCCATGGTTCTCTATCTTACAATGTCCCTCAAACCAATGTTTTTGCTCTCAGATCACTGAGCAAAATGGTTTAGGGATGGCAAATGCAAGAACGAGGGATGCTTTTGATAGATTTTAGAATGAAATGCATCCTAAGCTATGCATGATCTTAAAATGCAATAAACTAGATTATAAGATGACAAGGTTAGTATAAATACTATCCTAACATGATATATTAGTCCATGATTGAGCTAAATGATAAAGAAAGTATTCTAAACATGCATATTTAGACTAATTCCTATTGAAAAGAGAGGCTAAAATGATGAGCACAAAAATGATATATGAAAGCTTGAATGTATTTGAGCATAAGTATGATACTACAAATTTGGAGGATGTTTAAAATGGAGGAATGAGAGCTCTATTTATAGCAAAAACAGGGCAACGGATGGTCAGGATTGAAAGAGTTGATCAAGGGTTGAGTTTGAAAGTTGGGGATCCATGTTTGCAATTTGCACCAATGAAATGGTGACAAGTGTCAACATAGGGTTGGGTTGAGAGAAGGGGTAGGAGACATTAAATGCCTGAGAAGACCTTAGGGTTATCTAGAAGGTAAGGGTCAAGTCTAAGTTAAGATTACCCATTGGATTAAGAGTTAATCCAAGGATAAACCCTTGTGCAAATGATTAAGAGATAATCATGGTCAAAGCATTAAATGCTTGATGAGACCCTTGGGTTGGATGAAGGTTGAGTTAAAAGAAATTCTTTAACCATGTAAGAGGGTTTGAGTTAACCATTAATGGTTATGAAGACTTTGGGGAATTAAGTGGTTGAAGGCTTGAAGCCTTTAATGGTTATCAAAGACTTTGAGGAATTAAGTGGTTGAAGGCTTGAAGCCTTTAATGGTTATCAAAGACTTTGAGGATTTGAGAAGTGACCTCCCCTTGCTTAGGGATGTGACAAAGTTTAGAAGATGGGTTAGGCTAATTAGAAGCGATTAGAAGAGTCTAGAAGGGATTAGAAAGGGGTTTAGGAAGGCAAGTGGGAGATGTAGGATTTTGCAAGTGGATGGAGGGATAATAGGATTTAATTGAAATAAAGTTAATTTAATTCAATTTGGTTGCAATTTGGGGAAATTAAATAAATTAGATTTATTCAATTTAGGATAACTATTTAATTAAATTTGAATTTAACTAAAAGTGGATAGGGGGAATTTAATTGAATAAAATGATTTATTCATTAAATGGGTATAGTGAATTTAATTTAAATAAATGAATAATTTACTTAATTAAATAGAGGAATGCGGGTAATTTAATTAAATTGGATTTAATTAAATAGAGAAATGAACATAAAATATTCATTTAGGAATATGGTCATTTTTATACGTCTACATATTTTATTAGAGTTGGTTCAATGATGGGTGATTATTGTTATCACTAGATTCTATATGTAGGTAACTTTGACAAAATATTTTCATCCAATGTAACATCAAACCCAAATGGATAGATTCTCAAAGATATAGTTAGGGTTGATCGTTAGTAACTTTATTGAAATGCTTTCCACCTAACTCATCACATGGTTCCATCTAAATCAAGTGAGGTGGGAGGGGATTATATCTCTAAGAGACTTTGACAAAATAAATTTTAATGTCATTGCATCAAAGTTGAAAGGGATATATTTCCACAATCGGTGTTGGATTTGATTCAAACTTTAACAAAATATATTTCAATGTCATTGCATCAAAGTTGGATGGGATACATTTCCACAATTGATGTTGGATTTGATCTCTAATTTACATTGATGAAATGAATTCTACCTAATCTATTATACCCCAGTCACTATTAAATATAATTTAAAAATTATTTTATTCCAAATAACTTTGACAAATAGATTCTCTTCCCATAATTTTATGAAAAGTAACTTCCACAAAATAGATTGTCTCATTACAATTCCATCTAACATGACTTTAACAAAATAGATGATCTCACATGACTTTAACCAAATAGATTATTTCACCTAACTTTAACAAAATAGGTTCATGTTTTATCTCAAATGATTTTGACAAAATAAATTCTCTCTTATGGCTTTAAAAAAAAAATTAAAAAAATTCACTTATAAAATAAAAAATATAATATAATAGACATGGTATTTCCACCAATATTTTTTATGGAATAAATACCCATTTACATCAATAAAACAAAAGGCTAAAATTCTTTATTTATTTTTAATTTATTCAACTTTGATTTGGCATAAAATTCTTTATTTATTTTTAATTTATTCAATTTCGATTTGGCATGCCTTTTGTTATATTGATGTTAATGGGTATTTGTTCAATCCAAAATATTGGTAGAATAAATACAATTTTTATTTTTTTTAAGTCTAAAAAGACTTTAAATTATTCTAAGAGAATTCTTAACTCCCAATTAACCACCTACTTTTTAAAAAACTAATGATAATTTTTTTTGTCTAAAGTCGTTTTGTATTCTCCATACAAAATAACATCTGATAAAAAATACAAAATCTGCAAATCACAACAGATTTTTATGCAATTTCTACTAGTTTGATCCTCTGTTGTACGAAAACCTGACTCCAAAAAACCGCACTATCGTATGACTGATAGCTTTCATGTTATGCTGACACAAGAACTGTTGTGACGGCTGTCCCCCACTATAATATAACACCTAAACTGTTGCGACGGCTGTCCCCCACTATAATATAACACCTGTACTGCAAGCGGAACCAGAATAGCTACAGCCAAGAATAGCCACTGCCCAATTTAATACACACTTAAATTCATTTAAAAAGAACATTGAAAAATTAGAAAAGAAAAAAGAAATTAAGTTAGAAAACAGTAAAGGCGTGAATGCGTGGGCAGGTGTACCTATGATCATCATTCACATGCATCACATGTGAATGAAAACTCACTCTCCCCATTAAAAAGCATGGCCATCACATAGCCGACACAAAGGACATGGGCCCCACACGTGCACTCGCAGTAACTGCAGTACGGAACAGATTTTAACTATTACACGATTAAGCGTTTTTATTCCTTTTAACCTTCCAGTCCCGTCGCATCATAACTGTCCACCGACAGCTGTCAATGCCCTGCACACCACGAATACGTGCATTACAGGCTTTGGATCAGTTATTTCCCCCTGACGGCGCGACCCGGTAATTTCTCCGCAATAAGCGACAAAATCTATGGAGATGGCGGGACCCACCTTCGAACTCGGGTTACCCTAGCCCACCGACTTTGAGTTGAGGGAATATTCTTTTACGGTCTGCCGACTAAAGTCAAGATTTAGTCCGTCAGTTGCCGGGAAAAGAGTGGTCGGAAAACGTGGACAATGTGTCTACGTCATCTCGGAATTCGAATAGGATTGGAGGTTTTTGTACACGTGGCGTTGACGTTGTCCGTCATGTTCCAAACGTGAATAGTGCTTTGGGGAGGTTGACTGGGAGTATGTAATAGGAAATTTCGTCATGGGGTCAACTTAAGGAATTGGAAAATATTTTAAGTCTCAATGTTTTGGGATTTAGGGGAAGGTTCAAGTAGTCACCCACTCAAATTTCTCTAATGGTTCATTAGTGTTCGGTCAAGGGAAAGAGGAATTTTTTTTGTATCGATGTTTCAGATCAATATTAAATCTAAATCCATGTATCTTTATTTCATTTAATTTATTTCTATAAGCATTTACAAAATCTATAAAATTATCATTCTCAACTCATTATCTTAATATAATTTTATTATCATGTAGCAGTTATGAAATTTGCATGCTCGTGTCATTTCCCATTTAGTTTGTACATATTTTGGGGGTGTACTTTGATATACAGACATATTGACAAACATCATAATTTTGTACAAAGTTAGATCCCTTTCCTTATGTTATCCACCTACCTTATTACACATGTTCTCATGCACTAGTACTACTCGCTCCCATTCATATATTCACATACCTCATATAATTTTGCTATCCATTTGTTTATCACACATATACTTGCACTCATTTTCATCCACACATTGCCGACTAAGATTTGGTCCCTTTTTCTATCCTAGGATCAATTTGTCATTATAGAATCATCCTACCCAAATTTAAATTTTTACATTCAAACGTGACTAACTTCCCACCTTTACCCTTCTTGCCTCATGGTAACTAAACATAATTTTACATGATATGTTGCTATTTAGTTATATTTAAAGGCATTAAATGCATTTATTCTAGTTATGTAACAACTTGAGAGCTATATTTGCATATAATTTGCATTAAAAAACTTTCATTGTTGTAGTAAAAGGAATCTAGTTATGCATTAATATCCTAGGAGCATTTGCATGGATAAAGATTGTTGTTTTCAATCATTGTTTACTTGTTGGGGACTGATCTAGGAGAACTTGATTCCCTATGACTAATTAGAAACTCTTACAAAGCAAATTGTTATGCATTTGATGAATTGAAGAGAAAAAGTTTTATAAATCACAAAGAACAAGCTGAAACTTGTATGCCAAGTTTGTGGTTGTGAATTTTTCCCTAATCTCTAGATTTATATTTGCACTAGAATGTTTTGATTTGAAGTAATTATTAGTCTATTTCTCACTATTTAAGACCCCAAATTACATCACATTTAGATTTATAACTATCTTAGAGCCATATTTGATTATCAAGCTAGGTACAATTAACTACTGTAAATTTCATACCGTCTATACCAACTCATCAATTATTAACCAAGGCTAATTTGTGTTTATTTATATTCATTGAATTGAATTAACCTAAATTAAGATTTTGAGAATATTATTATTCTTTATATAATTAATTTACCATAAAATATTTATAAAAGATGAAATAATGATAGAACTATTTCAAAAATAATTGTAATAAATTACTAATTATGTTTAATTAATTGTTAATAGTTTGTTGTATATATGGTCTTCTATCATTCTTAGAAAATCATTTTATATATCAATACTTATATTATCCTAATCACTAATTTAATTTATTGTATTATATTAAACATATAATATTTCCATAAATCATAACAATAATTAAAAATTTAATAAAACATACATCAACACTTTGAACTACGCATAATAACATATTTTAATTATTTTTAATACAAATTATTAATTTGAATCAATTTAAATATATCAAAATCGTAAAAAATATTGTAAATGCATCTAACATTCTAGGGCATCGTGATATATGTTTATTTTTGGTCTGCCCCATACATGTGATATCAAGTCACATATCTTTTAGTGTATCTCTCATTCCAAGATAGATACGCTGCTCTTACACAATATATTTTCTTCATCCTGTCTGTCGTTTGCATGCCCAAAAACAACAAAGATTTTTTTTCCTTTTTTTTGTTTTAAACCTTATGAGATCTACCTAGTATAATTAAAATAAATTTGCAATTTATTTAAGCTCTAGTGATAAAATAATTAATATATGATTTGAATAAAATTTATCAGTCAAGTTGATGAATAGAAAATATGGTTAAAATTTTGTTTAGATTTTTATTAAGGATGATAAAATTTTGATTCTATTTTAAAATTTTATAGTTGTATTTAGTTTCGTAAGATTGTGATGAATTTGTATTGTAATTTTAAGTTTGTTTAGGATAAAATTATGATGGTTGTTTAGTTTATGAGTATTTTGTTTAGATGCGATCTTGTTTTTTGTTGAAATGTTCTTTAATCTAATTTGTCTTTGTTTGTATTTGTGTCTAGTACAAATGAGGTGTTAAGAAAAATGTTGGAGATTGTTGTATGCAAAGAGAAGTAATAGCGAGTCAAACCTCTTTACCAATTAATAATTATCGAAGAGAAACAAGAGAATATGTAAATACTTGGTGTAGTATTTATGAACATTGATATAAGAATACATATACATGTTGAGACATGGACCAGCTAGGACTCGAACCTAGGACCTTCCATACGTTGCTGGAGTGCTCTACCACTAAGCTACTGGCCCCTCTTGGACCAGTCCATTGTCCGTCCGGGTGTGGCTTATTTCCAACACCGACACCCCCCCTTAAGCCACACCTCTTGTGTGCTTGGGGCTCCTAGCCTAGACCTGACTCTGATACCATGTTGAAATATGAGAAAACAGATTTAAGCCAGAACCAAATTGAAAGAGTTAGAACAAAATATTGGAAATAAAATGGGTAGAATAACAATACTAGAGAAACTTGATGTGAATGCTCAACGACATAATAGCATCAAGAGAAATCTCCCAATATCAAATCTGAAAATACAAGCAAGGTAGCATGTTTATATAGACTCAAGTGAGGGGTGGAGGTGGCAATACCAGCCAACGAGGAGAGACCACCATGATGGTCTAAAAATAGTAAATGCACCTCTTCATATCATGTCGACGCCTCAATACCCACTTGTCTTAAGTAAACATGCTTTATTAACCTAAGCAAGCTTAATTAAAGTGTAGGAAAAACCTAGGAAAAAGGAAAATAATAAACCCAACTAGGAAAATAAAAACCTACACTAACAATATACATTTGATAATACTTTTCAATACACTTTAAATCAAATCTCTTTGATTAAAACTTGATTCTAGTGTATGTTCTCTGATAATCATTAATATTCTAAGGCTTATCATATAATCAATACCTTAGCTATTTAATTCAAAATATTTGACAAAAGTCGTTCGATTACACTTAAAACATCTAAAATGGTCAATTAGAAAGAAGAAAAAGATGTTTGAATTAAAGGAATAGGGTCGTAGACAACAATATTTGAATAAAGGAGATAGGATCATATACATGGTTTTGTCTAGAGAAAATATCTACACTTATAATTCATTCCAAACTACATGGTTAATGAGAGTTAATCTACATCATCCAAAATTGAAGTTAATAAATGAAAAATAAATTTTACAATTATATTGATTTAGAATAAAATAAATTAAACAAATATAATGTATTTATAATCTCTTACACATATAACCATTAATTTAGTTTAAGAATCTTTTTTTCTAATCTCTTTATAGAAGTTTCAATTAAGGTATTTATGTAAAATCCTTTAAAGATGAAAACCAATGCATTTCACCTCCATTAAAGTGATATTCTCAATTGTCATTACAAAATTATTTGCAAAAATTAATTTTGATAAGAGTTTTCATCGCTGATGGTTCTTAAAATTACTTTAAATTGTTCAATTTTATTAAAAAAAGTATTCCTACCATAAATATATATTCTAGCCAACTTTAACATTTTTGTAACTCATTCAATGGAATTTCTAAATTTTAACAATTTGTACTATAATGTAAGAAATACCTAGAATTTATTTTAGCACATATATTATTAAATCACACAATTTTTATAGTTTTAATTTACATGGTTTTAAATGTAATGAAGCTTATATTTAATTTACGCTTTAAAATTTAAATATTAAAGTAATTATCAAATTTGGATGTCATTCATGATTGTGAATGTTTTATTAATATTTATTGTATTTGTGATGTTTTATAAAAGAAATAGTAAAACTTTTCAAGATAATATATATTTAAGTATTTTGTTTAGTTAAAATGTGTTTAATTATAAAATTTTCTACATAAACAATAGTTAAAATAAATTAAATAATTCTAATTATAAAATAAAGTACACATTTAGAAGTACTTGAGTTAAAGTAATATTATATTAAATGACCTCTTAGGAAGTTTCAATACTTAACTACTATGAATATCATCTAATTATAACAAAGATCAAGTAAACCATTCTACTTTTTGCTTTGAATATAATTGAAACAAAACTACATTATATCATGAAATGTACGTTTATTTGATCCCCATTATATTTAGATGGTGTCACTTCTTCTCTTCCCACCTTCCTTACAAGTCTTTCACCCACCAATATCACACTTGAGTTCGAAAGATATTTCTTGCTTAAATTATAAGTATATTGATTATTCACTTACAAGAAGAAAACATTTTTTCATAAAAATTAAAAATATTTTTATTGTAAATTTTTTTTGTAAGTTTCAAAAGAAGTTGGATCTTTCCCTCATCGATTATAGATTTTTTCTCTTTATCAAACAAATTAGAGTGACCCTTTATTTTCAAGATTACGTTATAGTACATAAAGTCGTATACATGTTAACATTTTAATATAAATAACAAAACAAAACTACTACAAAATTACGACAAAATTTTAGAGATTGTTAGATTACTCTTGAGACTCCTCATTTGTAAGCATTTTTTAATTTAAAAAAATGATGGCATAGCTCAAAGTAATCTTTAATTCACAAGGGATGAAGATCATAATAAAAAAAATTAGGATCATTTCATTAAGGATTGACCTTTCTTCCTTAGAGTGAACTTGAATAATGAAGTGGAATGGGAGACTTTGCTTCATGACCTTTTTATGGCTATTTTTCACTATTGGAAGCTAGTGATCAAAGGTGTTTCAAAGAATGTTACACATTAGATTTTTAAAGCTTGTGTTCTAATTGGAAGTTACACAAACTATTAGATGAAGAAAAAAAGCATGTTCCCATTTTAATGTTGTAAGTTAGGGTCATTGTTAGAGGGACTTTGTAATAGTCATGTAGGTTTTTCTACTAATTAGGGTGCCAATCAAGTGCCCTTCATTGCTCTAGCGAAAGATCATGTTGACACATAGTAGGGGACTTCAGAAGTACTTTGGAAGTACATATTTGATATGATTTTGTCATCTTGATTTAGATTAGCATATAGTCCTTATTATCCTCTAGTGTTGTAGGCACCAAAATGAACACACATGAAAGCATTCAAATTAATTAGATGACTTGATTTTTTTTGTTGTAGATGAGGCAAAATTTGGTGAAGCATTAGTCATTATGGATTGCTTGTTTAATTATTATATAAAAAATAGATAATATGAAATAGAGGCATTGTTTGTTGAGACATGAAAATTTAGGATTCTTTGGAATTTTACATTTGTTAATGGGCATTTTTTTAGAAGAATAAGGAAACAAATGAAAATCTTTTGTGTATCTCTCTCACTAGGTTAAGTTGCGACCTAGACCATGTGAAAACCAATTGAAAGCTTATTTTTTTAATTTTTAAATGTACAATTTCACTTTTTATAATACATTATGTATTTTGGTTGGTTTGTTTTGATTTTAATGTTTTTATTGAATGATTTGGAAGTTTTTGTTTAAATTATTTGAATTGTTTTCTTACAAACACTTTTATGATTCTCTATGGTTTTTTATTATTTCTTTTTATATTTCAATAAAAGAATCAATTATTCTAATCAAATAAAAATGAACTATGTTGAATGCTTAAAGTTTTCTCTCATTTTTTATTCTAAATAGACCACTCAAATTGACATCATGAGCAAACAAATATTTTTCTATCCATTACAACAAGAAAACTATTAGGAATTCGAATACATCAAACTAGTGATTTATGAGATTTGTTATGTAGATTGTAAATATATTTTAAAGTTAAAAAATAATTTAAGTTATTTAAAAATATTTGTTAACAAATTATTTCTTATATATGATAGTATTTTTAATTAGTAATATTTCCCATAGTGCATAACTTGAGTTAGAATAAAGATCTTTTTATAATTTCTTAAACATAAATCATTAACATTGATGTCTAAGGTACACTTATAAATTGTATATGATTTCTATAAAATAACTCAATCATATTTGCTTCTTCGCCAATGGCCCCTACACAACCCTAAAAATGTAATCAAAATAACAATAGTAACAATTAGTTAATATCCCATTGTGGGGTTCCCTTTCATTTGGATGTCTTGCATGAAAGATATCTCTTTTGTCAAATTTATAGCTTGAACTTGAATTTTACCTTTTGTGTAATTGTATGCCACATCGAAAGTGGAGTTTTCTTTTGTAAAAATCACCTAAGACCCACATTGTCTTGTTTGTTACACCAAAAACTCGAGTTTTGTTACACCAATTTCTTATTCTTTAGGGTTCGTCATATTCAAAGGTGGATGTGGTAGCTTACTTAATTTAAGAGAACCCCAAGCCTACAATAAAATTTGATAGTTTACCCAATTCAATAGTCAACATTTTAAACATGTAAACTTTCTCTTAAAATGTAATCTCCACTCTAGAACTCTCTAATCTATCCCTTGAACTCATTCTATTTAACTCGATTCATATACTTATTATAAGAAATTGAAATATTTTCCCACAAAAGAAATCAAAATGATAAGAACTATGAACACCTTTTAGATCAAATTGTATATATATACTCTTTTTGCTATTATTTTTCATAATGTATATTTCAACTTGTTAAAAAAAAAAATCTATCAAAATATTATCCAACTCACAATCTACCTCCTAAAATCAAACCCAATCCATTCTACCAAAATTAATTATTTTGGGAGATTTTTTTTTTTTTTTTTTCAAAATCTTTCAAAGTAAATTGAAAAATTCACGCGTTTCCGCGTCACAGACAAGGGAATTACAAGATCCGTAACTGGCGTGCACGTTTGTAAACGGCAGTTATCTCCCGAGCAAGTAGTTGGCGGGTCCACTGAAAATGGAAAAATAATATTGTTCCATTAAAAACCCTCACTCTGCCCGAACTCTGCAGTCCAATGTCACGGGAAAGAATCATCTGCAATCAAAGATTTACTGCTGCGATTGGGAAATAAAAAAATAAGGAAGCCTGTGACGGCTACCGCAGCCACCATGGCCGTGCGGTTAGCAGACTCTTAACCCGAGTTAGCGGTGATCTGAATTTTGATGCATGCGGGAAGAGTTTTTTGTCCGATCGTGTTGGCGATGATATAAATAAATTCCTCCAGACTCTCCAAAAATCAAAGCAGTCACAGACTCCACTCTCATGCTCAAGTGCTTCTTCCCTTTATTTGTTAAACATTTGGAAAACCTGATTGATTGATTGAGTTTTTCTTGCTTTGCGGAAGAAAAATTTAACAAGAAATCTGTATCTCATTTGTGAAGGAGAAATTTTGCAGAAAATCTTGGATTGTTTTGAGTTTTCTTTCTCATTTGCGGAGGAGAAATTTCACAGAAAATCTTGATTGTTTTGAGTATTGTTTCTCATTTGCGGAGGAGGAATTTTGGAGAAAGTCTTTTTGATTGTTTGAGTTTTTCTCCTGTTTGGAAGAGTTTAGAAAATTAACAATGGTGTTGAGCTTTGAAGGTGCGGCAGAGCATGCTTTCAACGCCACGGACCTGAATCTTACCAGCGAAATTTTTAGCATGCTGGAGAACAGGTTCCTGGCGAGCGGTTACAACTGGCCGACCACAAAGCCTGCTGGAAACGGCACTGGAAAGATCTGCATTCTGTCTATAGACGGTGGCGGCATGCGCGGCATTGTGGCGGGGAAAACTCTGGCTTATTTGGAGGAGGCGCTGCAGAGGAAGAGCGGGAATCCGGACGCTCGCCTGGCGGACTACGTTGATGTTGCCATTGGCACTGGTGTCGGTGGAATGATTGCGGCATTATTGCTCGCCGATGGCGGCAATGGCCGTCCTCTTTGCCGCGCACAGCACATTGCTACTCTGCTTGCTAATCATGGCGCCCGGATGTTCTCCAGATCGAGCAGCTGTTTCACGAAGCTGTTTAGCAACCGTTTCTCCACTGCAAGCATGGAGCAGGTATTACGAATGGAGTTATTTTGGTTTGAAATGGATTAAAGCTTCACGCATTCTCTCTTTTTATACAGTTAGTTACGTTACTGATGCGATATGAACCGGTTTTTTTTGGTAAAATGGTTTCTCGGAATTTGATGGTTGTATTGCGTGTTTTTTTTCTTCTATGATCATAGGTAGTTTCGAAAACTGCTTAGGATAAAGAAAAATGCTGCTTTGCTTTCTGGAATTTCAGAGGATTTTCTTTGTCTGAATTTTTTTTTCCAAGATGATTTCAGGAACTGAATAGGACTTCGAAAAATATTGTTTGCTTCAAGGAATTGTAAGGGATTAAGAAGAAAATGTGTAGTCTTTTTCTTGGACGAGTCATTTTTTCTGAAGTGGTTTCGGAAACTTTTTAGGAACAAGGAAAATATTGCATTCTTCAGAGAATTGCTAAAGATTAAGAAAATTCTAATATTTTACTGTTTTCGCAGTAGCTTTTTAGGACAAAGAAAAATATTGCATGTTTTCAGGCACAGTACAGGATTAAGAAGAAAATGCTTGTGTGAAAGAGATGATGCATTTTCTTTAGCAAGCCATTTGTCCGATAGTCTTTTTGTACAGGCAGAACAGGCTGTAAGTTATAAATAATTTATTTAAAGTTTTAATCTTGCGCGTAACATACCTTACGGTCGCTGATGCTGACAAAGTCTTTAAAATGTGAGATCTTTACAGAAAGCTGGGTTTGATCTTTTAACATAAACTTAAATTCTCTGGTACTGTGTTGAACCCTTTGTCCAATTGTCTTTACCTGTTAGCCGAGGCTTCTGTTGAATAATTTTCTTCCGTTGACAGAGCCCTTCGTCAAAGAGTCCATTTGTTCCGCTACTGGAAGCTAAATTTGATGACTGTATGGCTGTCTTTTGCGAAACTTAGTTTAAAAGATGAAGGAAAATGCAACGAGATCAAACCTGCTATAGAATTTGGTGCAAAATTTAAATTGTACTGGAGGTGTTTTGCACAAGCATTTGTGTCCAATGATGTCTTTGATGCATTTCTGTTTTAATGTTAGTTTGTGCCAAAGTTTGAAGCCGTGCCGATACATTTTATTTTTGGTTTGTTGGCAGCATGTTGTTTTGCTAAGAGTTTCTAGATCTGCTCTGCATGCTTATGGCATTCGATTCGATTGGCTTAAGTGTCCCTGTTTATGGTTTTGCTATTCAACCCATTATTAGGGAAAAGCTTGAATGAAGCCATTAAATTTAGGATTGCTTTATAGATTTCTGTATTAAATTGTGTCTGCAAAATTGTAGCTAGCTAATAGGCAGGGTGGAGGGTTAGTTTGAGAATCTGCTGCTACTTTAAAGCTCAATGTGCTGCATTTGGAGATCAATGAAAAAGTTTCTGCTACTCTGACCCTTCATTATACTTTATTGAATACTTTTTGGTTTGAAGTGACTTTTGCACGGTTTGTCTGAGTTATCTTTTTTCTATAGAGAAATAGCTTTTCTTCATATTTTATTGCTAATTATATTCAGTCAAATCACTGACATGCAGAGATGCACTGCTCAGGGAGGTGAAAAAAGATTACAGAGAATTTGTTTTGTGCACTTCAGATCTAGAAATCATTACCTTTTTGAAATACATATCTGGATAAGCGTCCGGTAAACTGAAGTGGCTCGAACACAGTTATACCCAAACATATATGATTTAAGGAATGAATACCGCAGTAGTAATCTCGTTAACCTAGTAATTGCCTTTCTCGTTTTTCTTGTAAGAGCTGTTTAGAGTTTAAAAGCACTACTATTATCCTTTAATTAATATGATTCAAAATGGAATTTTACTTGTTCTAATTAATATGCTTCTAAATGGAATTTTACTTGTTAAAATCTCTGTACAGCTCTCTGGTTACTGGCAAGTCAAAAGTTATTAGTCGAACAAAATTTGAATATGTAAGTTAAATGGAACCAATTAAACCCACCATATTGGCATATTGGTGTTCTAAAAGACCAGTTTTTCTCAAAATCTGTGTCGAAGTACAGTGGGGTTGTATACACCAGATTATCGTATAGCTTGGTGGTGATCTGAAGCATTGCCTGTAGGCACTTTTTACCCTTAGTTCTTGGTTTAACTTTAAACAGGGCTTCACATGCATGTTCAGGTCGAAAACTGTGTCATTAATTTTTACTGAATACTTTATGGGGATCTTATACACCAACTGAGCCACTTATTTGGCGGTGATTTAAAGCATTACTTTAGGAATCTTTTACCTCTAATTCTCTGTTTGAACAGGTCTTCCCTAGTCTCTGTGCTTGAAAAGTCTGTCTTTATTCTGTACCGAACATTATTCAACATGACGATTCATTTGATCCAAGTGTTGCATAGCTCAGTCTTAGTTCTTTCATTCAGGATTTGGATGTCTTTAAAGGATTTTTAGCTTCTTTCATTATTCTGTATTTAATGTTTTTCATAGAAAACTCTACTTACTTTAAACTTGGCAGAACTCCATCTTAGTTCTCTTTTCAATATTTTGAACAGGTCTTCAAATCCTTGTTTGGGTCGAAAACCTTAAAAGACACTCTTAAGCCGCTTCTGATCCCCTGCTACGATTTATCCAGTTCTGCACCATTTCTGTTTTCCCGGGCAGATGCACTGGAGACAGACAATTTCGACTTCAATCTATGGGAAATCTGCAGGGCAACATCTGCAACACCAGGGTTTTTTAAGCCTGTTAAGATGCAGTCTATCGATGGCCAGACCTCGTGTACTGCATTAGATGGGGGGCTTGTTATGCACAATCCTACTGTTGCCGCCGTTACGCATGTGTTAAACAATAAGCAAGAGTTTCCATTTGTGAGAGGAGTGGAGGATTTGTTGGTGTTGTCCGTGGGAACGGGGCAGTTTGATCGGAAGTATGAGTACCAGAGGGTGAAAGGATGGGGGGCATTCCAGTGGGCTAAGCCTGTTATGAAGATTGTCAAGGATGGAGTTTCTGATATGGTTGATCATGCTATTAGCATGGCATTTGGCCAGAAACTGCAGAATTATGTCAGAATTCAGGTGAAATTTCTTTATTCGGGTTTTTGAGATTATTTCCTTAGGTTTTTGTTTTGAAAACATGTATCTGAAATCATATGCTTCATCAACTTTTCTTTATCTGGATTTTTGCTTTATTTTACATAATATATACTAATATTGTAGGCAGTCTATATTCTAGAGTACTAAATATGTCTGAATTAGGGTAGTATTATAAGATGTGAGGTAGTAAAGACAATGGAAATTTGATTGTGCAGAAAGTGCACTTGCCCTTGTAAATTTAGCACGGTTAAAATGTCTGGTAGGTAAATTAAGCGCAAAAATAAATAAACAAGAGCTTGGCAATTGTGGTAGGAAGCAAAAGTGGACTTAATCATATAGAAAACCTGAGGCAGCAAGTCAAGCAAGCTTTGTGTGATTTATATTAGGATGGATAGTTCTAACTTATTCTTGTCTGTGTCATTGAGTAGGTCAATAAGATTGACTTAATTTGTAAAATGTGCTCAACTGGGTTTTAAAAAACCAGTTGTGGTTTAGGCCATTTTGAAGATTGGGTAAATATTTTGTAGTTTACTCTAGGCAAAATTGTTGGGAGAATTATAAATAGAAGGTCTGCATTGCTAAGAACGGGTCTAAATTTGAAATTTCATTCATGAATATAGTGTGGGGCGCTTATAAGCAGCTGCAGAGTTTTAATGCTGAATGTATTTAACCTACATGCCCTCTAATGCAGTAGCCAATTTAATTCTGAAATGTGGAAATTCATTGTCACCGAGTATGATTTTAATGGCCTGCTTTGAACGTTGTGTAACCCGTTTGGTGTCCAAAAGTATATTAGAACATGTTGTATTGTTGTATTGAAAGGCTATGTTTGCTTCTGCAGTTGGGAAAAGGAAAAATAGTAATTGGTTTTGATGGCAATTTTTGTTTTGACAGGCTAGTGGATTCCCACAAGAAAACTTGGGTGACATTGATGATCCCAGCCAAGCCAATGTTGACATGCTGATGAATTTTGCAGACAACATGTTGAAGCAGAAGAGCATGGAATATATCCCATTTGGTGGCAAGAAGAAACTTCCTCAGACCAATGCAGAGAGATTAGACTGGTTTGCAGAACAGCTAATTTTGGAGCACAAGTCAAGAGTTTCAAGAACTATACCAACAGTTCTTTTGAAGCAGCAGAGCCCTAGGAATTCTGTAACAGAAGGCTCCTCAACACCATAAACCAACACAGATTCCTTTCATTGATCATTCGCCATGCGCTTGATTATAACCTCAATCCTCCCTTTGACTGAAATGACAGTGGGTGAAAAAGCATATAGTTAATATATAAATTGTAAAGACTGGATTTGAATACTATTGAGTTTTGCATCCCTAAGGGTGGGAAACTGGAAAAGAATATAACCACAATTGATTGGGCTTTGGTTGCTGTTCACTACTGTTTTACTACTAACTAACAGAGATTGTAGACAACAGCAATTGCCGCTTGCCATAAATGTTGACAGTCCAAGCTGAGCTGTGCTGTTTTCTTTCTGTTAATCTGTATGTTGGTAAATCCTCTTGCCTTCCATATGGTTAAGAGAGATCAGGAAAGATGTGTGATTTGTAGAATGAGGAAATGAGGTGGTAGGTGAGGAAAATTTGGATCTGATATGATCTGATCTGTAATGTAGCTTATTTTTGTATATTTGTTGTTGTGGAGTGTATAGAGATAAATGAAATTTGTTTTGGTTGTTGGCCTTTTGAAGCTTTGGGTACGTTGAATCCAATTTTCTTCTTTGGCAACTGAAACAATATGATAATGACATTAACCACGCATGAAATTTGTTTTAGACACTAACTCTTCTAAGCTCTGACTATACGTTGAATCAATTTTCTCCCTGTGGATAGAGAGGAATGTTGGAATGAAGAGGATTCTGAATATGACATTATCCACATCAATCCATCTGATTTTTTAACCTCTGAAATAATTTTGAAACATCAATCATAGACGAACATCCCAGTCATTAGATTCTCATCAAGCCAAAATGATTGATAATAATGAATACAGCAATAATCATACTTATAATCCATACACTGTACTGACCTCACTCATTCCTACACCAACCATCTTTAATATTAAGCTAAATTACTTTTTCTATTGTTTAAAAGTGTCAAGAGAGAAATATTTGCTTTTCAAATCTTTGGTGTATCTATGAAAAGAAAGGCTATGTATGTCTCTGTCAAAGACTTTATCATTTCTCAGGCAATTGTTAGGGTGAATTTATTTGGGGAAGTGACATTTTTCACATGTGAAAACAACCTAATTTTCCCAAAAGGAGTAGTTGAACAACAACTTGCAGTATGAATGTTGTCCTTGAAAAGTTGTAGTGGACCAACACCATTATAAAAAATTTCACGAGTCCTTAACACCTACTGTAGGGTATAGTATATGCAGATTCGTCTGAGGATATCTCAAGTTGTTTTCATACTCCCACTTTAGCTTTTTCCCGTATGAATGAATGGATGGTTGAGGTCGAAAGTAATCATCATGTAGGCCAGTCAACTAACTAAATTCTAAGTTTCGGACGTTTACATGATAACTAGACATTAAAGAAATGTAGCATATTAGCTGCAAGCCTTTTTGTGTTCCATTATCTCCATTAAGAGGTCACACCGAATAGCTTTATAAAAAGCTACCAGTGAGAGATCAAGGAGGTTTTGAGTATTGGGTATTGCTTAGGCTTTTATGGTTTTATAGGTAATCTGATATTGTAAGGCAGGAAACGTTTTTGTTATTCATTTAGATGTTGATATAAGATTAAGGTCTTATAAAGAATAGAGAATTCAAAAGGTAAGAAGTTGTAGAATATGGTTTTTATTTATTGAACAAATATATTTATTGATAGAGTTAAAAAAGAGCATATAATGTTTATATACACTTTACAAAATCAATTATGTTCTACAAGTTGTTATAGAACATACTTGATTTTATAGAATATGTATAAAGTTATGTTGATTTATCTTTAATAGAGATAAAGTTAGGTAGGTGTACAAAAGTTAAGTAGGTCTACAAACTTCCTACATTGTGTGAAGTGGGTAGAGGGAGTCTTGATAGGTGCATCTTCCAAAGTTTTTGTTGGGTAGAAAAATGTTGTGGGTATTGCATGAGTTGTTGATGAAGAAAGTTATTTTTGTCTAAAGTTTAAAAGGTAGAGAAAAAGTTTGTTTAAGAAAGAGAAGTTAAGGAGAGAAGTAAGAAGGAAGGGATCTAAAAGCTTGCTAAAAAAGTTGAGAATTGAGAGAATCGTTTTTTGACAAAAAGGTTA
This sequence comes from Cryptomeria japonica, assembly GCF_030272615.1. Lineage (NCBI taxonomy): Eukaryota > Viridiplantae > Streptophyta > Pinopsida > Cupressales > Cupressaceae > Cryptomeria > Cryptomeria japonica. The sequence goes on along the minus strand of NC_081415.1, from coordinate 31,139,448 downwards.
AGAGGTCATTAAACGGATGATTGTAAAACAAAAAATATGGTGCCTCAAGAAAACCCCAAGTGACTTGTTGTAGAAGAGTAGTTTCTGTAACTATAGAGGCTTGCAACTTTCAAGGGCTTAAGAACTAGTTAAAATGTTAAGTTTAAATTGTCACCTTATTTTTTTGGGGTTACAAATCTCTATAGGAACTCCAACTTTTCTTTCATTGTTGGTGGTTTGGGGCTTTTCATATTATCATCCTTTAAACATGTCATCTTCATTGTTTCATTGGCCATTAAGAACCAAAATATGGCGTTTCAAAAAATTGTCTTAATTAGTTAAAGTTGTCAAGGGTTTTAGGAACATAACCTTTTATTGGGGGTTCCATGTGTTCTTGGAATACCTTGGAATGTTGATTATCTTACAAAAGCTCGGCATCGAAACTTTTCATAGTTTATGATACCATACCCTCTAATTTACCAAAAAAGGCTTGTTGACGTTTTTACTAGGAACTTGAAACTGACCACCACCTCAAAGATTTTTAGAGCATTAGGAACTTCCACCAAAATGTCCAAGTTTCCTTCCTTGAGACTTTTAATCAAACCCTAACTTTTTAGCAATTTGATCAGGAATTGAAACTTGTTGGTGGTTCTAGGGCTTCCTAGAACCAACCAGATTCCATTGACTTGTTCCTAATAGTGGGCAAACCTTTTTTGACCATAACTTAGTCAATTTTAATCCAATTTTCTCCAAATTGAAAATGGAGATTCTCATTTGGGTATTCTACAAAATGGAATCCTCACTTGGCTGAATTGATCCTTTTTTTTTTCTATTTTTTTTCTCAAAAGCAAACTAGCAAAATCCAACCCAAGATTGACCCAAAACTGAAAGATGACATGACATGTAGATCCATGTGATAGGAGGAGGCAATATCAGCAAACAAAAATATGAGAAGGGTCAATGGGCACAGATGAAAGAAAGGAACTTTGGAAGCAAAACCGTTCCATGGAGTGATGAAGCACAATTAAGAGTGGATACAAATCTTAATGAGATATGAAATAATAAATGAAAGTAATAAAAATATTAGATCTAAAAATTAGAGATGTCAAGAAGGTTAAAACCGTCGAGAAGTTTGAACTTCAAGTTCACTAATTTTTTTTAAAAATAGAATCATTTACTCTTATAAAAAAAATTAAAAAAATAGTGTTTAATGAATATAACAAGAAATATAATCTAATTAAAGTGCTTTAGAGTTGTGACAAATTATACTATGAAATTTTGAAACCTAGAAATTAAGGAAAACGAATTTACCTAGTCGATTATGACAATTGATAGCTAGTTTTCTACTAGTTTGATCATAAATTTTGAACCTTGGAGCTCATAATCACTTACACTTGAATGCATCATAAGTAGAATGATGAAATAAAACATTGGTTGTTTTCAAAATCTTTGTGAGGCCCATTTTGCACTATAGATCTGAATTTTAATTCTAAAAATGACCTTTAACAATGAAAATGACCTCGAATCGTAGATTTGACTCTATAACCTTCAAAGATTTGTACCTACAAGAAAGAATTGCATAAAGAATTACTTGATGTTTATGTTTATAATAAAAAAAATGCTAGTATTGATAAAGACAGTTGGGAGCTTGTTGAGTGAGGATCTTCTCCATATGGCAAGCCTTTTTAAGACCGAATTTAAGAATTTTGATTAAAATTTGAAAGACAATAAGCATCAATGCAAGTGATGCTATGCAAATATGATGATACTAGGTGATTTAAACACGGTAATTCATGTAACGTAACATATATTAAAATGATCTAGTGTAAGAGTTAGGGTTTCCTTATTTGTTGATGTAGAAATTGATGCATAAAGATGAGAGAATAATGACCAACAAGTAATATTTTGTAATAAATAGATGTAATGGGTTGTCTTAATGAAAACAAAATCCTAAATATTCAATGAATAAACAAAAAAATATTTAATAGATAAAAAAAAAAGTACTTAATAAATACAAATGATTTAATATCACCTCTTTTGAATACACACCCTCAACATATAATTTTTAAACCTCTATAAAAACATAAACATATAAAAATATTAATGAATTAAAAAATCTTTAAAAGATAAAACATATAATCTAAATTAACTAATTAAAAAACCCTTTAAATCATAGATATATCTAAAATAATAATAATAAAAAATACACTTTTAATTGACCGAGATTAATAATTTGATGTGTTCCATTGGATTTAGTGGTAAAGACAAATCATAGTAGAATTGCAAATTGCTGATTGAAGTAGGGTAAAATTTCATAACATGACTTCACAATTTAACTATATAAAAATATAAATATAGAAGTTCATTGTTTTTATCACATAGTATACCATAACGAAAAAACATTCGGTGTACTAAATGCCAATTCTTATGGTAATAGATATATTAATTTGTTAGACCTTTTCCTAAGAGTCAAAAGGCCATCCAATTTTGTTCATTATAATTGACCATAGAAAACCCATTTCTATATAAACTTGCATAGAATTCATAAGATTCCCAAGTCACAAGAGTCCCTAGAGAAGGACAAAACAAAAGACAAATTCACTCTCCAAACCTTCATATGAAGCAAAACTAATCTCATGGGAAATACTAGTGCCTTATTCCCCACATTATGCTCCAAACAAATGTGACTAAGTATCATTGTTTCCTTAGACAAGAACCAAACTAAAAACCCCTAATATAATGTCTCTTGGAATTTTCATTATCTGACAAACAAAAGACTAATATATTGTCCTTTGGATTTTTCATTATTTGACAAACTTCATACCTAACCATGCCTAAAGTCATGTTAAAGACAATTGTTAGTTGCATTTCTTCTTACTAAATCCTTTTAATCTTTGTCTTGAGCACTCTTGTCTCAATCTACCAAACATGAGGGGTTTACTTTCATTCACTTTTATTGTACATTGATAATTATATTGGTCCACATGTGAGCTCAAATACCAAAACAACAGCTAAATTCAACACCAACATTATAAGGAAATACAAGTCAATCTCTCTTGCCATGTTTCCACAATGTTTTACTTGGATTAAAAAAGTTTCAAAGCAATCATGATATGAAGGATGTAAAGTTTTTGGAAGTTGTCTTGTCATGCACCCACAACATTTCTAGGGCATCAATTTGGCATGTAAATTTCAAAGGAATCATAGTGTTTGCCACTAGGGATAAATTATGATTTTGGAAGATTGATGTCTACATATAATGATTTGAAAGCTTATCTCAACGTAGAAGTCACACGAGGGAGTGGTTTTGTCCACAGTACTGATGGTAATAAAGACAAATATGTTACCATGCAACTTATTAAAATGTTACTCTAAATGATTCAACTACTCTTACTTTAAAGGCCTATAATGAGATTCCATTAGGTCCTATTGAATATGACAAACAACTAGATAAATTGTTTGATCTTGTATTCTTAGCTTTTATATATTATTATAAAGGAAGATAACCTTGTTCTAAATAATGTTATTTAGATTAATTAATATAAGTAATAGTCACTCAAATTAAATATAGATAATAGAGTTGAGGTTAGAGATATTAGAATATTAAATGTTAATAATAGAAATTAAATGTGAGAGTGACAAAATTTAATTTTAGACTTATAATGATAATGTATGGATTGATTGAAGATGTTAAATTTGAATGTATTGAGATGATAAATGGTATGCTTTTATTTGTATTTCATTTTGGAATCAAAATAATTAATCACATCTATGATGGATCAAACTTATTAATATGGGTTGATCCTATAGATATGGATTTGTCTTATAGCTCGTAAACTAATCTATCCAAGTGTAAGATACTACTTTTTTAATTAACCTAATTAATTATTATCCACTTTACTAGAATGATTGACAATATTAAAATACATTTAAAATGAGCTATGAAATTGCTCGAGGATACATTCTCCTTGGTTAATGCTTGCAAAAGATCTACTTTACAATCATGTAAATAACCGAGGATAACAAACTTAAAATATGTAGGCGCTTCTATGATGATTATATAGATTCTAATTCCTTTTAGTGCACTAATGGATAGTGTGTTCCCCACATCCACCTTCCCTAAAAATGAACGATACATGAAGTGGTTACTTGATTTTTAGATGTGGAAAATGATTGCAACTGCATGCCTTTAAATACATGTACATGGCGATATACCATGCAAACATGTGTTTAGTAGGATCTACATAGGAAAGGATTGGGTGGGAGTCAACCAAAATTTGAATTTGAATATTAAAATTTTAGCGGTTAGCCATGGGTGTAGGATCAATTCCAAGCTTGTGGGATCAAATTGAAACAAAAAGACGCTAGATTAAAGATGGTAATGAAATATATAGGAAAAATTATATGTGTAGACATAATAAATAGATAATTAGGTGACTATATTGAATTATGTTGCATATGGATAAAGTAGGGGATACATGTGTAGGAATGTATGTAAATGGGAAGCAATGGTATGAAAGAATTGACCCAAATTTGAACAAGATTGCATCTTTTATTGATATCAAAATTTAGTAAGCCATTCTCTCAATATTATCATAGAACCATATGGGATTTGGGATGGGTATGCGAATTTCACCATTACATCTTGCTATACTCTTGGCATGGGTATATAAATTTCTCTATAATAAATCTTGTCTCACAATAATTGTCAAGTGTCTAGCTTCTATTTCTTATGCTTCCTATTATTAGTACTTGTCGTTAGACAATACTATTGTAATGAGTTTTTTTGTTTATCTAGTTAACTAATTATTAAAAAAGTTAATGTGAACCAATCACAAACAAGTTTTAACTTTAAATTTTTTCAATCTTTTTATTTACCAAAGCCTAGTTGTACAATTTTTAACATTATAAATTACGAAAAATTATTTTTCTGTACACTTATTGGCTAAATACAGTTTAGCTGTTATAGAGCGAATTTTTAGGAAATCCAAAATAAATGAATTTAGTGGCAACTATATAGCCGGTTGTCACTTTAAAAAATATATAATATAAACAAGAATTTATTAAAAAAGTATTTGGACATTATAAATAACATTAAATTTTTGCACTATAATATATTTTGACATATTTTTTAATTTATCTTCAACATGTATATTTAAGAGAAAATTATGAATAAAAAAAAAACTTTAATATTTATATTTTCATAATAATATAATAATACAAATTAAAGTAACAATATACTAACTATAATTTAATAATATTAAAATGATAATATACTATTAATAATTTAATAATAATATAAAATTGTATATTAATAACAATGCAATTTTAATTATTCACAAAATATTTTATAATTATACATTTAAGACAACACAATTGTAGAAAGATAAATAATATAAAACAAAATAAATTAAATTAAACAATATATTAGTTACAATTAATAAATTACTATTTCAACTACAAATTAACAAGAAAGATAAATAATAGAAAATAAATTAAATTAAATTAAACGATATATTAATTAAAATTAATAAATTACTATTTCAGCTAAAAATTAACAAGGCAAGTACTGGCCACTATGTGGCACTTGTTTTATTTATGGTAATTACTAGCATATTTATGATTATCGCAAGGAATTATGGACTATATTTATTGCTTGATGTTCCCCTAAAGGTTTTTTGAGTAGCTAGCATAGAAAATTCATAACTAGTATGTTATTTTGAAATATCTAGAGTAGTTTATGAATTTTATTGGTATTAAAGCAAGTTTGGAATGTTGAACACTTTCGAATCTTGAGAGGGGGGGTAAACCAACTTGTATTAAAACGTAACCATTCATTCCACTTATCACATGTGCAAAATTAAACAATTGAAAACAAAAAGATCAATCGTACAAGAACACTAGGATTTTTTACTTGGAAAACCCAATGTGGGAAAAACCACGGTGAGAACTATCTCACTATATGAAAACTAAATAAAAAGTTCTAAGCTCTTGACCAAGGAAGCTCACTGCTCCTAATTTGGACTTACGGGCTAAGGTGCACAATTGTAGGGCAATATACAATGGACTTCCAAAACACTGAAGATCACTTCTTTAGGGCAAGATACAATAGATTTGATTGCAATGAATAATTATTGTTGAACTGAAGAAATATGCATCCTCTGAAATGTTGATTACAATTCACTATTCTAAACATTTGAAATTAACTTCATTATTGCTCATCTGCAAATGCGCACCTTCTCTTTCACATGACACACCATACATAACTTGTTAGGGTTTAGGTAGATCTAGAGCAAATATGAATTAACAATTATATGCAGATTCAAATACACAAAAGATGAAGAATCATACACAACACAAATAACACAAAGATTTAATGTGGTTCACCCTAGATGGTCTACATCCACAGAACACAATCATCCAATCTGTTCTTATTATCCAGTAAAACAATACAACACCATTACAATGCCTTTTTCATTCCAACTGCTTATAACATGCAATTTTTAGGGAAACAAAGTTGGCCTTTTTAGGGTTTTTTTCAATGTCGGTTTTTTCCCTTAAAAAAATGCCAATTTTTTTTCTCAAGGCTTGCTTTCGGGGGTTGTGGCCTCAAACCCCTGCTCTCAAGGGTTGCGCGAGGGTTCTAGCTCGGCCCCGAACCCTGACAAGGATATATTATGAGTATACAGTACTTTCATGATTAGTTGCCACATACCAACACAACTTCTTATTCAACACATTCAATTCTCCAAACATTTCTCATCACTTATATATCATCCGCAACAAAATGATACATCAATTAGGTCAGCCTAATTAGATGCAATGTGTAGAGTATAAAAAGGTGACCCCAAATACTTTCTCCAAATAAATGCAAAAAAATAACAAGATGTGTGAAGCATCACACCATGTCGCTACACCTTCCTATTACTCCCAAACCAGTGCCTTCAACTCTGTATGCTACCACATAGACCAATAACACAATCTAACAAATATGATGTAGACCTCCACAACACCTACAAATGCACAAAGTAGCATCACTTGACACCATCAACACTATACAAACAAACCGCAACACTAGAAATTTAGAAGGCAAGAGAATGCAAAGCATTCTTGCAAATAGGTACACTATTTTTGCATGACCATTACTTAGACCATCATGAAATCAACTACAGATATAATATTTTTTTGCATCCACCAAAATCATATTACAACTACAAGCAAAGATGAATCAATGTGACATAATGCAGACTAGAATACCGAATCCTATTTATCAAATTGTTCATTAGAACAATTGAATACTTAGCCATAATTTGTTGCAGACACCTAAATATTTCTTCAATGCTTTGAAATAGACAATGAGACAACCAAAAATATCATCTATTGTCACTACCATCAATCTTCATACATCAATGCGAACACATAGACAAATTGTTGATACAACACCACTCAGGAACACAACTGACCACATGCATTTTGACCTTAGTTGACATCAATAAAAACACACTTTATTTTCAATAATCTTTCCCTTTGTCATTGAAGACAACACTTGTGATACCTTCAAAACAACAATATATCTCTCCCTCTTTGACATCAAATTCAAAGGGAATCTCTACATCACCATACAAATTCAACATTCTTTGCATAGCTCCCCCTAAGTACAACATCTCTACAAAATTTCTCCATTATCTACATCAAATCCTCCTTAGGGTATGAACAAAATCAATACAACATAAATTCAAAACTGCACTCCAACAATTTTCTACTCATCTGCATGTGACTGTACATGAACACAATTATCTTATTGGAAAAAATTGAGCAACTTACTTAGATGGGGACAAGATGCCCTTGTGATTGAACTTGAGCTGAGTCCAAATGGATTCCCAATCATCTCTCATGGAGGCCAAAATATTGCATTGGCTTTCAATCTTCAAGAGAAGATCATTTTCCTCCATACTACTATCCAAAATCTTCACTGCCCGATTGAGCTTTTGAGAGTCCTCAAGGAGTATATGTATGTATGTATGTATGTATGTATATGATGCAAAGCATCTATCACAAACCATAAAACCTTCAGGGGTATTACTGACCCAAAACTAATACAAGACCTTAAACTTGAAGCAAGAGGCATATAACAAGATCAACCACTCTTTTCAACTCCAAAACGCACAATCTGATCATTAAGTGATAATACAAATGATATTCATCCATTCTACAAAGCAACCACAACATAATCTTTACACAAGGATTGTCTATCAATTACTTCCACCATACACCACCAATCAACCCCAAACCACTTTCAAAGGTTAGATTCTATCCCTACAGACCTTCATTAAATATATTAGATCATAAAATTCACCACAACATGAGAGAACAAATTCTTTATTGCCATGGAATACCCTAGTTCAGGGTTTCATCCTTTAAAAACGGTTTTCATGAAAACAATCACAAATTCTTCAATTTGTAAACAAATTAAGTCATACAAAAAGAAATGGAAAGAGGATTCATAGAAATTTCCAACACATATATCCTTTCATCATTATTATTCCTCATTTGTCCATACCAAACACTGCAACAGGACTGTTGATGCCTTCACCAGTCTGCTTTTCAACGTGAACTGTAACAAAAAGTCATTAATAAATTTTGAAATAATAATCATGAAGCCAATCTCCCTAGTCAGAATTTATATTTCTTAGCTATAGAAAATTTCTCAAATTTATAGCCAAATCCAACGGTTAAATCAAAATTTATGAGGATTTTTCCAAAACGGGTAACCCTTGGCAAGGTTTTGACAATTTTTGTAAAAACAAACATATCTTGCCAAATACTCCATAAAAATGAATAAGAAAGGATTAATCTGAAATCTATTTCATTAATATATCATTAAAAAACATCTAAATATCAAAATTACACCAAATGTGATCCTCCATGGATCTATGACAATCACAAATTCCTTAAAACCTTATGACAATTTGAGGGTTTGATGGATAATCTTTGTCAAATCCCCTCCAAACTTCTCAACCCCCTTGATCTTGAACAAACATGGTTTTATAAAACATTTCCAACTCCTCATAAATACTCTAACCACCTCATGACCAATGTATTGCATTCTTACACTTTTATTGCACTTTTTGGCAATGTTGCAACTTTGCAATTTTTACCATTTTTGACAAATCACCACTACACTTCACCCTAGCCTTCATGGACACCCCTAACATGTTATAATGGATTAAATTTTATAAATTAAAAAATTTCAAACCTTTTTGGATGTTCTTCACACTTTGACCACAATAGACCCTATCAGGACCTATTAGGTCTCTTGATACAAAATGGCTCATCAAGCCTTACAACATGAATTGTTTTGATACAGATGGTCTTTTGTGACCTTACAATCATTAATGCAACATGAAAAATAAAGAAAAATGTGGTTTGTCTTCATGATACATCTCCATGGTCAGGTGCCCCTGCACCAGTATATATGTGCATATATATATGTATGTATGTATGTATGTATGTATGTATGTATGTATGTAAGTATGGTGATAGCCAGTTAAGGTCCACTTGACCTTGAGACATTAGTACTTGAATTATCTTAGAAGTAACCACCGGTTCAAACTATAATTGAAGCTTCAAAAAATATAATATGGAATCTCTAGAGGGTCTGAAATATTCTCCACTAGGCTCCACATTCATTTATTGTTAGTATCCATCTCCTCTAATTGTTTCTTCTCTAAACTCTTCTCCTTCTCTGAAATCCTTCCTGCAGACATCTCCACACCCTTGTCTATTTCCTTTTGCTTGTCTAGAGTAGTTTCTGAACTTGCATCACTACTTTGTTAGCATTATATTATGTGTTGTCATTGATGTCAATTCCTGTGGTCCGAATTAGGTCCGAATGTGGTATGTTAAGCATAAGTGTTTGATTAAGGCATGTTGTGTGTTTGAAGGTTTCTCAGTTTTACCAGATGAGTTTGGTGTTTTAGAAGATGTGACTCGGTGCTATCTTTGAGTCCAGATTGGTCTGGATCTCAAGTTTTTGGACTGGATATTGAAGATGTGTAACATAGCATGCGAATGTGTTTTAGGTTCGACTTTGGTGATGTATGTAACATGTTGACATGCTCGATGAGGAAAAGTGTAATATGGTCCACTTCTCATTCCTTCCCATCACTACAATGTTTAGTGGAGACCTATTTTAGATCCGTCTTAGCCAATATTGAGAATTATATTTTTCCGCAGACAATATATGTAGGAGTATAGATTGATGAGATGATATATAACTTTTTGTGTTGAATACATGCAAGATTGAAGGAATCTAGTTTTTGTGTGAGTATAGTGTTGCGGATTATTACCAAAAGTAGTTCCGATAGTGCAGACTATGTTTTAATGGTGGATTCTCTTTATCTTTCTTTCTTCTTTGGCAGTGAGCCCATTGATAGTGAGCCTTTCAGGGCAGTGAGGCCATTTATAATAAGCACCTTGGAAGTGAGCCATCCTTTGTAAAAATCACTTTAATTGGTGTCTATATATTGAGAATTATCATTCTCCATGGTTTTTCCCTTGGGTTTTCCACGTAAATTATAGTGTTTGATCAGTTTTGTGCATGTGGTCTCATGTTTTATTAATTTTTTAATCATTATGGATCTTTGAATTAAAGTTAAAAGAAAATTTTATTAACTGATTCACCCCCCCCCTCTCAGTTGCTTGGATATTCAACATACCTTTTTTATCATTTGTCTCCCTTCCTAGAGCAACTTCAACATTGCCAGCTTTAGGAGAACTCATTTCAATCTCCACTAGACCAATATCTATATTTGTCTTTGTTGGTGTAATTAATTATTCATGTTGGATATTATTACACCTTACTTAAGTTTACTTAGGTAAATGCATTTCATAGTAGTTTGGGTATGAGACACTTGGGTGTTTGTGCCACATTGGGATAGTGTGTGTAGGAGAATTTCCACCTTTTGTGGTCTTATCTTGTTTTACATTCCACATTTAGTGGGTGATCCACCTCATGTGGAATATTATATTGTTTCTCCTACCTACCACACCTATTTCCTACCTACCCTTGTTTCTTAATGAGCCACATGTCATGTTTGTGTACTCACATATCCATATAGCCTTTCCTATATAAGCAAGCTCATATTCATTGTATGTAAGAATGATTGATAATCTGGTTGATCAATATTTTCATCTTGATAGAATATAGTTTATTCCTATCATCTATTTTGTCTCTCTATTGTACTTTTCATTGAGCTCTTGATCTTGGCAAAATGGGGGTGTTGGTGTTGGAAATAAGCCACACCCGAACCGATGATGGACTGGTCCAAGAGGGGCCAATAGCTCAGTGGCAGAGCATTCCAACAACATATGGAAGGTCCTAGGTTCAAGTCCTAGCTGGTCCATGTCTCAATATGGTATGATAAAGGAAAGGATCAATTTTTTGCGATAGATAAAGGAAAGGGACAATCTCTTTGTGCTACTACAAGTCATGGTTCAGGGAGATGACTTCTAGATTCAGGGGCTTCTCATCATATGGCATCTTAGTAATCTATGTTCTCTTCATTTGAGCCTTGCCACATGTTGCAAATTTTGATGGGCAATCATACATACATGGATGTGATTGGGAAATGATCTATTACCATTATGGATAACTCCTTCAATGATGTGTTGTGTGTACCCCACTTGACAAACAATCTTATTTCTATCTATCAAATCACACATGGGGCAACTAAGAAAACTATAGAGTTCACACCTGATTTAGTTATCATTAGAGACTTGGAGACTAAAGCTATCATTGTGACTGGGGTGGTTGATCATGCATCTCGATTGTACTCCTTTTCACATTTTGGTCCTATTGATGAGGTTGATTCTTCCTATGTTGATGATTCCGATTTTGAGGAGAAATTTGGGTACTTGAGCTTGGGTGTTCTCACATGTGACCCCGTTCTTGAGCCTTTCATTTCATCTCCTCCTATTGATATCACATCACCTATTGCACCTGATGATACAACTAGTGCGACAGTTTGCCTTCTAGTGATTCAGTGCAGTAGGATATTCCTTGTCTTCCAACTTCAGTTTATTGGGATGACTACTTGACAGACATTGCGGGTTTGTTTGTGGAGTCCTACATTGCATATTTGGGAGACATCATTGATGACATTCATCTTCTCTTTGATGAAGATGACCCTTCTTTGATTGTTGCGAGGGAGCACTTTGACCCTCTTGTGCATTCTCTACATGATCATTCTTTCAAGGTTGACATGATTGTGGATACTTTTGTCCAATAGTTGGAGGAGGTCTCTTTATGCTTAGAGGAGAAATAAGAGTCTTTGGATATTGTTCTACATTCGTCTCCACTAGATCTTGGAGTGCCTTTTTCAGCAGTGTGGAGCAGTTCACCACCTTTGGAGGGGGTATCTTTTAGCATCGACATGGGGACACTCGAGAAATTTTCAGAGATTCCATTCATCATGAGTATTTTTCCTACATCTTCCCTTCATGATTGGGGAGACTTCATGGATACACCTTTGGTTTTGTTTCTTCGCAAGGGGAGGAACGTTGTTCAACGTTCGTGAAGTAGTTTCTTCATTCATCATGGAGCTTCTATCATTGGTGCAGATTCTACATTGAGGGGGGATACCTAGTCTCTCTTCTTCTTCTCTCATATGGGGGGGGACTTTTTCCTCACATGGGGTTTTGTCCTTCACACACTTCTATGAGAGTTCTCTTGTATAGTTTTTATCTCTTTTTGGGGGAGGGTTTTTTCCCATTGGTTTTTTCTCTCTTTCCCGCTTTGTGAGAGATTTCATTGCATTGGTTTGCATGCATTTGCATTTGTACATGGGTACCTAAAATGGCCTAGTAGCCGGGACTCATCTTGCATTGCTTAGTTGCATTGTAGACTTAAGTGCATTCCCCTAAGTTGGACTTAAGGGGGGGTGTTCGTGTAATTAATTATTCATGTTGGATATTATTACACCTTACTTAAGTTTACTTAGGTAAATGCATTTCATAGTATTTTGGGTATGAGACACTTGGGTGTTTGTGCCACATTGGGATAGTGTGTGCAGGAGAATTTCCACCTTTTGTGGTCTTATCTTGTTGTTACATTCCACATTTAGTGGGTGATCCACCTCATGTGGAATATTATATTGTTTCTCCTACCTACCACACCTATTTCATACCTACCCTTGTTTCTTATTGAGCCACATGTCATGTTTGTGTGCTCACATATCCATATAGCCTTGCCTATATAAGCAGATTCATATTCATTGTATGTAAGAATGATTGATGATCCAATTGATCAATATTTTCATCTTGATAGAATACAGTTTATTCCTATCATCTATTTTGTCTCTCTATTGTACTTTTCATTGAGCTCTTGATCTTGGAAAAATCTCACAGTCTTCTTTGAAGGATAAGACATATTCTTCTTTGAAGGATAAGACATATTCTTCTTTGAAGGAGAAGACATATTCTTCTTCAATTCTTCTGTCACTTCTACTATTGCATCTTCTATTTGCTTGATCAAACTTTGGTAATCATTTAGCTCGAGCAATCTTTGCTCCATCATCTCAAGATAAGGGAATGCATACGTTGTCTAATGCATATGTCCAAATGATTGATTATTTGATTATTGCCTCCTTTCTCCTTTTGGTCAAGGCCTCCTCCAACTTAGAAAATTTACTAGCAAGAACATTAATATGCATGTTATAAGTGATTAAGTGTTCAATGATATCCTTCTCTATAGTCACCTTATCTATCAGAGTGGCATCCTTGTATAACCCTACAATCACCTCTAAGGATTCATGTTGATTGATATCATCAGGAAGGGTATTAAACTTCTTCTTTTCCTTCTTCATTACTTTTTATTTTCCTACTGTAATGGTGCAAACAGGGTTTCCACCATTAGATGTAGTAAAACCACTAATGCTAAAATTAGGGTAAATGTGCCCAAATTGAGGTAAAAATGAATGAACAATGAGCTACAATCATCAAATCAAGCCACAAACCTAGATCTTAGGAATATAAGTCTATTCAGACTTGTTCCCAAAAGAAGCTCTTGATTTGTGGAGACCGAGATGGTGGTCTCCCTAGTCCTCTGCCCTTTTTGCACTTTTAAGGGGAACCTATTAGACTCTGTAAATAAATCCAATTCTGAAGATCGTAGCTCCGTACCTGCTTCCTACACATAAAAATAAGAGGAAATGGGGGTTTGCCTAAGTCAAAACCCAGTTTAGGAATTAACCTTGAATGAATTATTGAAAATACTAAAATAAAAAATGAAAAGATATACCTTAGATCTGCAATGACTGATAATGATGTTTTGCTTCTTGAATGTAATCACATATGTTGTATGAAATGGCATGAACATGAAAAAACCCTAATCATACACACATGCTTGCATATGAATGATGTAATTTTTCTCCACAATGAATGAATGAAGAATATTTATCCTTGAAGACCTCTAAAAATGATTGGTGATGAATGCCTCAATGCTTTTTGGTTGAACACTTGAATGGATAGATGCTTAGATGAAAATGAGTTGAGAAGGATGCCTTATATAGGGATTTCATAATTAAAATCACCTTTGGGACGACTTAGAATTGATATATTTTCACATGAAGCTAAATTTGGATAGGATAAGACCACCCAATTATCCTTCTGAAATTCAAGGAAAAAAGTGTGGGACCAAAATGGTCGACACTTTGGTCTTGATGACTTTTTAAAAACTTCTAGGGATTTGAGCTATTGTGATTCTAATGCTAAATACAACTCAGTGGTTTAGCCCAAGATGTGTAGCTATGTAAAATATGCTTTGAGAGTTGAAATTAGGGCAGGATTAAGGAAAAATCAGGATAAAATGATAAAGGGCACACTTAGAATTAAGGGCCCAAATAAGAGTGTGATGATGTAATAAAGTGGAATAAGACCCATAATATGAACTAAATATTAGTTAATTATGATAAAGGTCTTATAATGAATAGAGGAAAGGGAAATACTAAAATAGGTGCTAGGAGAGTGTGAAATTGGACATACCAAGGAAGGGTGTACTATTTACGACACTACATTTAACCCCCACTTTAGCGGAGTATGATCTTACAGTCATACTCTCGGTAAAGTAGAAATATGAGAGAGAGGATAATATTTGAGCATAATCACAAGGAGATAAAAAATATTCACTAATTTCAAGGAACCAAGCCCCTAATCTTAGGATCTTAACTCACACAATCACATGCAAGGACACATAACACAAGTTAATACTAAAAATGAGACCTCGAGTCAACTAGTCGAATAGACCTTGATAATAAAAATGTCAACCACTACTATCATTCTTGAAAAATTCCATCTCAAGAACACAAGTGATCACATAAAATAGTAAAGCATGCATCATCCATGAACTACAAATAACAGAGCTATGAGCTCGTGAGAAGAAAGAGTAGTAAGCATGGATTCACACTCTAGATGTGTTTTTCTAGGTGATCCATGAGAAGAAGAATGACAAAGGACATGGATACACATTCTAGATGTGTTTTTCTAAGTGATCCATGTTGGGGAGGAGAGTAGGAATACTCTAGCTGTTATTTGCTAGTTCCACTCATCCTCATGCATGCGTGCAAGTGATGTCTAGTTTCAAGTATATAGAACCTCATATAAGATTTTTTTTCTCTGGTTTTGAGCATGCTTAAACCTTTTTAAGACATATAATGCAAATGCAAATGCTAAGGAGCGGATGTTTGGTTTCAGGAACATCTCGTATAAGAGTTTGTTTTCTCTAGTTTCAAGAATGTGTAACCTTGTTTAAGATAGATATATGCCTAGTGTAAAGGACATCTTGTGTAAGATTTTGTTTTCTTTGGTTTCAGTCATGTGCACCTCATCTAAGACATATATCAGTATTGCATTTGGTTTCGTGCGTGAAGCATCTCCTATAAGGTTTGTTTTCTCTGGTTCTGAGTTGAAGACCTTGTTTAATACATGCAAAGATATGGTACAATATAGTACAAAGAGGGCAATATGGGTGCCCCCTCTTAAGATGTCAACATAGTCCAATGTTGATTTATTAAGAAAGATAATAATAAGGATGCCCACCTTTAACACCAAGGAGATATCCTTTAGGAAACAATGATCATAGTTCCAAGCTAAAGAGGGAATACTCTTACAAGCAAGGATAAGATAGTTGAAAAAGAGATATATTGCAACAAGTGTAAAGAGGATCTTTGGAGGAGAAGAGATATTTTCTCAAAAGAAATCTACCTCCAAGAGGATTTTCTTGAACAAACATAACATCTTCTACCAAGAGAAGGGAAGGAGAACAAGAATGCATACCTTCCTCCTATTGCTAGGTGAAAGGGATTCTTGATGAAGGATGACACATTTTTAACCCAATGTGAGGGATAAGTTTATGATAGATATACATGACTAAGGGATATTGAGGTTGTAGTCAAGGATACACACTTTTTGCATAAGAGAGATGTTGAATATCTAGGCAACTGAGAGGGGGGGGGGGTGAATCAATTGACAACTTAAATAATTTCTTCAATGCTTTCACACATCTGGAGTAATCAACAAACTTAATTAAAGCATATATAACATGAAGAACACATACATACAACACATTACACAACATCAATAATCAGATTCTTCCTTCTCAATCTCACATATCTTCAATAACAATGCCACACTTTTTTCATATTAACACAATCAGATCACCCTCATATAAATATTCTCTTCCAAAATACATAATCTTCCAAGTCTGCCAAGACAAAGATCTAAAATAGGTCAACACTAAACTTTCCGGTGGTAGAAAGGAATGAGAAGTATACCACACTACAACACACATCATCGGTTAGATCAACACACTACATCCATTATAAATTTTGAACCAAATCATGACTCACACGTTGCACCAATGCCACTACACATCCTTGAATTCTGGACTTAAACCAAACCCAAAAATCATTGCCCAATACACCAAAAATAAGAATGGAAACAATCAACACCATATCCGATAAACAAAAATATTTGAATCACCATCAACTCAACTAACCCATACTGAAACATGTCTTTCAGAGAACCAAAGATTCTAGGGACACATGTTCCAGATCATTAACATAAAGAACACATGTTGACACTAATGACAACCATTATGTTGACATCACATTTGCAAGAATCTCCCCCTTTGTCATTGATGAAAACATAAATCAACAAAAAACACAAAAAATCTCTTTGCACAACTTTGAATCTTTCTGAATCTCTCAAAATATCTCCCCCTTTGACAACAATGACAAAGGTGGGAAAATCTCCCCCTATGCAACTCACTCCTGCTCCCCATATGAGGAAGCGCCCAAGAATCAGTCCAGATAAAAGTAGTCAAGTTGTTCACTAGACCAATGCACATTCAAATGTACATTAGTTCAAACTAGGAAGGTGCAATACCCCTAAGTTCTACCGAAGATACTCAAAAGCATCTTTACACAATGCCTTTGTGAAGATATCTGCAATAGGCTCTTATGTAGGTACATATTCAAGCTTTACTTTGTTGTCCAACACCTTTTCCCTCAAGAAGTTATATTGAATGGATATGTGTTTTGTTTTGGAATGTTATACCAAATTCTTAGAAATTTTTATTGCACTAGTGTTATCACACATAATAGAGATAGGTTCACTGAACTTTACACCAATATCCTTCAAAGTTTGTTTCATCCATAGAATTTGTGTGCAACATGAAGATGTTGCAATGCACTCTTCTTCAACTGTGGATAAAGAAATAAAATCCTGCTTCTTACTTGACCAAGGAACTAATTGTGAGCCAAGAAAGAATGCTCCACCACTTGTACTTTTCTTGTCATCGACACTTCCTACCCATTTTTCATCAACATAAGCTGTCAGAGTGAAATATGAATTTATAGGATACCATAAGTCAAACTCTTCTATTTCTTTTAGATATCTAAAAATTCCTTTTACTGCCACACCATGTGATTTCTTCAGTTCTTGCTAAAATCTAGCTGCTAAACAAATTGTATATATGATATCCGGTCTAGTAGATGCCAAATATAATAGTCCTTTAATCATTGATATGTATTGACTTGCCTCTTCTTTAGGGGACTTATCATCTTTTGTCAATTTGCATCTGGTGGTCATAGGTGTACACACCGGTTTGAAATTCTCCAACCCAAACTTTTTCAACAATTCCTTAATGTATTTAGACTGAGAAATGAAAATTTATTTATCATTATGATTTACTTGCAAATCAAGAAAGAAATTTAACTCACCAATCATAGACATTTCAAATTCCTTCTGCATTTCATTAGCAAATATTTTGCAGATACCTTCATTTCCTCCAAATATTATGTCATCAACATACACTAGAACAATTAAGATTTTACTTGAATGAGTTTTGAAATATAAATTGTTGTCAGTCAAACCCTTATGAAAACCTTGTTCAATCAAGTACTTATCTATCCTTCCATACCAAGATTTAGGGGCTTGTTTCAATCCATACAAGGTCTTATTCAATATGCAAACAATGTTTGAATCATCGTTCAACTTAAATCCTTCTAGCTGTTCAATATAAACTTCTTATTTCAACTCTCAATTCAAAAATGTCAATTTCACATCCATTTGATAGACCTTAAAATCCCTAAAAGATGCAAAAGAAAGAAACATCCCGATTGCCTTCATTTGAGTAACCGAGGCATATGTTTCCTCAAAGTCAATGCCTTCAACAAGAGTGTAACCTTTACAAACCAACCTCTCTTTATCCCTCACAACCTTTCCATCTTCATCCAGTTTGTTCTAGTATACCCATTTTGTTCCAATCACATTCTTATCTATCAGTCTGTTAGCTAATTCCCATGTTCGATTCTTCTCAATTTGATCTAGCTCTTCTCTTATTACCTTTATCTAGTTCTGATCATTGCAAGATTCTTCTATTGTTTTTGGTTCAATATCTGAAAATAAACATACCGAGACTTATTTTTGAGTTGCTTTGATTCTTGTGATGATTCCTTTGTTCATATCTCCAATAATTTGATCTGCTGAATGATTCTTTTAAACATATCTTGGGATCTTAGATGTAGATGTCATAGCTTCTCAAGCTTTCTTTTCTTCATCTCCTCTGATTTTCTCTTCTCTTTTTTTTTTTTTTTTCATTCGGTTCATCAAACTCATATCCTGCCAATTTGTCACTCTTTAGAAGTATCTTCATCAACTTTCACATTTCCACTTTCAACAATCTTGTTCAACCTTTTATTGAAGCATCAACATGCCTTGCTCCTTGTAGAATATCCTAAGAATATTACTTCATCTTCTCTGTTGTAAAAATTTCCAAGATTATCTTCATCTCCTTGGATATAACACTTGCTCCAAATACCTTGAAATATTTCATTGTCAGAGTTCTACCATGTCATAGCTCATAAGATGTCTTCTCATGTCTTTTTTGATATAGAATTTTGTTAAGAATGTATATATTGGCAAGAAACACTAAATGCATGTTGAGATGTTATCATTGATGGCTACTCATATTAGATTTGGTATCCACAATTTATAATTAATTCATTCCAGAAGATTGGTTGAGTCCGATGAGAAGAATAGGGTATCCAACAAAGTGTACAGTTTTGGTTCGCGGATTATTTTGGTTAAGTATTGTGCTTTGCATATTTCGGGGAAATTTTGTAGATATGTAATATTCTTTATTCCAGGATTGTGGCCTCTGGTGATAATTTTTGTTCAAGTTAGGAGATCCGGTAATCATGTTTTTGGCAAGAATAGTGCATATCTATGGTAACGTGTGGTGATTCTATTTGCGGATCTTGCGGATCGATTTTGGTGATTGATTATGTGTTCAAGGTTGATGAGATATCATGTGGGAAGTGTGTGGACATTTTATTTTGGTCCGCATATACATTGGAGATGGAATTGAGCCGACTTGTGAACACGTTTCATATTTTGTACTATGTTCTTGAACCCGACATGGTGATGACCTAAATCGGTGATGCAAATATATAAGATAGGTTCTTACGATCATTTTTGAGATTGATGGATATGTGTGAAGTGTGTATGAGTGATTTTGTGCAGCTTCTCATGTGAATGGTGAAGATCAAAGCCCCGGTATAATGCATATCATCAGAACATAGAAGAGTAGTGCATGAATATGTGTTTTGTTCTTAATCGAAACTATACTCAGGCATTTGTTGATGCTATTTAATAGTTTAAAGCACTTTGTAATCTTTTACAAACATTTTGTAAGGAAGTGAGCCTTTTGGGGTTGTAGCCCTTGTAATTGAGCAGTGAGCTTTAGGCAGTGTGCCTGAATGCATGTGCATTTCCCTTATGTAATATTTTTATACTTTTAGCAGAGTGTATTAATATTGTGGGTTTGAATCCCATTGTGGTTTTTCCCTTAACTGGGTTTCCATGTAAAAATCTTGGTGTTACGGTGTTGTTGATCATTTCTTTGTGTTTCTACACTTCACTTCTTTTCATATGCATTAAGTGGCTTAAAGATCAGATTGTTAAAATAAGAAATTGTATAACATAATTCACCCCCCCTCTCAGTGTTCATTGATTCCAACAATTGGTATCATAGCTTAGTTCCTCGGAAGAAGCCTAACAACTTGAGGTTGATTCGTGAAGGTGAATCAATGGACTCCATTAATCTTATATACTAACTCGTTGTTGCTCTTGAGGATCTTGATCATGCACATGATGAAAACTGACAAGTAAAATAAAATCTTAAAGATATTGAGGAATACATTGAGACATCAAAAGACCAGTTGAACAAGTCAAGGGAAAATAGAAAGGAACTTGTTAATAAGCTAAAAGAGAAAGAAAGTCAAAGCATTGATGAAGAAGCCCTGAAATAAAAGACAAAATGTGAGAGACTTACCATAACTAATATAGTCCATAAAAATGAGATGGAAGCTATTGTGATGAAATTGACAAAGAAGATTGAAGAAAGGAAGAAAAATGAAGAAAATCTTGCTTAGTCCCCGAAAGACAAATCTGAAGAATGTTGCAGACTTGAAGATGAAATTGGACAGTTGAAGAATGATCTAAAAGATGCTAGAGAACATGAGGAAGATCTTGGTAAGCAGGTCCTATTTCTCAAATTTGATCTTGATGTTGCAAATGAATACAAGGAGAAGTTCTAGATCAGTTCAGCCAGACTAGATGAAATGCTTGCAAGTCAGAAGAATCCAAATGACACATAAGGTTTTGGTTTTGAGAAAGGTGAAAGCTCCAAGTCATCTCAACAAAAGAACAATTCAAGAAGGCCTTCGGTAAGACAACCTAATGCTCAAAAATTCAATGGTAACTATTTTGTTTGTAATAAATTTGGTCATATGGCTAGTAAATGTAGAAATAAGATGATCAATAATGGTTCATCTTTCACTGGTCGATGTTTCAAATGCAACAAATATGGTCATAAGTCAAATGTATGTAGAACTATAATGAATAACTTTCAGAACAAGATAAATGTCACATGTTATGCATGTGGAATATTTGGACATGTTGCTAACCAATGTAGAATGAGAAGAAATCAGATGAACTTTAGGCCTATGCAAGGAAATGTTGTTTTCTATGCATGCAATAAATTTGGTCACATTGCTAAGTATTGTAGAAGTAGAAACATGAATAGGAGAGATCTAGAAGATAAGATCAAGAATGTGAAGCTAGATGAGAAGGGTAAAGCAAAATTTGAAGAGATTAGAGATTAGATGAAGAAGACATGGGTTAAGAAGACCGATTCAGAGGTAGGAAGTGGGTCCGCACCTGATTCTGGTGCTGGAACTATATCTGGTAACTGAACCTAGGCATCCAACCTTGGGGGAGTAATAATGCAAATATTTTAAACCCCCCGTTTGAGATCTGTGCCTATTTCTAGTAGGTTGCACAAGTGCATATGATGGTTTTGATGAGTCTCTGAAAGATTTGAGCCAATTTGAAGATTTGGAGAAGAATTTCTATCTATGAGAGAATATCTAGAAGAGTTAGGGCAAAGTGCATTTATTGCAGTGGAAAGTTAGGTTTGCAGAAAATAAAAGGTGACTTTTTCACTTTATATCTTACTTTGCAAATTGAAGAGAAGAATTTTAGAGAATCCTATAAAGAAGACGATCAAGAAAAACCCAATGATACCTATTTCTGAAGAGATTTAGTGAGTAAGCCTAATTCGACATCAAAGGTATGTTGGCATTATTGTCATTGATGTAAACAAGTATTGCAGGGATGCAAAGAGGATGCAACGAAACAAGTGTTTCAGGTTGCAGAAGTGTTGTGCAAGTGATATCTTCTCTGGTAGTTTGATCGGAATAACTAGGCCGACACCGAGTCGTGTGGAGGAAATTGCTACCGGCGTAAGTCAAGCCGATGTTGATTTGGTGGTTTCTATCATGTTTTGTTACATTGAAATTGCATGACAAAGGTGGAGTAATAATTTTGGGTGATATTGATAGAATAAACTACTCTGATATCAATGTATCCGAATAGATATGCCGACCAGGAGACCGAGGATGTGTATCAGAGTATCTATTGAAGATAGAATGACATGTTCCCATTTTGTCGATAGACCAAACTATTATGATATGTGGTTGGTTAGCTTGGAGGTTCCGAATAACATTGTTGATGGATCAATTGAGCTATCCACTTATCCCACAACGTTCTTGAGTGAGAGTGTTGACCTCACGAGATAGCACTTGTGAGGTGCACATTATGTTTCTTCTTATCCCGTATTATGTTGGATGAGTGTTGAATATATTAGGTCCCGGAGACAACTGAGAGGGGGAGGGGGTGAATCAGTTGTCTAATAAATTAAAAAAAAAAACAACTTAACCAACTTAATGCTTAATATCGACAAACCAGTCTAATATGCCGGTAGATAGTTTTAACAATTAATTGCAATACCGATAAGGATTAATGCATGAAACAAAAAGACAAAGTCATCCACAACACATAACACAAATATTCGTACGTGGAAACCCTGTAAGGGGAAAAACCATGGTAGGAAACCTTATCCACAATTAGATGATACTACTGCAGATAGTAAGTGTATATAAATGGGGTCTGCACATGCAGAAAGGGCTCACTGCTCAATCACAAAATAGGAGTCACACTGACTACAATTGGATGGTTAAATCCAATAAGAATGTACTTCTCAAAATAGCATCTTCATATGCTAAATTCAATACTGGTGTAGTTCTGATTGTCTTCACAAAAACCCTCCTTCAACCTTCAAATGATGTCTGCGTGTATATCTCTGCTTATTCTCACATATACCTTCACACAATCCTTTTTCGCATTCCACATTCGATCTTATAAATAAGATCTTACATTTATACCATACCCTAAGACCAATTTTACTAGGTCGACTCTAAAGGATAATACAATAAAATTAATTTACAAATCAATTAATACCCGATGCAATAATCGATTCACCATGTCGGCTTAATGCATTTATAACAATAATAATTCATCTTCATAGCATGCCATGCTGATTTGGAAAAGATAAACCTACCGGTGTAACCTGGACCTATTTGCCGGTAACAAAAAATATGTAAATACGAATATGCCAATAAACAAAACTCCAAGACATGGTGTCCACACGATGTCTTCGACATAACCAAGTGTTTTCCATATCATCCCAAGTGTCGGTGATCATTATATCTTGCCAGTGTACCAGATACCGGTGACTGTGCATAAGTCATTTGCTTGCTGGTGAATGTTGCTGATTCTCCAAAGTGCTAGAGTTGATAAGTGTTTAGTAGGTGTTGAAATCAATGACTAAACCATACCAAAATACCAACAATCTCCCCCTTTGGCATTGATGGCAACACAAGATGGAAAAACCATCAAAGTGCCAAAACAGAAATGCCAAATACCAAAAACCAACAATCTCCCAAAAGGAGATCATAACCAAAAGTCAAAATATAGATACAGAGAGTAATAATCTCTCCCCTAGGAGAAACATGTGTTTTCCTTGTGTTTTTCCATACCAATCTCTCCCCCTTTGACATCAAATGCCAAAGTTATTACCAAGCCAAGTTCATATATAAAATACCAATCAATTTAGTATACCAACTACTCCCCCTGAGAAGTAGCTTCCTCATCAAGGCCGGAGTAAAATATTTCTCTATTAATTCTATCGGTTGATGACAAACATCAACTTCCTAAGTCTGTACCAGTGGGGGTATGACCCCAAGCTAGTCTCTGAGATATTCAAAAGTCTCCTTAGGCATAGGTTTAGTGAAGATATCTGTAATATGCTCTTTAGTATTCACATAAACCAGTTTTATCTCTTTTGCTTCAACATTTTCCCTTAGAAAATACAGTTTGATAGAAACATGTTTGGTTTTAGAATGTAATACCAAATTCTTAGATATATCAATTGTTGTAGTGTTATCACAATAGATAGTAATAGGTTCCTTTCATTTTACCTTTATGTCTTTCAACATTTGCTTAAGCCATAGTACCTGTGTACAGTTAGTTGCTGCTGCAACATATTCTAATTCTGCTGTTGATAAATATGTACAACTTTGTTTCTTACTCAACCAAGAAACTAGTCTGCTTCCAAGAAAGAATGCTCCGCCGGTGGTGCTTTTTCTATCATCCACATCTCCTGCCCAATTTGCATCTGTGTATGCACATTATTCAAAGTTTTCATCTCTAGGATACCATAATCCAAGATTTATAGTGCCTTGTAAGTATCGAAAAATTCGTTTTACTGCTGATTCATGATTTTCTCTAGGATTACTCTGAAATTTTGAAACAATACATATTGCATTCATAATATCAGGTCTGGTTTGTGTCAAATACAGTAAACCTCCTATCATAGATTTGTATCTAGTTGGTTTAATAGGTGTAGATTCATCCCTTAGTGATAGTTTGTCATTTGTAGTCATAGGTGTGCTTACCGGTTTAGAGTTCTCCATCCCAAATTTCTTTAGTAACTCCTTTAAGTATTTGGATTGACTCAAGAATATACCTTTATCAGTCTGTGAAATCTGCAATCCTTAAAAGAATTTTATTTCTCCAATCATAGACATTTCAAATTCTTGTTGCATTTTAATAGAAAATTCTTTACATAATCCATCTTCTCCTCCAAAGATTATATCATCAACAAAAACTTCTATAACCAAGATGTCATCATTAGTCACTTTATAATATAAGTTGTTGTCAACATTACCTTTAGATAAACCAATCTTCAAAAGATACTTATCTAATCTTGCATACCAAGCTCTTGGAGCTTGTTTCAATCCATACAAAGCTTTTCTTAGCCTACAAACCATATCTTTGTTATCTGTCAAAGAAAATCCATCAAGTTGTTCAATGTAAACTTCTTCTTCAAGATCTCCATTCAAAAATGCACATTTAATATCCATTTGATATACTTTGTAGTTCTTATGTGCTGCAAAAACCAAAAATAATCTAACTTCCTCAATTCTAGCTACCAGTGCAAAGGTTTCATTGTAATCAATTCCTTCTTTCTGATATCCCTTACACACTAGTCTTGCTTTATTTCTGATAACCTTACCATCTTCATTAAGTTTGTTTCTGAATACCCATTTGGTTCCAATTACATTTTTATCTTTAGGCTGGGGAACTAATGTCCAAGTGTTATTCTTCTCAATTTGTTCTAATTCTTCTTCCATAGCTTTAATTCAATATTTATCTTCACATGCCTCATTTGTTACTACTTATCAAATTGCCATTAGTTTTTATATTCAAAGTCATACTATATACTCTAGTCGGTTAACACTACCGAATCATGCAGTCGGTATACATAGAGAAGTCGGTATGCACAGTCTAGTCAGTTATAGAAAAAAGCAGTCATAGAACACAGTACACACTGAGCTATCTACTGAGTATCTTTTCATGTCTACCGAGCAACAAAGATGACACACCGAGTTGATATACACCGAGTGAAATGTGTTACCAGATACATTGAAACTGGACATGCATATGAAAACGTGTTACAAGATCGAGGCACATCTAACCATTATTACATTGGAAATTGCACCAGAAGATTGTGTATGATTTTGAGATCAATCTAGCCAATGAAATATTTTGTATAGTTATTGATTCGAGGAATCTTGTTTGTAAGATTGAAGCAATGAATTGGATCACCATCTTAAGAGATCTATTTATACAACATGAGTTAAAAGGTATATATGTGTAAGAAGACTGTTACAGAGACACAAAGGTCACCCAGAAGGTTTTCAGATAACAGTCGAAGAACAGAGCAAACAGAAGGGTTTATCGACTTACTATATGGGTTACCGAGGTATGCTATAAGCAAGGTAATCTATTCTAAGCACATAGAATCTGCTATAACATTTCAGATGTAAAGTTGCAGATATTTGTAATGATTTTATTGTAATATTGTGAAGTTGAAAGAGAAACCTTTAATAGGGTAAAAGACTCTAATCAAGTCTATAAATTCTAAAGCCTCTAACCAAGTGCAACAATCAGAATAAATGTTGTAAAATCCTTTAGCAAGGTAGATCTAATAGATCTTGTTACTCCTAATAGGGTAAGCTATCAGAAATAGCTAAAATGTAGCTCTAACCGAGCACTCTTTATTATTGCAGTAGTGAAGTTGTGGGTGACATCCCCACCGCAATTTTTCTCTCTAACCAAGAGTTTCTGCGTAACCAAAATATATGTGTTATGGAGTGAATCATGTATGATTGTTATCTATTTGTTTTAACTTTATTTTATGTTACTGCACTATTCTGTTTATGCATAATAGTAAAGTTATTATTCAAGAAAAGTTTTGGAGTACTGATTCACCCCTCCCCTCTCAGTACATTAGCTTTCCATATTGGGCCTAACAATTGGTATCAGAGCTTGAATCTTGGAAAAGGGTTTAAGTACCTAAAGAGAAAGATCTTATCAATGGAAGGCTACACACAATCTCAGAGGATTGTGTATCTGCAAGAAAAGCTGGATCATGCTAATCAAGTGATTGAAGACATGCAAAGGCAAATGCAAAAATCTCTGAAAGTAAGAAGAAGATTATCTGATGATTTGCAGGACTCTCAATAGTTAGTAGAACAAATTGAGACATCATCTGAGAATAGTATATCTAAAGAAACTGAAGAAATGATTGGAGTATTGAAAGAAAAGAACAAAGCACTGGCTGATCAACTAAAAGCAATGAAAAGAGAACATGAACATTTCAACACACAAATGACTGAAAATCTAGATGCATTAAGGACAATTGAGGATAAAGCAAGAGATCTAGAAAGAGAGAAACAACAACTTGAAGTCTTAGTATCTGATAAAAATGATTAAATCATAAGGTTGACTGAGATTCAACAAAATATGACAGATCAACTAGGTTATGCACATCATGAAGTAATTCTAAAGAATCATGAAAATCAAGCATTGAAACTTGAAGTATCAAGGTTGACCGATGAACTTGAAACAGAGAAGAAATCCAAAGAAACACTGAAGAAGAGTTATGAAGCATCAAAGATGTTGGATGAGCAACTGAATACAAGAAGACCCAACAGAGATGCAGGACTCAGTTACAAAGGAAAAGACTCTACCGAGAAGGGAATTCATACTACCGAGGGAGGAGAATCATCAAAACAAGCTAGAAACAAGAATAACATCAAAAGAAAGAAGCCTATTTGCTACTACTATGGAAATCAAGGTCACACTACCAACATATGCCAAATTAGAAAAGGTAAGCAACCGAATATCACTAAGTCCAATGGTTATTGTTACAATTGCAATAAATATGGTCACACATCTAATCAATGTAGGACAAAGTATGTTAACAACTATCAGAAGGCAAAATTCAAAGGGTTTTGTAGAAACTACAATAAATATGGACATAGTACTGAGAAGTGTTGGCTTAAGAAAAAGAACTACATGTGGTTTGCACACCGAGCAAACACTAGAGGTTACCGAACCTACACAGATCCTTACCGACAATATGCAGTAGTACCATGGGATTACAATACAAGGATATGGTGCGAATGTTGTGGAAGATATGGACATATTAGTGCCAACTATTTTATAAGGTTTGGAATGAACAACCAAAGATCATGGAGAAATCATGGTATGGCATGTTTTCATAGTCACAAAGTTGGACACTTAGCTGGAGATTGCAGAGATCAACCTAGAGGAGACACTGAAGAAATAAAAGAGAAATAAAAGATGATTTGGAAAAAGAAGGAAATTGTGTCAAATGAACAAAGCACCTTACCTACTGAGTTAGGTGCACCTATTCCAAATTAATCAGCAAAGGTATTAAGGGACTGCATTTTCTGAAGGTTAAAATCATAACAGTTCCTATTCTATTATGTACTAAATTCAAAATCTGCATAGTTAAGATGCATTAGTAAGTTTGAAATTCTATCAAAAGTACTTTATAGGAAACCTATCAAGTCGGTGAATATAGGAAGCTTGTCAAGTCGGTAAATGAAGGAAATTTGGTTACTTAGTTAAAATGAAAAAAGAGAGTAAATCGGTTAAAGGTGAATCGAGTGCATTTAATGTTTTTGACCTAACCCACATGGAGCCCGATAAGGTATTTTGTGTACTTAAAGGTATTTTCGTGGTTATTTACACTTACCAAGTTTTTGAAAGAGTAGAGCAAAGCGATTCCAAGGTGATCAAACCTCATTCAAATCAAATCCAAGGTATTTACATCAAATCTCATCGCATTGTTAAGCTGGTTTACCGATCTTATCAAATTGTTATTATCTGCTAAGTGTGAAGCGTCTGCCATTTGTAAACCATCAAACCCTAAGGATAGTTTGCTAAGTTTTACCTGAAATCTACAATGGCGCCCAAGATCCAAGATCCCATTGTTGTCAAGAATGTAGAGAAGCCCTCACTGAAATACACTTTGACTCCTAAAGTCGCCTCTGAACCAGATGACAAAACTGCCTTTTCACTCATCCTGGATCGAGTCTTGTTAGTTGAAGATGTGAGATTCTTCACCAAATGCCGTGTTGAAGAACTAGGTCATGTTGAGATAAGAGACACCTATGATGTGTTGGTATATTGGTATGGTTTTGTCATTGATGTCAACACCTACTGAACACAACACTTTGGAGATCCAGCAACATTCACCGGCAAACAAGTAAACTATGCAATAGTTACTGGTACATGGTTCACTGGTAGGATATATTGTTCACCGATACCTGGAATGATATGGAAGACACTTGGCAATGTCGAAGACATCGTGTGGACACTTTGTTGTGAGGAATTAATCATTGGTATATTCATATTTGCATATTTGCCTTTACTGGCAAATAGGTCCAAGTTATCTAGGGTTACACCGGTAGGTTTATCTTTTTCAGATCAGCATGACATGCTATGGAGATGATTTATTGTTGATGTAAATGCATTAAGCCGACATGTTTAATTAGTTATTGCATCGGATATTATATTGTTTGTAAAATGTTTTTATTGTAATATCTTGTAGAGCCGACCTACTAAAATTGGTCTTAGGGTATGGTATAAATGTAAGATCTTATTTGTAAGATCAAGAGTGGAATGCGAGAAAGAATTAAGTGAAGGTATATGCAAGATCAAGCAAGGATATACATGAAGACATCATTTGAAGGTGAATTTAGGTTTTTGTATAAGCATTTCAGCATTACACCAATACTGAATCCAGCATATAAAGATGCTATTTTGTGCAGTACATTATTATTGGATTTAACCATCCAACTGTAGTCAGTGTGACTCCCATTTTGTGATTGAGTAGTGAGCTCTAGGCTGTTGGCCTTTCTGCATGTGCAGACCCCATTTATGTACACTTACTATCTACAGTAGTATCATCTGATTGTGGGTAAGGTTTCCCACCGTGGTTTTTCCCCTTACAGGGTTTCCACGTACAAATATTGGTGTCATGTGTTATGGATGACTTTATGTTTATGTTTCATGCATTAATCCTTACCGGTATAGCAATTTACTGTTAACACTATCTACCGACATACTTAACTGGTTTACCGGTATTAAGCATTAAGTTGGTTAATAAGTTTTTGGTTTGAATTTATTTGACAACTGATTCACCCCCCCCCTCTCAGTTGTCTCCGAGACCTAACAATTGGTATCAGAGCTTAGTCCTCTTTTGTAGAAGTTTAACAACTTGAGGAGATCCAATGTCTACTAATTATTTCAGGAAGGACATTCCTAAACTTGATGGAACCAACTATGGAATATGGAAGATCAGAATGGAGACACATCTAAATTACATTGGTAAAGACATCTGGGAAGTTACTAAGAAGGGTTATACTGCTGCTGTAGCTGGTCAAATTGCTCCAACTACATTAGCTAAAGATGAAGAAAATGACTGCAAAGCAAGAGAAGCACTTTTGAGTGCATTATCAGATCAACAAATCATGGGATTATCAGATAGGTCTACTGCTAAAGCTATTTGGGATCGCTTGGAAACATTGAATGAAAGAGATTCCACAGTCAAAATTGCAAAACTTGAAAGCTTCCAAGTCAGGAATGAACATCTGAAAATGGAAGAAGATGAAAGGATTTATGCTTTTATGGAAAGAGTAAATGAAATTGTTTTGGGAATTAAATGTTGTGGAGGAACCTTGAGTGAGGATGAAATTGTTTCAAAATTTTTAAGAGGTTTTCCACTGACATATAAAATGAAGGTTACTACTATAAATGAGTTGAGAACAATGCCTAATACATCAGTAACTAGGGATACATTGATTGGAAAACTTTCAGCCTTTGAAATTAAGGAATTTGGTCCTGTTGCTACTATAAAAACTAATTTAGCCTTTAAAGCATCAACATCATCTGCTCCATCATTTGACAAATCAGATTAGAGAGCCTTTTATGCAAGAGAACTTGAAGAATCCAGAAAGGAGAATGAAGAGCTTGAAGAACTTGAAGCACTATTTGCAAGAAAAATGCCAAAAGGTCCAATTGGAAGTAAGTATGAAGGTAAAGCACCCTTTAAATGTTTTAACTGCAATAAGATTGGTCATATGGCTTCAAGATGCCCTGATAGACATGCTAGACTAAGAGAAGAAGCTAGAAGAACATACAAGCCTAATCCTGAATATCAGAGATACAGATTTAAAAAGAACAAAGATAAATCGTGTTACATTGCTGATGAAGGTGTGACTGATGATTTTGATGAGGATCCTACAGACAATGGATGGGTTTTTGTTGCTATAACAGAAGATCAACTGACACCTACTACTCAACCAGTAGAACAAGCCCTAGCAGCTAAAGTTGAAGCAAAGGATGAATGGATTATTGACTCAGGATGCTCACATCATATGACTGGAGACAAAGGTAAATTCTTGAACTTTCAAGAATACAATGGAGGTTTAGTAAGGTTTGGAGATGACAAAGCCTATTCAATCAAAGGTAAGTTTTCAATATCTCTTGATGGTAAGCATAAAACTGACAATGTCTACTATGTTGAAGGATTAAAGCATAATCTTTTAAGTGTTGGTCAATTAGTTGAGAAAGGATTTCAGTTACAATTTAAAAATGGAAAATGTAAAATCATGAATAGAACTAGTTTGGAAATCGCAATCGGTAATCAGACTAGAGACAATATCTTTCATTTGAATAATAGTGAAAAGGCATGCTTAATTGCACATATAGATGAAAGTTGGTTGTGGCATAAGAGACTATGTCATGTAAATTTTGATTGCATGGTAAAAATCAGTACTTCTAAGGCAGTTAGAGATCTACCTAAAATTGTGAAACCTTAGAATACAATTTGTAAGGAATGTCAATTTGGAAAACAAGTTAGAGCTAGTTTCAAAAGTATTCCAGAAAAATCCAATAATGCTCTTGATTTAATTCACACTGATTTATGTGGTCTAGCTAGAACTAGAAGCTAGCAAGGTGATAGATATTTCATGCTAATTATTGATGATTATTCTAGAATGTGTTGGGTTACTTTTCTCAAAGAGAAATCAGAAGCACTTGGAAAGTTCAAACTATTCAAAGCAATGGTTGAAAATGAAATCAGTAAGAAAATCAAATGTTTAAGATCAGATCAAGGAGGAGAATTCACATCTAAGGACTTTAATACATTCTATGAAGTGAATGGAATCAAAAGATAGTTATTAGCACCTCAAACACCACAACAGAATGAAGTTGTTGAAAGGAAAAACAAAACTATTTTGGATGTAGCTAGAAGTATGTTATCAGAAGCAAATCTACCACATGTGTATTGGAGAGAGACAGTTAGCACTGCTGTCTATACATTCAACAAAGTTCACATCAAACGTGAAACCGGTAAGACCCCTCATGAACTATGGTTTGGTAATACTCATACTCTTAAGTATTTCAGAATTTTTGGAAGTAAATGTTATATTAGAAGAGATGAGTATATTGGCAAATTTAATCCTAGAAGTGATGAAGGAATATTTCTTGGTTATTCATCTAAGAGAAAGGCATATAGATGTTTTAACAAGAGATTGCAGAAAATTGTTGAGAGTACAAATGTAAAGATTGATGAACAATTTAGAGGAACTTCAAGGTATATAGATTCTGAACTGGCAACAGAAATTGTGACAAATGAACCTATACTGAATCCACCGGTACAGAATGAAGATCCAGTTACCTTGGTATCATCAAAAGATTCCACAGTAATTGAAGAACAACAACAAACTAAGACACCCCGGTATGTAAGATTGAATCATTCTGAAGATCAGATAGTTGGAAACAAATTTAAGGGAGTTATGACAAGAGGAAGATTGGCAAATGAAGAGGTATGTCTTATTTCTCAAATTGAACCATCATCTATCAATGAGGCATGTGAAGATAAATTTTGGATTAAAGCTATGGAAGAAGAATTAGGACAAATTGAGAAAAATAATACTTGGACATTAGTTCCCCGGCCTAAAGATAAAAATGTAATTGGAACCAAATGGGTATTTAGAAACAAACTCAATGAAGATGGTAAGGTTGTCAGAAATAAAGCAAGAATAGTGTGTAAGGGATATTCTTAGAAAGAAGGAGTTGATTACAATGAAACCTTTGCACCGGTAGCCAGAATTGAGGCAGTTAGATTATTTTTGGCTTTTGCAACTCACAAGGACTACAAAGTTTATCAAATGGACATTAAATGTGCATTTTTGAATGGAGATCTTGAAGAACAAGTATATATTGAACAACTTGATGGATTTTCTTTGACAGATGACAATGATATGGTTTTCAGGTTAAGAAAAGCCCTGTATGGATTGAAACAAACCCCAAGAGCTTGGTATGCAAGGTTGGATAAGTATCTTTTGAAGATTGGATTTACTAAAGGAAATGCAAATAGCAATTTATACTACAAAGTAACTAATGATGACATCTTGATTATTGAAGTATTTGTTGATGATATAATCTTTGGAGGAGAAGATGGATTATGTAAGGAATTTTCTATTGAAATGCAGCAAGAATTTTGAAATGTCTATGATTGGAGAAATAAAATTCTTTTTAGGTTTGCAGATTTCTTAGACTGATAAAGGTATATTTTTGAGTCAATCCAAGTACTTGAAAGAATTACTAAAGAAATTTAGGATGGAGAACTCTAAACCGGTAAGCACACCTATGACTATAAAAGACAAATTATCTCAAAGGGATGAATCTACACCTGTTAATCCTACTAGATACAAATCTATGATAGGAGGTTTAGTATATTTGACACAAACCATGCCTGATATTATGAATGCAGTATGTATTGTTTCTAGATTTCAAAGTAATCCTAGGGAAAATCATGAATCAGCAGTAAAAAGGATTTTCTAGTACTTACAAGGCACAACAAATCTTGGATTATGGTACCCTAAAGATGAAAATTTTGATCTATGTGCATACACATATGCAAATTGGGCAGGAGATGTGGATGACAGAAAGAGCACCACTAGAGGAGCATTCTTTCTTGGAAAGAGATTAGTTTCTTGGTTGAGTAAGAAATAGAGTTGTACATCTTTATCACCAACAGAATCAGAATATGTTGCAGCAACAACTAACTGTACACAGGTATTATGGCTTAAGAAAATGTTGAAAGGCATAAAGGTAAAATGCAAGGAACCTATTACTATATACTGTGATAACACTGCAGCAATTGATATATCTAAGAATCTGGTATTACATTCTAAAACAAAATATGTTTCTATCAAACTGAATTTTCTAAGGGAAAAAGTTGAAGAAAAGGAGATAAAACTGGTTTATGTGAATACTAAAGAACAACTTGTAGATATTTTCACAAAACCTTTGCCTAAAGAGACTTTTGAGTATCTCAAAGATCAGCTTGGAGTCATACCACCACCGGTAGAGACTTAGATAGTTGATGATTGTCATCAATCGACAGAATTAAAAAGACAAATTTTTATTTCGGTATTTGATGAGGAAGCTACTTCTCAGGGGGAGTAGTTGGTATTTTGTATGGACTTGAATTTTGTAGCTTTGGCATTTGATGTCAAAGGGGGGGAGATATCTATGGAAAAACACATTATCTTTTTGGGGAGAGATTTTTTTTTCAAAAACACATTTAAGGAAGAGATTGGTATTGAAAATAATCTTTGGATAATCACATGTTACTCCCAGGGGGAGAAATGGAGATTGTTGGTTTTTGTATTTGGCATTTATGTTTTGGCACTTTGATGGTTTTTCCATCTTGTGTTGCCATTAATGCCAAAGGGGGAGATTGTTGGTATTTTGGTATGGTTTTGTCATTGATGTCAACACCTACTGAACACAACACTTTGGAGATCCAGCAACATTCATCGGCAAACAAGTAAACTGTGCAACAGTTACTGGTACATGGTTCACTGGTAGGATATATTGTTCACCGGTACCTAGAATGATATGGAAGACACTTGGTAATGTCAAAGACATCGTGTGGACACTTTGTTTTGAGGAATTAATCATTGGTATATTCATATTTGCATATTTACCTTTACCAGCAAATAGGTCTAGGTTATCTAGGGTTACACCGACAGGTTTATCTTTTTTAGATCAGCATGGCACGCTATGGAGATGATTTATTGTTGATGTAAATGCATTAAGCCGACATGTTTAATTAGTTATTGCATCGGATATTATATTGTTTGTAAAATGTTTTTATTGTAATATATTGTAGAGCCGACCTACTAAAATTGGTCTTAGGGTATGGTATAAATGTAAGATCTTATGTGTAAGATCAAGAGTGGAATGGAAGAAATAATTAAGTGAAGGTATATGCGAGATCAAGCAGGGATATACGCAAAGACATCATTTGAAGGTGAAGTTAGGTTTTTGTATAAGCATTTCAGCATTACACTGGTACTGAATCCAACATATGAAGATGCTATTTTGTGCAGTACATTATTATTGGATTTAACCATCCAACTGTAGTCAGTGTGACTCCCATTTTGTGATTGAGAAATGAGCTCTAGGCTATTGGCCTTTTTGCATGTGCAGACCCCATTTATGTACACTTACTATCTACAGTAGTATCATCTGATTGTGGGTAAGGTTTCCCACCGTGGTTTTTCCCCTTATAGGGTTTCCACGTACAAATATTGGTGTCATGTGTTGTGGATGACTTTATGTTTATGTTTCATGCATTAATCCTTACCGGTATAGCAATTTACTGTTAACACTATCTACCAACATACTTAACTGGTTTACTGGTATTAAGCATTAAGTTGGTTAATAAGTTTTTGGTTTGAATTTATTTGACAACTGATTCATCCCCCCTCTCTTAGTTGTCTCTGGGACCTAACATGATGAACTATGTACCAATGATGTATTAAACAACAAGTATGAACACATCAAAATCAAAGGATTGACTGAAGCCCTAACCTATCCTCGTGTGTTCAAGCCCCAATGGGTCAAGTTTGTTTTAAGCAGAGTTCATGATGATTTCATGTGGCTGGAAGAGCAACCATTCAAAATCACCAAGGAAATCATTCATGTGATCACCGGTTATCCTATCTATGATCATGCGCGAGCTCAAAAGATGATATCGCAAAAGGAATTAATCAGTTTAACCGGAGTTGAATCTGATTACAGAGGATTAAAACTGAACAATGTCACTGATGCAGAACTTAAGTTTGCCATTAGAGTAATTGGTTACTGTTTCTTCCAATCTGCAAGGGAAAACAGTGTACCCTATGCCGCAATTGACATAGCCTTTAAAATTGTGAAAATGGGAATGAAAATTGACTTATGTGAAGTGTTACTGAAGAACCTGTTTGAGAATCTGAACACAATAAGGAAGCCGAAGAAGAACAACTTGGAAAATAAACTAAAGTTTGGTTCACTTCTTGTATGCATGTTTTTCTACTTTGAAAAATTCTTTCCATTAGTCGGTAAAGTAGTTTGGGAGCTAGACCGACCAATCACCCATCTGATTAATGACTTTATCAAGAAACTAGGTGATAATTTCAATGATATAATGGATGGTTATTTCAGTAAATTTCAAGAGAAGATGCACAACAGGTACCAGATTCCACCCCAGCTAGTGGAGAAATATAAAAATGATATATGCTTTGAGGTAGACATTGACTACTGTATGTGAATGTTGTGGAACCAAGGACTCAATCTTTGCCTCCTATGGGTTACGAGATTGACTTTGATATCACACAACAACAAATTGATGCATATCTTTCATTACCAAGGCATGCCACCGAATTGAGATATGGAACCTATGAAGAGGTGAAGGGAAAAGCAAAAATGAGCATTGTAGTACCCAAAGCTACAAGAAAAACAACAAAGATGATAAAGGTTTTAACAGAGAAATTCAAAGAAGACTCTTCCTCTACACCTATTAAAGGCACTCTTGCCATCACCGAAGAGGAATCTAAAGCTCAAGAGGCAACCATAACACTGAGCACCGAATTGCCTAAGAGTAAAGTGTTGAAAAGAAAGAAACAAGACACTTCAAAGGCCCTACCGACTCCTCCAACAAAGAGACCTAACACAAGAGCATCACCTGCATCACCAGGTAAGAAACAAAAGAGTGTTACTGCTCCCAAGGTAACCAAGATCTATAAGAAATCTACTCGGAGACTCATTTTGGCAAAAGAGTCTAGTGATATAGAATCTGAGGATGCAAAGAAATTCCAGATTGTCAAGAGCAAGAAGGTAAATATACACAGTGTTGAAAACTTCTGTGCCAATCTAAAAGAATATGGTGGATTTAGTTCTTTTAGATATGTCAAGTATGAAACAAGAAATAATGATGAGAAGAGACAAATTGAAGAAGCCGTCATCTGTACACTTCTGAAGTTTCGGCTAGCTCCATTGGAACTAGTAAAGTCACTTCCAAATGAACTTTACTTGCATATTGATAATAGGTGGAAGTATGCAATGGACTCCGAGAAACAAATCAGAGAAAGAAGTCTAGTCCATCTATTTCCTGATATGTCTGTAGCAAAAATAAAGGAACATTTGACAACCTA
The DNA here is from genome assembly GCF_030272615.1 of Cryptomeria japonica. Taxonomy (NCBI): domain Eukaryota; kingdom Viridiplantae; phylum Streptophyta; class Pinopsida; order Cupressales; family Cupressaceae; genus Cryptomeria; species Cryptomeria japonica. The sequence continues at coordinate 31,102,078 of NC_081415.1, read as the reverse complement.
CAATTCAAAATTTCTTGTCAAACAAAGAGCCTTAAACTGATGAATGGGTTATATATTGATGTAGAAAATGAGATGAAAGAAAAATGGTAGGAAATATTCAAAATCAAAGATGCTGGTGAACAATTTACAGTTGAAATTGTTGATGTCACCGAACACAATCACGATGTCACCGAGCATGGTCTTGATGCTACCGAACAAGACCCGACTGACACTATTCAAATTGATGAAGATGCCATGGATACAGAGGAACAGGAGTAGGAAATGATAGAAGGCACTACATATGCCAGACTTGTATCTAGTGAATCTATTTTAGAACAAGTTCAGCCTTATCCACCGATCACTCAACCTATCTCTACCGAAGCTCCTCAGGATACAACACAAGGCACCGAAGGTCACAAGTCTACAACAGGAGAAGAGACTACTCAAGAATAGACCTCTGAAGCACCTTCAAGCACTGAAAATGTAGCAGCTGAGACACCGAAAGACACCACCATAGCTACAGGAACCAACCAAAGTGTTGTCTCTACCGAGTAACCTACCGAGGGTCAGCAAGCCTCTCAAGCTATTGTCTTGGTCCAACCGACCAAAGGTAAAGAGAAGAAGGTGAAAAAGCATAGTTTCAAAGTTGATTTATCTAAACCAATAGTGTTGCCCAATTTGGATATATCAAAATTAAAGGGGCAAGCACTCATTGATTTTGGTGAACTATGCAAAGAAAAGGCTGAACAAGAAAAACAGATGGCCATACAAAAGAAGAATAAAGTACTTCAGAAGGACACTGCTATCAGATATGCTACCTACAGCTACAGTGTCAATCGATGCAGCCATCCATATTCAACTGGATGAACTCCTTAATCAAATAGAAACATCTGAAGTTGATGCATCTGAGTACTTCAACAAGCTAAAAGACAAGGAGCTTACTGCAAAAATGATAGAAGAGGTACAAAAAGCTCTAGCTATTGGAAAAGTCAAACTTGTCAAATTCATTGCTGAGTTGTCCCCTCAACTGAAGCATATTCTTTATTTATTTTAGAAACTCTGTACATTTTCTATATTCATTAAAGATACCAAGAATAAAACTGATGCAATTGAGAAAGAGATCACGAATCTCTCCAATAAGTTGACTCCTGAGCCCAATTCCGTTCAAAATTTTTATACCAAGCTTCAACAGCTCATGGCTCAACAATTGGAACTAAGAAATGAAGAACACAAGATCAGGATGGATATAATGACACTCCAGACATTATTCCTTCCTCATCTTTCATCAGTTCAAGAACAGATTAACCGAGCCACACACCTATCTACTACACAAGAGGGAAGCACTCTTGATGGCTTAATATCACTATTGGCTGATAGTCAAGCACACAATTCTTTAATGGAAAGTGTCAAAGATGCACTCTCTGTCGCTCTCACCGACGCCCAGACAAGGTATAAATCCATTTTTGATCAGTTACCACCCTTAGATGGAAATTAAGTTTTTGATGTTTGTCAAAAAGGGGGAGTGATACTATATATTTGGGGAGTAATACAGTTTTGGTGATACAATTTTGATATAAGTATTCAAAGTATTGAATACAGGGGGAGTATGTATCCAAGGACAATAAGCAGAGCACACAAGCACAGAACCAAGCATGCAAAATCAGAGTTATGTACAATATAATGATAAGAGGAGTATATCTGAATATACTATTTCATTGACTATTGTATATACTGTCAAGTATAGTCATTTTGCAAAGTATATAGATTTTTGAGTTATGACTTTAAAAGTAGTTTATGTCAAACATCTCAACTAATGTCAAAAGGGGAGATTGTTACTACTTATCAAATTGCCATTAGTTTTTATATTCAAAGTCATACTATATAATCTAGTCAGTGAACACTACCGAATCATGCAGTCGGTATACACAGAGAAGTCGGTATGCACAGTCTAGTTGGTTACAGAAGAAAGTAGTTACAGAACGCAGTACACACCGAGCTGTCTACCGAGTATCTTTTCATGTCTACTGAGTAGCAAAGATGACACACCAAGTTGATATACACCGAGTGAAACATGTTACCAGATACATTGAACCTGGACATGCATATGAAAACATGTTACAAGATCGAGGCACATCTAACCGTTATTACATTGGAAATTGCACCAGAAGATTATGTATGATTTTGAGATCAATCTAACCAATGAAATATTTTGTATAGTTATTGATTTGAGGAATCTTGTTTGTAAGATCGAAGCAATGAATTGGATCACCGTCTTAAGAGATCTATTTATACAACATGAGTTAAAAGGTATATATGTGTAAGAAGACTGTTACAGGGACACAAAGGTCACTAAGAAGGTTTTCAGAGAATAGTCGAAGAATAGAGTAAACAAAAGGGTTTACCGAGTTACTATATGGGTTACCAAGGTATGCTATAAGCAAGGTAATCTATTCTGAGCACATAGAATTTTCTATAACATTTTAGATGTAAAGTTGCAGATATTTGTAATGATTTTATTGTAATATTGTGAAGTTGAAAGAGAAACCTTTAACAGGGTAAAAGACTCTAATCAAGTCTATAAATTGTAAAGCCTCTAACCAGGTGCAACATTCAGAATAAATGTTGTAAAATCCTTTATCAAGGTAGATCTAATAGATCTTGTTACTCCTAACAGGGTAAGCTATCAAAAATAACTAAAATGTAGCTCTAACCGAGCACTCTTTATTATTGTAGTAGTGAAGTTGTGGGTGACATCCCCACCGTAGTTTTTCTCTCTAACCAAGAGTTTCTGTGTAACCAAAATATATGTGTTATGGAGTGAATCATGTATGATTGTTATCTATTTGTTTTAACTTTATTTTATGTTATTGCACTATTCTGTTTATGCATAACAGTAAAGTTATTATTCAAGAAAAGTTTTGGAGTACTGATTCACCCCTCCCCTCTCAGTACATTAGCTTTCCATATTGGGCCTAACATCACTAACTGATGATGGTTCAATTTGAGAAATAAGACATACCTCTTCATTTTCCAATCTTCCTCTTGTCATAACTCCTTTATACTTGTTTCCAATTATCTGATCTTCAGAATGATTCAGTCTTACATACCATGGTGTCTTTGTTTACTGCTATTCCTCAGTTACTGTGGAATTTTCAGATGATACTGGTGTAACTGGATATTCATTCTGTACCAGTGGATTCAGTGTAGGTTCATTTGTCAAAATTTTTATTGCCGGTTCAGAGTCTATATACCTTGAAGTTCCTCTGAATTGTTCATCAATCTTTACATTTGTACTCTCAACAATTTTCTATAATCTTTTGTTAAAACATCTATATGCCTTGCTCTTAGATGAATAACCAAGAAATATTCCTTCATCACTTCTAGGATCAAATTTGCCAATATACTCATCTCTTCTGATATAGCATTTACCTCCAAAAATTTTGAAATATTTAAGAGTAGGAGTAATACCAAACCATAGTTCATGAGGGGTCTTACCGGTTTCACCTTTGATGTGAACTTTGTTGAATGTATAGACCACTGTACTTACTACCTCTCTCCAATATATATGTGGTAGGTTTGCTTTTGATAACATACTTCTTGTTGCATCCAAGATAGTTCTATTTTTCCTTTCAACAACTCCATTCTGTTGTGGTGTCCGAGGTGGTGATAGCTGTCTTCTGATTCCATTTACTTCACAGAATGCATTAAATTCCTTAGATGTAAATTCTCCTCCTTGATATGATCTTAGACATTTGATTTTCTTACCGGTTTCATTTTCTACCATAGCTTTGAACAGTTCGAACTTTCCAAGTGCTTCTGATTTTTCTCTGAGAAAGGTAACCCAACACATTCTAGAATAGTCATCAATGATTAGCATGAAATATCTATCACCTTGTAAGCTTTTAGTTCTAGCTGGACCACATAAATTAGTATGAATTAAGTCAAGAGCATTATTGGATTTTTCTAGAATCCTTTTGAAACTAGCTCTAACTTGTTTTCCAAATTGACATTCCTTACATACTGTATTGTGAGGTTTGACAATTTTAGGTAAATCTCTAACTGCCTTAGTAGTACTGATTTTCACCATACAATCAAAGTTTACATGATAGAATCTCTTATACCATAGCCAACTTTCATCAATATGTGCAATCAAGCATGTCTTTTCACTGTTATTCAAATGAAAGATATTACCTCTAGTTTGATTACCGGTTGCAATTTCCAAACCAGTTCTATTCATGATTTTGCATTTTCCATTTTTGAATTGTAACTGAAATCCTTTCTCAATTAATTGACCAACACTCAAAAGATTATGCTTTAAACCTTCAACATAGTAGACATTGTCAGTATTATTCTTACCATCAAGAGATATTGTACCCTTACCTTTGATCAAACAAGCTTTATCATCTCCAAATCTCATTAAGCCTCCATTGTATTCTTGAAAGTTCAAGAATTTACGTTTATCTCCTATCATATGATGTGAGCATCCTGAATCAATGATCCACTCATCCTTTACTTCAACTTTAGCTGCCAAGGCCTGTTCTAACGGTTGAGCAATAGGTGTCGGTTGATCTTTTGTTATAGCAACAAAAACCCATCCATTGTCTGCCAGATCCTCATCAGAATCACCAGTCAGTCCTTCATCAGCAAGATAACAAAATTTTTCTTTATTCTTCTTAAATCTGTATCTCTGATATTCAGGGTTAGGCTTGTATGTTCTTCTAGCTTCTTCTCTTAGTCTAGCATGTCTATCAAGGCATCTTGAGGCCATATGACCAATCTTATTACAGTTAAAACATTTAAAGGGTGCTTTACCTTCATACTTACTTCCAACTGGACCTTTAGGCATTTTTCTTGCAAATAGTGCTTCAAGTTCTTCAAGTTCTCTTGCATAAAAGGCTTTCCAATCAGATTTGTCAAATGATGGTGCAGATGATGTAGATGCTTTAAAGGCTAAATTTGTCTTTATAGTAGCAACAAGACCAAATTCTTCAATCTCAAAAGCTGAAAGTTTTCCAATCAATGCATCCCTAGTTACTGATGTATTAGGCATTGTTCTTAACTCATTTATAGCAGTAACCTTCATTTTATATGCCAGTGGCAATCCTCTTAAAACTTTTGAAACAATTTCATCCTCACTTAAGGTTCCTCCTCAACATTTAATACCCAAAACAATCTCATTTACTCTTTTCATAAAAGCAGAAATCATTTCATCTTCTTCCATTTTTAGATGTTCATACCTGACCCAGAAGCTTTCAAGTTTTGCAATTTTGACTGTGGAGTCTCCTTCATTCAGTGTTTCCAAATGATCCCAAATAGCTTTAGCAGTAGACCTATCTGATAGTCCCATGATTTGCTGATCAGATAATGCACTCAAAAGTGCTTCTCTTGCTTTGCAATCATTTTCCTCATCTTTTCCCAAGGTAGGTGGATTAGGCTAACCAGGAGTAGGAGCAGTATAACCATTCTTTGTAACATCCTAGATGTCCTTTCCAATGCAATTTAAATGTGTCTCCATTCTGATCTTCCATATGCCATAGTTGGTTCCATCAAGTTTAGGATTGTCCTTCCTGAAATAGTTAGTAGACATTTGATCTCCTTAAGTTGTTAAACTTCTGTAAAAGAGGAATAGGCTCTGATACCAATTGTTAGGTCCTAGAGACAACTGAGAGGGGGGGGGGGGGGGTGAATCAGTTGTCTAATAAATTCAAACCAAAAACAACTTAACCTACTTAATGCTTAATACCGGTAAACCAGTCTAATATGCTGGTAGATTGTTTTAATAGTTAATTGCAATACCAGTAAGGATTAATGCATGAAACAAAAGGACAAAGTCATCCACAACACATAACACAAATAATTATACGTGAAACCCTGTAAGGGGAAAAACCATGATGGGAAACCTTATCCATAATCAGATGATACTACTGCAGATAGTAAGTGTATACAAATGGGGTCTGCACATGCAGAAAGGCCAAGCACCTAGAGCTCACTACTCAATCACAAAATAGGAGTCACACTGACTACAATTGGATGGTTAAATCCAATAAGAATGTACTGCTCAAAATAGCATATTCATATGCTGGATTCAGTACCGGTGTAGTTCTGAGTGTCCTCACAAAAACTCTCCTTCAACCTTCAAATGATGTTTGCGTGTATAGCTCTGCTTATTCTCGCATATACCTTCACACAATCCTTTTTCACATTCCACATTCAATCTTACAAATAAGATCTTACATTTATACCATACCCTAAGATCAATTTTAGTAGGTTGGCTCTAAAGGATAATACAATAAAATTAATTTACAAATCAATTAATACTCGATGCAATAACCGACTCACCATGTTGGCTTAATGCATTTACAACAATAATAAGTCATCTTCATAGCGTGCCATGCTGATCTGGAAAAGATAAACCTACCGATGTAACCTAGACCTATTTGCCGATAACAACAAATATGTAAATACGAATATGCCAATAAACAAAACTCCAAGAGAGGGTGTCCACACGATGTCTTCAACATAACCAAGTGTTTTCCATATCATCCCAAGTGCTGGTGATCATTATATCTTGCCGGTGTACCAGATACCGGTGATTGTGCATATGTCATTTGCTTGTTGGTGAATGTTGTGGATTCTCCAAAGTGCCAGAGTTGATAAGTGTTTAGTAGGTGCTGACATCAATGACAAAACCATACCAAAATACCAACAATTAAGTGAAGAGAACAATGTTATACTTTATCCCGTGCTATAAAATGTGACCACTGATGGTCGTGTGGGATAACTTAAGTTGATTGAAGAAAGTGGTTCCTCTTATCCCATGTTGACAAAAGTGATCAACGATGGTTGTCCGGGATAAGATAGTCAAAAGAGGTCAAAGTGGAGAGATGTTCCCTCTTATCATGCGGTGTCAAAAGTGACCAACAAATGTTGTGTGGGACAAGAAACTAAAGGGAACATTGCGAATTCCCTTATCTCGCATAGGTCAATAGGCACACAAAATGTTGCACATGCTAACAAGTGAATGCATTCCATGAAGAAAACCTTATCTCGCTCAATGTAAGAGGGTATACAAGGTTTGTGTGGGATAACAAAAGTAAAGTGAATGATACAAAGGAAATTCTTATCCCGCGAGGGTTCACAACAATAATAAAATTGTTGCAGGATAAGAGTTTAAAGGAAAAAAGAAAGGTTTCCTTGTCTTGCGCATCCCCATGGTGATAAGGAAAGGGCTGCAGGATAAGAAAGCAATAAGGCAAAGGACAAAGGCTTATCCTGCATAGCTTATGAAGCTACCCATATGTGATGCAAGATAATAAGGAAAAGTGAAGGCTTTTTGAGAATAACAAAAGCTTATCCTGCATGAGTAGAACATACATACGATACGAATGGAGTTCAATGGATCTAAGCAACTTGATAGTCCAGATATGCATTGACCAAGTTTGACCCAATGACGTGGCATGTATGAAGCGAATTAGAGGACACCTGTCAAAATGATGAAAGGGTATTTTGCTGATGGAATTGAAGATTATGACCAACTTTGCGGCCACATCTGCAAGCCGATAGACTCATAGGTCCACGTGGACGATTGACCAGGATTGACCAAGTGACTTGGATGCTAAATAAGAAGATGTCTACATGCTGATAGGAAAAATGATGTCTTCATGTTCTTCATCCATATCAGATAGTCAATCATAGATTTGGATGAAGAACATGAAGACATGTGGCTCCTTGATGAATAGAGAATGAATCAGATATGCAGAAGTCAGTGACAGTGGATTTCAATATGGTAGTTGTCAAACTTTCTGGAGAGGATGGAGAATGCATTAATGGTGACTGAGTTGTAGATGGTTGATGGGCTCGAGGAAATTGACAAAGGAAAAATCAAATCTCTTAGACAGATTGGGGTTGCTAAAAATACCAACTTATTATAGAGAATGATCAGAAGAAATATTGGATGCATTTACTACAGGCGACAAGTATGAGATCCTACTCAGGACAAAGAATAAAATCTCTTGAGTTGCAGACTTCCAAGGGAACCGACTTGAATAAAATATTCAAGTTTTTAGTAGAAGAAAAATCTAATATGTACAGAGTTGATCTAATCTAGTTATTGCTATAAATGTGATTCGATTTTGGTAGGTGAGACAGAGATAGAGGTAAAATTAAAGATAACTCCTGTTTTCATGCCTGAAATCATTAAATCTATGCTAATTAGGAAGTAAGAACGAATCACCAATTCTTAACTAATTAACATATTCAAACTTAAACCAATGAAATAGAATACTAATCAAGAGAATTAAACAAAAAATCAAATAAAAACTCCCTCAATAGTATTGCGGCTTCCTTTGTTCTTCTCCATATTGGTGATGTAGGTGGCTCTTAAATGTTGCAGTAGGATTTCCTGCATAAGATAGACAATAATTTTGAAGACTGTGATTCTAGATTGAATTGAGAAAAGAGGTTGAATTTATAGATTTTTAACACAAAGGAGGTGAGAAATAGAACTCAAGTGTTGATTGATAGATACCTAAGTTTTATTGATCAGTGAAATCAATTGATTGGTCTGTTAACTCAGATTGATTGAAGAGTGAACTCAATTGATTAGCTAGTTGACTAGGCTAATTGGGGAGATGACTGATTAGATGGATTAGAAGACTCAATTGATTGATTAGTTAGAAAAAAGCTAATTTTGAGTGAAAACGGGTGATTAAAGAGTTAATCGAGTTAACTAACTAGTTAACTGATTTGATCAATCAGTTTTATTTTCAACATGTGTTGTAGGATTTTGAAGTTGAATTTGATTTTCATTTTCAATTTGGATTTGAATTTAGATTTTGGAATGCTGAGATGCATATGAAATTAATTAAAATTTGTTGAAACTCAAATTTTATGAAATTAGATGAAATGTGATGAAATTAGAATTTGGGAGAATGTGAATTTGAGATAAATAAAATTAATTGGAAATAGAATTTGGGGATTTGGAAGAATAATTTAAATAAAATAATTTAAACATTGAGCTTAATTAAATAATAAAGATTATTTAACTAAGGAATAAATCACAATTAATTAAATAATTAATATTTAATTAATATTTGAAATAGGGTTAACTGATTAAAATGATTTGAGAATAGAAATATAATAATTAGAAGTGTTGAAGGGTGATGATTAGAAGAAATAGTTAGTTTAATCAAATAATTAAAGAATTAATTAATTTGATGAATAATTAGTATATGATTAAGGAGACATTTTTAGGTGTTGACATTAGCCCCTCTTTGAGACAATGTCGAAACGATGTTGTTTCAAAGAAAACAAAAAATTTATGCTCCAGTATACTTCGGTGATGCTGTATAGTGTAAATATGCCCCTTTGGAAAAAGTGGTCAAAAAATTATGAAACTGAGACCATTTTTTCAATACAATGCTAGAGAGCAATCGTGTGAAGTTTTGTGTGATTTCGAGTCCGTTTGACTGGTGTACAATGCCTTTGAAGTTCAGCGGGATCATGACCGTTGGAGTGGTAAAAACCCTAATTTTGGCTATAAATAGTGAGTTAGCCCTTTTCATTTGCTCAGTTGTGTTCATTTGGTTTTCTGGAGCTCTTGAAGATCTTTGCACTTTCTTGCAAGTTTGGAGCACTATGGCAGGTCATAGAGCTAGACTGCACCTATCTGATCGAGTCTGGTTGTATGAGAGACCACCTATCACTGGAGGCATGGTATGTATTTCGAAAAAATCGGTCATTTTTACCTGTTTTGTCCATTTTTTCCAAATTGTGTTTGTCTACAAATTTTTTATTCAATGCGCAATTGATTATCGATTTGTACGCAATTGCTAATATGTATGCTCATTTTCTTTTATTGATACACAATTGATTTATGAATGTGCAATCATAATTAATAATTCACATTTGATAATTTTAATGCGCAATTGACATAGATGATACGCAATTGAAAATTTAAGTGCACATTTGAATTAAATGATTTGCATTTGATTGTTATGAATGCACAATTGCTAGAAACCAGTTCGCATTTGTTGATATTGGTATTTTTCCAAGTTTTTGATATGACATTTTTTTTTGTCATGTGAATATACTATATGATATTTTTCCATGTTTCAGGAGAATTTTCGAGTGTTGATTGGCAGACAGATGAGGCCAGATGGTCTCGATTGACGTAATGAGTTGTTACCTAAGGAGGTTGTCCTAATTAGACATTTAGGACTTTCCATATATTCCATCTTCCTGAGGTTACGATCAACAAGGCCATGGTCACTACGTTAGTAGAGCGTTCACGTTTAGAGACATGTTCATTCCATTTTCCTACTGGAGATGCATCTATCACCTTGGAGGATGTGTGGCATATATTGCATATTCTGATTCATGGTTTTGGAGTGACATTCGGTCGTAGAGATGGAATCCAGGCTTTATGTGATCTATTCGAGTGTACAAAGTTAGATTTACAGATACAAGATAGGTATGCTATCCCTTGGGATGCATTGGATTACGATGATCTGACTGTAGTATTGTGCAACATTGTTGCTGGTTGTTTGATTCTCGACAGACGGACACATGGATTTCTAGTGGGATGGGGTTGTGTGATCTATGATATGATAGTGCATAGACGAGTATTTTCTTGGGGTCCATGCTTATTAGCCACTATTTATCATCAGATGCATGGTATTGTGTACCTTGGACATAAGTCCATTGGATGTAGTATTATTTTGCTCCAGGTATGGGCTTGGGAGCACATAGCTATCTTTCGACCTATTATCCATGATGATCTTGGTGTTGAGGAGCCTTATGCTTACAGATATATAGTTGGTATTAGACATAGAGAATTAGAAAACACTCTTTACTAGAGACACCAGATTGATATTTTACAGTATTTCACTTGGAGACCATATCTTGATTGCCTCGGTTGGGCTGATGATGCACATCATTTGCCATTTTGTTGCCAATAGAGATATTTGATTGGTAAAGATATTGGTAGTCATAGGATTATTGATATTCATCTTCCTGGCCATGTACTTCGACAGTTCGGAGAGGTACATGGTGTTCATGAGGTGACCGCCTACTTTGGTCAGATTACTCGAGAGATTGTCGATTGGGGGCCTTGCATACAACCTCATGTTGCTATAACAAAGTTTGATTCACTTCGGCCTGTGTAGTGGGGATGGTTTGTGGGGGTTGTCGATCCTGGTGTGACACCATAATATGATTCTTGGTGGATACATTAGTTACCAGTCCCTTTGACTGATCCTACTATCCCTATCTCTCCTCAATAAATCGGGCATAGGAAAGCACAAAGGGGGAGAGGTAGGGGACGAGGTGGAGGCTGATATGGAGGGAGAATTTCTTTGATAACTAAGGTGGTGGCCATAGAGGCTGGAGAGGAGGATGAGGATGTGAATATCAGTGGCGATACCAAGTCACTCAACAACTTAGAGGAGGGTGAGAGCGCGAGCGATGATTTTGAGACAGGATCATCTAGCAGTGATGAAGATGGTGGAGGTGATGGAGGTCAGGACACTAAGATGGCAGAGGCAGGAGGTGCAACTGCTGCAGAGGAGAGTGGAGATGGAGAGGATCCATAGGCACTCAGAGCGCGGATTAGGAGTTTGGAGGATGTGCTAGCCATGATACGACAACGACGAGCAGATGATAGAAAGGAGTTCAAGAGAGCTTATGCAGCCTTATCCACTGAGAGGGATCATATTGCAACAGAGAGGGATCATCTATAGCAGGAGAGAGATAGTATCCAACAGGATAGAGATGCGGTGGTGCGCAGGTCTAGGTTGATTCAGGATGCTCAGGAGAAGTACCTTGATCATGCTACAGGGTCGAGGGATGATAGATTGATTCATCTAGCTCAGGAGTGAGCATACCAGCATCACGAGTATGAGGATGTTGTGCCGGAGGGTCAGCAAGCTTTGAGTTATAGGAGATACATCTCGGGTAGGATATCCGACAAGTCTACTAGTTGTGATCTGAGCACCGTGAGAGTTATGGGTCCACCTAGGGTAGGATCGAGCAGACAAGATCCACCCGAAGATATGGGCAGTGTCGATTGACACTTTTTTATTGATATAGAGCCATTGAGATATTTGTTGTATTTTTAGACACGTTATCATTTTTTATTTATATATGAGATTCATTTGATGGTGATCTATATGTGTGTTTTCTATGCATGTATCCTAGTTAATGTGATTTATGCTTTATATGTGGTGCAATCTATATGATGCGATGTTTTCTATGTGCTTATGCTTAATATATGATGTGATGTTTTCTATATGACATGTGTGTGTGATTTTAATGATTATGAAATGAGACTAAATGAAACTAAGAATGATTGTGTAATGATTATGATGTAACTATTATGAATTCAACTATGTAATGCAACTGTGATGCAACTATAATATAATGTAAATTGTAACATGATGAAATCTATAATGCAACTAACATGTTTTTGTGATAACCATGTGTCCAAAAAGTTATTTTCTTTATGTTTGCCCTTTTGACTAAGAAGATTAGTAAGAGATTGATAGATTGATGATGAATGGTAGAGAAAGAATAGTTCAATCTTGGCAAACTGATACTAAATTGAAAATGAGTATGTTGATACAATTAGCACAATGAGATCAAGAATGAATGAGATAAATATTTGATTGATGAATAGTCTTCTTGTGTTTATTCATAGTGCAACATATATTCATCATTGAGCCTTATTATGTAACAATTAAGTTTTGTACACTAGGGTATAACGAACCACAATGCATAGATATCTGATTGCAAAGAAACAAACATGTAGCAGACAAGGAATGAACCCTCCATTCTGGAAATTATATTGGGAGTCGAGGTACATGCGGCATTCACAAGCTGAATGCTCTTATCATAGATACCCCCTATAATAATTTCCCCAGAACTTCATCGGTTCATACCACAAACATCAAACAAAGAAAAGAATCATGTCCATCATGGCTCCTGTAGTCTTCTATGGACATCCTTGAGTGGCTAGAAACATGATCTCCATCAATTGATAAAAGATAAGACCAATTTAGACAAAACTTAGTAGCTAAGCTAACAATGCCTTTGTTTTGATTTGTTTGATGTGATAGTTGAAAATGTCTAGTTTCAGAAATTTGTGGACCCCATTTAAGACTGATCTGTCTGGTTTCGAGTGTATCCTCTTTTGTTTAAGATAAGATAATGATCACTTGATAAGGATAGATTGTCGATTGATAAGACTTGATCGGTTTGGTTGCAGACATTTGATAAGATTGTTATATCCTTTGTTTAACTTCGTGCGAAGTGTTTGTTGGATATTTGCTAGGGTGTTTGTTTCTCGTGAGACATTTATTGCAAGTTTTTGAATTGTTTTCAATTTGTAGTTATTTTCAAAGAGCTTTTCTGATGTTTTTGATTTGTTTTTGAATTTTTTGATATTTTTGGTATTTCGTTTTCTTTTTTGATGTTTTTGGTTGATTTTTTATGGTTTTTAGGATTTTTTCACTACTTTTTATGATTTTTTAGGATTTTTTCATGACTTTTTACGATTTGTTGAATTTTTTCATGACTTTTTACGATTTTTAGGATTTTTTCAGCTATGCCCCCAATATGCAAACCTATGATGACATGATGATTTACAATACGTGGTGGATATAATGAATTTTCAAATGCAAATTATGCTAATGTAGTATGTGATATGAAGATGTAGTTCCTATTCAAACAAGGATGAATCTGTGTGCCCTTCATTCTAAAATGCACTGATTGAATTGAAGGTGTGAAATGTTTTAGAGATAGGAGTTCAATCCATTGTCAAAAATTTTTAGTCTATCCAATCTAACACACTGTGTAACCAAGCTTTATGAATGGAGGCATGAAAAAATTCTCCATCAATTCTTGAAACTTTGATCTTCTTTTGCCAATGTGTGCACATTTGAATCCATTCTAACTCTTATAACCATCAAAGACCCTTGGAATCCCATGTGGCTAGTGACGTGAGATATTCTAACTTCAAAAACATCCTAGATAGAGCCTCGCTACCAGCAAGATTTTAGGGCTCTAATGAGGTTATGCATTGTAATCTCTCAAATATTGATCCATTGCCAACAGGCGTCCATAGCCCTGATGGAGTTACTTGCATGTTCCCATAGTCAAGCTTTTATTGCACATGATATTTTAGTTACATATCGTTGCTTGTTTTGCCTTTAGAAGGAAATTAGCATAGTATTTTTTTTTCTTTTCTTCATTTTCTTGCCTTGACTTGTAAGTAATAAAACATACTTGGGTATGCTGATCACAATGGCACTGAAGAAGAATTTAGGATTTTTCACTAGCCACATGACCAACTAGGTATCTGTAATGATTTAGAGCTTATTGATTAAAATGTTAGATATAGCAATTGATAGATTTTGGGCAATCAAGGTTCAATAGAAAAACTTCTACACAACCAAGATAAAGCTCAATGAGAAGGAGACATTGAAGATGAATGACTAAAGGCCTCTAAGGAATTCATGATGAAATATCTAGGAAAAGAGACCACCTTCTTTCCTTTTAGTGTAGATAGGTGAATAATTCAGACAATCATCCTGTGTTATTGATGCAATGATATGCGCAAGCAAAATTGGTATGATATGAATATGATACATTTATAAAGGAAATTATATGAGATGCAATTTTTTCAAAATGATATGCAAGTACAGGAAGTAAATTCTAATTAAAACCTAGCCCTTTAGATGTAATATCATTTTAGGTGCATGTTGTTAATGGGATCTTGGAGTGGATCTCCCTCCATTGTTTGCAAATGACAAGTGTTAGTTCCAACTAGTTTGGTTATGACAAAAGGTCCTAACCAGTTAGGCTTGAACTTTCCTAGTTTTTCATGTTCAATGAGATTCCTTTGATTTTCTTTAAGAACAATATCTCCTACTTCAAAGAAATGTGAGTCTACTCTTTTGTTGTAGCTTCTTCTCATTCTATTTTTTTATCCTTGTAAATGATTTAGAGTGCTTTGTCATTTTTCATCTAGGAATTCTATTTCTTACAAACGTGCTACTTTGTAGTCTTGTTCTAATATAATGTGTTTCAGAGAGACTCTTAGTGATGGAAATTCTATTGGTATTATGGATGACTTTGTCATGTGTTGCATTGGTTTTGTTATTGATGTCAACACTTGTCTTCTTGGAGGTTTACATTATGGTTCACCGGTATGGTTAGTGGCTTATGCACAGTCACTGGTATATGTTCACCAACAAGTTATATTGTTCACTAGCAACGATGATAACTTGGAGATTATTTGGTTATATCGAAGACATGGATTGGAATTTTGGTTTTGGTGTTTTTCTTATTGGTCTAATCAGGTTGACAGATTCCGATAGATAAGTCTAGGTTATGGACTGGTACATGTTATCTATTCTAGATCAGTACGACACATTATGGAGATTGTTTTATTGATTGGTTATTATGGTAAATGTATTGATCCAACATGTTGTATCACATCAAGACTCATTTGTAATATCTTTTGTGAGCCGACCTATTCATTTGGTCTTAGGTTTTGTATATATGATTGTAAGATCTTATTGAAGATCATGGTAATCATGAGTGAGTGTGGATATTGAAGAGCGAAAATAAGCAGATCCTTGTGCAAATCATGCAACCACTATTTGAAGGTTGAAGGAATGTTATGAAGGTGTTTTGACACTCATGTTCAAAGCTTAATCGGTACTAAATCCAACATTGGAGATGCTATTTTGAGCAGTACATTATCATTGGATTTAACCATCCAATTGTGTAGTCAGTGTGACTCCTAATTTGTGATTGAGCAGTGAGCTCTAGGCAGTTGGCCTTTCTTCATGTGCAGACCCCATTTGTATACACATACTATCTGTAGTAGTATCATATGATTGTGGGTAAGGTTTCCCATCGTGGTTTTTCCCTTACCGGGTTTCCACATCAAAATCTCTATGTTATGTGTTGTGGATGTTGTTTCTCTTTATGTTTCATGCATTAAGTTAAACCGATACTACTATATCTGTTAATTTGTTTTACCGACACTTAAGTTTGGTTTACCGGCATTAAGGTTAAATTGGAATAACTTGCATTTGGTTTACAATTTATTGACAACTGGTTCACAACTGATTCACCCCCCTCTCAGTTGTCTTTCCCAGGACCTAACAAATTCTACCTCGATAGGAAAAATAGCTTTTGAACGATAAACCAAAGAGTAAGGTGTGGCACCAGTGGCTGTGCGGACACTAGTTTGATAGGCCCAAAGAAATGGATTCGGCTAAAGATGCCAATCTCGTCCAGTGTCATTGACAACTTTCTTTAAATTTTTTAAAATAATCTTATTTGTTGCCTCCACTTGACCATTGCTTTGGGGATAGTAGGGTGTTGCAAAACATTACTGGATGTCAAATTGATCACAAAGTTCACTCACTTCTTGATTTTTCAAGGGTCACCCATTGTCAATTACAATGCACACGGGGACTCCATATCTGCAAATAATGTAATTCAAAATGAACTTAGCTATTTGCTTTCTTGTTGTGAAGGTTATCGGGATTGCTTCAACCTATTTGGTGAAGTACTCAGTAGCTATGAGTATAAACTTATGTCCATTGGAGGAGATAGGGTTTAATTTACCCATAATATCGAATCCCCACTGTGAAAATGGTCATGGTGATGTTATTGGCTGAAGATCTTGAGTAGTTGCATGGATAAGGTTTCCATGTATTTGACATTACTTGTATCTTTAGACATACTTATAAGCGTCATTTTCCATTGTAGGCCAATAATAACTTGTTCACAATAGTATTTTTGCTAGAACAGGTCCAGAAGAATGTGCCCCACATATGTCATCATGGACTACTTTTAGGGTGACTTGTACCTCTTCAATATTGAGGCATCTAAGCAAAGTGTCGTCTAAACTCTTTCTGTACAAAGTGTCAGCAATGATTGAATGTCTTGTCAATTTTTGGATGAGTTCCTTTCTTTAATTTCATGAAAGACGAGGAGACATTTATTGATCACAAAGGTATGCATATATATCTCAGTACCATGGGGACTCAGGTTCTACTATCATACATACATATTTTGCTGGCCATTTGGAGGAATTGATTATGTGTTGCATTGATGTTTTGTCATTGATGCCAACAGTAGTTGCTTTGGCTGCTTTACTCGTATCCTTTTGGTCCTGGTAGGTTGATTGGTTTCTGGTGGCCTATGGAATTGTCTTAGATCTTCTATTCATACTACTCAGATTGATGTTCAATCATTTGGTTTTGATTTGATGATCATATGCTATCTTATATACTAGTAAGCCTGATTTGTTGATCCTGTGAGGGTTTCACTGACAGAGCTTTGATGAAGATTTCAATATTATGCATAAGTTGTGTTGGTGCAGCTTCTAGTATAGATTCAGGATGCTAATGGTGATTATGTTCGAGACTTGTCTAATTGGGATCATTGCTTTAGCGTATGTGGACCTAAATTGGGTTTGATACCATCTAGGTTTTTCGACCGGCTTAATGTAACGTGTTGTTTGGTCTTCTTGATGTGTTTATGGGATGTGTTATGGGTTGGATAATATTTGTTTTGTCTCAGGCCGACATGTTTTGTAATTATGTAATTGCTTTATTGTTTGGTGGCTGACCTTGTTGTTTGTGGTCAAGGGTTTGTATATATATGATGTAAGATCTCATTGTAGATCATATGATGGAATGATATGCAAGCAAATAATGTAATAATCATTCATATAGAAGATTTGGTCAATCATTGGTGATTGAGTTGGGTTTATGTAATAGGATTAAGTCCTTCGGTATTGAGCTTAACCGGAACTGTACTCAGGCATATGAGATGCTATCATTGCAGTTCATTCTTCCTGCCAGATTGTAGTCTGGATTTTTAATGTAGTCAATGAGACTCCTTTTGTAATGAGCAGTGTGCTCTAGGCTATTGGCCTTCCTACAAGTGAGGGCCCCTCAATTTTTAATCACATACTTACTGTAGTAGTATTATCTGATTGTGGGTAGGCTTTCCACCATGGTTTTTCCCTTTACCGAGGTTTCCATGTACAAATCTTGGTGTCATGTGGATGGTATTTATTCTCTAATTATTGCTTGTGCTTAATTGGTATATCTACTATTTTGGTAATTGGTTTATGCATTCCGGTATTGATCTTATGTGTTATGGTATTAAAGTGTAGACACTGAAAAATAATTATTTTAATTATTTTTAATTCCTCACATAATTAATTAATTAATTGTGTTAATTAAAATTCTTCTCAATATTAATTAAATATAATTAATATTGTCACTATAGCATATGATTTATTTAATAAATCAATCCCTTTCTTTATTCTTCTAAAAAATCAAATCCTCACAAATCTTCCTCTTAGCTAATTAATTTCAATTAATTAGTTAACCTACATGATTCCTACAAATCATCTTCTTAATTCATCATTAACTTGATAAATTCTTCTAGAAACTCCCTCCACTCATTCTCTCTCCTAGTCAAATTCTCCTACAAATATAAATCCCACCTAACATTTCCTCTAGTCCCTCTCCTAATGAGTCGTTAATGGCTAATCATCATGATTAGCCACAAAGTCAACTCTTTGTCCTTTCATCCAGCCACTAGCTTTAAATGCTTTTTTTCTAGATGAATGTAAGATTTTCAAAATCTCACATTCCTCTAAGCATTTCCCTCTCCCAAGGAATTTTTAATTCCTTTTTATTCTTCTAATCCCCATAATATCCATTTTTGGAGAATTTTTAATTCCTCCATTGCATCTTGTAGAGTGTGGAGATACGAAATGCCTTTAAGGCATATTTCTTGGTCTCCACACCCTCTCTTGGAGCTTGTGTGAGCTCACAAGTAAATCTTAGCCCTTCATCTTGAATTCATCCTAGCCATCTGTTTTCCTCTCATCTTCCTATAAAATAGGGTTCCATCCCTTCATTCAAAACATCTTGAAATCCAGTAAGCTTATGCTGCCCTTTTGAGCCCAGGAAATTATCTTGGCAACTTGATCATCTCATCCTTATCATTCATCCTAATCATTTGTGCACAATATTGGAGAGTCATCTACATCTAGCAATCAAAGGAGCACATCAAGTGGAGCATTATCAAGGGGTGCCTTCACTTCATCAAGCTCAATTCGAAGGAGAAGGTAAAATATTAAGGTGAAATGGTCTTTTAATGATATTTTAGCATTCTGCATGTTTATTTCATTATGTTTTGATCAGTTTACCTTTCAAATCTATTTTTCCCTCTTCATTTTGGCACGCCCAGTGGGACTCACGTCCCTAAGAACTAATGTTGTTGTCTTTTTTAGGTTTTTGTGAGTTGTGAGATGCAGGTTCCAGAATAGCGCGATTGCAGAATATATATATATATATATATATATATATATATATATATATATATCTTTTTCACAAGTTCCAGAATCGTGGCTCTGCATTTCTGTGCGACAGCTCCTCCTTATTTTGTTCTGTTTCTGTTTCTATTGTAGCACGACAGCTCTGTTATCTGATTTGTTATTTGATTTGTTGTCTGTTCTATTTTAGTATAATCTATGTGAAAGTAGGAGAGTATGCTCTTGTCTATATAGACAATCAGAAATCCAGACCTTTCACTTTTCTATTCTATTTGGCACGACTGTATGCTCTGACCATAGGAAAGTGTGAAAATAGGAGAGTATTCTCTTGTCTATCTAGACAATCAGAAATCCGGACCTTTGACACTTTTCTATCTGTGTAGTGCTACTGTCTGCTCTGTTAATCTGTCTGAAAATTTTAGGTGCTAACTGTAGTTTGCATTTAATTTATTTATTTCCTGTTATCTGCTCTATTTGAATATAATCTGTCTGCCCGCAGGAAAGTGTGAAAGTAGGAGAGTATGCTCTTGTTTATCTAGACAATCAGAAATTTGGACCTTTGACATTTTTATTTTATTCTGTTTAGTGCGACAATTTGCTCTATTAAATCTAGGGTTTTTGTCTGCTCTGTTAAATCTAGGGTTTCAGTTTTGTTAAATTTAGGGTTTCTGTTTTGTTAAATTTAGGGTTTCTGTTCCGTTAAATCTAGGGTTAATTAAAAATAAATAAAAAAAATAAAAAAAATTCTGTTTTTTCACCATATCTTCTTTATCTTGACTCCATTTCCCTTCAAACTTCACCAGATTCTCCACATTGCCATTTTCCACATTTTCTTCCTTGGAGGCCTTATCTCAAAAATCCACTTTTTGAAGCCTAAAATCCCATATTTCTCTATTTTTAGGGTTTGCCATAACTTCTTCCCTTTTCATCCAATCACCTCCAAGTTTTTCCCATATTATCCATCTTCAACTTTTGCTTCTTTGTCCCTCTTGGACAAATTTTCCCATTCCTTCATCTCTCCTCAAAAATCCCCATTTTTCGCTTGCCTATCCCTTAGAAAGTGGTAAAAACTTAGTCAAACCCCATTTACCCATCAAATCTTTCTTCAAATCCACATTTGTCATTAGTAAAAAAGTTTTTATTCATGTTTTTCTATTCATTCCCAAAAAATAAAAAAAATTAATATTTTTCTCATTTTGTTGATTTTTGCAGGATGCTTGTTGAAGACTATTTTTTCCAAACTACTAATTAAGTTGTTTTGCAGGATGCTTTTTGAAGACTCCATTTTTAAAACTACTAATCAAGTGGTTTTGCAGGTTGTCTAGCTGATTCAACCAAATATTGTGCATTTATTTAAATTAGGCACCTAGATATTAATTAAAATGGAATGAACCATTGTCTTATGTGTCTTTAAGAAAGCGTAAAGGTAGGAAAGTATGCTCTTGTCTTATTAGACGATTAGAAAGCCAGACCCTCCAACCTTTTCTTGTTTGATTGTGTGTTTACTTCTAGCGGGCTTGCCCTCCCAACTTGCTCTTTGAGAAGGTAAGAGGGGAACGATCCAAGTGAGTACACCCAGACCTGGGGTTCCCAACTCACTATAATAAATAGGCCATTGACTACGAAAGGGTTAATGGTTGGGGCTATATGAGAGTTCACTCTCACATTGGGTGCTTAGAAGGATCCTAGAGATCTCAATCATGCTTGCGTGACTACTAAGTTCTTGGTGCTTCGTTGGGCTATAGGCTTCAATTGCGCTTGCACAACTTCGAAGGGTAGCTCCTAATGGGAAGACTTACTAAACACCTTGTTCATAGTGGCCAAAAACCCTCTAGTCATTGGTGCAGGAGGTTGGACCTCTGAAGCAGCCCATATTCTTACGGCCCTTAGTAGAGACACAAAGTTTTCCATGAGGAGTTTTCATGGGAATTGATGCTTGGCTGCCTCGAGAAGTGAGTGCCGTGGAGGGGAGCCAGTGGGGTCAAGCATCTAAGTGTCCGCTCTGGGTAAGCGTAGATGGGAAACCAATTGGGATTCAATGACTATTGTCCTTGCTAGCCTTAAGAATGTTGTATATGAGCATGAGTGTCTTTGAGATAATATGCATTTAATCATTGTGTTTACTTTGTTTGATACATACTTGCCAAGAGTAGACTAAAAACACATCACTATCCCCAAAAACTTTGCAAAAATATTTGTCAAGACACAAACAAATTGTCCAAGTCATTACCCACACCAAGTCCAAAATTGCGTCAAAACTCTGTCCATCCCATTTTTCATAAGCCTAAGAGAGGAGCTAAGAGTTTATCCTCTATGTCAACATTCAAGTTTGTCCTTTGAAACACCTACTATCGTCCAAATCAGGGTGGTCATATCCCTTCATACAACTTGCCATTTAAATAGATCCTTCATGTTCATGCCAAAGACAACCTAGTCATCAAGTTTTCTTCTAAACCATCACTACCATACCTTCTTCATCAATCATCCTCAAATTTCTTAAGTCCTTTCATCCTCAAATTTCTTAAGTCCTTTCATCACAAATTTCTTAAGTCCTTTCATCCTCAAATTTCTTAAGTCCTTTCATCACAAATTTCTTAAGTTCTTTCATCCACAAATTTCTTAAGTCCTTTCATCACAAATTTCTTAAGTTCTTTCATCCACAAATTTCTTAAGTCCTTTCATCACAAATTTCTTAAGTCCTTTCATCCTCAAATTTCTGAAGTCCTTTCATCACAAATTTCTTAAGTCCTTTCATCCTCAAATTTCTTAAGTCCTTTCATCACAAGTTTCTAAAATCCTTCCATCACAAATTTTCTAAATCATTTCATCACTTTTTTCCTAAGTCTTTTCATCACAAATATCATGTATGGTCGCAACTCGATCCCAAAAGAAAAAGATGGCTAATCAACAATATGGCATGCCAGACATTGGTGTCCTATATGAAGATCCCATGCAAGATCATACACAAAGTGGGCAACCAAGTGATCAAGATCAAAGCCAAAATCTTGACATGGTTAACCAAGATGATAGAAAAGTTTATTAAACACAATCCTACTGCACTTCTGAAAACTCTTCTTGAACATGGAGCTCAACTTCCAGCTGAATTTAATAGCTCCGCTCTCATCCAACAACCACAAGGAGACCTCACTCCCACACAAAATGCTGCACCTACTATTCAAACTCAATCAATTGCAGCCCCATCAATCATCCAAACCCAATCAATGCCACCTGCGACGCCTCCCACCACGGTCTCCATCCCGCTTTCTTTCTCCTTACCATCCATACCACTATCAAATCCAATCTCATCCATTCTCCAACAAACTTCTATACCACCTCCTTCTATTCAACCACATATTTCTATTCCACAAACTTCCCTTTCTCCCAACAATGTCGCAAATTTTATCCAGACTGCATTCAATCCCGTCACAACAGTTGGCGGACTGCAACCAACTATCACACGAACCCCAGCGACATCGGTCATCACATCCCACGTTCCCACCTCCTCATCATATCAATATATTGGTAGTGGTGCACCTTCTTTAGTTCATCCAATTCTTGGGGTAAATACAATCCATCAATATCAAAGTCCACAACAAGACCTCATCAAGGAAATTCAAGACATGAAGAATATCATCAAAAACATGAAAGAAAAGACTAATAAAAGGAAAGCTTACTCATTTGAAGAGTTTTGCCCTTGTCCTTACAACCCATCTATATCAGTTGCACCGTATCCCCCGGGATTTGAGATCCCTAAATTCACCAAGTATGAAGGCAAAGGAGACCCCCACAACCATGTCCGTGAATTCCACATCTTATGCCAAGAAGTCTCCTATAGTGACCTTTATCTTTGCAGACTCTTTCCCAAGAGTCTCATGGGAGACGCCCTGGCATGGTTCTCATCTTTACCACAAGGTTCCATTGTCTCTTTTCCAGACTTGGCAGAAAAATTTGTGGCCCACTATGCATACAACATGGGTAATGATGTTTCTATGATGGACCTATGTAATACAAAACAAAGGCCTGGAGAAACCTTCACCAATTGCCTACAAAGATGGTGATATCTTATCAAAAAATTCTAGTGGGACATGCTAGAACAACATCAAATTGAACTATTTCAAAAGAACTTGGTGCCTGAACTTTCAAGACCTTTAATATCTCAATGTATCAAATCCTTCCAAAAATTGACCGATAAGGGCCTCGCCCTCGAACATGTCTTGTTGGAGGAAGGAACCTTGAAACATTACTAGAAGTCATCACAAAGTTCTTCCTCTTATCATAATGACAAGCCAAAATTCTGGGCTAAAAATAAAAAACGTGGTCAATGATGGTGTAACTGATGCAAAGCGAGTCCAAACCATGGCCACTCCCCCAAAATCCACCACCAATATTCATCAATTCAACAATAAAAACAATTCAAATCAATCTCAAAAACCTCACAACAATGTCTCAATCCAAGGACGACCACCCCGATCGAATAACAAGACTCCAAGAGATTTCACTCCTCTTGCTGAGCCTATTGAAGTGGTGAATCAAAAACTTATCCAAGCAGGTATAGTGGTTTTTCCAATCACTCACCCGTTTGATCCCAATCAACCTAAACCAAGATGGTATAATGAAAATGAGTATTGTGAATACCATCGTATCAAGGGACATGATACACGAAAGTGTATGAAACTGAAGATCTACATACAAGATCTCATTGATAGAGGTGAGATTGAGGTAGCAAATGCAAAACCTGGTAATAACAATGACAAAATCAAACTGTACCAGGAACCCTTCCCAAAGCATGATAAAGGAAAAGGCTCATCATCTAACGCAATGGATTATGACTATGCTAATCACGTAACCGGTTTTGATTTTTTAGTAAGTCGCATTGAACCTGCGGACAATCATGTCAATGTCATAACCATCCAAGGAGTTAATCCTCCTTCTTCCTAAAGCAGACCAAATCCGGCTAGAATAGTCATTCAAGGTGCCACGCCTTCCACCTCCCATTTCCAAAATGACTGTAATGCAACTACACGCCGAGGAAGAGTCACCATCCAAGGAGTTCCTCCCCCACCAAACTCCCCACCCATGTCTTCCACACATCGATATGACCTCCTTGATCAACTTGGGAAGACACCCGCGCAGATCTCCATTTTGGAACTTCTCAAGACTTCTTCGGTCCATAAAGAAATTTTGGAACAAGCCCTTCTCCAATCACACGTTCCTAATAACATCAACGCCACCCAATTTCAAACCCTCATTGGAAACCTTGCTGCCCAGCAGCACATTGTATTTAACTCCAAAGATGCTCCCGCAGATGAGGACCATAACAAACCTTTGCACATCGAAGCTCTCATCCACAAGCAGAAGGTCAAACGTATCTTGATAGACGGTGGATCCGGGCTTAATCTGTGTACATACAAATTGATAAAACAATTGGGACTTTCTGAGGATTTGATAGACACATCAGGAAGGATCACAATAAAGGCATATGATGATGCGGAAAGAATTTCAAAGGGTGTGATCACCTTACCTCTTCAAGTGGGCCCCATTACAATTGAAACCCCTTGCCAAGTACTCAATCTTGATCTCCCCTACAACATTCTCCTTGGGTGGCCATGGATTCATTCCTTGCAGGCTGTACCCTCCACCTATCACCAATGCATCAAATTCCCCTATAATGGAAAAGTGATCACTGTCAAAGGTGATCCCCAACCTTTTCAATATTGCAAACTATTAGAGGGGAAGCATCCGTACCATTGCCCACTAAATAGACCTTCACCAACGCCTCCATCTGACACATCAAATGTTGCCTCCACATCATCCCAACCAAATAATCAAATCAAGATCTTGGACAATGGCTATGGAGAATACAAATTAGAGGACGTCTTATTAATAGGCAACCTCCCTCTCTCTCCTAAGTCATTTGGTAAACCAAAAGAGCTAAAAAAGGACCCGAAACCAGTCATGCAATGCCAAAACACCACCTTCTAGCAATGGGGCCCACTTGATAACGAGAACCTCGAAGTAGATATCTCTTCATGGCTGTACCAGGAAGAGGACAATGATCCAACAAGAATATCAAAAGAAATGTATCCAAAAGCATTTGCCATAGTTGAAAAAATGGGTTACAAAGGACACGGTCTGGGACCAGAGGAGAAAGGAAGAAAAGCACCCATAAATCCTATCTCCTACAGATACAACAGAGGCTTGGGGTACACCCCGGTGCCTAAGATTACTATCGCTAGTGCCCCTTCTAGTCCTTCTTTGGATATCGAAATCACTGACGAAGAGGAATTCCATGAAATGCCTTATGAATATGAGAAAGATACCTTCTTCAATGCTTACATCAATACCATCACCCCCATAACCCCTCCCACTTCACATGAGCTACATCTTGTCCATCCTGAACTCATTGACTGGGGCCAACGAGACAAACCCAATTTAGATATCTACGTCGACGATAATGCTCTCATTTCTCTCCTAACAACGCAAATTATGGAAGACTGTAATAGAATTGAGGGTATTCAACTACATGAAAAGGGATACTTTGGTAGTCAAGTCAATGCCCTCATCCACAAAAAAGATAATAAAAGAAAAAGATATGATTTCCTAGGTGAAAACCTCCCTGAGGCGCCTTTGGATGAACAAGAAATAAAAATAGAGGGCATATCTGAAAGTGAAAACCTGGAAAAGGCACTTGACGATGAGGGATTTGACCTCCCTACCATTGGTTACCTTCCATAGGACAAATCAAATTTGTTGATAGAAGAAACAGATAGCATCAACATGGGCACTGAAGTCATTCCAAAAAATGTGCTCATTTCCAAATCCCTCACCGAAAGCAAGAAACAAGACTTCATCAACTTCCTTATAGAGGTTAAAATCAATTTTGCATGGTCCTATTTCGATATGCCAGGGTTGGATCCTACCTTGGTGGTTCACAATCTCGTCGTCCACCCAGATGCAAAACTTGTAAAACAAAAACTCTGCAAAATGCACCCGCATATTGCTCTCTTGGTCAACGCAGAAACTTCAAAAGTTGTTAGACGTAGAATTTATCAAACCCATAGACTACACTGAATGGGTCTCCAACGTTGTGCCTGTCGGCAAACCTGCTGGGGGCATCTGCATTCGCATAGATTTTCGAGATCTAAATATAGCTTGTCCTAAAGATGATTTCCCTCTCCCAAACATAGATATGATTGTGGATCTTACAGCAGGACATGAAATGCTATTGCTAATGGATGGGTTTTCTGGATACAACCAAATCAGGATAGCAGATGAGGATCAGCATAAAACTACATTCACAACACCATGGGGTACTTTCTGTTATCGGGTCATGCCTTTTGGCCTTAAAAATACTGGAGCTACATATCAACGGGCAATGACAACAATTTTTCATGACCTCTTGCACAAAATTATGGAGGACTATGTGGATGATCTGCTAGGCAAATCCAAGACAAGACAAGAGCACATCCCTATTCTAAAACAGATCTTCGAAAGATTGGAAAAATACAAGCTATGCCTAAGTCCCAAAAAGTGTGTGTTTGGCGTCACATCGGGAAAACTACTAGGATTCATTGTTTCCCGTAGAGGCATCGAGGTTGATCCTGCAAAAGTAAAAGCTATTATGGAAATGTCTCCGCCAAAAACTCTCAGACAACTACGCAGTCTCCAGGGAAAACTCCAGTCTGTCAGGCGTTTCATTTCACAGCTAGCCGACAAGTGCCATCCATTTGCACATTTGTTACGTAAAGACACAAAATTCAAATGGGATTGCCTCTGTCAAAAGGCCTTTGAAAAATTAAAAGAATATCTAGCGTCACCTCTAGTTTTGATGCCACCTACCCCTGGAAAACCCCTCATTTTGTACATATGTGCTACTACAGTGGCATTGGGGGCATTAGTGGCGCAAATAGATGATCAAGGGAAGGAACACGCCATTTACTACATCAGTCGAACGTTGGTAGGATATGAGCTCAACTACACCCCCATTGAAAGAGCATGTTTGGCATTAGTATTCAGCACATAGAAACTATGACACTATATGCTAAACAACAAGACAAAATTAATTGCTAAAATTGATCCACTTAAATATCTCCTATCAAAAGCTACTCTCACTGGCAGAACGGCTAAATGGGTCATGCTTCTAAGTGAGTTTGACATCAAATATGTGGACAGAAAGGCAATCAAGCGACAAGTTATTGCAGATCAGTTGGCTGAAGCTCCACTTCCAGGCGACCATCCTCTTCTCAGAGAATTACTAGATGAGTTCATTATGATTGTTGCCACGTCCTCCACATGGAAATTGTATTTTGATGGCTCCTATACTCAAAATGGATCGGGGGAAGGAATATTATTGGTCACACCTCAAGGAGATGGCATCCACAAATCATACAAGATAGCCTTTGCATGTACTAATAACATAGCAGAATATGATGCCCTCATCACAGGTTTACGCTTGGCCATCCACTGGAAAATAAAGGAATTACAAGTCTATGGCGATTCCCAACTCGTCATAAAACAAGTCAATGATGAATACCAAACAAAAGATGATAAACTCCTTCCCTATCGTACCATGGTTGAAGATCTTAAGCAACATTTCATGGCAATCAAGTTTGATCAAATCCCACGAACAAACAACAGGGCTGCAGATGCAATGGCCACCATTGGCTCCCTCCTTCAAATGCTAGCACACAGTCAAAAGTGTGAGTTCTTGGTCGAGCAATTGTTTATACCGGCATACGACCTACCAAAATCTAAAATGGTGTGTGTTCTCGTTGGTCCAGAGTCCCCTTGGTCCTTCACTTTCCTCAAAGACAACACCATTCCCCCACATCTCACCAAAACCCAACAACAAACTTTCATCCGCCGATGTGCCCGTTACACCATCCTTGTAGACACCTTGTTCAGAAGGCATTTTGATGGTTCCCTCCTAAGGTGTTTAGATAAACAAGAAACCGAATGGGCATTACGCGAAGTACATGAGGGCATCTGTGGGGCACACTCAAGTGGACTCACATTGGCTAAAAAACTTTTGAGAATAGGATACTATTGGCCTAAAATGGAAGAAGATGCATACAACTATGTGAAGAAATGCATCCCTTGCCAGCAACATGGTGACAAGATTCATGCATCGTCACAAGAATTGCAGCCATTCATTACACCATGGCCCTTCTCACAGTGGGGGCTCGATCTCATTGGGAAAATCCACCCTTCATCTTCCAACGGACATAAATTCATTATCACTGCCACTGAATACTTCACCAAGTGGGTAGAGGCTATCCCTCTTACATTCACCACTAGCAAGCAAATATCCAAATTCATCCTAAACTATGTAATCTACCGATATGACATCCCAGAAGTTATCATCACAGATAATGGTAAACAATTTAAAAACTAGGATGTCAAAGAACTCTGCCAAAAATTCAACATCTAACACCGCTTCTCCACTCCATATTATCTCCAAGGCAATGGCCAAGCTGAGGCTTCTAATAAAACCCTAATAAAAATCCTCAAAAAGATAATCAATGAAGCGGGCCGTGATTGGCACCTCCAAATCCATCCTGCATTATAGGCTTACCGCACCTCCATCCACACCCCCACAGGTGCCACTCTTTATTCCCTAGTATTTGGTTCTGAAGCTATCCTTCCCCTTGAGATCGAGATCCCCTCTCTAAGGGTATCACTGCAAAACATCCTACCAGAGGAAGAATACAGAATTGCCCGCTTACAAGAGCTAGAATTGTTAGATGAAAGGCGCCTCAAGACCTTGAATCATCTCTGGGTATATCAAAACCGTCTGCGCATGAGTTATCATAAAAAAGTCAGAACCTGAGAATTCCAAGTTGGTGATCTTGTCCTCATGGAGAATCAGAAAAATCTACAAGAAAGAGAAAAGAAAGGCAAGTTCAAGCCTAATTGGCTTGGACCATATGTAATCACAATGAAATATGGATCAGGAGCTTATCAGTTGGCTACTCCTAAAGGCGATTCTTTGGATGATCCGATGAATATCATGCACCTCAAAAGGTTTTATGCTTAGTCCTCAGAAAGTCTTAAATTGTCAAAAAAATAAAAAAATGAAAAAAAAAGATCCTGAAAAAATTGTCACTTTGGTGCAAACCTGGCAAATAGGCACCTTATGATACAAAAAAATTATGAAAAAAAGAAAAAAGAAAGAAAAAGAAAGAAAACAAGTATCTTGGTGAAAACCTCTGTGCAGGCGCCAAGGTAAATAACTGGATCCACTGTCTATCATGTCGATACTACAAATCATCTGCCATCCAGCCCACCATGCACACCATTCCTTCTTTTCCGCCTCCCAATAAAACATGCGTACGATGATGACTCTTTGCCTAAGTCATGAACAAGAAATGTCCTAGTGAAACTAAGCTTTTATGCCTCTGTATAAGCTTCAAGAAGTCTTGAGAAACAATCCCAAGTCCATCCTAGTTCTACTCTTGGCAAGAGGTATCATTTGGTCGCAAGGAAGAGACTTGTTAGATTTTGTTAGATTTTGTTGGAAGCATGGTATAAGGAGACAATGTTGTGGTGGATCTTTGAG
The DNA here is from genome assembly GCF_030272615.1 of Cryptomeria japonica. Lineage (NCBI taxonomy): Eukaryota > Viridiplantae > Streptophyta > Pinopsida > Cupressales > Cupressaceae > Cryptomeria > Cryptomeria japonica. The sequence continues at coordinate 31,072,169 of NC_081415.1, read as the reverse complement.
ACTTGTTAGATTTTGTTAGATCATGGTAGAGAATTCACATCTGGTGAGTTTAATAACTTTTGTGAGAAGCATGGTATAAGGAGACAATTTTCTGCTCCCCGGACACCTCAGCAGAATGGAGTTGTGGAAAGAAAGAACAAAAATATCTTGGATGCTGCTACAACCATGATGATGGAAGCTAATCAAACTCATATATACTGGAGAGAAGCAGTGAGCACAATAGTTTACACATTCAAAGAAGTTCATATCAAAGGAGAAACCGGTAAGACACCTTATGAATTATGGTTTGAAAATACACCTACAGTTAAGCATTTCAGAATATTTGGTAGTAAATGTTATATCAAGAGAGATGATTTCATTGGAAAATTTGATCCTAGATGTGATGATGGAATATTTCTTGGTTATTCTAATGAAAGTAAAGCATATATATGTTATAACAAAAGATTGCAAAGAATTATGGAGAGCGCTAATGTCAAGGTGGATGAGCAAAACAAAAGTCAAATCAGAATTTATGAGCAAGAACCAGTAGTGGAAATGATCATAATTGAACTGGTAACACCTTTAGCGAAACAAATATTGAACTAGTTACTTCGGCATCATCAAAAAATTCAATAGTAACTGAAGAACATGAAAGAGGAACAAAGAATCGGAAGACTCCTAGGTATGTAAGGTTGAATCATTTAGAAGATCAGATCATTGGGGATAGGAACAATGGAGTGATGACAAGAGGAATATTGGTAGCTAATGAGGTATGTTTTATTTTTCAAATTAAACCGGTATTAGTAATCGAAACATGTAAAGATGAATGTTGGATGAAAGCTATGGAAGAAGAATTAGATCAGATAGAAAATAATAACACGTGGCTTTTAGTTCCCTGGCCTAAAAATAAGAATGTTATTTTAACTAAATGGGTTTTTAGGAATAAATTAAATGAAGATGGACAAGTTGTGAGGAATAAAGCTAGATTGGTTTGTAAAGGTTATTTTCATAAATAAGAAATTGATTATGGTGAAACTTTTCCACCTATAGCTAGGATTGAAGCTATATGATTTTTTGTTGCCTATGATGCGCATAAAAACTACAAGGTTTATCAGATGGATGTTAAGGGTGCTTTTTTGAATCGGGATCTTGATGAGGAAGATTTTATTGAGCAACCTAATGGTTTTCCACTTTCAGATGATAAAACCATGGTTTGTAGGTTAAAGAAAACCCTTTATAGATTGAAACAGGCACCTAGAGCTTGGTATGCAAGCTTGAAAAAATATCTTTTGAAGATTGGTTTCACTAAAGGTAATGTTGTCAGTAATCTATATTATAAAATCACCGATGATGATATATTGATTTTTGAGGTGTTTATTGATGACATTATTTTTGTAGGTGTGGATAAGTTGTGCATGAAATTTCCTAACAATATGGAGAAATAATTTGAGATGTCTATGATTGGGGAAATACAATTTTTCTTAGGTTTGAAAATTACTTAGACTAATTAAGGTGTTTTCATTTGTCAAAATAAGTATGCTAGGGAGATGTTGAAGAAATTTGGTATGGAGAATTCTAAACTGATTAGTACTTCTATGGTTACAAGTGAGAAATTAACAAGGAAAGATGAATCTGCACTGGTAAATCCTACAAGATACAAGTCTATGATTGAAGGTTTGCTATATTTGATTTAGACTAGACCGAATATAATGAATGTTGTTTATATTGTATCAAGATATCAAAGTGATCCTAGAGAAAATCATGAGAGTACGGTGAAAAGGATTTTTAGATACTTACAAGGAACATTTGAATATGGTTTGTGGTACCCTAAAGATGATGACTTTACTTTATGTGCATATATAGATGCAAATTGGGCAGGTGATGTTGATGACTGGAAAAGTACTTCTGGTGGAGCTTTCTTTCTTGGAAAGAAACTTATTTCATGGATCAATAAAAAAAATCATGTACTTCTCTATCTATTGCTAAAGCTGAGTATGTTGTTGCTGCTACTAACTGTAAACAAGTTCTATGGACGAAGCAAATGTGGAAGGACATAAAAGTGCATTGCAATGAACTGATTGCTATTCACTATGATAACTCTGCTACTATAGACATATCAAAGAATTTGGTATTTCACTCTAAGACAAAGCACACATCTATCAAGTATAACTTTTTGAAGGAGAAGGTGGAAGAAAATGAAGTTAGATCGGTTTATGTGAACACTAAAGAGCATATTGCAGACACCTTCACTAAAAATTTACCTAAAGAATCATTTGAGTACCTCTAAGACAGATTAGGGGTTTCTGCCCCTCTGACAAAAAACTGATTGATGCTTTTTGGCATCAGCCCGGTATGCATTATCATCTATATTATTCATTCTAGATTGATGTGGTGATGCTAGTACTTAGGGGGAGTAGTTAGTCTTGTGATTCAGTTGTTTATGATTTTGCTTTGATATTAATGTCAAATCTCTAACATTGATGTCAAAGGGGGAGAGATATTCATGTGAAAAACTTAAGGATATGTATAGATTAGGGGGAGAAAATTTATAGAACTTAACTGAGATATCATCTACAGGGAGAGTATGGATCATAACTTCATTACTATATTCTTGTGTGGGAGATTTGTTTAGCATTTCTTGTCACTTGGATGTTTTTCACATCTAGTGTTGCCATCAATTCCAAAGGGGGAGATTGTTGGCCATTTGGAGGAATTGATTATGTGTTGCATTGATGTTTAATCTTGTTATTGATCTCAACACTAGCTACTTTGGTTATTTTATCGGTATCCTTTTGGTCCCAGTAGGTTGATTGGTTTCTGGTTGGTTAGATCATGATGATCCAGTATAATCCAGTATGATTTGGCTTAGATTTGCTATTCATGCTACTCAGATTCATGTTCAGTCAATTGGTTTTGATTTTATGATCGGATACTATCTTATATGCTGGTAAGCCTGGTTTGTTGATCCACTGAGGGTTTCACCGACAAAGCTTTGTTGAAGATATTCTGATATTATGCATAAGTGGTGTTGGTGCGAATTCTAGTAGAGATTCAGGATGCTGATAGTGATTTTGTTCAAGACTTGGCTGATTGGGATGTCTTATGGGTTGGATAATATTTGGCTGGTCTCAGGCCGAGATGTTTTGTAATTAAGTAATAGATTTATTGTTTTTTGGTTGAGCTTATTGTTTGTGGTCGAGGGTTTGTATATATATGATGGAAAGCGAATAATTTAATAATCATTCATGTAGAGGATTTGGTCGATCATTGGTGATTGAGTTGGGTTTATGTAAGAGGATTAAGTCCTCTAGTATTGAGCTTAATCGAAACTGTACTCAGGCATAGGAGATGCTATCATTGCAGTTCATTCTTCCTTCCAAATTTTTGTCTCGATTTTTGTATAGTCAGTGAGACTTCTTTTGTAATGAGCAGTGTGCTCTAGGCTGTTTGCCTTCCTACATGTGTAGATCCCTCAAATTGTAATCACATACTTACTGCAGAAGTATTATCTGATTGTGGGTAGGCTTCCCACCATAGTTTTTCCCTTTACTGGATTTTCTATGTACAAATCTTGGTGTCATGTGGATGGTATTTATTCTCTAATTCTTGCTTGTGCTTAATTGGTATATCTACTATTTTTGTAATTGGTTTATGCATTCTAGTATTAATCTTATGTGTTATGGTATTAAAGTTTTAATTGCTTAAGGTTCTCGTAATCTGGTGACAACTGATTCAATCCCCCCTCTAAGTTGTTTTCTGGTTATTTAAACTGTCTAACAATTGGTATCAGAGCTTTGGTCCTCTCTGCAAAATATTAACCGCTTGAGGAAGATCCTATGGCGACTAACAGTTCAAGTTCATCTAGTTCATTTGTTGTTGTCTTTCAGAGAGAAATTCCTATGCTTGATGTAACAAATTACAGAGTATGGAAGATTCAGATGGAGACTCATCTAAGATGTCTTGGTAAGGAAATTTAGGAAATCATAGAGAATGGTGTAACTCCTTTTAATCCGATATCTGGCAATCCTCATCTGACAAACTTGGATAATGAGCTTGAGAATGATTGTAGAGATAGAGAAGCCCTCTTGTTTGCATTTTATGATAAGAAAATAATGGGATTGACTAACAAATCATCAGAAAAAGCTATATGGGACAAGTTGGAGACTCTTAATGAAGGTGACCCTAATGTTAAGATTCCTAAAATTGATGGTTACCGGGTGAGATATGAAAATTTGAAGATGGAAGAAGATGAAAGGATTACTGCATTTATGGAAAGGGTAAATAAAATTGTCATGGGAATTCAATGTTGTGGTGGATCTTTGAGTGAAGATGAAATAGTTTCTAAAGTTCTAAGAGATTTACCACCAACTTATAAGATGAAGGCTACTGCAATTAATGAATTGAGAACAATGGCTAATACTTCTATCAATAGGGATACCTTGGATGGGAAATTATCTACTTTTGAGCTTGAAGAATTTGGACCTTCTGGAGCTGTGAAGTCTGAACCTGCTTTTTATGCATTTACATCATCAACCGACAAACAAGATTGGAAAGATTTTTATGCAAAGGAATTTAATGGTATGAAAAGGGAAGATGAAGAATTTGAGCAACTTGAAGCCCTATTTTCTAGAAGAGTATCTAAAGGATTGGTAGGAAGTAAGTATCAAGGAAAATCACCTTTTAAATGTTTTGCATGTAATAAGATAAGTCATTTTGCATCTAGATGTCCTCAAAGGAATTCAATATTGGAAGAAAGAGCTAGAAGATCTTTTAAGCCTAACCCTGGATATCAGAGCAAGCATAAGTATAGGAAAAATAGAGATAAATCATGTTACTTTGTGAATGAGGAAGGTGTGACTGATTCTGATGATGAACCGAGAAAATACTTTGCTAATGGTTCTAGAAAGGGAAAGGAATGGGTGTTCTTGGCTATCAAGGAAGATGATTTGGCACTGGAAGAGAATGTACCTAAAGAAAAGGTCCTTGCTGCTAAAATTGAAGATAAGGATGAATGGGTAATTGATAGTTTATGTTCATATCATATGAGTGGAGATAAAAGGAAGTTTCTATCTTTGCAAGATTTTGATGGCAGTCTGGTTAGATTTGGAGATGACAAAGCATGCATGATCAAAGGAAGAGGAACTGTATCATTAGATGGTAAGCACAATACTGATAATGTTTATTATGTTGAAGGTTTAAGGCATAATCTTTTTTGTGTAGGACAATTGGTGGATAAGGGATTTCAATTATAATTCAAGGATGGAAAATGCAAAATCATTAATAGATCTGGATTGGAGATTGCAATCGGTACTCAGACAAAAGGTAATATATTTCATTTAAATTCTGATGAGAAGACATGTTTGATTGCATAAATTGATGAGGGTTGGCTTTGGCATAAAAGGCTATGTCATGTGAATTTTGATTGCATGGTAAAGATAAGTTCAACTAAGGAAGTTAGAGATATACCTAAGATTGTGAAGCCCTATAATCCGGTATGTAAAGAATGTCAAATGGGAAAACAAGTCAAAACCTCTTTTAAGAGTATACAATACAAATCTAATGATGCTCTTGATCTTATTCACACTTATTTGTGTGGTCTTGATAGAATTAAAAGTTTTCAAGGTGATAGATATTTTATGCTAATCTTTGATGATTATTCTAGAATGACGTGGGTTAATTTTCTAAGGGAAAAATCTAAGGCTTTTGAAAAGTTTAAAATCTTTAAAGCTAAAGTTGAAACTAAGACATGATTGAAGATTGAGTGCTTAAGGTCAGATCATGGAGGATAATTCACATAAAGTAAGTTTAATAACTTTTTGTGAGAAGCATGGTTTAAGGAGATAATTTTATTCTCCCTAGACACCTCTGCAGAATGGAGTTGTGGAAAGAAAGAACAAAACTATCCTGGATGCTGCTAGAACCATGATGATGGAAGCTAATTTACGTCATATCTACTAGAGAGAAGCAACGAGCACAATAATTTACACATTGAACAAAGTTCATATCAAAGGAGAAACCAGTAAGACACCTTATGAATTATGGTTTGGCAATACACCTATAGTTAAGTATTTTAGAATATTTGGTAGTAAATGTTATATCAAGAGAGATGATTTCATTGGCAAATTTGATCCTAGATGTGATGATGAAATATTTCTTGGTTATTATAATGAAAGCAAAGCATATAGATGTTATAATAAAAGATTGCAAAGAATTGTGGACAACGCTAATGTTAAGGTGGATGAGAAAAATAGAACTCAAATTAAAATTTATGAGCAAGAACCGGTAGTGGAAATGATCATAACTGAACCGGTAACACCTTTACTGGAACAAAATGATTAACTAGTTACTCCAACAGTATTATAAAATTTAATAGTAACTGAAGAATAGGAAAGGGGAACAAAGAATCAGAAGACTCCTAGGTATGTAAGGTTGAATCATTCAAAAGATTAGATCATTGGTGATAAGAAAAATGAAGTGATGAAAAGAAGAAGATTGACAACTAATGAGGTATGTTTAATTTCTCAAGTTGAACCGGTATTAGTAACTAAAGCATGTAAAGATGAATGTTGGATGAAATATATGGAAGAAGAATTAGATTAGATAGAAAAGAATAACACATGAATTTTAGTTCCCCGACCTAAAAGCTAAGAATGTTATTAGAACTAAATGGGTTTTTAGGAATAAATTAAATGAAGATGGACAAGTTATGAGGAATAAAACTAGATTGGTTTGTAAAGGATATTCTTAGAAGGAAGGAATTGATTATGGTGAAACTTTTGCACCTGTAGCTACGATTGAAGCTATAAGATTATTTCTTGCCTATGTTGCACATAAAAACTACAAGGTTTATCAGATGGATGTTAAGTGTGCTTTTTTAAATGGGGATCTTGATGAGGAAGTTTATATTGAGAAACCTAATGGTTTTTCACTTTCAGATGATAAAAACATGGTTTGCAGGTTAAAGAAATCCCTTTATGGATTGAAACAGGTACCTAGAGCTTAGTATGCAAGGTTGCACAAATATCTTTTGAAGCTTGGTTTCACTAAAGGTAATGCTGTCAGTAATCTACATTATAAAGTCACTGATGATGATATACTGATTATTGAGGTCTTTTTTGATGACATCATTTTTGGAGGTGAAGATAAGTTGTTTATGGAATTTTCTAACAATATGGAGAAATAATTAGAGATGTCTATGATTGGGGAAATGTAATTTTTCTTAGGTTTGCAGATTACTTAGAGTGATAAAGGTATTTTCATTTGTCAAAATAAGTATGCTAGGGAGATGTGGAAGAAATTTGGTATGGATAATTCTAAACCAGTTAGTACTCCTATGGTTACAAGTGAGAAAATGACAAGGAAAGATGAATCTGCACCGGTAAATCCCACAAGATACAAGTCTATGATTGGAGGTCTTCTATATTTGACTTAGACTAGATTAGATATAATGAATGTTGTTTGCATTGCATCAAGATATCAAATTGATCCTAGAGAAAATCACAAGAGCACGGTGAAAAGGGTTTTTAGATAATTATAAGGAACATTTGAATATGGTTTGTGGTATTCTAAAGATGATGACTTTACTTTATGTGCATATACAAATGTAGATTGGGTAGGTAATGTTGATGACCAAAAAAGTACTTTCGGGGGAACTTTCTTTCTTGGAAAGAAACTTATTTCATGGATCATTAAGAAACAATCATGTACTTCTCTATCTAATGCTGAAGATGAGTATGTTGTTGCTTCTACTAACTGTACAAAAGCTATATGGATGAAGAAAATGTTGAAGGACATAAGAGTGCATTACAATGAACCGATAGTCATTCACTATGATAACTCTGCTACTATAGACATATCAAAGAATCTGGTATTTCACTCTAAGACAAAGTACATATCTATCAAGTATAACTTTTTGAAGGAGAAGGTGGAATAAAATGAAGTTAGATTGGTTTATGTGAACACTATAGAGCAGATTGCAGACATCTTCACTAAACCTTTTCCTAAAGAATCATTTGAGTACCTCAGATGTAGATTAGGGGTTTCTACCCATTCGACATAAAACTAATTGATGCTTTTTGGCATTAGTCTGGTATGTATTATCATAAATATTATTCATTCCAGATTGATATGGTGATGCTACTACTTAGGGGGAGTACTTAGTCTTGTGAGTCTATGGTTTATGGTTTTCCTTTGATATTTATGTCATATCTCTAGCATTGATGTCAAAGGGGGAGAGGTATTCATGTGAAAAACTTAAGAAGATGTATACATTAGTGGGAGAAAATTTGCAGAACTTAACTAAGATATCATCTACAAGGACAATATGGATCAAAACTTCATTACTATATTCTTGTGTGGGAGTTTTGTTTGGCATTTCTTAGCACTTAGATGTTTTTCACATCTAGTGTTGCCATCAATGCCAAAGGGGGAGATTGTTGGCCATTTGGAGGAATTTATTATGTGTTACATTTATGTTTTGTCATTGATATCAACACTAGCTACTTTGGCTACTTTAGTGGTATCCTTTTGGTCCCGGTAGGTTGATTGGTTTCTGGTTGGCTAGATCATGATGATCTGATATACTCTAGTATGCTTTCGCTTATGTAATTGGCTTAGATCTTCTACTCATGCTACTCAGATTCATGTTTAGTTAGTTGGTTTTGATTTGATGATTGGATACTATCTTATATGCTGGTAAGCCTAGTTTGTTGATCTGGTGAGGGTTTCACTGACAGAGCTTTGTTGAAGATCTTTTGATATTATGCATAAGTGGTGTTGGTGTGGCTTGTAGTAAAGATTTAGGATGCTGATGGTGATCATGTTCAAGACTTGGCTGATTGGGATCATTGCTTTAGCACGTGTGGACCTAAATTGGGTCAGCTACTATCTAGGTTTTGGATCGACTTAATGTAACATGTTGTTTGGTCTTCTCCATGTGTTTTTGAGATGTCTTATGGGTTGGATAATATTTGTTTGGTCTCAGTCATACATATTTTGTAATTATGTAACTTCTTTATTATTTGGTGGCTGAACTTATTGTAGATCATATGATGGAATGGTATGCAAGCAAATAATGTAATAATCATTCATGTAGAGGATTTGGTTGATCATTGGCAATCGAGTTGGGTTTATGTAAAAGGATTAAGTCCTCTAATATTGAGCTTAACTAGAACTTTAATCAGGCATAGGAGATGCTATGATTGCAGTTCATTCTTTGTTCTGGATTGTAATATGGATTTTTATGTAGTTAGTGAGACTCTTTTTATAATGAGTAGTGTGTTCTAGGTTGTTGGCCTTGAAGCAAGTGCTACAAGTGCAAGCCCCTCAATTTGTAATCACATTCTTACTGCAAAAGTATTATCTAACTGTGGGTAGGCTTCCCACTGTGGTTTTTCCCTTTACCGTATTTTCCACGTACAAATATTGGTGTCATGTGGATGGTAGTTATTCTCTAATTGTTGCTTGTGCTTAATTGGTATATCTACCATTTCAGTAATTGTTTAATGCATTCTGATATTGATCTTATGTGTTCTGATATTAAGGTTTTAATTGCTTAAGGTTCGGGTAATCTAGTGACAACTAACTCACCCTCCTCTCAGTTGTCTTCTAGTTATTTGAAATATCTAACATATTCAGTGGATGGTATTTCATAAGCTGGTACAATGAGTTGTTCCACTTGAAATTCAAACTAAATCCCATTGTTAGTCATATCCAAGAGAGATCCTACTATTTCCATTGCATCGACTGCCTTGTTTTGCGCTCTTGATATTTTTTCAAATGTTACAATGGTGAACTGCTATTTGTATTCATCTACCAATTGTTTGTAGGGTGTCAACTTATCATATTTTGTACTGTAATTATTATTGACTTGGTTAATAATAAGCTGCAAGTCTCCAAAGACTTGTAGTTCCATAATTTTCCATAGTAGTGCAGTACAAAGTCCTATCACCAGGGCTTCATATTCAACAATTTTATTGGACAATGTTATTGGTGCAAGGGAAGTTGATCCTAAATGATTTGGGAATGGAATCTCCTTGAGGAGTTATGAATAGAATTCCTGCTCCTACTCCATGATTTGTGTGAGACCCTTCAAAGTATTGTTAGCATTGAGTTGTCATTGATTTCAACCGGTATTGCAGGCTATCAGTAGAAGTATGTCAACTTGAAGAAGATTGAACCGACATAAGGAAGATTAACATGAAGGATTTTCAACTGGTATGATAGAAGACAAGCAGGTAATGAGACTATTAGTGACCACCGGTTTGAGGTGAGATGCATGTGTGTGTTAACATGTTGAATGATAACCAGTAGAGCATAAACTATTTTTGAAGGATGGCTTCCTATTTATGATGAAGAGGTAGAATGTTAAAATAATCACAAACCACCAAAGGTGAAGATGTGCTACCGTTTTAGTGTGCACTATCATTTAGTAGAAGGAGAAGGTCTCACCAGTAAGGACCTATGCCGGTATGAGTTTGTTTAATATTCAAGTGTAAACCGACCTTGTGTCGATGAGTTTTGTATATGACTAATGTGATGCCATGTGGAGCTGAGGTGGCAAGCATGCAGAGGTCGGTGAAGTTTCCATCGACATGGTTGTTGGAACAATTAGTCAATATTAATGAAACAACCTCAAATCATGGGTCAATAATAGTTTGATGCGGCTCGAGGAAGAATGAATGACATAGAAAGATCAGGGAGTTGTTGGTGTCAGGATCAAAGAAAAGAAATCAGATTGCAAGAGGACCTCGAGATGGAAACAACTGGGTCATAAACAAGTCGACAAATTTCAAGGCCAAAAATCATGGTCGGGATTGCTATCTTTAGAAAATATGCATTGGATGATGGAAAATGTGTACAGATGCATTCCTTAAATGCAAGTGATCAATCATAGGAATATTGGATCGGATCTGATGAAGATTTGATCGGTGGAAGAAACCCTAACCACTTGAATTTGAATTGGTTTTTGGCGAGAAAGTCTGAGTCTAAATATAGAAACTTAAGTCAAATAGAGGTGTTGCTGGAGAGAAAAGGCAAGTGTGAAATTGCTATCTGAGAGCCAAAGAGATAAACACTTAAAGTATTTATGAGTGAAGGTTGTACCGGTAAGGAGAAGTAGGGTAAACCAATGTAAGGAACAAATCGATGGAGTGAGCATAGAACACAAAGGTGACAAACCAACAAAAGTTGTACCTGATAAAGAGTGATCAATTGTGAGTTGAAGAGTGAAGACATTGTGAGAGGTGACTAAACAAAGTTATCAGCAAAGCAAATTTGCAGAGTGGGTAGAGAGAACATAGATCGGTAAGGTTGAAAATGATAAAAAAAATATTGTAAGGTTGCAAAACTTCTTTTGCAACAAAGATCTCATTTTGTATTTAAAATCTTTATATTGTTTTTTACTAAAGTTGGAGCTTAGTGTAGGGGTTGTATCTCCTTTAGGTTGTAGCCTATAAATTGTGCAGGGGTTGGTGCTCCTTTGAATTGGTGCATATAAATTAATGGTTGGTGCTCTTTGGGTTGGTGCCCTAAAATTATAATCAGATTTTTTACATTGTGAGGCTAGATTGGAGCAAAAGATCTCCAACAACTATTCTCACCGAGGTTTTTCCCACATTGGGTTTTCCTCGTATATCTGGTGTTGTCTGATGCATTCTTGTGTATGATTTATGTTGATGTTATAGAAAATCATTTCACACACTTAGTTTGCATTCAGTTTGTTTTATATATTACCAGTATATCCCTGATTGAAGAGAAAGTGCTTAAATCACTGATTCACCCCCCTCTCAGTGATCCATTATGTCCAACAATTGTTATGAGAGCATAGGTACCCTATTTTGTCAAAGCATTCTCTAGCTTGGGTAGATCCTGTCAAGTTTTCACAATGGCAAGAAATGAATCCGCCTCCTCAAAAGCCCCTATGTTTGATGGTGTCAATTATGTCGTTTGGAGCAGAAGAATGGAAACCTATTTGTCCTCTCTAGGTTGTGATGTATGGATGGTGGTTGTGAATGGGTATATTGTCCCTAATTATCCCCCTACTAATCCAGATACTAAAAAGGAATTTGAGAACAATACCAAAGCTAAAAATGTCATTCTCAGTGGGTTATCTGATAATGAGTTTGTTAAAGTATGTATTGCTCCTCTACAAAAGAAACTTGGGATAAGTTGCAGAAGATATTTGAAGGTGATGCTAAAGTCAAGGAAGCCAATTTATAGACATTGAGATCACAACTTGAGAGTTTGAAGATGAGAGATGAAGAAAATATTGGTGACTATCTCCAAAGGATTGATGAAACTACAAATACCATTAGAGGGCTTGGAGAAGAAATAAAAGATGAGGTGGTAGTGAAGAAAGTACTTATATCTCTTACATCTAAGTATGATACACAAGTCTCAACAATAAAAGAAACACAAGATCTGAAAATATTTACAATAGATGAGTTGTATGGATCCCTAACTACTTATGAGATGAGGACTGCCAGTACTGAAGCTGTAAAGAAAGAAACTACATTCAAAACATCAAGAAAAGGAAAAGGAGAGTCTTCTCATGATGCAGTCGGTGAAGACTCTGATGAAATTATGGCCAACTTTATGAGAAGACTGAAAAAGAGGCTCAGGGAAGTTCAAAGGGAAACTACCTTTGAAATGCTTCAAATGTGGGAAGATTGGACATTTTGCTACCAAATGTCCTTATGGTGCAAATGATAAATCAAGTGGTAGGAGATCTACCGATAAAGACAAGAAGAAGAGTGTTCACCTGTATGATAAAAAAGGAAACTGGAAACAGAGGAGTCTCTACACTCATGAAAATGATACCTCAGACGATGATAGTGCCTCTAATGATTGTTGCAGTGAGAATGAAATCAAAGAAAACCTCTTCATGGCCCAAGATGTCTCGGTACAAGAAGAAGAAGAATAAGAGGAAGGATAAGTAGATCTAGAAGCTGAAATCATTATTGCCTTGGATGAGCTAAAGAAAACCATAAGAGATTTGAATAAGGTAAAAATAGTTGCAGCTGAAGAACAAGAGTTGTTGGAGAAGTCTCTTGAAGAGTCCAAGAAAACTATTGCAAATCTAAAACTCCAACTAGAAGAAACCAAAAGGATCTGTGAAGCCACTACTACCAGTTTGAGTGAAAAGGAAAAGGAGCATTAGAATCTGGAAGCAAAAATAGTGAAACTCTGGAAAGAATTAGAGAAAAGTTAGGAAGAAATAAAAGTGAGAAGCAAATATTGGTGCTGCATGAAGGATTATGGGGATCAGTGAATCTAATATGGGGAGCATCAGTGTTGCTGAATCTGTTGCTTCTGCTGGAATTGTTGGTGTTATCGATACTGCTGGGGGTTTTGATAGTACTAGAGGTGTTGTTGATGTGGTTGCTATGGTTGATGGGATTATGGGTTTGATTGGTGGGATGATGGGTATTGTAGATGGTTTTGCTAGGATTTTTAGCCTCAGTGGGGCAGTTGTGATGGTGTGCGGTGTTGTTGATATGATCAAAGGTGGCATCTTTGTAGTAGGTTGATATAGAGGTTTGCTGGGTTTCCCTTTGAATCAGAGCTTAGGTAGGATCTCCTTTTGAAAGCCTAGTCCTGTGTTATCTTTCAGCTTTAATTCCGGCAGCAGCAGTTCATGTCATCCTTGCTTTCAAGGTCCCAAAGCACTCTGACCATCACAACCCATTCTTTGCATAATGAGAAGGCCTTTTCCATACTGATATGTAGGAAGCTTATCTTGCGGAATATTGGTGGTGATGGGATCTTTATAGATCCATTCTGCTAAGTCCTCATCTCTTGTTTCTTCTTCTTGACTCTTTCCCGAGATGAATAGAGTCAAAGGATATGCTGGCTTGTCCAGTGGTGTTTGAAGTAATCGTTGAGGTTTGCCATGTGTCCTAGGAGAAGTAGGCATTTGTCCCACACAAAAGAGTTGGCTCAAATTATATTCCCCAGGACCTTCCTCTGCTATTTTCATCTTGAGCTTTTCTTGCTTGGGTATAGTGGTATTTGAACTGAAAAGAGAGGCTGGACTTACATATGATGTGGAGGAGATGGCTTCTCTATTGTTGGGAACAATAATCTCTCGATGATGACTTATGTTATGACAATATGCAAAGGGGTTTGCATCACCCAGGATCATGATTTCTACACCATTATGTGCGAACTTGATACACTGATGGTAGGTGGATGGAACAACTTGCATGGCGTGTATCCAAGGTCTCCCCAACAACAAATTGTATGGTAGAGGAAGGTCCAAAACCTGACATATGATATGTTTCACCACGGGGCCCACTCGGATTGGTAGTACAACAACTCCTTTGGATGAACGCTCTGCATCATCATAAGCTTTGATTGTGATCTTCTTGCAGGGATCCACTGATTCAATTGCATATCCCAATGCAGTGACTAATTTTAGTGTACAAATATTCAGGCCTGCTCCATTGTCGATCAAGACTCGCTTGATCCTATGCTAGTTGATAAACCCTTCAATATGGAGTGAGGCGTTATGAGGTTGTTGGAAGGATGTGTTGTCACTTTCAGAAAAAGTGAGACAAGGTGATGACCTTAGATTTCCGACTATGGCTTGGAACTGATCTATATTTAGGTTTGCAGGGACTGATGCCTCTTGGAGAGCTTGATCCAAGATTATTTTATGAGATTGAGATAGGTGCAATAGCTCTAAGATAGATATAAGTAAGGGTGTTTTGTCTAACTGTTCCACAAGGTTATACTACTTTGGGATAGATGGGGTGCCTTGTGGAGATGCTTTTATGGTAATCTTGCTACGACGTGTAACAACATTGCAAGTGGAGCTGGGATTTTTGATGGTTATAGTTGCAATCTATTCATTGGCATCGTATAGGTGATTCACAGTGTAATTATACGTGGCTTGTGTATAATTGGTGGTATCTGTGTTTCACCCTGAAGTGGAAGGACCCCTTTGATCTTGTGATAGAAGTGGATTTTTAAACATGAGAGGATCATTGTTTGTTGTCTTTGGGTCATGTCCTTCGATTTTGATTTCACCTCGGTCAATAAGATCCTGAATAAGATCTTTCAATCTGTGACAACTGCTTGTCTTATGTCCTTTCCCTTGATGGAAATTGCAATGTTTAGTATCCCTCCACCATGAAGGTTTGACTTGAGGTTCATAATTTGATGTTTTGGGTAAGGTTACCAGATTTTGAGAAACCAGCTGTCGTAACACTGTTTCGATGGGTTCCCCTAAGGGAGTGTATGTTCGCTTTAGTTTTTGTTGACGTTGTCTGGGTTCATCTTGAGATGTGACGTGGCCTTGATTTGGAGGAGCAACTGTGTTAGTCTTAGGTGGGGGATTCTGTCCTGAAAATTGAATTACAGGTTGTGCACTTTTGATAGTTCTTGCATCCACAACCCCGTCGTTGACGACATTTTTGTTTTTGTTCCAGAAGCTTGGTTTGTCACTATTGAAGCGTGGGCAAGGGCCATCCTTTGGATTATTATATATTTTGATAAGTCCTTTTTTGATGAGAGCCTGTTCACATTTTAAGCCTTTGGTGATTATGTCATTGAAAGAGTCCGTGTCTTTTATGTCGAGGTGAAATTCCATTTCTTCATTTAAGTTGGAAATAAATATTTCCACTAGTTCTTGTTCAGGTAACTGAAGAGAACATCTGCTAGACATTTGTCACCATCGTTGCAGAAAGACTGAAAACAGCTCACCCGGTTTTTGTTTAGTGTTACATAGATCAGCCATGGTGATATCACGTTCAATGTTGTGTGAGTAATGTGCCAAGAATTTCTAGACTAACTCTTCAAATGTCCTAATGCCATCTGGTAATCGGGAAAACTATGATGTGGTTGTTCCTCCCAAGCATTGGGGAAAAAGGCGCATTAAGTATGTATCCTCGTATGCCACTTCGAGGCAAGCTGAATGGAATTCTCTAATATGATCACGAGGATCTCCTTTTCCTCTTTACTTTTCGAACTTGGGTGTTTTGAAACCTCACAGAAAAGGTGGCATATGAAGATTCCTATCAAAGGGATAGGGACAAATGTCATTGAGTGGAAATTGATTTGTTTTTACACCACTATGAAGTTGCTGGGCAATATTTTCGACTTGTTGCTGCAACATGTCTATTTCATTTGGAGGAGGAGGTGGTGGTGGATTACCTTGATGAAGGTTGTATCTGATGTGATCTCGACCTCTTTCTTCCTCATTGCGACTTTGTCATTCTAATGCTTGCCTTAGTTGTGCAATATCAAAGTCAGAGGGTAGTTTGGCTCCTTCTTGAGCAAGTTTTAAAAAGTGAGCATCAACATTACTCTTGAGTATCTCATCAAAAAGCCTATTAAAGAGAGGGTTGTGTTGTGCCCTTTCTATTGCTGCAGGAGTAGGAGTACTTGGATTTTCATCATTTACATTTCCTCCAAGGGCTTCTTGGAACTCATTGATATTTTCTTCCTCTTCTTCTTCAATTTCTTGTTGTCTAGATCGTGATCTGGTATGAGCCATTTTGTTTATAAGTTTTTGTTGAAGTTGGGTGAAAATGATGATGAGTTGTTGATGAAATGAGAGATTTATGGTTGGTGTGGTGTGTTTTGCATATGAATATCTAGCACTAAAGGTAGATGCTACCAAAAGTTGTTTCTTGATTTGCTTGTTGTGTTTGATTGACAAAGTTTGATGTGATAAGGTTTAGAGAAATATGAGATGTATTACAGACTCAACTACCTAGTAATGAGAGGATTCACTCATAGACTAGTTTTAACCTGTGTAGAAATGCTTCTTAGGATGAGTTTATCCTAGATGTAGAGACACTCTAAAAAGTGATGTATTGTGTTTGATTCAAGCAATATCGAAATAGAACTTAGGACAAAAACCTCTTTAATGTTTTGAGAGTTGGAATGGATTTGATGAGATGTGAATGTGGTAATGGATGAAATGTTAACTTCAATAAAAGCTTTGTGTTACATAAGGAACAAACTCTTCTTCTTCCCTCTCAGGGGTTGGTGGTTCTTCCCAAGCTATGTTATATGTGATACAAATTTCAAGAAAGAAATCATGATTGATTTTGCCTCCATTGTTTTTGTGATAACTCAGAGCTCGATATTGCATAAAAGCTTTGTGGTTTAATGACTCTTGATCAAATTCGTTTGATTTCCCTTGAAGATAAAGATGCATGTGAAGTAAGAAGGCTCTATGAGAGACAAAGTTTGTCTATTAAGATAGAATAATTTCCTCCTTTTGATTAAAGCCTTTGAGCTTAATGGCCTTCTCTTCAAGTTGATGTGTTGATGAAGATTCTTCTTTGTCAAGATGTGAAAAATGGTCATATAATTTGATACTTTTCTTTTGCTCTTTGTTTTTGATCTTTTGGTTTTTGAAAAATGTTTGTGTTGGATGAATACTTGCTTTGAATTTTGGATTTTATGATGTTTCTTTGACAAGAAAACAAAGCAAGCACACAAACACAAGAATGTTGCCTCAAAAGGCACAAATAGGTATGGGTCTAGATCAACCCAATCTTTGGACTTTTTATGACCCTTTCCTTTAAATGTATTTTAGGTGTTTTTCCAAAGCCTGAAGTCGGCTCAATTTGTACTGGTCTGACACAAAATGAAGACACTTCAAACACTCTTTATCCCTAAGGTCAAATGGCCACTTGCGATAATTTTAGCCCACATCTTGATATTTCTTCAACTTTGGTACTACATACCTTATGAATCCAACTGTGGCAGGTAAGGATGTGATATACTAAGTCTTGCATGAGCATAAAAAATAGATGATCCCTATGATGGGGGAGTCACCACTTTTATCGGGCTACAAGTAACCTTTCAAGAAGCTATGTTTCTACTTAAGGAAATATGTATGGTGAGTATCTTGGGAGAAAAACCATCTATGCTCTTGCACTAAATTTATCACAAATATCCTCAATCAATAGAACGGGTGGGCTACTACATAAAGGTGTTTAGTAATTTTCAATGTTTTTGGACATAAGTTCATTATGCAGTGACTCACTTAAGAGCCTTGTAACTTGTGGTGGGGCCTATTTGTCCTTTTGGCAAGTTACACTGTAGGAACAACTAAACCCAAGGCTACAACTTTCGCTCACACCTGATTTCTATAGCAGCTTGAAGGATTTACCGCATGAGGTCGTTCCCAAGAGTGATGTGTCTCTTGGCACACCTCTCTTAAAAATATAAAATATGAGTGTTACTAACACTTTTCTCTTGCACCTAGGACCACGAAAGCCAAGGGAGAGGATAGTGTGTGTTAGAAGTAGGACCACTCGACAAACTTTGCACAAGTGTGCCAATCATGAAAAACACTTGTTCTTTTTAACTGATTTTCATTGCAATGTGATCTAACTATTTGGAGATGTTGCTCCAACAATCATGGTGTTCTTTTTAACTTTTAAAGGCAAAATGTGTTGTAAACTAGGAACTTGAAATCCTGGTCAATTGAATTGAAAAACACATTTTTGCTTGAAGTAAAATCGCTTTTGAACTTTGAAGAAAAAAATGGCTTGTTCTTTTTAGTTGGCCCCAAAATGAAATGTTGATTGTGAATTTCCTTAAGTTGATGCAAGAAATGAAAGTTGTGTTGTTGATTTTAAACACCAAAATAAAGATTGTTCCTAACTTGCAAATAAAATTTGAAGTTTGTTGTTCTTTTTAATTTGCAAGTGTTGTTCTTTTTACAAACCAAAACTAAAGATGTGATTCTTTTTATGATCCAAAATGAAAATGTGAGGTTCAATTTTTAAGCCAAGAGAGACAATGAATTTGTTTTAATCCAACTTTGAAAACAAAGTGAAAGAAAGAATTCAATGCTTTCTAATCTAACTCCTCCAATCCTACATAAACAAACAAACAGTTAGTCCAAAATATAAAATAAAATGAGGTATTGGTGGGCTTCTACAAGCCTAGGTTTTGATTTTCGGCTACAATAAAAAAAATTACAACTCTCTGTTACAATAGCACCACTCTGTGTAAACAAAGAAGCACTATTTAACATGAAAGAACTAAAGTGCAACCTGTGTGGCAATTTAAACAAAAAAAATTAGTAGTTTTGTAGAGAAATATTGTGTTGGATTCACATCAGGTTCACCAAATGATGCTCTGCAAAAAGGATTAGAAAATTTGTTTGATGGCAACACACACAAGAGCACAAGAAACAAACGTTAGTGTTAGCAACAAAAGATTATCCTAAACAGGCATATCAAGAGAGATATTAAGCATGAAATAGAAAGCATACAAACATAGAATAGATAAACTATACTCCAAATGCTAATCAAGATGCTCATAGTTGCTCCTCCCTTGTTCCTTTCCTCTCCAAGTTCCACATGAGTGTAACTCTCAGCTTTTAGCACTAGCCATGGATGCCATATGGAGATTCAAGATGGTTGCATATGATAAGAAAATGCTATGCAAATGTAGATAGTGATGCTATGAAAAATCTCTATGCTAATACCAGTATAATAACAATACTCTAATTCTTCCTTCTTTGCTTGAGGAGAAGGGTTCTATTTATAGAAGAAATGGGGAAATGAAGGGTTAAGATTGAGCAATCTTAACAAGGGTTAGGATTGAAAGATATTCAATCCATGTGAGACTTTCGACCCAATCCCATGTTGACAAGTGTCACCATGAGGAGGCTTGAGAGGAGAGATAAGGAGCATTAAATGCTTGAGGGGACATGATGGTTACCCTAGGGGGTTGGGTTAGGGTTAGGTTAATGGATATTCCTTTTATCTAAGGGATAAATGAATGTGCAGGGGTTAAATGGTTACCTTAGTCAAAGAAATAAATGCTTTGAAGAGACCCATGAGTCAAAAGGATGGTTAAGTTAGAGGAAAGTCTCTAACCAAAGGTAAAAGGTGAGTTAACCATAAATGGTTGTGTAAGAGCCTTTAATGGTTTGAAAGACTTTAGAGGTTAACCATTTGAAGACATAAAACCTTTAATGGTTATTGAAGACTTTGAGGGATTTTAGAAGTGACTCCAAGTTGCTTAGGAATGTGACAATATTTAGGGGATGGATTAGGCTAATTAGAAGGAGTTAGAAGAATCTAGAAGAGATTTAGGCATGCAAGTGGATTTTGTAGGAGAATGCAAGTGGGAGGAATTTTGGGATTTTCAATTAAAATAAAATCATTTATTTCAATTAAATGGTGTAATTTGCATTTGGATAGATATTTAAATAAATATTAATTTATTTAAATGTGAATGTGAATTTTGGATTTAAATAAATCTTAATTTATTTACATGAGAAAAAAGAAGATAAAGCATTTAAATGCTTGAAGACTTTGAGGGAAACCATTAAAGGCTTAAGAAGACTCTAGAAATAAGCCATTAAGTTTGAAGACTTTAAGGGAAACCATTAAAGTCTTAAGACTTTAAGGGAAGCCATTAAGTTTGAAGACTTTAAGGGAAACCATTAAAGGTTTCAAGTGGGTGAGGATAAATAGGATTTTAAATAAATAATTTATTTAAAATAGTTGTGCAACTTGCATTTGTAGGAAAATGCAAGTGGGTGGAGGATAAAGGTGATTTAAATAAATGTAAATGTTTATTTATTTAAATGTGAGAGATGGGATTTTGGGGGATTTAAATAAATATTAATTTATTTAAATGTGAGAGAAGATTTAATTAAACAAATATGATTTATTTATTTAATTAATGGTCTGAATTTGTTAAGTGAATTAAATCAAATAAATTGAATAATTTATTTAATTAATAGGAGAAGAGGGTTAAGATGATTAATTAAATATATTAATTTAATTAATTATTGATTGATGGTCAAATAATCAAATAAGTACTAAATATTCATTTAATTAAGTGACATATTTATGTGACTACATTTGCCCCTCTTTGAGATGGTGCGGTTTTATCGTGTCGTTTCAAAGAAAGAAAAATAGGTGTGAAGAAATATGCCCCATAAATGTTAATTTAGTGGGTGGTATGCCCCCTCGAGAGATGGGCTGAAATTTTTTGAAAAAGCAGGCGATCTCTAGAAAAAGAACGAGAAGGGGAAGGGAGGTAGAAATAGAAGAAATTAGCAATAAACAGTGAAAGAATGGAAGAAAACAGAGTGAATACGGAGAAATGGCAAGCTAGTGAGTACCCGTAGGTAATGCAGGAGGTACAAGGCAAATGTGGTGTTGTGCTTTTGATTGATGCTATACAATTGATCAAAATGGTTGGACAATCTGGTGCAATTGGTTAAACTGCCCCGGTTGAGTCAAAGCATGACAGTTGATGTCAGTTGTTCACTTGGACAGGATAAAGTCTGAGTAAGTGAATTAAAGTGACCTGATGGTGACTTAGACAATTGATGTAATTGCTCGATGAAGTCAAGTTATTTGAAGCAAAATACTCATTGAGACTTAGACAATTGATGTAATTGTCCGTTATGATTGTGTTTGATTGGTTGATCAATTGATAGTTTGTGCGTGTGATGGATGGTTGTGGTGAATCATAGCAGCCCCGTTGAGACTAGGTCATTATGATAAATTCCTTTTGTAGTCTAGGTTTGCAATAATCGATTACCTGTTGAGACCTGGAGATACTTGATCAGAGTATCTATTGATAGTCTAGGTGTGTGTGAGTCGATGTGCCTGTGCAAATAGAGTAATTGGCTTGACTGGGTTGATGGGAGATGATGTAGGGTATGTGATGTTGATTACCAAGATGAGGAGGGTGAGGGTGGGGTTCAATGTTAGATAAAAGAAATGGAGGACCTATGACACATTCCTATGGAAGAAGAGGAAAATAGAGTATCCATTGTCATTACTATGTATGAATGATATGCAGCTATTATGAATGTATGGATGGATGGAATGCAACAAAATGCAATATATACAAATGAGATGGAATGATGAACCATAGTGATTTATTTTTCATCATTGAGCTTTAAAATGTTGTAAGAAAATACAAGCAACTTGACATAATGATTCAAGATGACCTGAGTATTACTTACATGGATTTTGATATAGCAAGTTAATACAAGCAACTTGATATAATGGATCAAGTTGACCTGAGTATTGCTTGCAGAACAGACAAGGATTATCTCCTTTCATGCATGACTTGGAACGTCCTCCTTGATCTTTTGCCAATCATATCCTGAGACAAGTTCATACTGTAGTAAGAGATAAAATCATTATCGAGCTTGGATGAGGTAGTAAGAACCAAAGATGGAGCATTGTACATGTAAGCAAACAACATATATAAAGAATAAAGAATATGGATCCTCGATACTGGTTCATGCTCATATGGTCGAGGTATATGCTGTAGTTAGCAAGCCGTACAGAAGATACACAAACAATACTGTAGGAACCTGATATATATGTATATGTATATGTACATGTACATGTACATGTACATATACATATATATATATATATATATATATAAACGAATGAATAACCTACAAATCCAATCAAGTACTTGATAGCATAAACAAAATTTTCTTGTCAAAGAAAATGTCATCTTGTCTTTGTTTTGGTAAGGAAGGATGCATCCTTGTAAGATAGTTTGTGTGTTGATGGTTGATTGTTGATTTTTATGTGATAAGAGGTCATCGTTTGATTATTTCACAATGTTTGCTTGGTTATCTGCTTGGATGCGTATGTACAATGCATTGTCATGTTTTTGATTGATTTTTGATGTTTTGTGATGTTTTTGAATTTTGTGAGATAGTTTTTCAATGTTTTTGGTATTTTGATGATTGTTTGAATGCTTTTGGTATTTTGTGAGATAATTTTCCAATGTTTTTGGTATTTGGAGAGACAGTTTTGAATGTTTTTGGATTTTGTGAGATAGTTTTGAATGTTTTTGGATTTTGTGAGATAGTTTTGAATGTTTTTGGATTTTGTGAGATAGTTTTGAATGTTTTTGGATTTTGTGAGATAGTTTTGAATGAAGAATCAATGAATCACAAGTAATGCAGAATCCACTTCCACCAAATAGGTTAAGGGTATTGCCCCCAGTTTTAGGCATGACTCTGAAAAGCAGGATGCAAGACGCATGAAGTACTATCCTTAATTGCAGATCAATAACGAGCCATGGTTTGGATGGATGGATGAGTGAATGTAGTGGATGTGATCGCAACAAGTCTGAAAGACAATGGAGCCATAGCCTTTATGAGTGGCGCCTTTTTTCCAGGTTTTCACCATCACACTTACCCAAGGTGCCACCGGAGTGGTTTGTTCACCGTTTGGATGCATGATTTTTCTCTTTACTATTTTGATTTCTTTAATTTTTTTTTTGTATTTTCTTTAGGAAATTTATCTGAATGTTTTTTGATGTTTTTGCTGGTATGTATGGGAGCCTGATGCTCTGTGCAGCTTATGTATAAAATCGTTTGAGGTGCATGCTGTTGATCGGATCTGCTAGCGGTTCTCGTTCTGAAGTAGCCAACTGATATGCCCCGGACCCAAAGACAGTAGTGATAACATATGGACCCAACCAGTTTGATTCAAACTTTCCCTAATGTTCTTGGTTGGGTTGGTTACGAGGATTCTCTCGAAGAACAAGATCACCTACCTCAAATGTACAAGGTCTAACTCAGTGATTGTAGCTTCTGCTCATACGCTGCTCATAGGCTTTGAAGTGATTGTATGCAGCTTGTCGTTTCTCATGAAGTAGCTCTAAGTCCTAAAGATGTGAGACTCTGTATGCTTCATCATCAATGAGATTGTGTAAGGAAACCCATAGAGATGGTATCTCAACCTCGATAGCTAAGATAGCTTATGTGCCATAGACTAGTGAGTAGGGAGTTGCGCCTGTAGGGGTTCGAATGCTAGTTCGATACACCCATAGTGCTGGATTCAATTGAACATGCCAATCACGACCGACATCATTGACTGTTTTCTTGAGGATTCTTAATATGTTCTTGTTTGATGCTTCGGCTTGACCATTTCCTTGTGGGTAATAGGGAGTGGAAAAGCAGTGTTGGATATGAAACTTCTCATAGAGTTCACGGACATCCTAATTTTTGAAAGGAAGACTGTTATCTATGATGATGGACATGGGTACACCATACCGATAGATGATGTAATTAAGGATGAATGAGGCGATCTGCTTGTCGGTGACTTGGGTAAGTGGAACAACTTTGATCCACTTTGTGAAGTATTTGGTGGCAGTAATAATGAATTTGTGGCCGTTGGATGAATTTGTGGCTGTTGGATGAATTTGTGGTCGTTAGGACAATCTTAAATGAGGCCAACATACCAGATATATACTGGAAGGAAGCAGTTCATACTGCAGTCTACATATTAAACCGGGTACAGTTAAGAGTGAATAGTAGAATGACTCCTTATGAGTTATGGTATGAAAGGAAACCATCACTCAAACACTTTAGAGTGTTTGGAAGTAAGTGTTTCATCAAGAGATATGATGATGGATTAGGAAGCTTTGATTCCCAAAGTGACGAAGGAATATTCTTGGGATACTCAACCAACAGTAAATCCTACAAATGCTATAGCAAGAGATTGATAAAGGTTGTTGAGAGTATAAATGTGAGAATAGATGAAGACTTACATAAGAGGAAAATCGACACCAACACCCCCACATTGATGATTCAAATGTTGAATATGAAGAACAAGTGGACCAGTAGAAGATGCACCAAACAAGATCCCCGACCGGTATGTGCAGAAGAATCATCCAGTAGAACATATCATAGGAGATAAGAATGAAGGTGTGTAGATCATAAGGAGATTAGCTTGGGAAAGTGAGCATGTAAATTGCTGCCTCATGACTAAAGTAGAGCCCAAAATTTTTGATGAAGCTAACAAACGTGAGAAATGGGAAGATGCCATGGATGAAGAGTTGAGACAAATAGAGAAAAATTAGACTTGGGAACGTGTCCCTAGACTAGCAGACAAGAATGCCATAGGTACCAAATGGGTCTACTAGAACAAAATGTATGAAGAAGGTAAGATAGTCTGGCATAAAGCAAGGTTAGTTTGCAAAGGGTATGCTCAAGTGGAAGGTATTGATTTTAAAGAAAACTTTGCACCGGTTGCTAGGTTAGAGGCAATAAGAATGTTTTGAGCCTTCTCAGCCTATAAGAGATATAAAGTGTATCAGATGGATATAAAATCTGCCATTCTTAATGGTAATCTTGAAGAAGAGGTGTATATGGAACAACCAAAAGGGTACTTGTTGCATGAAGATAAGAGTTTTGCATGCTGGTTAAAGAAAGCCTTGTATGGTTTAAAGTAGGCTCCTAGAGCATGGTATTCCTGCTTAGATAAATACTTGAAGGAGAAAGGATTCCGGAAAGGGAATGCAGATAACAACTTGTATGTCAAGGTAAATGGAGATCACATGATTATAGTTGTTGTATATGTCGATGATATCATATTTGGTGGAGATAAGGATATCATGTGCAAAGAATTTGTAGATTAGATGAAGACATAATTTGAAATGTCCATGATGGGTGAGTTGTCCTATTTTCTTGGTTTGCAAATCTCATAGCAGGAGAAAGGAATTTTCATCTCCCAAACCAAGTATGCAAAAGACATGCTAGAGAAATTTAAAATGGAGGACAACAAACCAGTAAGTAATCCCATGGTTACTGGTTGTAAGTTGAGAAAACTAGATGTGTCACTGGAAGTTGAGCAAACATTGTATAGGCCTATGATTGGTAGTTTGTTATATCTAACAACATCTAGACCATATATTGTACATGTTGTTTGCATGGTAGCAAGATTCCAAGCTTCTCCTAAATAGTCTCACCTAAATGCAGTAAGAAGAATCTTCAGGTATCTACAAGGAACTATCAGCTATGGCCTATGGTATCCAAAGAAAGGAGACTTCTCTTTACAGGCTTATACTGATGCAGATTGGGCAAAAAATATTGATGACATGAAGAGTATAAGTGGAGGTGCTTTCTACTTAGGAGACCAACTAGTATCATGGCACAACAAGAAACTAGATTCAATATCATTATCTACTGCTGAGGCAGAGTATATAGCAACTTCTACATGTTGCTCACAAGTGTTATGGATGAAGCAGACATTAAAGGACATACAAGTGGAGATCCTAGAAACTATTCCAATCCGGTGTGATAACTCAAGTGCAATAAACATCTCCAAGAATCCAGTAATGCACTCAAGAACAAAACACATTGCAATCAAGTATCACTTCTTGAGGGAGAAGGTAGCAAACAAGGAGGTCATAGTAGAATATGTTCCAACTAGTGAGCAGATTGCTGACATATTTACCAAGCCACTTCCTTTGGGCCCATTTGAGTACTTGAGATAAAAGATGGGAGTTATCCCACCATCTGGCAGCACTTAAGTGCATAGGAGGATGTATGATTTAGGGGGAGTCAACCACTGTTTCTATCTTATGAATCTTGAATCATGAAGCATGGACAGCAGATGTAGTCAAGGGAGAAATTATTAGTGTCAGACTAAGGTTCCCTTTGCCATTGTTGTCAAAGAGGGAGAGAAACCAAAAAAGACAATGTTGACATCAATGCCAAAGGGAGAGATTGTTGGCATTGAGTTATCATTGATGTCAACCGGTATTGTAGTCTACTGATAGAAGTATGTCAACCCGATATGAAGAAGATTAAACCGACATAAGGAAGATTAACATGAAGGATTGTCAACCAGTATGGTGTAAGACAAGTAGGTAATTAGACTATTAGCAACTTCATTGGTATGAGGTGTGATGCATTTGTGTGTTAGCACGTTGAATGATAAATGATAGAGCATAAACCATTTTATGAAGGATTACCCCTTGCTGTTGATACTACTTTGATATGGATATGTACACTGATCAACAAGCCATGGTGGGATATGATTTGGATAGCTGATTTAGATAAATCAAAGACAATGACTATGCTTAGTATGTCAAGGATTGATAAGAATTTGTGGATTTTTGGTGACGGCTCAGATGTGTGGATATGATATGTACAAATATATGGAGGAACCACTCTATCACAAATAGCGAGCCTACTTCTAGGTTTTCATCACTTGTTTTTATTGCACTTTTTTATTGTTTGATTTTTGAAAGATGAAACATGTACTACCATCAATTGAAAAAGATAAGGATAACTAGAACAAAATCCAGCAGTCATATTGATCTATGTTATTGTTTTTATTTGTACGGTGATTGATAAGAATGTCTGGTTTCAAAGAGTGAGTACCCTGTATAAGATTGTTCTGTTTGGTTTTGAGTGTACCTATCCCTGTATAAGACATGTTGACATTGATATATTTTGAGTGATGAATTTATTAACAAGACATGTGATCAATTTGATTGCAGACTTTGAGAGTTTTTTTTTTAAAGAAAAATATTGAAGAAGTGAGGAAGACTAATGTGGGCATAGCATGTACATGCCCCACACATCCACCAAGGTCACATTGGTATGAATCTCGATTGTCAATATGGGTCAAGTGTCAATTTGTTTCAAAGGTCGATATGGGTCAAACTGATTGTTGATATGAGTCAAATTTGTCGATATGGTTCAAAGGTCGATATGGGTCTTGATTCGATACGAGTCTTGATTCGATACGGGTCCTGATTGCATTATGATGCTTGATTTCAATATGTTTCTAGATTTCAATAATGATTCTCATTGATTGAATGATCTTTGATATGATACTTGCGTGATTGATGTAAAACATAATTTTGTTATGGGTCATCAATTGCGATATGATACTAAACTTTGATATGTTTCTTGATTTCGATATAAGACCTGGTTGATTGATATGGTACTTTATTTTCGATATGAGTTCTGATATGATGTTGTTGATTGATTCTCAATATGATGCTTGGTTTCGATATGGGTCTTGTTTTGGTTTGTGATATGGAATTGATTGATTAAGTCTCGATATGAAGCTTGGTTTCAATATGGTTCATGTTGTTGATCTCATGGATGGGCCATGCGTTCATGCTTTGATTTTCAATTTTGTTCTTGATTTTTATTTTAGTTTTAGTTTTTTTTGAGACATTTTTTACTTTTGAATCTTTTTGGATTAGAAGAAAGATGTATTTGGTTGCCCCAATGTATAGCAAGGCAAAGAAATTATGAATGGATGACTAAACTATTGAGGTGGAAATGGATAGGAGAAAGATGGAGGTAGCTATAAGGAGACATGTCAAGAGTTTTTTGAAATCATGTTTTTGTCCTTAGTTTTGATCAAGATAAATGATGGAAAAGGGCACATGGATAAAGATAGGATATGAATATGGATAGGAGAAACAAGATCATAGATAGTGAGGGATGATGGAAGCAATTAATAGGTAGGATCGATGGTATGGATAAAGTGAAGCAAGATCATAGATAGCACTAGATGAACTTAAATAGGGTAACTGATATTGGAGGAAGGATAATGAGAGATATGGTAGAAAAATAGAGTGGATGAACTTTGACACCAAGAATAGAGGTCTCCATTTGTAAAGAGATGATATGTAATATTGTCACAGTATTTAGCACAACCTGAATAAGTGTTCCTAAACTTTTCAAAGATAGAGACCCTTAGAACATCCTGAAAAATTCAACTGAACATATCTAGCGACTAGGAAGAATACTCAAAATGGAAGAAAAATCCCAAACTAGATCAAGGTATTTAGTCTTTGATTACCCATGTGTGTGCAAGTGGGTTCATTCTATCTCATATGATCATTGTAATCTTCAGAATCCAACGTGGCTAGCTACATGAGTCACCCTGACTTCAAAAGTATCCTGGATAGAACCTCGCTACCAATGAGCGTCCATAGCCTCGATGAGGTTATCATTGTAATATCAAAAATATTGCTCCATTGCCACCCAAACATTCATAGCCCCAATGGAGTTATTTGCATGTTCCCATAGCCAAGCATTTTGATATTGTATTTCATTGCATTTTGCTTTTCTTGATATTTATTTTCTTGCTCATGCTTTTGATCTTTTGATATTGTCTTTTTTCTCTTTATTTTTCTTGCATTGGCTTGTAAGTGATGAAACTAATGGATTTGATAATTACAGTGGCACTGAAGTAAGATTTTAGATTTTTCACTGGCCATGTCTTCAACTAAGAGATCACAATGATTTAGAGAAATTGATTAAGTGTATGAGATATAGTAATCAAAAGATGTTGGTACCAAGATATGATAAGTGGTTCTTTTCTAGATTGAGTGTGTATCTCAACCAAAATAAAATGTTAAAGAGGAACAACCTTGAATTTTGAAGCATTTCATGAATAGATATCTAGGAAAAGGATTGAACATGAGATTTGAGCATGGGCAAGCATGTCATAAAATGACACAAATGCCTATTTCATAGATGAAGGATTTATGCAAAGGACTGAATGAAAGGGATGTAAGGATAGAAAAGAGGTGTTGGATAATAGATAGAATATTTGTTGGCATATGTGTGGCATATGTGCAGAGTATGTTGACATGATGATATAGTATGTTTTCATTGATGTTAATATGTTGAAGAGTGAACCAGTGTATTGAAGTAAGCACTTGCAAGAGAATCGGTATATGTGAAAAAATGAAGTGGTATGGTTGTCCAAGTGAACCGGTATGTTGAAATGTGAATTGATATATGTGACAAAGTGAAGCGGTATGTTTGTCCAAGTGAACTGGTATGATGGAATGTGAACCGACATATGGAATGTTTTGTATCAAGGTTTCATATGGTATGACTACCGGTTGGTAGTCTTAGCTTCAAGATTTCCGGTTGAAGTGTTTTATGACTATGTGATTCAATGGATGACATTATGTGTTGTGCTAGCATTGTAATGAAGAATAGATTGTGTTGCCACATCAACTCTCTATGCATGAAGAATCTTGTATGAAGGAGATCGATCCTATCTACCTTAGGAATGTACGAAGTCTCTGCAAATGGTGGAGAATGTGTGATGGGTTATTGCCTCCAAGATGAGGTGAAGAACGAACAATGGAGAACATCTTGAGATCTGTTCAAGACCGTTGTATTCAAAGCAAAGTGTTCAATGGTTAGGATTGAACCGACTGAATTACTTAACCTAAATGTTTAGAGTTTAGGGTTTATGCTACCGACCTATCTATTTCCTATAAGGTCAATGCTGTTTTTCATGTCGAGGTTGTTGGCAAATGTTGTGTGTGTATCTAAGCACAAAGATATGTGATTCTTGCCAGACCAGATATGAAAATAGATACTTGCAGAGTGTGAGTGCAGAAGGAAGGAATTGAAGCAGATCTGTATTGGCATTGAGTGCTGTAACCAGATCATTGTAATACCTATTGACCTCTAACCACCTTAACAGTTGGAAAATCCCTTAATAGGGCAGCTTTAACCGACTTGTTGTAAATCCTTTAACAGGGTGACTCAAAATCCTTGAGTTCTAAAAATCCTCTAACAAGGTAACCTTTAATCGGGTTTAACCCTTAACTGGGTATGTTATCCATCCCTTAACCGGGTGATCCCTAGCAGGATCGGTTCCTAATAGAACCTATTGTAAATTCTTTAACCAGACTAGGCTCCTAACAGAGCGGACTTCAAAATGGTTCAAAGAACAACTTGTGGGTATTCATCCCCATAGTGGTTTTTCCCAGTTGGGTTTCCACATGAAAAATATGTGTGTTATGTGCGAGGCTTTTCATATGATGCTTTGTTATTCTCTGTTAAGTGATGAAGCATGTTGAACCTGTAAGTCTTTACATTCCTATTAAAGTATTACTAGTGTGTGCATATGGGTGAAGTGGAAATAAGATGCTAGATTGTGTGGAAAGCTAAGTTACCGGTTTATGTCTTTCACTATGCTTAACTGGTAGTAATTTGGTTTAGACCGGTGTTATTGCTTGCCAGTCAAAGGGCAGGGTTCTCAGTCTAACAGGTCCAATTAAAACTGTTTTTATCAGTACTGATTAACCCCCCCCTCTCATTACCGGTTTGGTACTAACTGATCATCATTGAGTTATCAATATTTGAATATTTGTACGAGGATAGATGGAAATGCATTCAAGATGAGTGTTGGTACACAAATCGAGAAGTGATGAAGAGATGGAGGAAAATTGAATTTTGGGACATAAGGACCAAAAATAGATAAAGGAAATGATGGAAGAATAATGTTGGAAAGATGTTTAGATAGAAGGTTGAAAGAAGTTCAAAGATGATGCCTTTGTTGATATTTCTTATGGATCATTTGAGGTGATGGATTGGTGGATGGATGGAGGTAAGGACCCAAGATGAATGGAAGGGATGGAGAGTTTGACTTTGGACTAAAAGGACATAATATGGATTTGGATAATGAAAAGATTCCTTGATCTTGATCTTGACTTAGAGTAGGATCATTTGAGTTTGTTCTTTTCTCTTAATTTTGAACTAGATTAGTGAAGGAGATGGAAGGGATATAATGCTCTTTCTTAGGTGGATGTTGAATGGGTCTCTTCTCTTGAGATAAAAGGGGATCATCGTGGATGGAATACTAAAATCTTAGGGGATCATCATAAGATTCTTGATAGGTGTGATCTTGATAAAAAATGGGATTAGATTGGAGAGCCATAATATCTAGATCTTGATTTAGGATAGGACTCATTTCCTTTGAATAAGATTCTTCTTTTTAAGCGACAAGGGATGGTCACATGAGTGATCAAAGTTTCAATTTGGATAGGTTGATGTTGTTGACTTGATGGATACTTCATTTCAGATATTCAAGCTTACTAAGTCGAATAGAGGGTTTGTTTGATAGGCCCCTATGACAAAGAAAGTCAAATGATATGGATAAAGTCTCCTGATATGGAAACTTGATTCGACTAACTTGAATACCTATCTAGGTATTGTTGTTGAGATAGTTGGATGATAAACTCTTGATCACTTGGTTTGATACTCCCCTAATCTTGTTGGATGAAAGTCTTGCCTAAAGATAATTAAAAAGTTGATAACCTCCTCAAAGGGTGCTTTGTTGGATTTGAAAATCTTTTCCACTTTATGATTCCTTTGTTTGAACTGATTTTTGAGTTTGATTGTTGGATACTTTGCCAGATATTTTAGCATTTGTGACAAGAATACATAGCACACATGAAGACAATGGTCATCCTAATGCTAAACATTGAGTGTATGTTCTTTTGAGGATGTGTTCAAATCTTCGATGTTTTCACTAGTTTGGATCACAATAAATACACATCAAATAGACTCTTTATTCAAATGTCATTGACAATAACATAGCCCACTAGTCTCGATACTCCGTCAGCTCAAACAACCTTGTCACCCCCTAGAGGGTGCCCATTTTTTTTGCCTTTTTCCATAAATTAACCCAAATTTAATTGCTTCACAATTGGGTAGTTATCTTAGGAGATATATGGTGATTAATCTTGGGGGCGGATTCTTCCCCACCCTTGCACTATGATATTGCCAATGTTTGGCAACTGACTCAGATCAAAGTTTTTATTTCTATGGCTTGTAGTAAGGATTTCATGATAGTTCTAATAATTAATGTAAGTATAGATCCAATAGCCAACAAGATGAGAGAGGGGGGGGGGGGGGGGTGAATCATACAAACTTATTCTTCCATAAAAACATCATATTCAACCTCGGTAACATATAATTTAGTAATATAATCCAAAACTGTTAAACATGCAAACTCAAAAGCATATAAACATCATAAACCTCATAACACCAGATTTAATGTGGAAACCCAAATAGGGAAAAACCACTGTGGGATTTCGGACCCACTAAGAAATATACTCTTCTAGAGTATGCTCGGTTAAAAGAAAATCCTATTAAAGATTACAAACACATTGCTAGATGTGACCTGGTTAAGGGATTTCCCTCAGATCTGTTAGGATCTTCACCTTGTTAGAAGTGACCTTGTTAAAGGATTTCAAACACTCAATCAGAATGTCACCTTGCTAGAGGGTTTTACAAATAAGATTGTTAAGTCCACTCGATTAAGAGATTTTCTGTCACTTTCACAAAATAACAATAATAAAAATCTATCTGCAACTTCACATCTAAAATGCTAAAGTAGATTCTTATTTGTTCAATACAATCTAGACATAGAACTAATCTTGTCCATCTGTTGGGCTTCTATGCTCTATTATTCAAATAGGTCTTCAAGCTTCTGTGCTCGGTAATCACTATGTAGCATCCCTGTGCATACACTTGCCTGCATACATTGTTTATCAACAGTTTCCTATTTATAAACAATTAGCTAACCGCTTAATCTCCTTGATCACATTTCCCATGATCAATCATAGCCACCAAATCTTCAATCTTGTCCAGGTTCAATGCATCTTTCGATCTGAAAACATTTTACCCCGCCTAGGAACTTGCACATATTTCTTGGAACTTGTGCCAAGGTATTGCGGTTCAATCTACGTTGTAGATCTTCATGCCGACTTTCCTTTACCATAGATTCATGCATGACATACTAATCATTTAATCAGTTCCAGCTCATTAGCTTCTTTCATTAAATAACACATGTAAATATTTAATGCATTCTGTTATAGCTCGGTTATAACTCGGTTACAACTCGGTAAATACTAAACTTCACTCGGTAGACATTCCGCCTTCATTAACCGATAGCGATAACCTTAGGGTTTACTGACTAGGTTCTTTGCTTGATAACATAGTATAGTATTAACCTTACAATTTACAACATATGTATGATGTCAAAACAATCTAAACATCATGATCCCATCATTGTTTGACTCGGTAACAGTTGCCCATTGAATACCTTATTCATCCCCTTATTCATCATGTTCTTTCTGTGTCTTTTACTGACATCTTTATACTCTTTAAATCATACTTCTCAAGATATGGCAACATCATACTGAGTTAGAAAATCAATTTCTTGTCATCAATGACAAAATAATAATATCAAGACAGTAAACATCCTTAATCAGTTATATCCATAATCATCAACCACCTTCTCAATATCCTTATTGAAATGCCAACAATATTTCATTGTCTGTTATAATGCTATATTTCCAACAATCTCCCCCTTTGGCATTGATGGCAAAACCAATTGATTTGATCGTAAAATATTCAAATTGTTGTGATTCTGAAATGCTAAAATGCTCTCCCCCATACATTAGACTTCTCTTTTCTTCAGTCTTCTTTCCAATCTATAGTCTTCTCAGTTTTCTCCCCCTTTGACAAGAATGCCAAAAAGTAAAGAACTAAAACATAATTGCTTCCCGTATGAAGTGAATTCCTACTATTTGTGTATCAACTGAGTCTCAGTTAGAGCATTTTATCTTTAATTCCTATTCCCTGTAATATTCCTGTACACCTTTAGAAAAACATCCTAAAGTGTATAAATCAACATCAACTCCCAAAAGATATTCGATAGAGTCATTGGATTTATGCTTTCACCGAACTTGGTCAGTGAGTAGAAGATAGGGGTAGGACCCCTAACTTACTTCTGAGATATTCAAAAGTGTCCCTTGGTAGTGGCTTGGTGAAGATATCTGCTATTTGTTCCTTTGTGCTAACATACTCCAACACCACTTTCTTCTCTTGAGTTTCTTCTCTAAGATAATGATATTTGATAGAGATGTGCTTTTTCTTAGAGTGCATAACATGATTCTTTGAAATGTTAATGGCACTAGTATTGTCACAGAATATAGTTACTGGCTTAGTAACTTTCTCATTTATACCTTCCAATAGTTGTTTGATCCATGCAATGTTGGTACAATTCAATGCTGCAACAACGTATTCAACTTCTGTTGTTGACTGTGAAACACATCCTTGTTTCTTGCTAAGCCAAATCACTAGTCTTTCTCCTAAAAAGAAAGCTCCTCCACTTGTGCTTTTTCTTTCATCAATGTTGTCTGCCCAATCAGCATCAGTATAAACTTTTAAATCAAAATCATTTCCTTTCTAATATACTAAGCCATATTCCTCAGTGCCTTTCAAGTATCTAAAAATTCTTTTGATTGCTGTCATGTGTGTTTCCTTAGGATTTGCAGAGAATCTTTCAACTGTACCTACAACATGTGCTATGTCTGGTCTGTTGTGAACAACATATTGTAGTTTTCCAATCATGGATTGGTAAAGTGTCTCATAAACAGATGCAGATTCATCATTCTTTGATAATTTACAGTTGGTAGTCATAGGAGTACTTACTGGTTTTGAATCCTCCATTCCAAATTTCTTCAAGATTTCCTTTATGTACTTGGATTGAGTAATGAAAATCTCATTTTTCATTTGTAGTATCTGTAAACCTATAAAATACTTTATCTCACCGATTAATGACATCTCAAATTCTTTGCTCATCTCATTTCCAAAGTTCTTGCATAAAGAGTCATTTCCACAAAATATAATATCATCAACAAATATGGTTGAGATCAGTATTCCATTTTCATCATTCTTCATGTACATATTGTTTTCTCACTTGTCCTTATAAAACCAATCTTAATCAAATAAGAGTGCAATCTTTCATACCATGCTCTAGGTGCTTGTTTCAAACCATATAAAGATTTGTTCAATTTACATACCTGATCTTTATTCTTGTCTTCAATAAATCCTTCAGGTTGTTCAATAAAAACTTCTTCTAATATTCCATTCAGAAATGCAGATTTGACATCCATTTGATATACCTTGAAAATCTTGAAAGTAGCATATACCAACAATGTTCTTACTCCTTAAAGTCTAGCAACAAGTGCAAAAGTTTCACCATAATCAATTCCTTCTTCTTGAGCATAACCTTTGCAAAGTAGTCTTGCTTTGTTTCGAATGACCTCTCCTTTTTCATTTAGCTTGTTTATGAAAATCCACTTTGTATTGATTACATTTTTGTCCTTCGGTCTTGGGATTAGTGTCCATGTGTCATTCTTCTTGATTTGATCAATCTCTTCTATCATAGCATTTATCCAATCTTCACTATTAAATGCCTCTTTCACTATTCTCGGTTCAAATTCAGATTACAGACATGTGTTATGTCTCAGTTTGTTCCTTGTCATCACTAGATCATCCTTATCTCCTATAATCTGACTTGGTGCATGATGTCTTCTGTCATACTTGGCTAATACAGGCTCGGTAGGCTCTGTATGATCTTCTTCATCACTCGGTAACTAGATATTCTCTTCATTTTCCTCAACAATCTTCTCGGTTGAACATAGACAAATTCATCATAGTCTTCTGGTTCCTTGGAATTTCCTTCATCATTTCTTTCTGCAAATTCATCAATTTTCACATTTGTACTTTCTACTATTTTGTTAGATGATTTGATTAGACATTTAAATGCTTTTCTTCTAGAAGAATAACCTAGAAATGTTCCTTCTTCACTCTTCTGATCAAACTTTCCATTTCTATCATCTTTGTGTACATAGCATCTACTTCCAAAGATTTTAAAATAACTTAAATTAGGTTTCTTATCATACCAGATTTCATATGGTGTCTTCAAAGTACCTTTCTTCAATTGTACTCAGTTCAGGGTGTAAATTGTTGTGTTTATTGCTTCTCTCCAAAATGTTTGTGGCACCTTCTTTTCAATCATTAGTGTTCTAGCACAATCCACAATAGATCTATTTCTTCTCTCAGCTATTCCATTCTGTTGTGGAGTTCTCAGTGTAGAGACTTGTCTTTTAATACCATGATCATTGCATAATAAGTTGAATTCATCAGATGTGAACTCTCCTCCTCTATCTGATCTAAGACATTTCAGTTGTCTATCTGTTTCATTTTCAACTATTGCCTTGTACCATTTAAACATTTGAAAAGCTTCTGATTTATCTTTTAAAAACATTACTGACATCATCCTTGAATAGTCATCCACAAAGAATATGAAATATTTATCACCATAGTAACTTTGAACTTTCATAGGACCACAAAGATCAATGTGCACTAGATCTAAAATTCCCTTAGAAGTGTAAGACTTACTTGTAAAGCTTGATCTTGTCATCTTACCCATTTGGCATCCTCAACACATAGCATTCTCAGGTTTTTCAAGACTCGGTAGACCTCTTACTCGGTGCTTCTTGCTTATTTTGATCAAATTATCAAAATTTACATGACAAAACCTTTTATGCCATAACCAGGTATCATCTATCTTTGCATACAAACACTTGTTAAAAGTTGAGTCAAGGTAAAATGTATTTAATTCTATCTGGTAACCTATGTTGTTTAGTTGTGCTACACTCAACAAATTGTTTTTCAAACCTTCAACCCAATAAACATCATTGCATCTTGCATTGTCAAGAAGTGTTATAGATCCTTTACCTTTCACCGGACATGGTGCATCATTACCAAATCTAACATAGCCTCCATCATAATCTTTTAATATAACAAACTTGTGTTTATCTCCTATCATATGATGTGAGCATCCACTATCTATGATCCAAGAATCATTAGTGTTTATGTGAGATATTAGGGTTTTTTCTTCATACCTTTCTTCATCTGATCCATCTTTGATAGCCACATAAACTACTTCCTCTATATCAGTTTCATCTGATTTATCATCATTGGATTCCTCATCAACTATTAAACATGTCTTTCTATCTCTTCTTCTGAAGTCTCGATGTCCTCTGTAATGATTATCTTTATGTCTGTTATCTCAGTAATCTCTCTTTTTAGTAGAATCTTTGTCAGGACAGTTAGAAGCTATATGTCCTATCTTATCACAATTGAAACTTTTCAAAGGTAGCTTTCCTTTATACTTACCTTCAAATTCTTCCTCAGATCTCGGTAACCTTCTGGCTAATAGTGCTTCAAATTCTTCCTTCTTTCTAATTTCCTCATACAGTTTGTGTACATCTTCCATGTTCTTACGAAATCTTTCACTTGCTCCACTGTGATCTCCTTCAGAGTATTTATACTTTCTTTCATTTTAATCATTGGATTCATCAAGATGAAAAGAACTAAATGCAGATTCAAATTTATTTACCAAAGACCCACTGTTATAAAAGTTACGTAACTCAAATGCATGTAGCTTACCAATAGTAGCATCTAAAGAAATTGGCATATTAGGTATAGACCTCAATTCATTGATTGCAGAGACTCGAATTGCATAAGCCGATAGAAGGGTTCTCAACAACTTACTTGTTATATCCTTTTCTTCAATAGTTCCACTTGCTCCTTTGATTTGATTGACAATCTCCTTTAGTCTTGTCTTGTACTAAGTTATGTTCTCACCTTCATTCATCCTCATAGATTCAAGTTTCCTCTTAAACTATCTACTTTTTTTCTTTGAACATGTTCATCTCCTCCATATACTGATATGAGCTTATCCCACATTGCCTTTGCATCATTGCAGCCTTCTGGATCATTAAACTCTGAGGTGGTCAATGCAGATGTTATTTCAATCATTTCTTGAATATGTTCTTGCTTTTCCTTTATCTCTTCCATAGTCAATGGATAGGTGCTCAATATAACAAAATCATTCTCTAGATAGTATACAACATATTCTCCAAGTTTTGATAGATGCAGCTTCATCCTTTTCTGCCATGTAGAGAAACTTGACTTTTTCAGCTTCGGTGCATCCCTCTTATACATCTTTGGATCTTTAACTCAAGTGCCTTTAAAATTTTCTTCCAGAGTCCAAAGCTCTAATACCAATTGATAGTTCTGATACTTAATGTAAGTACATATCCAATAGCCAACAAGATGAGAGAAGGGGGGTGGGGGGTGAATTATACAAACTTATTCTTCCATAAAAGCATCAGATTCAACCTTGGTAACATATACTTTAGTAATATAACCCAAAACTGTTAAACATGCAAACTCAAAAGCATATAAACATCATAAACCTCATAACACCAGATTTAACGTGGAAACCCAAATATGGAAAAACCACTATGGGATTTTGGACCCACTAAGAAATATACTCTTCTAGAGTATGCTCAGTTAAAAGCAAATCCTATTAAAGATTACAAACACATTGCTAGATGTGACTCGGTTAAGGGATTTCCCTCAGATCTATTAGGATCTTCACCTTGTTTCACCTTGTTAGAAGTGACTTTGTTAAAGGATTTCAAACACTCAATCAGAATGTCACCTTGCTAGAGGGTTTTACAAATAAGACTGTTAAGTCCACTCGGTTAAGAGATTTTCTATCACTTTCACAAAATAACAGTAATAAAAATCTATATGCAACTTCACATCTAAAATGCTAAAGCAGATTCTTATGTGTTCAATACAATCTAGACATAGAACTAATCTTTTCCATTTGCTAGGCTTCTATACTCTGTTATTCAAACAGGTCTTCAAGCTTCTATGCTCGTTAATCAATATGTAGCATCCATGTGCATACACTTGCCTGCATACATTGTTTATCAACAGTTTCCTATTTATAAACAATTAGCTAACTGCTTAATCTCCTTGATTACATTTCCCATGATCAGTCATAGCCATTAGATCTTCAATCTTGTCCAGGTTCAATGCATCTTTTGATCTGAAAATGTTTTACCCTGCCTAGGAACTTGCACATATTTCTTGGAACTTGTGCCATTGTAGATCTTCATGCCGACTTTCCTTTGCCATAGATTCATTAACAAACTTCATGCACGGTATACCAATCATTTAATCAGTTCTAGCTCATCAGCTCCTTCATTAAATAATGCATGTAAACATTTAATGCATTCTGTTATAGCTCGGTTACAACTCGATAAATACTAAACTTCACTCGGTAGACATTCCGCCTTCATTAACTGAAAGCGATAACCTTAGGGTTTACCGACTAGGTTCTTTGCTTGATAACATAGTATAGTATTAACCTTACAGTTTACAACATATGTATGATGTCAAAAAAATCTAAACATCATGATCCCATCATTGTCTGACTCGGTAATAGTTGCCCATTGAATACCTTATTCATCCCCTTATTCATCATATTCTTTCTATGTATTTTATTGACATCTTTATACTCTTTAAATCATACTTCTCAAGATATGGCAACATCATACTAAGTTAGAAAATCAATTTCTTGACATCAATGACAAAATAATAATATCAAGACAGTAAACATCCTTAATCAGTTATATCCATAATCATCAACAACCTTCTCAATATCCTTATTGAAATGCCAACAATCTTTCATTGTCTATTATAATGCTATATTGCCAACATTTCATTCAAAGATATTCCTTGAAGTCATGAAAGCAAAATTGAGGCCTATATCCCAACAAAGTATCTAACAAAATGTAGTCATGCAAGCGTGATTGAGACCGCAAGTCCCTACAAAGTGCTTGACATGAGAGATAACTCAAATATGCTCCATCCCTCAAATTTTTATCTCAAAAACTATTTATTTATAGTGAGTTAGATTGCTTGGCTTTAGTTGTGCTCACTTGGGTCATACCCTTCTCACTAGCCCCCTCAAGGCTTCGGGAAAGCAAGTCCTCTAAAGGATTTATTTACTTGAAGTAAAAGAAAGCATAAAAGAGCGGGTTTGGCTTTTTGATCGCCCAATTAAGGGGAGAGCATATACCTACCACTTTTGAGACAAGGCAAACAATGTTTGTTTTATCCTTCCAAAGAAATGATTTGTTAAATCCTAATTGGAGATGTTGCTCCAACCAAACATGGTGTTCTTTTTAATCCTTCATAGCAATGATTTTGTAACTAGGAAAATGGAAATCCTGGTCAACAAAAATGAAAGCATGTTTTGCTTGAAAGTAAATTGCTTGGAAAATTGAAAATTGTGGCTTGTTCTTTTAAAATTGCAATAATAAAGTGGATTGTTCTTTTTATCCCTTTACAAGAAATTTAAAATTTGTTGTTCTTTTTAAGCCCAAATTTGAAGTGTTTTCCCTAACTTGCAAGAAAGCAAAGTGTGATTTTGTTGTTCTTTTTACCTTGCAATGAGTTTATTTTTAAGCCCAAAAGAAAATTTAAATCGTTTTAAGTCCAAAATAAAAATGAGATTCTTTTTAAACCAAAGGGAAAGGAGTTCTTTTTAATCCAACTTGAAAAGCTAGAAAGAAATCAAAATTCCTAAATCTAACTCCTCCGACCTACAAGAAATGATTAGTAACCTGCAATAAAAAGAAGTTAATGAAAAATCAAAACTTTAGGTGGGCTTACACAAGCTTAAATTCTGATCTTGGTTACAGTTTTTTCACTCCTGATCTTGAAATGCCCTGAAATTTGACTAAGTCTAAAATTTGGAGGATCTTCTAAAAACTAGATTTTGCATTATAACTCCTAGAGGTTCGAAACTCCTCTCAAACACCCTGACAATATATATGGAATATAATTTAAGTATTCACTTATACTTAAATGTTCTATTCCATATATATTGTCCTTCCATAAGCCTAATTTTCTTTTTTAGCTTTGTTACAAATTTTTGCTTCTATCAGCTCTATGCGCTAAACTATGGAACAAATGCGCTAAGAAATGATTACTAAGCGCTAGAAAATTGGACAGTTGTGCTATTCTGAGGCCTGTATGCACTAGTCTAGTTCTCCTATGCACTGAAATAATAGAGAGGGATATGCACTAAAAAGAAGATCAGATGCACTGAAATATGGTTTGTATGCACTAATATGTGCAAGGTAAGCGCTAGGATAAGCTACGGATGCACTAAAATAACTCTCTGATGGGCTATTTTGATATTTTGACATGATCTTTAAACCCACATAAAAAATGATATTATTTTTGTGGATGTGCCCCACGGTGGGCACCAATTAATGTGTGCTGGAAATGTAGGATCAACTTGCAATAGAAAAGAACACATCAAACATACACATGAAACATTGTGAGAGTTGAGAAATACAACACCACAGGAGCCCAAAGATCTCTACAAGCTGAATAACATGTTACAAAGAGAAGCAAGGAAGCAAATAACATAAAAACCAATACATAGAAAATATGCTCAAAAAGATGAGAGCTCAATATTCACAAAATGTGTAATGTGATAATAATACAAAGAAAAGAAAAATTAACCTCTAATAGGTCAATAAACCCTAAAAGGGAAAACCTAGGCTTGCACATAATAATTAATAAAAGAATTAATTATTATGCACCTAATGTTAGCTTAAGTGTAAAACGAGATAATAGGGAACTTAAAGAATTAAACAAATGATCTTTAATTAATCAAGTAAAGACCCGATTACTCTAACACCCCCCTTAAGCTAGACTTAGGGAGAAGCTAAAACCTAGAACAACTACTGAAAGTAGGAAAGATGGGTATCAACAACAATGCCTGATCAAGTACCCAAATACAATGAAATCTCTATGAAATGGAGAAAAAGGAGAAAACCCAGTGGGAAAAAACTCCTCTCCAAAAAGAGATAAAAGAACATGCTGAAAGAAGAAGAAGGAAGGAAGGTCTCATAAAGACCCACAAGGACAACTTCCTTCACCCCAAGCATAGAGGGAAAATGAAGATAGCGCGGTGATGCAAAAGGTTTCATGAAGATGTTTGCAACCTGCTCAATAGTGGAAATGTACTCCAGAATGAGAGAACCATCCTGAATCAACTGGTAGATAAAATGCATGTGAAGCTCAATGTGATTCATCCGCCGATGCTCTACCGGGTTGCAAGAAATATGAATAGCACTCTAATTGTCAGACCAAAGAATAGTGGGACTATTAGAAAGAAAACCAAGCTCAGTCATCAACTATCAAAGCCATAAGATCTCCTGACTAGCAAGCACAACAACTCGGTACTCAGCCTCTGTAGATGATAATG
This sequence comes from Cryptomeria japonica, assembly GCF_030272615.1. NCBI lineage: Eukaryota > Viridiplantae > Streptophyta > Pinopsida > Cupressales > Cupressaceae > Cryptomeria > Cryptomeria japonica. Next base: position 31,029,642 of record NC_081415.1, on the reverse strand, counting down.
CATGAGCAGTCTGCTTCTTGTAAGACCATGTGATAGGACCAAAGACAAGATAGAAAACAAAGGCAGAAGTAGAATTCTGATCAGTGACATCACCAACCCAATCTGAGTCAGTGTAGCCAACAATGGGAGGCTCCCCTGATGTGTAGTGAATGCCATGAGAAATAGAGCCCTAAATGTACCACAAAATACGTTTGGTAGCTTGCCAATGATTCTCATGAGGATCATGGGAGAATCGAGAGACAAGCCCAACCGCAAAGGAAATATTAGGATGAGTGTGTGTCAGGTACAACAAACTGCCAATCAACTGCCTGTAAAATGTAGAATCTACTGAAGGAGTGGGACAAGTAGTAATCAAAACAACCCCTAACTAAAAAGGAGTGTGAGTAGGCTTGCAATCAAGCATGCCAAAGTGACGAAGTATGTCAAGAGCATACTTCTGATGGTAAATGTAGATCCCATCAAAAGACTAAATCACCTTAAGACCAAGGAAACAATGCAGAAGACCGACATCTATCATCTCAAACTGGTTTATCAAAGCTCACTGAATATGCTGAATCATAGAGGATGAGCTACCTATGATGAGGAGATCATAAACATAGAGCACAAGAATTAGGATCTCACCCTCAAGAAGCTGAATGTACACCGTGTTATCAGAGTGACTGTGGGTGAAGCTAGTGAAGAGCAAGAAAGAATCCATCTTCTCATACCAAGCCTGAGGGGCCTGTTTGAGACCATACAATGAACGCCAAAGTTTGCAAACCAAAGAACTGTCCTACACAAATCCTTGAGGCTACTCCATAAAAATTTCCTCCTGTTGGTCCCCATGCAAGAAAGCACTCTTCACATCCATCTAAAAAATAGGCCATCCTCAAGAAGCTGCAAGAGATAGTACAAAGCGAATAGAGTTCATCTTGGCGACAGGGGCAAATGTCTCAGAGTAATAAATACCCTAAACCTGCGAGAAACCCTTCGCAACAAGACATGCTTTATACTTATCAATTGAACCATCAACATCATACTTACTGTGATACAACCAGTGACACGTGACCATCTTTCTGCCCTTACGAAGAGGACAAAGATCCCAAGTATGATTCCTCATCAAATAAGACTACTCCTCCTCCATAACATGATCCCACTCAAGGTGTCCCATAGCCTCTAAAAACTTTTGAGGATCATCTGAAATGGTATAACTCAAAAGACTAGAACCCATAGTATGAGAACGGGTGTGACGAGTATTTGAAGGATCACCGACCATAGAATTTGTCACCTCAACAGTAAAGTGAGCCCATTTGGGCATATGAGGTGGAGCAAGTGGAGGTGGGGATGGTGGATAATCAACACCATCATTAGAATCATCCTCAAAATATCTTGAAGAGATGCAGTGGGAGGAGTAGGCAGAGGAGTAGGCATTGGAGTCAGGGTATCCAGTATGGGAAGGTGCTCATCAAACTGAACATCTCATCGAAATAGGACCTCTTTGGAATCAAGATCAAACAACTTGTATGCCTTAACATCCTCACAATAGCCAAAAAAAATGAGGGGTCAGCTCTTCCACTCCATTGCTTTCCTCTGAGCATTAGGAATAAAAGCCCATGCCTCACTGCCAAATACTCAAGAAAAAGAAACATCAGGTTTGTCATGAGACCAAGCCTCCTTAGGAGTCATATGTCGAATCATCTTGTGAGACATCTAATTCTAAATATAGTTGGCACAATTGACTACCTCAGCCCAAAAAAATGAATACATGGACTTGGACTAAATCATACAATTCACCATCTCCTATAAAGTTATGTTCTTGTGCTCAGTGACACCATTCTGTTGAGGGGTGTAGAGAACAGTAAAGTGATGTTGCAAACCATGCTCAATGCAAAAATGTTTGAAAGCCTAATTCACATACTCCCCCCATTATCTATACGTATCCGCCGAATAGAACAACTAGATTTCTTCTCTACAAATGTCTTGAAGATTTGAAATGAATCAAAGACATCAGACTTGTACTTAAGAAAGTACACCCATGTGCGTCTGGAGAAGTCATCAATAAAAGTGAGTACATACTTGGTCCCAGAAAAAGGAGTGGGAAATGACATGAGATCACTGTGAATCAGCTCTAAGGGTGCCAAAGCACGAGGGGCTCTTCCCTTTGGAAAGGGATCCCTGTGATGCTTGCTAAGCACACAACCATGACAGACACCATTAGTGCAAGAAATTTGTGGGAGCCCAAGAATAAGTGCCTGTGTACTCATATGTTGAAGATATCTATAATTGACATGGCCCAAGCGCTCATGCCAAAGCTTACTCACTGAATATGCATGGGCTATAAGAGATGAACCTGCACCCGCAGAGGGATAAAATCCATCAAATCTATACAGACGAGATGCAATATCAACACTCCTAGTAGCCACAACCAAATCAGAGTCATGGAGGTCCCGAATAACCACATCATGTGGTGAGAACTCAACTATCTTACTAGAGTCAGAATGACAAATTTGATAAATGGATAGAAGGTTCATCGAGATGTTAGGGACAACCAGAACATCCTACAAAGTAGCCCCATCCAAAGAGACAAAACCTAAACCCAAGACTGAAAGCCGAACTGAGTCACCCACTACAATCTATGAAGTACCACAAGAGGCAAGAGATGTAACCAACTGTTGAGTGAGTCATATGGTGAGAAGCACCAAAATCTAATATCCAAGTGTACCCATAGGTCGAAGCTCGAGCAATGAGAGCATGACCTTTTCCTATGGAAGGAGAAGATGCCTGAGGTGAGGAGATGTGATGCTGCTGCATGGCTTCCTCTAAAGCCTCTAAGAATTTCCAACACCTAGAAACTGGATGTCCTTCCTTGCCACAAAAACTACAAGTGTTTCCTAATTTCTTCTTAGTCTTGGAGGAAGACTCACCAGACGGAGAAGATTTCCCATGTTTCAGAGGGAATGGTGGTTTAGAATTAGATTTAGGAGGTGGCTTGGAGGAATGCTCACTGCCTGCAGAATTCTTCTTTGGCTTCAGTTTCTACTTTTGCTTCTCCTTAGAGGACTGAGCAACCAATGCTTTGTTCTTGGACCCTGAGAGCATGTCCAGTTGGGAAAGATGAAACTGCTCACGAGAAAAACGCTCACAAAATACATCAAAGGTAGGCATGGTGAAACAAGCACCCAAGCCATCCATGGTGGATTAGAAAGCAGAGGCAAAAAGCTGAAAAATGACCATGGAGCTTCGAAAGAATCAAATGAACGCACTCTGTGTCTGTCTTGATCTTACCACAACCCTGGAGAATAGATTCGGTATTCTTGGTCTTGTTCAAAAAATCCTCAATGGCGGGAAAGGAATCAGGTGACAAAGAAACCAACTCTGCATCAATATGTAATGCATGAATCTCATTAACCCTCCCGAAGAGACTCAAACTTCAACCACATAGCACGAGGAGTGAGAAACTCATCAAAGTGAGACAAAAGACTGTCAGAGACATGCAAAGAGAGAAAAAACATGGCCTCATCCATCTTGTTTATGTGCTGAAGAAGCTCATAAGGATGCTACAATAGAGGCAGAACCTCATCCAAACAAGACAACAACCCTCATGCTTGGAGAAGCCTCTTGATGTGGGGCTTCCAAGTGTGATAGTTGTGTGATGTCAACAAGTCAAGTCAAGGATCTGCCATGAAAACTCTGCTCTTGCACCTGCTTGGTTGTTTTTTTATTATGTGATCTTTCAGGATAGATAGAAGATGCAGAAGGGTTTGTTTGTTTTGAGAGTTTTGGTGTTTTGGATTTCTGATATAAATGACAAAAAGCGAGAAAAAACACCCCCCCACAATAGATAAACCCAAACCCTAGTACATACTGATGAGAAGGAAGTAGTGCAAAAGTGAAAAAACTTGAAACTGAAATATCATGTACCTGATGAAACATATAAGAAACAAGATCATATATCTAAATAGAGCATGTTGGGATCTTTCCAACGCCTATTCATTTTTTAAAAATGGAGTGTGTTTGCCCATTCTACGGCCCTGGAAGTGCAGAAAAGAGACTTGACTTTGACTGGAAAAAAGTATAGTTAAACATAAAAATCAAGCAAAAATTCCAACACCACAAGGTCCATCCTGGAACCAGCTTTCTGATGCCTATTTGTTTTTGAAAAAATGACTCTGTATGCTCAAGATATGGCCAAAAAATGAACCCCCCTTTAAAGAGACAAGAGGGTGGAGGTCCAGTGGTAGGGGCCTGGTAGTGGTGGCGCTCCGGCAGTGCTCTAGGGAGGAGCGACCGAGTGGTGGAGAGGGAGAGGCGGCAGTGGGAGCAAGGGCCAGCAGGGGCCGGAGGCTGTCGACGGCGGGAGAAGGAGTCGACGGTAGGAGTAGGAGCCGACGGGGGCCGATAGGGGGCCAGAGGCTAATGGGGAGGGGCTAGCGCTGATAGGTCCAGTTGGCCGACTAACAGCCGATGGCCGGACTATCAAGGGGTATGGGGTACCCTCCGAAACCCCAATTTTTTTTTTGATTTTTCAAAAACTTTTTTGCCTTTTCCAATAATTTTTTATTTTTAATTTTTTGATTTTATTTTTAAAAAAAATTAAAAAATTGGCCTGCATGTCGTAAAAAGGCAAAAAAAAATAAAATTGAATTTTTTTCTCGAACTACGTGCCTGGGCCGTACGACTTGGTACTAAAGAAAAATTACCCCTAGATGCTCAAGAGTCAAAACTAGGCAATTTTTATATGACTATAGGGGTTTTTGGGCTTTCTGAGCATGATGGTGAGGTTTGTTTAGGCCTAAAGTGCTCAGAAAAAAGACCTATCCCTAGGTGCATAAAAAAACTTTCTGAAACCCCAAATCTGCTTCCAATGCAAAAATTCTCAAAATAAGAACAAATAGTTGCAGATTTGAAGCTCTAATACCATGTGAGTTGCAAAATACAACACCACAAGAGCCCAAAGATCTTTGCAAGGTGAATAACTTGTTACAAGGAGAAGCTAGGAAGCAAATAACAGAAAAACCAATACACAAAATATATGCTCAAAAAGATGAGAGCTTAATATTCACAAAATGTGTAATGTGATAATAATACAAAGAAAAGAAAAATTAACCTCTAATAGGTCAAGAAACCTTAAAAGGGAAAACTTAGGCTTGCACATAATAATTAATAAAAGAATTAATTATTATGCACCTAGTGTTAGCTTAAGTGTAAAAAGAGATAATAGGGAACTTAAAGAATTAAACAAATGTTGTTTAATTAATCAAGTAAAGACCCAATTACTCAAAAAAATATTGCATTAGAGTTAGAAATCAATCAGAATAAGTTAAATGAATCTAAACTATTTATATCATTTCATGCTTCTCTATCTCTAAAGATCCTCAAGATTCAAGGTGGCCCTGACTTGGAAGAGCACTTGATCTCTTGGATGACAACCTAGAGAACGAGATTTAAATTATTCTAAGATCAAAATGGATGCAACTATGATCCTAGTGAAAGCTAAGATGCAAGACTAAATTGTCAAGATGATGAAGATATGAAACTGGGTTAATTCCAAATTGAAGATTAAATGCTATTAGATGAGTTAATTAAGCTAGAAAAGGATATAAATTTAAGCTAAATGAAACTAAAATGATATGAGATGAATGCTTGATGCTTGAAGATAACAAAGAGAGCTCGTTAACCTGGAAAATGACTATATGTTTGATGCACAAAAGACTTGATAATGAGAATGAAGAATGAGAACTCTATTTATAGGGAAAATAGGGCAATGGAGGGTTGAGATTGAATAATCTCAACAAGGGCTAGGATTGAAAGTTATCAATCCATGCGAGGGATTAAATCCAATCCCAAGTTGACAAATGCCACCTTGAGAGGGCTTGAGAGGAGATGCAAGAGGCATTAAATGCCCGAGGAGACATGAAGGTTTCCTTTGGAGGTAAGGGTTAAGGTTAGGTTAGAGTTATCCATTGGATAGAGCTTTTACCCAAAGGGTAAACTGTTGTCCAAGGGTTAATAGTGTTGGCAAATGCACACTCCAATGAGAAATTGTAGGTGATTGAAGGTATTGTCATTGATGGAAACTTTACAATCATGTGATACCGGCAGGCAGACTCAGGCACCAACACTAGTAGACTCTACACCGGCTTACAAAACACCGGCACCGAAAAAGAAGAATATCGGCACCTTGGCCGACAACAATTTTGTATAAACATATTTTGTAATTAATTGTAAAATATTTTTGTAAGCCGACATGGCGGATCGTAATATGACTCATAAATGTATGAGATCATTGTAGATCATTTAGTATATGATATGATGCAAAAAATGAATAGAAGGTAGCAGACCTAATATGTGAATTATTGGATAAGGGTTTATGTATATTGCAGAGCTTAAACCGGTATTGAATCTAGCATAGTAGATGCTGATCTAAAGCAGTACAAGATATTGGATTTGTATAATCTAATTTTGTAAGTCACTGTGACTTCTTTTGTAACTGAGCAGTGAGCTCTAGGAACTTGGCCTTCCTGCATGTGCAAGCCCCTATTGTAAGTAGTAATATTCTCTTATTGGCCAGTAAGTGAATATTGTGGGTCACAAATACCACCAAGGTTTTTCTCACACCAGGTTTCCTCTTTAAAATATTGTGTTATGGCGTGCTTTTCATGTTGTGGTTGTTGTTCTTATTTGCTGCATTATTTTTGGTTTACTGGTACATAGTTTTAATATGTTTTTCATGTTATAAGTTAAGAAAATTAATATACTGGTCAGATAATGATTCACCCCCCCCCCTCTCAGTATCTTTGGGAATCATAACAATTGGTATCAGAGCTTGGTCCTCTATTTTCAAAAGTCTAACAACTTGAGGAAGATCTTGTCACCGGTAGAGATGGAAAACTTGAGAAAGCAATTGAAAACAACTCTTTCAGACTATGATGCAGAAAAAGTGAAGAATATAAATCTTGAGGATGATCTGAAGGCTGCTCAGGATATTATTCGAGGACTTCAAGAAAATTTCACCATAGAAAGAAATAAAAGAAGAGAACTTTGTGAGAAGATGCAGAAAGAGGAAGATGAAAAGGAAACTCTTAATGATCTGGTGAACCAACTGAGACAAGATAATTGTACAATGAAGAATGAGATGCAAGATATGACTATGAGATTTTGTAAAGAAATTGAAGACAGAAAGAAGAATGAATAAGAATTGGTTAGAAGAATGAATGATGTTGGAAATGAAAACACAAGACTCAGTCATGAGAATGATATGTTGAAGACAGATCTAATGCATACACAAAATGACAGAACTGAACTCATGAGATAGAAAGGAATCTTGGAGAATGAACTAACTGCTGCAAATCAACACAAAGAGAAATTCAAGAAAAGTTCATAAGAACTTGTTGACATGCTGAAGAATCATAAACCAAATGGTGATACAAATGGCCTTGGCTTTGAAGTTGGTGAAAGCTACGATACTGCAAACAATCATGATCATAGTAAATCGGCAAGACAACCTGATGCTTACAAATTCAATGGGAAATTCTTTAACTGTAACAAGTATGGTCATAGAGAAAATCAGTGTAGATCTAGAAATTATCAAAACACTAATACACCCACCGGTGAATGTTCTAAATGCAACAAAGTTGGTCATAACTCAAAAAATTGCAGAATGAATGTAAGATGTTATGTTTGTGGAAGATTTGGACATATATCTAATCAATGCAGAACACATACTGGCATAGGATTTGGGAAAGCTATTCAGAAAAACAATGTGACTTGTTATGCTTGTAACAAAATTGGACATATTGCAAAATTTTGTAGAAGCAAGTCCCCACTGGCAAATAACAAAGGTCCTAGCTTGAAAGGTAAAGAAAAGGTTGAAGAGGTAAAGCAAGAATTCTCAAAACAATGGATCAGAAAGTCAGATCAAAATGTTGATGGGAATACTCCTCCACTGATAGAACATAGTAACACTCCACCGGCAGGAGACTCTTCATCTAACTGAAGAAAAATCCTTTGGGGGTTTAGCAACAAACTGAAAAACATGCTATTATACCCTCGGTTGATGGTAAGAAGTTGAATTACTTCTATACCGGCAGATGAGTTAAGTTGTGACTTAAACCAGCAAGCATTAAATGTGGTAGTTGGAGAAAATAACATTATAAAGTAAGTGTTTTGGCTCCTTTTTCATTCACCGAGCATTCAAATCTTTGAGAGCATGAAAATTCATGAGTGAAGGCATTCTTAGCGAAGAAGTGAAGAAGTTCATCCAAGCACTCATCCCTAAGGTAGATTGAGGTATTTATAACTATGGCTTCTTCATCCACTCCCAAATTTATTGCAAACCGTACAATGATTGAGGTTATTAAGTGCCCTAGACCCATATTCAAACTAGTTCCCAAAATTGTGAGGAAAGATGATAGCATAGGTGCATTCTCTCAAATTCTTAAGGGAGTAGTATATGCTAAAGACCCTAGGATATACATACATTTTCATATAGAGGAATTAGGTGATGATGAGATCAAAAACATGTATAGGACTATGATTTGTGATGTAGATGGTAATGTCAAGTCGAAAAACAAGATAATAGAAACCCTAGGCTTTGTGGATATTCTTAGCATTCTTGATTTTCCTGAAGATGTAATAAGAATAGTTCTAAGTAGAGTCCATGTTGAATTCTTCTGGTTGGATTCGATTCATAAATTCACAAAAGAAGCAGTAAAAGCAGTAACATGGTTACCTTCCACTGGTAGCAAACCTAATAGAACAAGGAAGGTCTCGAATGACACAGTGATGAAACTAACGGGTGCAACTTTTGATAAAAGATCTCTAAGGGTAAATGATGTAAAGGACATCAATGTCTGATTTAGTAGTATGATCTTAGGTTGCAAAGCCACACATGCAAATAGGTTAAACTCAGTTTCTAGCCTATGTATCAAAAGTGCATATGACATGGTTAATGATAATGCTAGAATAGATGTGTGTGAATGGATCAAAGATGAATTGATAGACAATCTAAAGAAGATTAAAGGAGATAAGAAAGGAACCTTTAGATTTGGAAATTTTCTTGTTTGCCTAATGCTATACATTACTAAACAAGTACCCGGTATTGGTAGAAGAGATTTTGGCTTTGATATATCGGTAGGAAAGCAACTATTGGATCTATTGAGAAATATGGGAGAAGACAGAGAGAAAAACACAAATGAGCATTTTCAAGCATTGAAGGCTTGAATGAAAACAAGAGTAAGACTATCACAAGCTATTGTAGATAAATATCAGAAGGAAATTTGCTTTGTAATTAAAAAGGATGAAATCTGGATGGAGGCAGTTGTCCCTAGGACAATCTGGGTAACTGAAATGGGATATGAAACATATGATAATATCATAGAAACTTATGCAAAAGCCCTCCTTGAAGCACCAAAGGAACCCATTGAGAAAGTCTTTGGAAATGCAGAAACAATTGAGAGTGGAATTCAGTCTAGGAAAAGGGTTAAGAAGGTTGAAGAAACAGTAAGGAAAGGAACCCAACAGGCAAAGGCAATTAAGGAAGATGTCTTGAAACAAACTGGTATAAAAGAAAGTGAGCTGGAAGGACTTCAACCAGAAGTTCATCTTTCACCGGTTGGAACCTCCTCTAAAAGTCATATACCTGTCGCATTCAAAAGGGTAGAAAGGAAAAAAAAACCCTCACCGGTACCCTCACCCACTCCTAAGAAAACAAGGCAAAAGCAACAGGGAGTGAGGCCTCCAGCGAAAAAGTTGACTCCTAAGAAAAGGAAGGTAAAAAAAGATATTTCTCCACTGGATACACTCTTAAGTGAAATAATTGAAGATGGAAAGTTGAAAAACATTAGCAAACTATACAACACACTATCTGCTGATGACAAAGAAAGCATAGAGAACAGTGTAATTTTACACTTGGATATATACAAGAAATTCTTAATGGAAATAGTTGATGAAATACCCAATGATCTGTATAGAAGACTAGAAGCTAGAAGGGTAGCTATTGTTGAGCTTGATAAGAAAATAAAAATTGAAAAACTACTTGCAATGCATCCAGTAAACTCACCTAATGAGATAGACAAATTAATCAGTGAAGCTAATCAGACAATATTTTCAACTGCTCACCGACATGTAGCATTGATGGTAGGTAGAGTGAATGAAGTCTTTGAAGAAACAATAGATGCATGTGATATATTATTTGTAGAAAAAGAGAAACAAGAAGAGCTACTAAGACCCAAGACTATTAGAGTATACCAAAAGGACAGGGATAAGGGAAAAGGTAAGGTAGGTGGACCTCCAAGCATTAAAATAACTGATAATATGCTCCCACCTCTTACTGATACTCCATCGGCACATACTACAGACAGTCAACTGGCCACTGAGAGTATGGAGACTACACTAGAGGATACTAATCCCGAGTCTAAAATTTTGTATACTGTAAATATAGACACACAGGAAGTAAATGTTGTGGTTGACAGAGAAACTACTGAGGAAAAAAAGAAAGATGTGCCTATTGAGCCACTGGTTGCAGATGTTGAGGTTGAGGTTAATAACACGGTTGAGGTTAATAACACTGTAAAAACAAGCACAAAAAAACCTACTCTAACAGAGCAACCGACAGAAGATAAAACTAGTAAAACATTAGGAAAACTGGAAATGGACAGTGCAGAGGTACAAACTGAAAAACCTTCTGAAACACAGATGGAGAAATTGTAACAAAAACAGGTTGAGACAGAAGTTCAGACAGAGACAGTGCCACCGGCTAAAACTAAAAAGCCCAAACCTTTGCTAATAGAAATACAAACACAAACTGACCTACTAGAGGTCGAATGAAGCAAGGTGATTACTACAACTGACATCATGGATATTGTAAAAACAATTGGGCAGACATCTGGTACTTCAATATCAAAATTTCGGCCTACAAATGTAACAGAGGTCTTATTGGATTCAATAAAGAAGATCACAGAGTGCAATTCACAAGCCTATAAGGCTATAGATGATACAATCCCTAATCTTAAGCTGGTAGCACCTAAATGCATAGTGGATAATAAAGATTTTGTAGGTCAACTAGACACATTGTCTAAGTTCATCAGTGACAACATTTTGACAGTAGATCAAATAAATGAGGACACATTTAAGGAGTGAATGATTAAGGAAAAAGAGAACTTTTTTGAGGAAATTTTGAAGAAGAACAAGGAGAAAATGGACACCTTATTACCGAAACTTGGAAAAACAATTTTGTATTTTAAGACAATATACAGGGATTCTTGCAAAACAGACATCTTGACACACGATATAGATTCAGAGATCATCAAAACTCAAACTAAAATAAACAACACTGCTGGCAATCTGATAGGTACATCTGATTCATTTCTGGAGATAGAAAAGAAAATTGTAGATCTAGAAGATAAAATTGAGAAGTTAGAGAAGGACAAAGAGGAAGTTAAGCATAAGGCAAAGAACTTAAAATGTAAACTTGGTTCAAAACTAGGCTACCTCATTTCTTTGAGAAAATAAATTTTTGAGGCTCTGGTTCCCGGACTTGAGACACCGGAAGAACAAATGCACATATTCACTGGTACAGTTTAGAGAACATAAGAGGCATTACAAGAAAGCACAAGATTCAGTGACAAATTAAATCTGGTTTTAGCAGATATATTCCAGATTGTAACCCACCGGTTACAAAAATATAGGCAGGAACCACACTCCATTGACAACGAATGACAACCTTTGCCATTTATGTCAAAAGGGGAGTAGTGTGATGAGAAAAATGATCAGAACATGACATCATCAGCTCAGGGGGAGCATACATTTTTGGGCACACAGTTTTGGTAAGACAAATTTTGGCAGATTCTTTTTGGACATCTTTTTGGACACTTTTTGACTTTTCTCATGACTGTTTCCATCAATGCCAAAGGGGGAGATTGTTGGCAAATGTACACTCCAATGAGAAATTGTAGGTGATTGAAGGTATTGTTATTGATGAAAACCTTACAATCATGTGATACCATCAGGCAGACTCAGGCACCGACACCGGCAGAGTCTACACCGACATACAGAACACGAGCATTGAAAATGAAGAATACTGACACCTTGGCCGACAACAATTTTGTATAAACATATTTTGTAATTAATTGTAAAATCTTTTTGTAAGCTGACATTGTGGATTGTAATATGACTCATATATGTAAGAGATCATTGTAGATCATTTAGTATATGATATGATGCGAAAAATAAATAGAAGGTAGCAGACCTAATATGTGAATTATTGCATAAGGGTTTATGTATATTGCAAAGCTTAAACAATTACTGAATCTAGCATAGTAGATGTTGATTTGAAGCTGTACAAGACATTGGATTTGTATAATCTAATTTTGTAAGTCAGTGTGACTTCTTTTGTAACTAAGCAGTGAGCTCTAGGCACTTGGCCTTCCTACATGTGTAGGCCCCTATTGTAAGCAGTAATATTCTCTTATTGACCAGTAAGTGAATATCATGGGTCACAAATCCCACCGAGGTTTTTCCCACACCAGGTTTCCCCGTTAAAATATTGTGTTATGGTGTGTTTTTCATGTTGTGGTTGTTGTTCTTATTTGCTGCATTATTTCTGGTTTACCGGTACACAGTTTTAATATGCTTTTCATGTTATAAGTTAAGAAAATTAATATACCGGTTAGATACTGATTCACCCTCCCCTCTCAGTATCTTTAGGAATCCTAATAGATAGGATAGCTAGGGTCAAAACCACAAGTGTTTGATGAGACCCTTGGGTTAGTTGAGGGTTAAGTTAGAGAGAATGTCTCTAACCATGTGGGAAGGTTGAGTTAACCATTAATGGTTAGGAAGACTTTGGGGACAAATTTGTACGTCCTTCCAAATTTGGGGAACTCAACAAGTTAGCTTGTTGAAGGAAATAAAGTCTTAAATGTATTTAGAAGACTTTCTTCCAAATTCGAGAAGTAACCTCCTCAAATTTAGGGAATGAACATGATTAGGAGTTGATTAGGATAATAAAAGGGTTTAGAAGAATCTAGAAGGTTCTAGAAGAGGTTTAGGAGGAAAGTGGGAGATGTAGGGTTTTGCAAGTGGGTGAGGGAAAAAAGAATTTAATTAGAATAAGATTAATTTATTTTAATTTTGGTTGCAACTTGCATTTGTAGGATTTTGCAAGTGGGGGGATTTTTAAATAAATTTAGATTTATTTAAATGTAAAAAGGGTTTTAGTTAAATGTAGATTTAATTAAAATGGCTAGAGGGGGAATTTTAATTTTAATTAAATGGCTATGAGGGAGATTTTTTATTTTTTTGATGGGTAAAATATATATTTTATTTAAATAAACTTAAAGTATTACAGCTTCAAAGATAATGAATAGTTATGAACCACCTTGTTAGAGGATTTACAAAGGCTTTTTTAGGCCTACCTGATTAAGGGTTTCAGACTTGTCGAAGATGTGAGTAATCAACAAGTGAGTGATCTAAATACTAGCACAGTATACTTGGTTAGATCCTTGATAGCTCATTGTTAATTCATTTCAGCATTACTTCGGTCTTGAATATCTCCACACTCTATTTCTTCACACAGACCTAATCTTCTCTTCTATGATCACACGTACAAAAACCTCATACACTTCTAAAACCCTAACAACACCTAAAACCCTAGACATGATGTCCTTATAAAGGAATCTGATTTCATGTCGGTCCAATAGGATTACATTGCAAGTTCCTAGGTTTAGTGCATCTAGACACATTTGGTAACACGACACAAAATCACTGCCAAAGTGTCAGTGGATGATAACTCATCACAAAAATACCGATTGGTAACTCATCACAGAGTAATAGTGGTTCATACATTTAACCGATTACCGGTTGTCAAAAATGAAGATTGGGAAAATGATAACTGTTGCTTTAGTTCCTTCGTGCCACTTGAGATCCTCAAACCGCTTAAGGTCTTCATACCACTTTGAGTCTTCATACTGCTTGAGATTGGTAAATACTTTCTGCAAAACACTGATAGTCTAAAGACTATAATACATAATACTGGTTGGAACAAATACCAGTTGAGCATAACTCATACATACAAAAAGTGATCTCAAAGCAAGTGTGTGTCCATCAATGACAATCACAACATCATCATCAAAAATGCCAACAAAAAAAACCCCGCCATCCCCTTCATCATCTGCATAATCTCTCGCCTGTTTAGCTTGTTCTACAGATAGTCTCCTTGTTATTCTCCTCATAGGGCTCACAGTCTCTGCCACTCTCTCACCACCCTCCTATCTGATCACATCTTCTATGTCCATGATATGGATGAAGATTAAAATACCTTCCCACCTTCTCTGTGCATCATCATTAAATCGTAGTTTAACTTCCTCACGTCGTCGAAGAAACTGAATGCGCGAGTGGTGCTCCTTCATTTACTCATTTGCCTCTGGGATACCTTCTACAAGATTAAATCCCCATCTCGACATCGCCCACTCTAGAAAAGGTTCCAAGTTTAATAGATATTCCCCTGAGATTAGTCTCTGCATCACCTTTTGTACCTCATCCACCATGTGTCCCATCTCTAACCCCTAAGCCAAGAGAAGCAAATAGATGTTCACTCTGCATCTATAGCGATGGCCAATGACAGCCACCTCTTCACCTAAAACCAACTGAACCACTTTTATAAGCAGTGGGTCTTTAGCGAGAAACATCCTCTCAAGTTTCTTTGGTAGAACCAGACCATGAAATACCGACATCAGTTTGGAAGACTCCAAGGTGAAATTAGCTTCCATATCTGAGCTTGTAGAAGAAAAACAGAGGTTTTTAATAAAACCAGATTCAAAACTGGTTTCATCAACTCGCCAGGTCTATTCATAATCCGTGCGGGCATTACGAAATTGGCATTGAATGCATATCTCTCCACCATCACCCCCATTTCAGAGAATATCACAATAACTACTCATTAACACACACTTGCACAGGAAAAAACCAGCTTCTGACAAGGGATTTGAATTTTATGTCGCACCAACTTGGCAGTACATCTTAACTCCATTCAACAATTTCATTTATGTTGTTCCACCACCTCACCTCCCCTGGCTCGAGGCCACACGCTTCATTTGACAGCTCATTTGCAAGAGTGTTTCGCTCTCTTTTTTCACGTGTGAGATGCAATAATTCTTAAACAACTTGATTTTTTCACTTATTATCTTTATATACTTGTCTAATTTCCAACACAGGGTGTGTCCTTTAACTAGAGCCTGGACCACAATTTGGGAATCACCTTCTAAATGTAAATTTGACACCTTCAAATTAGTTGCTAAATCAACTGCAAGTAAAGCCGTCTGGATTTTTGCCTCGTTATTCGTACCATCTTGAAGTCTTATATTCCCTTTACACATAACCTTTCCTTCTTCATCACAAGCCACACATCCCGCTCCTGAGATTCCAGGATTACCTTTTGAAGCTTTGTCAAAATTTATTTTCACCCACCCCTTCTCTGGTTTTGACCATTTAATCGTCTCTCTATCTAGATGGTCATTAGCTGCATTAACCCTAGGGAACCCATGAACAGGTCACTATGAGGGAGATTTTAATTAAATGCAAATTTAATTAAATGACTAGGATAGAAGAAGGGAAATATTAATCAAATCTTTAATTTGATTAATAAGCCAATTTAGAGAAATAGGGATATTAATTAAATCTTAATTTAATTAATTGGAAGAAATAGGGATAATTAAATGATTAAAATTCACTTAATTTGTTGTGCAACTTTAGGTGTCTACAATTACTAACATAATTATGGCTGTCATAAGAGATAATTGATTGCATCTCTCATTTTACACTCACTTGAAGGTTGTTTGAGTACCTAGCATAGAAGATATTTGTAATTAGCGAACTGTTTTGAAATTTCTTGAACAATTTATGCATCATTTTTGGAGCACCATAAAGTACAATTTGAATGATTTTGTGTTGTGGTCAACTTATAATGACTTGTTGGAAAGAGTTAACATGGACCTATTTAACATTTCAATTTTCAAAGTTTAAATGTCATTTTTAAACCTATAGATTTCAACAAGATGATTTCTCTCTTGAAAATAATCTGAAATAAAAAAACAAAATATAGAGTCAAAATTGACCTTTTATAAAATATGATAATAAAATAAAATAAAAATATATTATTACCAACTTTCATATTAAAATATCTTATTTCACATACTATCATTACAATAAAAATAAATAAATCAAAATAAATTTTAATAAAAAAAATAATGTTTTCACCATTTTACACATTTTTTATATAGTATCCCAACTTTTCCTCTATTATCAAAGTTTTTACTTCACTAATTATTCAGATATGGGCCTTATAACTATTTAGATATGGGCCTTATAATTATGGAGAAGAAATGCAATTAGCTCATCTCATAATTATGAAACTCATTTTTAACTATTATAACTAACTATACAGATATGGGTCTTCTATAAGGGGGGTCCCATGCTTTCTCTTAATAACTTTTTGTTAATGATTAACTCCAACATGCAATGTTGAGTGGTGGGGTATGCTAGACATGAAAGAAGAAGTTGCACTTGCTTTTATGATTAAAAAAAAACATAAATGCCATATTAAATTCCTTTAAGTAGAACATCTAATATTTAGATTACACAAGTGGGTATTGTCTAATATTTGGCATTCATGATCAATCATTACTTAAATCAATATGCACAAATGTCCCTCCACTACGGTACATTAAACATTACTCTAATATTTTACTTATTATTGCAAAGGAAGGAATTTCATTATGCCTATAATAATCTTGTATTCCATGTACCATGCACTTCTTTGGTGATTTCCATAAATTTGGAAGCATGCATCATTAATAACCACCTCCATCAATCATAATATAGTTAAACAAGACAAATTTCTTACAATAGCTACAGATTGTATATGATGTTTGTAGTAAGACATTCATTTCAAGAACCCAAATTTTATTTTGGAAAAATATTAAATCAAAATTTAAAAGGAAAGTAAACTTTTCATATGATTAACATAGGTTAATTAATTAATGAGAATAATTGAAAATAAATTATTGTAGATTTAAAGGTGATAATTAGGAATGATAAGTTAAATAATTGTAAAGATAGTTTTAAAAGAGTGTGAGAAGGGTATTTTAGTTTGTTGATTGAAGCATTTGTTTGTGATGACGATTCTGGATTATGTTTGTTGATCAATTGTGATATATTTATCTCCAATCTAATATTGTGATATCTTTGTTAGTGGATTGTCTTAGATTCTACATTGTGTATGTGCTCTATTTGGAGTAGAGACTAGTGATCTAGGTTAGTTCCATGATCATAGAGCATTCCTTTATATTTAGACTTGAACTTATTTAATGTGTACCTGTGTGCAAGTAAAATTCATCTTAAAAACAAGTATTCAATTAGGATCAAAGGGAAATCACGAATCCCTATCTAATCAAAGAATTCTAACAAACAGACAATGAAATAACACAATCAAGCAAAATAGGAACTATAAATGAAATCAATTAAAGACTCCCTACTTCGTGACTGCATATAACTTCCATTGCTCTTCTCTTCTCTGTGATATGATGGCTCTTAGATATTGCGATGGCAACCTGCAAGTGACACAAAGATTCAAAGTTTGTGATTCAGAGGAATTGTGAGATTGAATGCTCAATTTATAGATTTTTGGATGAGATTGATTGAAAGGTGGAATAGATTGATCAAGAGGTGGAACTCTGGTGAGCTCAAATGTTGATTGATAGTTGAACTGCTGACTTGGAGGTGAAACATAATAGATTGAATAGATTAAAGGAGTCAACTGATTGAGAAAAAGCTAACTGAGGTAAGAAAAATGATGATTGGAGGAAAATTAATTGATGACAAAGAAAGTTTTATTTAGAAAAAGCTAACTAAAAGATGGAAATAGAGATTTGAGAGATAATTGAATTAATTAATTAATTGATGATAAAGAAAGCTTTATTTAGAAAAAGCTAACTAAAAGATGGAAATAGGAATTGAAGAGATAATTGAATTAATGAATTAATTGATTGAATTAATTAATTTAGCATGTGCTTGCACTTTGACTTAGATTTTCAATTTACTCTTTGCATGAGATTTTAATTTAAATAATTGAATTTATAATATATTCAATTTAATATTTGAATATATTTAGAACTTGAGTTTGATTTTCAATTTGGTTTTTGAAATCATGCACATGTAATTGAATTTGGAAGAAAATAGAAGAAATAAGAAATTAAATGAAATTATAATTTGGGGATTTGGAAATGGACGAATTAATTAGTTAATTAAATAATTTAAAGAAACTATTTAATTATTTAGAAATGGAATTTAATTAAATAATAAATATTATTTAATTTAAAGGATAAAATCATAATTAATTAAATAATTAATATTTAATTAATAAAAAGGGTTAATGATTAGATGATGATAGGATTGAGATAGAAATTGAGAATTAATTTATTTAAATAATAAAGATTATTTAAATTGGGGAATTAATCAGAATTAATTAAATAATAAATATTTAATTAACAAAATGGTTGAATGATTAATTAATTAGAGAGATAGAAATATAATAATTAGTAAGATGATGAAGAAATATGAATTTAGAAGAATATGATTCATTAACTTAATTAAATAATTAAAGAATTATTTAATCAATTAGAGGAATAATTAGTACATGATCAATGAGACATTTTTAGGTGTCTACAGTACCTTTACTATTGTAGCATCGTAAATTGTATGCACTTGCTTGGGTGGTACAATTTCACACCTAGTTTAGCACCCGCCTTGGCGCATTTTGTATTTTGCATTGCATTTCCCCTTTAGCACTTAATTAATTAAATTAATTAGGTCTAAGGTTCTATTTTATCATCTCCCATATCATAAAGTTGGGCCCTTTTCATTAAAGTGTGCCCCTTTCATTTTATTCTTCCAATACATCATTTAATCAAAAACCCTAATTAGGTCCTATTTTGAACTTGGGGGCTTGATTTCGGGGGTCAAAACATCTCGAAATCAGCTGTAACTTCAGGATTCGCTCTAAAATCATCATATCCGATGGCCCTGAAAATTTGGTGAAAAGTTGTCGGGACCATGGCGCCCGGAGTGCACATGGTCCCGGACATTTTTCCCAAAATTTTAGGAGTGCGATCCAATCATAAAATAAAGCTTAACCCCAAGAAATTGGCGGGAGATTCAATCTCTAGGTCGGCCAAAAGTTGAAATTAAGACCTAGGGTTTCATATATAAGAGCTCTCTTTCTTTATTTGAGAGGAGGAAGATTTTTGGTTTCAAGGACTTTCTATGCAGCGAAAGAGAAGATCTTTTCAACAACATTCAACATCCATCCATCAAGCATTCATCAAATTCATTCATCCATTTAGGGCTTTGAAGACATTGAAGAGCAATAAGGGATCACCGACTGAAGATTGGCTTGTACCCCTCCCTTGGGGTTGGGTATGATTTCATGTTGTTTTCATGTCTTTGCATAAGCCTCATTATATCACTTGTATTCATGCTTTAGATCTCTTTGCATCTTGATTTGGAGCATTTACATTATCATTTACAAGCAATTAGGGTTTACTCTCTAGGTTGCTCTAGTTTGCTTACTTGCATTTTAGGATCTTGCACACAAACAAGGTCTGCACACACATTACTTTTACAATACAACTTGGCTATTCGTGGAGGTGGAAATCACCAAAGTGGGGGTTTGACTAAGGAAAAACCCTATATAGCCGTCCAAAACACCTTTTCAGATATAAGTGTAGATTTTGAGATTCGGACGACGTCGCAAGTTGCAGATCCGGAAGAAGCAGACCAAGACAGAACTTCACACCAAATTGTAGAGAAAAAGACCAGGATAGGGGCATGGGGCGCCCTGGTCCTACCAGCACAGGGGCGCTGGGCACCCTGGTCCCTGGGACAGGGGCGCTGGGCGCCTTGGTCCTTCTGTCAGACAGCAAGTTTCAGCATTTTTGACAGCTTTTCAAGTTGCAAAACAGCAGTTTCAAGGGAAGAATTAGGACAGTGGCACCCGCGCCCCCGTCCCGAACATTTTCACTCAGATTTTAACACCAGGTATGCATTTACATTCTCATTTTGTCCTTGTGTTTACAACTTTCCATTGTTTAAGTTCAATTCTGCAATCTTGTTATTAGTTCATACTTGCACTTTGGGGTTAGGAATTGAACTTGCATCATCTTATCTTTCAATTACAACAAAGGAATAGAAATCCTAATAGGTAGCCCGTGGCTCTCTCTTCCACAAAAAGAAGTATCCAATTGTGTGATACCTCTAGGCTCTTTCGTATTCCACAAGTGTGTGAATGAAAGTGAGATTAGGGCATGTTTGCTTTGTGTCACTTTTTCCCCCACACATTTTGGTGAACCCGACGTGAAATTCCAATCTTCTCTAATTCTGATTTATGTTTTCAAATTTGAGTGTTTATGCTATTTTAAAATCAAATTTGTACTTACAAGTTTTAATTTCTTGCAAGATATAAAAAATTTAGAGGAAATTTTTGCTAAAACCCTAATTTTTCAATTCAAAGTTGAACTTGTGGATAGCTTAATTGGGATTAATAATTTCAAATCTGATTTAGGAACTCATTTGAATCATAAATTTCATTTTCTAAATCTACATTCTAAGTTCTTGCATTGGTTAAAATTAAACATTTCCTTCTATTTTGCATGTGTTAACATTTGAAAGAGGAAAATTGTTGTCATGATGCATTCATTTCATAGATGTGATAATGGGTTAGCTTCCCTTGTTTCAATTTTTCCTTCTCCTAAAGAACCCCCCCGCATCTATAACAAAATTTTAGTGCCTAAAAGAGTTGCTGCCAATCCCTTTGAGACTCTCCCATGCTCTAAGGATGAAGACTTTAAGAGTGATCTTGACAATTCTCCTAAAATGTGCCCTTCCTATTTAGCTATCCTAGAGGAAGAGAATGATATCATAAACACCTTTCTTAATGTTACTTCACCTTCCCTACATGATGCCTCTCTAAGTGAAAATGTATTGATGGACATTGACTTATTTTCTCCTAAAGTTGGTCCTTCCAATGGGGGCATGTTAGTGCAACAAGAGGTTATGAACACTTCTTTCAAAGATCTCCTTCCTAAGCATGAATCTTTGGAGAAATATGTTCATGTTCCTCCTAAAAAACACTCCCTTCATGAGGATCCTTTTGTGCAAGAAGATGACATGATCCCTACATTCCCTAGTGATGGCATTTCCTTTTCCAACAAAATTCCCACTAGAGATGATGAATTAATGATAAATGCTTACCCTTCTCCTAAAGTTTGTCTTACCCATAAGCATCCCTTAGAGAAAGAAGATGAAATAATAAGCAATTTCCTTAATTCTCTCTCCCCTAAAGATCATATTGAATATATTTTGAGGAAAGAGGATGAGTTTAACATATCTATTGATGCTCTCCCTCCTAAGGATGAGGAATTAATAAATAATGTTATCTCCTCTCCCAAAATTGACAATACTTCAAACATTCCTTTCAACAACTTCGCTATTTGGGATGAACCATTAGAAGAAGGTGTAGATTATTCTCTACCCCATGAGAGAACCCTATCCAAAGGGGATGAAATCAAGATTGAAAACTCCCTTGATAGTTTCTCACCTTCCTTGAATCTCAATCATTCTCCCTCTAAAAATAAAGCATCTCCCTCTCCTCAACTTGGTTCTACTCATAAGGAAACCCTAGTTCAAGGCAAGATGGTTAACATCTCTTTCAAAGATCTCCCTCTCAAGAGTGAGACTTTAGAGAAAAATGTTGATCCTTCTCCTAGAGAGTTTATTCCCCATGTAGATCATTTGATGATAGAGGATGATATGACCTTTCCTCTTCCTACTAGAACATCAATGCCTACCCCTTGTCTCTCTCCTAAAATTGATTTAATCCGTGATAAGATTTTAGTGCAAGAGAAGACTATCAATAATTCTTCCAACACTTTTGTTCATTCCTCTAAACCATCCTCAATCAATTTGATACATGTGAATGAAACACCTAACAAACCTCTCTTCACTATCCAAGGTGCTTGTCCTTCTCAAAATTCTCAACCTTTAAATAAGCCTATCTTAGTGGTCCAAGGTGGTTATGCTAATGATTCTTTTTGCACTCCTAAGAAACCTATTATTACTGTGCAAGGAGGTTATTCTACTAAGAGCCCTTATGAGTATGCTAAGCAATTAACTAGAGAGAGTTATCATGCGGTTGCTCATACCTATAATACTAGAAATAATAGGCAACCTAATCCTCCTCCAATTATCCCAACTTCACTTCCTCCTTCCCAACCTATTCCTCCTCAAGCTCCTCGTATTTCACAAATGCTTAGTAAGGAATATGATCTTATAGAACAACTTAAAACTACTCCTGCTAAGATATCCCTTTGGGATTTGATCCAAACTTCTTCCGCTCATCATGGAATGTTACAAGATGCCTTGAAAGATTTGAATGTTCCTCAACCTAATACATCTAGTAATATAGTGTCTTTGGTTAACTCTATGATGAATCCTAAAGCTCAAATTGTGTTTACTCAAGATGAGTTGCCTACTAGTGAAATTCAACATCAATATGATCCCTTGATGATTGTGGTTATCATAAATGACACGGCTATAAGACGAACACTGGTAGATAATGGTTCTGGCCTTAATGTGTGTAGCATTAATCTATTGCATAAGATGAATGTGGATACATCCCTTATTGAGCCTGACTCTCGTCCCATTTGAGGCTTTGATAATGTGGCTAAGTCTTCATTAGGTATTATCTCCTTACCCATCACAGTGGGACCTGTTACTTTGCCTACTCCTATCCATGTTATGTCCAGAAATCTAACATACAACTTGTTATTAGGGAGACCTTGGATTCACAGTATGCAAGCTATCCCCTCTACATTGCATAGACAGGTTAAATTTATTTATAATAATAAGACATATACCTTGATAGGTGATACTAACTTTCAAGCTTGTTTACAAACATCTACTTCCAAAGGGAGTTCTTCTAAGCCTTCCTCTCTAGTGATGACTCGTTAAACAAGATACCTATGGATGGATCATCACCCTCTGATAATCAAAATTCTTTGGATGAGTCGGAAGCTCCTGAAGAAGATTCTTCTCAACTTGAATCTACACATGAAAAGGCTTTTGATCCTAAGAAGGTTCTCGCAGAAGACGATTAGGGATCACTTGATTTTAATCCCACCTTTGTAGGTGAGTATAGGGTTCCTCCTAGAGAGCTTAATGTTAAAAAGAAGGAAGAAACTAGAGATGAATCAGTCTTATCTGAACCTATGAGCAATAATTTTGTGGCCGCTTCTCAAACTTCTTCTCCTCACACCTCTAATTCTGAAAAATTTGATTCTTTGTCTTATCAAAAACCACCTTTTCTTTCTGAAATGGCTAATCGTTATGGTCATGGTTTTCATATTTTGGCTAAGAGTGGCTATAGTGGAAATGGTTGTGGCACAAATGAACAAGGAATTAAAGTTCCTTTAGAACATAACATGCATGAATATTCATCTGGACTTGGATATAATCTTTCTAAGCCCACCAAAGCATCTAAAAGACCATCTCTCGATGTGAATGCTATATTTAGTAGTGATGATGATCTCACTTCAACTAAATCCTCTTCTACTTCTATCAACTCTCATTCCCCTCATAAGGAAATCTTGGCGATGAACAAATCTCTTTATGAATCTCCTCAAATTTCTAAATCCACTTATGAATCTTTATCTCCTATTCATCATAAAGTCCTTTCCTCCAAGGATAACGCTCTAATAAATTACACTCATCCCTCTTCTAAGATTTCTTGTGACTTTTCTTCTTCAATTTTTATCATTTTATACATGTTTTTGATCTCACTTATGGTTGAGCATTCAGCATGTCATATTCAAATACCTCATTTAGTCTATCATGTCTTTAAATAACATTAATGGCTATTATGTTGCTCATCATTATGTGACATTGGTAGCTCATTTACTGGGGGCTCATTGTCATTCATGATGGTACAATTTCAAGTGCAATCATATTTTTTGAAGCAACATAATAGCCTAATTTTTCTATGTTATCCCTTGTTCCTATGGGGTAATAATGTGGAAATATTGATCATCTTTTCTTTAGAATCCTCTTTTCCTAGATATGGGAGAAGATGTGTATTCTCTTTCTTACCTTACCCACTTCTTGTGAGGAGCATTTTACATACACTAATGTCTTTCTTGCATGAACTCATGTGAGTATGTAGTACATTTTGCTTATGTCTAAATCTCTCCCTAGAAGATTGTGTAAGTCCTTCTCATTGACCTTATCCTTGGGAGGCAATGATCTTTTCTTATTTTTATCTAAGGATCCACTTTTTCCTATTTCATGGATGGTGTGAACTTTATTACTTGATGTTATTCCTTGTATGCATTTGTTGTTGTTTGTTCAAGGATTCTCTCTTACAAGAGGTGTAAGTCCTTGACTACAACCTCTTTTGCACTTGGTAAAATATATAGATAATGAATTCACTCTCCCAATTGGGTTAGAAAGAGCGTCATCCTTCATTAAGAATCACTTTCACCTCGCAAAAGAAGGAAGTATTGCATTCTTATTCTCTTCTTTGTCTTATTCTAGAAGATGTTATATTTGTCTAAGACAATTCCTCTCGGGGATAGGTGTCTTTTGTACAAAGATCTCTTCTCCTCTAAGGATCTCCTTTACACATACTACAAGATATCCCTTTTCAACTATCTTATCCTTGCTTAAAGAGTGCAAAAACTCCCTTGCTTGGATCTATGACATTGTTGCATTTTTGGGGTATCTTCTTTTGTGATGAAGGTAGGTATCCTTGTTCTACTTTGCTTATTACACTTTTTGAGCAATGGGTCATTCTTGAAACCAGAGCACAGACTCTTAGAGTGAGATGTCTCCATTTTTTTATGCAAGGTGATTATTCTCGAAACCAGAGCACAGACTCTTAGAGCGAGATGTCACGCTTTTGTACTATACATATATAGGTTGTAGCATACTCGGGCATAGACTCCTATGAGGTGCTTCTAACCTCCCTTACACACACATGCATGAGGTTGAGTGGAACTAGCGGCATAAGGCTAGACTTTCTCACTCTCCTCCCTTACATGGATCACCTAGACAGACTCTAGGGGCTAGTTTTCCATGTCCTTTTTCCCATGGATCACCTAGACATGATCTAGGGGTGAGAATTCCATGTTTTCTCTCTCACTATTCTTCTCATGGATCACCAATGTGTGTATTCATGCTTTTTTGTCTTTCTTTTCTTTTCTTTGCATTTTGTTTCCATTTACATCCTTCATCTTGTGTTAGAGAACTCTCAAATCCTCACACTCTTTGTTGTGTTGGAATTAAGATTTAGTCCTCTTTCTTACCAAATGATTCTCCATTAGTTTTTGATCTCATATTAAATCTTCTTGTGAGCATTTGTCATCAATATTCTTTAACAATTCGAAGTGGTAAACATGATACCCTGTTTCAACTCACTAAAATTAGCAAGCCGAAACAGGGGGGGGCATATAGCTACCCTGGAATTTTCATCACCTTCCTTAGTAAGCATTAGGTGATTTTGTGATCTAACGTGTGTTTTGTAGGGTGCAGTTCCTAACTGTGTACTACAGATACCGCTGGGGGCTTCGTTCGACAACTTATGGATATATCCTTTTTCAAATAATGTTTACTTTTCTGTACTTTAGCTTGCATATGCACGTAGTGTTCATATGACCACTAAAGTGGGGGCTAAATGTAGCATCGTAAATTGTATGCACTTGCTTGGGTGGTACAATTTCACACCTAGTTTAGCACCCGCCTTGGCGCATTTTGCATTTTGCATTGCATTTCCCCTTTAGCACTTAATTAATTAAATTAATTAGGTCTAAGGTTCTATTTTATCATCTCCCATATCATAAAGTTGGGCCCTTTTCATTAAAGTGCGCCCCTTTCATTTTATTCTTCCAATACATCATTTAATCAAAAACCCTAATTAGGTCCTATTTTAAACTTGGGGGCTTGATTTCGGGGGTCAAAACATCTCGAAATCAGCTGTAACTTCGGGATTCGCTCTAAAATCATCATATCCGACGACCCTGAAAATTTGGTGAAAAGTTGTTGGGACCATGGCGCCCGGAGTGCACATGGTCCCGGACATTTTTTTCGAAATTTTAGGAGCGCGATCCAATCATAAAATAAAGCTTAAACCCAAGAAATTGGCGGGAGATTCAATCTCTAGGTCGGCCAAAAGTTGAAATTAAGACCTAGGGTTTCATATATAAGAGCTATCTTTCTTTATTTGAGAGGAGGAAGATTTTTGGTTTCAAGAACTTTCTATGCAGCGAAAGAGCAGATCTTTGAAGACTTCAACAACATTCAACATCCATCCATCAAGCATTCATCAAATTCATTCATCCATTTAGGGCTTTGAAGACATTGAAGAGCAATAAGGGATCACCGACTGAAGATTGGCTTGTACCCCTCCCTTGGGGTTGGGTATGATTTCATGTTGTTTTCATGTCTTTGCATAAGCCTCATTATATCACTTGTATTCATGCTTTAGATCTCTTTGCATCTTGATTTGGAGCATTTACATTATCATTTACAAGCAATTAGGGTTTACTCTCTAGGTTGCTCTAGTTTGCTTACTTGCATTTTAGGATCTTGCACACACACAAGGTCTGCACACACATTACTTTTACAATACAACTTGGCTATTCATGGAGGTGGAAATCACCAAAGCGGGGGTTTGACTAAGGCAAAACCCTATATAGCCGCCCAAAACACCTTTTCAGATATAAGTGCAGATTTTGAGATTCGGACGACGTCGCAAGTTGCAGATCTGGAAGAAGCAGACCAAGACAGAACTTCACACCAAATTGCAGAGAAAAAGACCAGGACAGGGGTGTGGGGCACCCTGGTCCTACCAGGACAGGGGCACTGGGTGCCCTGGTCCCTGGGACAGGGGTGCTAGGCGCCCTGGTCCTTCTGTCAGACAGCAAGTTTCAGCATTTTTGACAGCTTTTCAGGTTGCAAAACAGCAGTTTCAGGAGCAGTTTCAAGGGCAGAATCAGGACAGTGGCGCCCGCGCCCCCGTCCTGAACATTTTCACTCAGATTTTAACACCAGGTACGCATTTACATTCTTGTTTTGTCCTTGTGTTTACAGCTGTCCATTGTTTAAGTTCAATTCTGCAATCTTGTTATTAGTTCATACTTGCACTTTGGGGTTAGGAATTGAACTTGCATCATCTTATCTTTCAATTACAACAAAGGAATAGAAATCCTAATAGATAGCCCGTGGCTCTCTCTTCCACAAAAAGAAGTAGCCAATTATGTGATAACTCTAGGCTCTTTCGTATTCCACAAGTGTGTGAATGAAAGTGAGATTAGGGCATGTTTGCTTTGTGTCACTTTTTCCCCCACACAACTACTTTGCTTGTTTTATTGATCTTTGTTTTCTATGCTCTTCTATGATATATAAGTTCTGGTGGAATTTAAAAATAACTTAGTAGAGTCAATATTATGTTGCAAGGAGACATGTTCTCCTAGGTCAATCCCCATTAATATGTATAAAAGATCAAAGGCATTAGGAAAGGGTCCTAGAATGGCATATGCAAATGGATTGCTCCTTTTATTGCACCAAATAGAATTTTTTTGATATTGATTGCTCCTTTAATACTTTAGGATGAGAGAGGATAAATTAATGCTAATGAATTCCATTGAATACTAGCACATATAATCAAATCAATATGTGAAAATGAAGGGGTTATTGAGCTAAAATTTAAGTTTGAATTTTAAAAAGGAAGGCATCAAGTCTACAATCACAAATTCAACCCCATAACCATGAAAGTAACCTTGGGCAGGAAAATGGTAGGATTTGGGTGCATAACAACTATACAAGGGTAGATGAACATATAAGTATGGTAAATGTATGGATAAGATGAACATATTAATGTATATGTGTAAGTATGAGAGAAAGGATAAATATATGGGAATGTGTGTGCATTAGGGTAGGTAAAGGCTAGGGTATTGAGGCTAAATTTACACAAGTTTGCACCATTTATCCATATGGACATGTATCAATAAATTTCCTCAAAATGGGCAAAAACCAAAATAGAAAATGACATGAGTATGTGAATTTCACCATTACATTACTCCTCCACATTGAGATACATGTGAATTCTAAAATGATTATGCATCTCAAAGTATGTAGCATTCACAAACATGCATAGAAAGTAAATATTTAGATAAAAGAGGATGTCGTGGGGATCAATATAAAGTTATGGACATTGCAAGGTGTCATATTGTAAATTTGTTCTTCAATATGTGCTCTTCATAAGAACCTACAAGACATAGAAAGATGCACAATATGTATCTTCTATCGTACAAGTAAAAATTAGGTACAAAATGAGAGTTTGTTTAACTATATAGGAGATAGGAAAATGGTAATGATTTAGGTTAGGAATTTTTTCTTTAGAAAATGATAATGGTTTGTTTATCTTTGTGGCTACTAGATGACAAGGCACATGGATCACAACACATATCATGTGATAATGCTCCATTCAAGGTCATAGTGATGAGTCTCTACAACACCTATCACTACCTAAAATATCTAAATAAGAATGTTAGTGGCAATACATTTCTCCTTCAATTGATTGTATCCATACTATGCAAGGAATTGAAAGAGAGGGAAAATCATACATAAAAGTAAAAAGAGTGTGAGTGTACAATCATATAAAGTAATAGCAATTATTAATATATGTGATAAGAATTTGTAACATCTCAAATAATATGGATTATAAGGGATATGATCTAAGAAGTTAAATTATGCATATCATGGACAAATATAATGGTGACATCACCCTTAATGAATGGAAAAACCTACATTAGGAACTAGGGTATGCATATGCCTCCAATGTGTTGTCTAAGGGCATGAAAAACATGAGGAAAAAGTGTTAATATTTACTAAGTTGTCATTAGTTTTATGTCCAAAGTCATTCTATATACTCTAGTCGGTTATTACTACCAAAATATTAAGTCGGTAAGCACAAAGCAGTCGATTATAGAAGAAAGGAGTCACAAAGTTTAGTATACACCGAGCTATCTATCGAGTAACGTTCTATGACTAGCGAGCAGCAAAGATGGTATACTGAGTTCATACACATTGAGTAAAATGTGTTACCAGATTCATTGAACCTAGACACATATGTGGAAACGTGTTACAAAGATCGAGGAACAAGGAACCGTTAACACATTGGAAATTGTACTTAAGATTTTGTATGATTTTGAGGACATCTATCCAATGAAATAATTTTGTATGGTTATTCATTTAATGAATCATGTTTGTAAGATCAAAGCATGAACAAGATCACCGTTACAAGAGATCTATTTATACAGCATGAATTAAGGATCAAATATCTGTGTGAAGCAAGACATATGTGAAAAGCAAAATCATGGTAAAGCACTGAGTGTTATGACTGTTACGATTGATAGAGATACACAGAGGTCACCGAGAAGGATTTAATATAACAGTCAAGGAACATAGTAAACAGAAAGGTTTACCGAGTAAATTTATGGGTTACCGAGGTATGTTATAAGCAAGGTAATCTCATTTTGAGCACATAGAATCTGCTTTAACATTTCAGATGTGAAGTTGCAGATGTTTTGTAAGATTTTGAGTTGTAAGAGAAACCTTTAACAGGGTAAAAGACTCTAACAAAGTCTATAAATTGTAAAGCCTTTAACCAGGTGCAGCATTTTAGAATAAGTGTTGTAAAATCCTTTAGCAAGGTAGATCTAAAGATCTTGATACTCCTAACAGGGTAAGCTATCAAAAATAGCTAAACATGTAGCTCTAACCGAGAAACCTTTATTATTACAATAGTGAAGTTGTGGATGTCATCCCCACCGCAATTTTTCTCTCTAACCAAGAGTTTCTACATAACCAAAATATAAGTGTTATGGAGTGAATCATGTATGATTGTTATTTATTTGTTTTAGCATTATATTATGTTACATCAGTTTTTGGTCTATGCTTAACAGTAAAGTTATTGTTGAAGAAAAGATTTGAAGTACTGATTCACCCCTCCCCTCTCAGTTTATTAGCTTTCCATATTGGGCCTAACAATTGGTATCAGAGCTTGAATCTTGAAAAAGGGTTTAACTACTTAAAGAGAAAGATCTTATCAATGGAAGGCTACAAACAATCTCAGAGAATTGTGAATCTTCAAAATGAATTGGATCATGCTAATCAAGTGATTGCAGACATGCAGAAACAAATGCAAAGATCACTGAAAGTTAGAAGAAGATTGTCTGATGATTTGCAGGACTCTCAAGAGCTGGTGGAACAAATTGAGACATCGTCTGAGAATAGTATATCTGAAGAAACTGAAGAAATGATTGGAGCATTGAAAGAAAAGAACAAAGCACTTACTGAGCAGCTAAAAGCAATGAAAAGAGAACATGAATATTTCAGCACATAGATGACTGAAAAACTTGATGCATTTAGGATAGTCGAGGATAACATAAGAGATATAGAAAGAGAAAAACAATAGCTTCAAGCATTAGTATCTAAAAAGAATGATGAAATCACAAGGATGACTAGAATTCAAAGTAATCTGTCTAATCAATTGGGTTATGCACATCATGAAGCAAATCTAAAGGAAAATGAGAATCAAGCATTGAAACTTGAACTATCAAGATTGACCGATGAACTTGAAGCAGAAAAGAAGTCAAAAGAAACACTAAAGAAAAGTTATGAAGCATCAAGGATGTTGGATGAGCAGCTAACTACAAGAAGACCCAACAAAGATGCAGGACTCGGTTACAAAGGAAAAGACTCTACTGAGAAGGGAATCCACACTACTGAGAGAGGAGAATCATCAAAACAAGCTGGAAAAAAGAAGAACATCAAAGGAAATAAGCCTATTTGCAATTACTGTGGAAAACAAGGACATACTACCAACATGTGCCAAATTAGAAAAGGTAAGCAACCGAATGTCACTAGGTCTAATGGTTATTGTAATAATTACAATAAGTATGGTCATACATCTAATCAATGTAGGACTAAGTTTGTTAGCAATTATCAGAAGGCAAAATTCAAAGGGTTTTGTAAAAACTACAATAGATATGGACATAGTACCGAGAAGCGTTGGTTTAAGCAGAAGAACTATATGTGGTCTGCACACCGAGCAAATACTAGAAGCTACTGAACTCACACAGATCCTAACTGACAATATACTGCAGTACCATGGGATTATAATACAAGGATATGGTGTGAATGTTGTGGAAGATATGGACATATAAGTGCCAATTGCTTTATAAGGTTTGGAATGAACAACCGAAGATCATGGAGAAATCCTGGTATGGCATGTTTTCATTGTCACAAGGTTGGACACTTGGCTAGAGATTGTAGAGATCAACCTAGAGAAGATATTGAAGAAATAAAAAGCAAATTCTAGATGATTTGGAAAAAGAAGGAAATTGTGTCAAATGAAGAAAGCACCTTACCTACCGAGTTAGGTGCATCTATTCCAAATTAATCGGTAAAGGTATGAAGGGACTGCATTCTCTCAAGGTTAAATCTTAACAGTTCCTATTTTATTATGTACTTAATCCAAAATCTGCATAGCTAAGATGCATTAGCAAGTTTGAAATTTTATCAAGTCCTTTGGAGCACTAGTCAATTCGGTAAATACAGAAAGCCTGTCAAGTCGGTAAATGTAGGAAGTCTGGCTACTCGGTAAAAGAAAAAAAGGTAAATCGGTTTAGTGGAACCGAGTGCATTTAATACTTTTTGACCTAACTGCAAAGAGCCTGATAAGGTAAAATGTGTACTTAAATCTTTTGCACGGTCATTTTACACTTACCAAGTTTTCAGAAAGCAGAGCAAAGCGATTCAAAGGCGATCAAAACTCTTCCGAAGTGAAATTCAAGGTATTTATATCAACCACAACACATTGTCAAGCAAGTTAACTGATCATATCAGCTGTGAATATCTATTTTATATTTGTGAAAGCATTTGTTGGTTAAAAGTTTTCAAACCCTAAGGCTCTTTCATTAGTGATTATCCAAATTTGAAAAGGTGCCTAAGATTCAGAAACCCATTGTTGTTGAGAACATTGAGAAACCCTCACTGAAATACTCACTACCTCCCAAAGTAGCATTTGAACCGGATGATAAAACTGCATTTTCACTCATTCCAGATAGGGTTTTATTAGTTGAGGATGTCAGATTCTTCACTAAGTGTTGTGTTGAGGAACTAGGTCACACAGAGATCAAGGACACATATGATGAATTGTGTACCGATGGAAAACTGGATAGCAAGTTTGAACATATTAAAATCAAGGGATTGACCGAATCCCTAACCTACCCGTGAGTCTTCAAACCCTAATGGGTTAAATTTGTTTTGAGTAGAGTTCATGATGACTTTATGTGGTTAGAGGAGCAACCATTCAAGATCACCAAGGAAATCATCCACTTGATCACCGGTTACCCTATTTTTGACCATGCCCGAGCTCATAAAATGATTTCATAGAAAGAATTGATCACTTTAACTAGAGTTGAATCTGATTGTAGAGGTCTAAAACTGAACAATGTCATAGATGCAGAACTCAAGTTTGCAATTAGAGTCATAGGTTATTGTTTCTTTCAATCGGCAAGGGAAAATAGTGTACCCTGTGCTGTTGTTGACTTAGCCTATAAAATTGTGAAGAAAGGTATGGAGATTGGTCTATGCGAAGTGTTGTTGAAAAGTTTGTTTGAAAATCTCAACACTATAAGGAAGCCAAAGAAGAACAACTCAGCAAACACACTAAAGTTTGGATCACTTTTGGTATGCATGTTTTTCTATTTTGAGAAATTCTTTCCATCAGTTGGTAATGAAGTTTGGGAGCTACACTGACCAATCACCCATCAAATCAATGACTTCATCAAACAACTAGGTGATAACTTCAATGAGATTATGGATGATTATTTCAGCAAGTTTCAGGAAAAGATGCATAACAGGTACAAGATACCACCCCAGTTAGTGGAGAAATACAAGGATAGTATATGATTTGAAGTGGATACCAACTACTGCTATGTCAATGTGGTAGAACTGAGAACTCAATCTTTGCCACCTATGGGTTATGAGATTGATTTTGACATTACACAATAGTAGATAGATGCTTTTCTTGCACTGCCAAGGCATGCTACCGAGACCAGATACGGTACATATGAAGAAGTTAGAGAAAAAGTCAAAATGAGCATTGTAGTACCAAAGGCTACTAGGAAAGAAACAAAAATGATTAATGCATTAACAGAGAAATTTGGAGAAGGTTCTTCCTCCACTCCTGTCAAGAGCATTCAAGTCATCACAGAGGAGGAATCTGAAGCCCAAGAAGAAGCTATTACTTTGAGCACCGAGTTGCCAAAAGGGAAAATTTTGAAAAGGAAGAAACAAGATACATCACAGGTATCACCGACTCCTCCAGTAAAATGCCCAAACACTAGATCATCTATAGTGTCACCAAGAAAGAAACAGAAAAATGTTGCAGTTCCAAAGGTAACAAAAACTTATAAGAAGTCTACTCGGAGACTCATTTTTAATAAAGAGTCAAGTGACACCGAATTTGAAGACAAAAATAAATTTCAAATTGTCAAAAGAAAAAAGGAAGATGTACATAGTGTTGACAATTTTTGTGCCAATTTGAAACAATATGGTGGATTTGGAGCATTTAGGTATGTCAAATATGACTCTTAGATAGAAGAAGAAAAGAGGCAAATAGAAGAGTCAGTTGTGTGCACACTTCTTAAATTCTGATTGGTCCCATTGGAAGTAACTAATTCTCTTCCAATATCATTGTACTTGCACATTGATAACAGGTGGAAATATGCTATGGACTCAGAAAAGTTGATGAGAGAAAGAAGTCTGGTGCATCTCTTTCCAGACATGTCAGTAGATGAGATAAGTGAACATCTGAAAAATTACCACACAAACTTCTTGGTCAAGCAAAGAGCCTTGAAACTGATGAATGGCCTTTACCTTGAAGTAGAGAAAGAGACAAAAGAAAAATGGCAAGAAATTTTTTGAATCAAGAGTGTTGGTGAGCAAGGTGAAGTTGAAATAGTAGATATCACCGAGCAAGAACCCACTGAAACTATCCAACCCGATGAGGATGTCATGGATACCGAGGAACAGGAACAAGAAATGATAGAAGGGAATGCTTATGCCAAACTGGTATCAAGTGAGTCAGTTTTCAAACAAGTCAAGTCCTATCCTCCGGTAAGTCAACATGTTTCAACCAAGACACCTCAGGATACTGAACAAGGAAAAGAGGGTCACCAATCTACAAAAGGAGAAGCTACTTCTCAGGCCACCGGGGAACAAACTTCTCAAGCCCCTTCAAGTATTGACAATGTTACAACTAAGACCCCGAGCAAGGATTCACTGAAGGCTACATCTGAGGCTAAAGAAATTGACAAAAGTGTTGCCTCTACCAAGCAACCTACCAAAGGTGAACAAGCCTCCCAAGCCATTGTATTAGTTCAACCGATGAAAGCCTCCTCCTCTAAAGAAAAGAAACTGAAAAAGAATAGTTTCAAGTTAGATTTGTCAAAACCAATTGTGTTTCCAAATGTAGACATATCCAAATTAAAAGGGCAGGCACTTATTGAATTTGGTGAACTATGCAAAGCCAAAGCCAAACAAGAAAAACATATGGCTATTCAAAATAAAAATAGAGTACTTCAGAAGGTCAAAGCACTCTTAACAGAAATGCTACCTGAAGCTACAGTAACAAAAGATACAGCCATCCATATTCAACTGGATAAACTCCTCAATTAGATAGAAGCATCTGGAGTAGACACATGTGAATACCTAAGCAAATTGAAGGACAAAGTGCTCACTGCAAAAATGATTGAAGAGGTACAGAAAGCCATTGCTATTGGTAAAGTAAAAATTGTCAAATTTATAGCTGAGTTGTCCCCTCAACTCAAGCACATTCTTTATTTATTTCAGAAACTCCGTACATTCTCTTTATTCATTAAAGATATCAAGAATAAAACATAAGTGATTGAGAAAGAGATCACTAATCTCTCCAATAAATTGACCACTGAGCCAAGTTCTATTCAAAATTTCTATACCAAGTTACAAATGCTCATGGCTCAACAATTGGAACTTAGGAATGAAGAGCACAAAATAAGGATGGACATTATGACTCTTCAATCCTTATTCATTCCACACTTGTCCTCCATTCAAGAACAGATCAACAAGGCTACCTCCTTATCCACTCAGCCAGAGGGAGGCACTTTAGATGGACTAATTTCACTATTAGCTGATATTATAGCTCAGAACTCACTCATGGATAGTGTCAAGGATGCCCTCTC
The DNA here is from genome assembly GCF_030272615.1 of Cryptomeria japonica. NCBI lineage: Eukaryota > Viridiplantae > Streptophyta > Pinopsida > Cupressales > Cupressaceae > Cryptomeria > Cryptomeria japonica. The sequence continues at coordinate 30,994,270 of NC_081415.1, read as the reverse complement.
TACCGCTCTCACCGATGCAAGAACAAAGTATAAATCCATTTTGGACTAGTTGCCTCCACTGAATGGTAACTAGTTTTGATGTTTGTCAAAAAGGGGGAGTATAGTGTATACAAGAGGAGTATACCAAGCAGATCAACATATTCGAGTATACAGATAATTTTGACAGGGGAGCAATTCTAACCGAGTAGTGAACCAAGTAGTGAATACAAAATATTGATCACAGCGCATGCATAATCATAGTTATGTACAGTTTATTGATAAGGGGAGTATATCCGAGTATACTATTTTATTGACAATTGTATATACTGTCAGTATAGTCAAATTTTGTAAGTATATAGATTTTTTTTGAGTTATGACTTTGAAAGAAGTTTTGTCAAACATTTCAAAACTAATGTCAAAAGGGAAGATTGTTACTATTTACTAAATTGTCATTAGTTTTATGTCCAAAGTCATTCTATATACTCTAGTCAGTTATTACTACCGAAATATTAAGTCGGTAAGCACAGAGCAGTCAGTTATAGAAGAAAGGAGTCACAAAGTTTAGTATACACTGAGCTATCTACCGAGTAACGTTTTATGACTACCGAGCAGAAAAGATGGTATACCGAGTTCATACACACCGAGTAAAACGTGTTACCAGATTCATTGAACCTAGACACATATGTGGAAATGTGTTACAAAGATTGAGGAACAAGGAACCATTAACACATTGGAAATTGTACTTAAGATTTTGTATGATTTTGAGGAAATCTATCCGATGAAATAATTTTGTATGGTTATTCATTTAATGAATCATGTTTGTCAGATTGAAGCATGAACAAGATCACCGTTACAAGAGATCTATTTATACAACATGAATTAAAGATCAAATATGTGTGTGAAGCAAGACATGTGAAAAGCAAAATCATGGGAAAGCACTGAGTGTTATGACTGTTATGATTGACAGAGATACACAGAGGTCATTGAGAAGGATTTAATAGAACAGTCAAGGAACAGAGTAAACAGAAAGGTTTACCGAGTAAATTTATGGGTTACCGAGGTATGCTATAAGCAAGGTAATCTCATTTTGAGCACATAGAATCTGCTTTAACATTTCAGACGTGAAGTTGCAGATATTTTGTAAGATTTTGATTGTAATATTTTGAGTTGTAAGAGAAACCTTTAACAGGGTAAAAGACTCTAACAAAGTTTATAAATTGTAAAGATTTTAACCAAGTGCAGCATTTTGGAATAAGTGTTGTAGAATCCTTTAGCAAGGTAGATCTAAAGATCTTGATACTCCTAATAGGGTAAGCTATCAAAAATAGCTAAACATGTAGCTCTAACCGAGCAACCTTTATTATTGCAGTAGTGAAGTTGTGGGTGTCATCCCCATCGCAGTTTTTCTCTCTAACCAAGAGTTTTTGTGTAAACAAAATATAAGTGTTATGGAGTGAATCATGTATGATTGTTATTTATTTGTTTTAGCATTATATTATGTTACAACAGTTTTTGGTTTATGCTTAACAGTAAAGTTATTGTTGAAGAAAAGATTTGAAGTACTGATTCACCCCTCCCCTCTCAGTACATTAGCTTTCCATATTGGGCCTAACAAAAGGAATGATACTCTCAATGTATAAGAAAAATGTGGTAAAAAATGTGGACAAAGAAAGCATGATGCCCCCAATGTGAAAAATATGTTCACAGAGGCATACGATGTAAGGGGAATATGTGATGCCCCTAGAAGTAAGAATGTAGCAATGAAGGTGCAAATTATAGAGGGGGGAGGTATGATACTCCCAAAATATAAGTATATAGAATGGTAAGCTCAAATATGGTGGAGGAAAGCATGATGCCTTCAATGTAAAGATAAGTAATAAGGATACGACAAGTGCAACTGATGTGAAGTCTATGCCCTAGAAGTGTAATTTAGCATGGTAGGATCAACAAGCGATTCTAAAAGTAGATATATCAATGTAGTCTTGATATGTAATTTCTAACAAAGAATGTATATAAATATAGGAAAAGGCAAGTAAATCAATATTTAACTATAATATGTAAGACTTCAAGTAAAATAAGTGTTATTGGTATGGTAGGAAACATAAAATATAATGAAAAAACAAAGTAAACGTGAAATATCTAATAAGTATAAAATAGAAAATGGTAAGGAACTGTAAGCAAACCAAGTGGTAAAAACAAAAAAAACATAAAATCAAGGTGAATATAAAAGGAAAAAGATGAAAAATAATCAATGCAAATGAATAAAGAGAAGCAAAAGAAAATATATGAAGGACGTGAATAGTTTATGGGTTATTTATAGTGGCCTCTACTTGAATCTCTATTTTAGACCTAAATAAGTTTTAAGAGGGGAAATTGAGATTCTATTTATCCAATTTGAAACCTCCTAAAATTGAGTGATGTATTCAATTATTTTTCCTTGCTAGACCAACTTGAAGATCTTACATTCTAGGTGCTCATAAATGCTAGGTCCAAATCTAAATAGAGGGAATTTTGAAAATTGTATTTGATGAATACTAAGAGGGGGGGGTGAATTAGTATGCCAAAAATCTTTGTACTTAAACACTTACATAGTCTGAAGATAAACCGGTAAAACGGTCTAATAGATAGACCAGTTATCACACATGCAAACCAAAATGTGAATAAAGCATTCACCCACAAAAGCAATACAATCATAACACAAGATATTAGACGTGGAAACCCAACTGGGAAAAACCACGGTGAGATGGAACTCACAAGTCACTATCTACAAAATAGAAACCAGACCAGTTAAGGTCTTACAATGTTCTTCACCAGAACAAATCCTATTAAGAATCTCAATCTCTGTTAGGAGATAAGTCTGATTAAAGACTACCTTGTTAGAGGATTTTAGATTCACAGAAGTGAACCACCTTGTTAGAGGATTTTACAAAGGCTTTTGGGCCTACCCGGTTAAGGGCTACAGACTTGTCAAAGATGTGAGGAATCATCAAGTGTTTGATCTATCTAATAGCACAAACTGCTTGGTTAGAACCAGTATTACTCACTGTTAATGCGTTTCAGCATTACTTCAGTCTTCTCTTTCTCTCTTTGTTACAACTTGATCTTCTCAAAATAAGATTGCTCTTACAAAAAATCAACAACCACCTTAAACCTTAGCCACAACATAAACCCTTTCAGCAACAACAACTACAACAACTCAAAACCCTAGACATGATGTCCTTTTAAAGGAATCTGATTTCATGTTGGTCCAATAGGATTACATTACAATTTCTAATGAATCTAGCCATACTCAGTAACACGACACAAAAAGAACCATCAGTGTGTTGGCACCGTCAAACAATCGGTGGGTTGGTAACTCATCACAAAATGCCAATTGGTAACTCATCACAAAATGCCAGTTGGTAACTCATCACAGAGTATTACCGGTTCATACAAAATACCAGTTGTCGGTTTGACAAAAATGAAGACTGGTAAGAATGTGTTATGCCACTTTTCTCCCTTGTACTGGTTGAGATCTACTAACCACTTGGGGTCGACATGCTGCTTCAGACCGGGAAACACATTCTGCAAAATCACCAATAGTCTAAAGACTAGAATACAACATACCAGTTGGAACAAATACCGGTTGAGCTCTAGCTCATACATATAAAGGGGATCTCAATACAAGTGTGTGTCCATCAATGACAATCACAACATAAACATAAAAAATGCCAACAGTATTCACCTATAAATTTACAAGCAATACCTTGTATACTAGAGATGAATAATATCCTAGGTGGTTCAAGAGATAATTCTCTAGATGAGGGCCTAGATGTGTCGTAAGTGTAGACACATAAATCTGTCTACGAATTAAATGAATATTTAATATTTATTTAGTACACTTGTAATCATGAAAAAAGGAAGGGGTGATGATGAGATCAAGTGGAAAGCTTTACCCTCCTCAAGAAAGAAGTGAAAGTTTCACAAAGGATCCTCTTCAACCTCTTTCATACATTACATTAAAAGAGGGGGTTGAATTAACTAGATCCAATATCAATGGAAAGAGATTGAATGCTAAGTGAATTGATAATGAATTTGAAAAGTGAAGTAACCCCTCTTTTAGAATGGACAAGTTGAATTAATAAATTTGAAACTAAGTGTAAAGATGATAAAGAAATGATTATAACTTGAGATAGAAATGCAGGATGAAGTTGTGCACCTGGAATTAGTAGTAAAATGCCAAGACAAAGCTCCCCTGTAAATTTGAGTGAAAGTTATTGATAGCTCTAATACTTGACGTAAAGTACAGATGCCGATAGCTAACAAGATGAGAGGGGGGGGGGTGAATCATACAAACTTAAACTTCCATAAAATCAACAGATTCAACCTCGGTAACTTATACTTCAGTAACTTAACCAAAAAGTGCTAAACATGCAAACCTATGAACACATAATCATAATAAAACTCATAACACTAGATTTAACGTGGAAACCCAAATAGGGAAAAACCATTGTAGGATTTTGGACCCACTAAGAAATATACTCTTGTAGAGTATGCTCAGTTAAAAGCAAATCTTGTTAAAGATTACAAACACATTGCTAGATGTGACCCTGTTAAGGGATTTCCCTCAGATTTGTTAGGATCTTCACTTTGTTAGAAGTGACCTTGTCAAAGGATTTCAAACACTCATTTAGAATGTTACTGATAGTTCTAATACTTAATGTAAGTACAGATCCAATAGCCAACAAGATGAGAGGGGGGGGGGGTGAATCATACAAACTTAATCTTCCATAAAAACATCAGATTCAACCTCGGTAACATATACTTCAGTAATATAACCAAAACTGCTAAACATGCAAACTCAAAAGCATATGAACATCATAAACCTCATAACACCAGATTTAACGTGGAAACCCAAATAGGGAAAAACCACTGTGGGATTTCGGACCCACTAAGAAATATACTCTTCTAGAGTATGCTCAGTTAAAAGCAAATCCTATTAAAGATTACAAACACATTGCTAGATGTGACCCGGTTAAGGGATTTCCCTCAGATCTATTAGGATCTTCACCTTGTTAGAAGTGACCTTGTTAAAGGATTTCAAACACTCAATCAGAATGTCACCCTGCTAGAGGGTTTTACAAATAATATTGTTAAGTCCACTCGGTTAAGAGATTTTCTGTCACTTTCACAAAATAACAGTAATAAAAATTTATCTGTAACTTCGTATCTTAAATACTAAAGCGGATTCTTATTTGCTCAATACAATCTAGACATAGAACTAATCTTGTCCATTTGTTGGGCTTCTATACTCTGTTATTCAAACAGGTCTTCAAGCTTTTGTGCTCGGTAATCACTATGTAGCATCCCTATGTATACATTTGCCTGCATGCATTGTTTATCAATATTTCCCTATTTATAAATAATTAGCTAACCGCTTAATCTCCTTGACCACATTTCCCATGATCAATCATAGCCATCAGATTTTCAAACATTGACTAGGTTCAATGTATCCTTCGATCTAAAAAATGTTTTACCCTGCCTTGGAACTTGCATACATTTCTTGGAACTTGTGCTAGGGTAATGCAGTTCAATCTGTGCTGTAGATCTTCATGCTAATTTTCCTTTGCCATAGATTCATTAAAAAACTTCATGTACGACATACCAATCATTTAATTAGTTCCAGCTCATCAGCTTCCTTCATTAAATAATGCATGTAACCATTTAATGTATTCTGTTACAGCTCGGTAACAACTCGGTGAATACTAAAATTTACTCGGTAGACATTCTGCCTTCATTAACCGATAGCGATAACCTTAGGGTTTACCGACTAGGTTCCTTAGGGTTTACCGACTAGGTTATTTGCTTGGTAACATAGTATAGTATTAACCTTACAATTTACAACATATGTATGATGTTAAAACAATCTAAACATCATGATCTCATCATTGTCTGACTCGGTAATAGTTGCCCATTGAATACCTTATTCATCCCCTTATTCATCATATTCTTTTTGTGTCTTTTACCGACATCTTTATACTCATCAAATCATATTTCTCAAGATATGGCAACATCATACTGAATTAGAAAATCGATTTCTTGACATCAATGACAAAATAATAATATTAAGACAGTAAATCATCCTTAATTAGTTATATCCATAATCATCAACAACCTTCTCAATATCCTTATTGAAATGCCAACAATCTCCCATTGGCTATTATAATGCCAAATGCCAACAGTTCCCTTGCTAGAGGGTTTACATATAAGACTATTAAGTCCACTCGGTTAAGAGATTTTCTATCACTTACAAAATAACAGTAATAAAAATCTATTTGCAACTTCACATCTAAAATGCTAAAGCAGATTCTTGTTTGCTCAAAACAATCTAGTCATAGGACTTATCTGTCCCTCTGCTGGGCTCTCTACTCTGTTATTCAAATAGGTCTTCAAGCATCTGTGCTCGGCAATCACTATGTAGCATCCCTGTGCTTACACTTGCCCGCATACATTGTTTATCAACAATTCCTTATTTATAAACAATTGCTAACCGCTAAATCTCCTTGATCACATTTCCCATGATCAATCTTAGCCATCAAATCTTCAAACTTGACTAGGTTCAATGTATCCTTCTGATCTGAAAATGTTTTACCTTGCCTCGGGATTTGCAGTCCTTTCTTGGAACTTGCACAAGGTTATTGCGGTTCAATCTGCGTTGTAGATCTTCCTGCCGATTTTCCTTTGCCATAGATCCTTAACAAACTTCATGCACGACATTCCAATCATTTATACATCTCCAGCTAATCATTGTCCTTCATTAAATAATGCTTTTATCCATCCCATGTGCACTGTCATAACTCGGTTGCAACTCGGTAAATACTAAACTTTACTCAGTAGACATTTTGCCTTCATTAACCGATATCGATAACCTTAGGGTTTATCGACTAGGTTCTTTGCTCGGTGATATAGTATAGTATAAACCTTACAATCAACAACATATATAAGATATCAAAACAATCTAAACATCATGATCTCATTATTTTCTAACTCGGTAATAGTTGCCCATTGAATAACTTATTCCTCCCTTTATTCATCACATTCTTTATGTGTCTTTTACCGACATCTTAATTCTCTTCTAATCAATCTTCTCAAGATATGGCAACATCATACTGAATCAGATAATCAATTTCTTGACATCAATGACAAAATAATGTTATAGAGATAGTTATCATCCTTCTTTAGTTATATCAATAATCTTCAACAACCTTCTCAATATTCTTATTGAATATCAACAATCTTTCTTACTATAATGCCAACAATCTCCCCCTTTGGCATGATGGCAAAACCAACAATTAAATGGTAATACCAACAAGATATTCAAATTGATTCAGATTTAGATTGTTGTTAGACTTATCCTGTTATCCTTGATCTATTAAAATCTTCTGAAGTCTTCTCCATTCTTCATTAGGCTTCTGAGTTGTTGACTTGCATTTAGTTTTCTCCATTTTTGCAATCTTCTCCCACTATCATTAGTCTTCTGTTATTTCCATCATTCAGGGCTTTACCGTTCAGTCAACCATTTAGTCTTCTAACCATCTTCTAACCATTTATAGTCTTCTCCCCCTTTGACAACAATGCCAAAAAGTAAAAGAACTAAATCATGATTTCTTCCTCTATGAAGTGATTTGTTTTGCTGTGTATCATCTCAGTCTTGGTCAGAGCAACTTGTCTCTATTCATAATTTCCTGCACAACTGTAGAAAACCTTCTAAAGTGTGTAAATCAGCATCAATCCACACATAATATTCTATAGATTCATCGAATTGATGCTTTCACCGAACTCGGTTAGTGAGTAGAAGATAGGGGTAGGACCCCTAACTTGCTTTTGAGATACTCAAAAGTGTCCCTTGGCAATGGCTTTGTGAAGATATCTGCTAATTGCTCCTTTGAACTGATATATTCCAGCACAACTTTCTTTGCTTGAACTTCTTCTTTGAGATAATGATACTTTATAGATATATGCTTTGTCTTAGAGTGCATTACTAGATTCTTTGAAATGTTAATGGCACTAGTATTATCACAGAATATAGTTACTGGCTCGGTAACTTTCTCATTTATACCTTCCAATACTTGTTTGATCCATGCTATATTGGTACAATTCAATGTTGCAGCAACATATTTAGCTTATGTTGTTGACTATGAGATACATCCTTGTTTCTTGCTAAGCCAACTCACTAGTCTTTCTCCTAAAAAGAAAGCTCCACCACTTGTGCTTTTCCTATCATCTATGTTGCCTACCCAATCAGCATTAGTATAAACTTTTAAATCAAAATCATTCTTCTTTTCATATACTAAGCCATAATCTTCAGTGCCTCTCAGGTATCTGAAAACTCTCTTGATTGTTGTCATATGTGTCTCCTTGGGATCTGTAGAGAATCTTTCTATAATACCTACTGCTTGTGCTATATCCGGTCTACTATGCACAACATATTGCAATATTCCAATCATAGATCGGTAAAGTGTCTCATCAACAGATGCAGATTCATCATTATTTGATAATTTACAATTAGTAGTCATAGGAGTACTTACTGGTTTAGAATCCTCCATTCCAAATTTCTTCAAGATTTCCTTTATGTACTTGGATTGAGTAATGAAAATCTCATCTTTCATTTGCAATATCTGTAAACCTATAAAATACTTTATCTCATCGATTAGTGACATCTCAAATTCTTTGCACATTTCATTTCCAAAGTTCTTGCATAAGGAGTCATTACCACAAAATATAATGTCATCAACAAATATGGTTGAGATCAGTATTCCATTTTCCTCATCTTTATTCATGTACATATTGTTGTTTTCACTTGTCCTTATAAAACCAATCTTGATCAAATAAGAGTGCAATCTTTCATACCATGCTCTAGGTGCTTGTTTCAGACCATATAAGGCTTTGTTTAGTTTGCATACCTAATCTTTACTCCTGTCTTCAACAAATCCTTCAGGTTGTTCAATGTAAACTTCTTCTTCTAGTATACCACTCAAAAATGCAGATTTAACATCCATTTGATATATCTTGAAATTTTTGAAAGCAACATATGCCAACAATGTTCTTACTCCCTCAAGTCTAGCCACAGGTGCAAAAGTCTCACCATAATCTATCCCTTCTTCTTGAGCACAACCTTTGCAAACTAGTCTTACTTTGTTGCGAATGACCTTGCCTTTTTCATTTAGCTTGTTTCTGAAAATCCACTTTGTACTGATTACATTTTTGTCCTTTGGTCTTGGGATTAGTGTCCATGTGTCATTCTTCTTGATTTGATCAATCTCTTCCGTTATAGTATTTACCCAATCTTCACTATTAAATGCTTCTTTCACTATTCTCGGTTCAAATTTAGAAATTTGACATGTGTTCTGTCCCAGTTTGTTCCTTGTTATCACTGGATCATCCTTATCTCCTATAATTTTACTTGATGCATGATGTCTTCTGACATATTTGGTTAATATAGGCTCGGTAGGTTCTGTATGATCTTCTTCATCACTCGGTAACTGAACATTATCTTCATTTTCTTTAGCAGCATTCTTGGTAGGACTTCTCGGTTGAACATAAAAAAATTCTTCATAATCTTTTGGTTCTTTGGAATTTCCTTCATCATTTCTTTCTCCAAATTCATCAATTTTCACATTTACACTTTCCACTATTTTGTTAGATGATTTGATCAGACATTTAAATGCTTTAGTTCTAGAAGAATAACCAAGAAATGTTCCTTCTTCACTTTTCTGATCAAACTTTCTATTTTTGTCATCTTTGTGAACATAGCATCTACTTCCAAAGATTTTAAAGTAACTTACATTAGGTTTCTTGTCATTCCCGATCTCATATGGTGTCTTCATAGTTCCTTTCTTCAGTTGAACTCGGTTCAGGTTGTAAACTGTAGTGCTAATTGTTTCTCTCCAAAATGTTTGAGGTACCCTCTTTTCTATCATCAAGGTTCTTGCACAATCCATAATTGATCTATTTCTTCTCTCGGCTATCCCATTTTGCTGAGGTGTTCTCGGTGCAGATACTTGCCTCTTTATACCATGATCATTGCAGAATAAGTTAAATTCATCAGAAGTGAATTCTCCTCCTCTATCAGATCTAAGATATTTTTGTTGTCTTCCTGCTTCATTTTCAACTCTTGCCTTGTACCATTGAAACATTTGAAAAGCTTCTGATTTTTCTTTTAAAAACATGACTAACATCATCCTTGAGTAATCATCCACAAATAATGTGAAATATTTATCACCATAATAACTTTGAACTTTCATAGGACCACAAAGATCAGTATGCACTAGATCTAAAATTCCTTTAGAAGTGTAGGACTTACTTGTAAAGCTTGATCTTGTCATCTTACCCATCTGGCATCCTCGACACATAGCATTCTCAGGTTTTTCAAGACTCGGTAGACCTCTTACTCGGTGCTTCTTACTTATTTTGTTTAGATTATCAAAATTTACATGACAAAACCTTTTGTACCATAACCAGGTATCATCTATCTTTGCATAAAGACACTTGTTCCATGTTGAGTCAAGATGAAATGTATTACCTTTTGTTTGTGTCCTAGTAGCAGCTAACTTTCCATGCTTGTCATGAACTTTGATAATTCCTTTCTAAAATTCTATTTGGTATCCTATATTGTTTAGTTGTGCTACACTCAACAAATTGTATTTCAAACCTTCAACCCAGTATACATCATCACATTTAGCATTGTCAAGAAGTGTTATAGATCCTTTTCCTTTCACCAAACATGGTGCATCATTACCAAATCTTACATAGCCTCCATCATAGTCTTCTAATTTAACAAACTTTTGTTTATCACCTGTCATGTGATGTGAGCATCCACTGTCTATGATCCAAGAATCATTATTATTTATGTGAGATATTAGGGCTTTTTCTTCATGCCTTTCCTCATCAGATTCATCTTTAATAGCCACATAAACAAATTCCTCAGTATCAGTTTCATCAGATTCATCATCATTGGATTCCTCATCTGCTACTAGACATGTCTTTCTATCTCTCCTTCTGAAGTCTCGATGTCCTCTGTATTGGTTATCTTTCTTCCTGTTATCTCGGTATTCTCTCTTTTCAATAAGATTCTTTGTCAGGGAAGTTAGAAGCCATATGTCCTATTTTATCACAATTGAAACATTTTAAAGGTAGCTTTCCTTTATACTTACCTTTTCCTCTCGGTAACCTTCTGGCTAATAATGCTTCAAATTCTTCTTGCTTCTTGATTTCCTCATACAGTTTGTGCACTTTTTCATGTTCTTGCGAAATATTTCACTTGCTCCACTTTGATCTCCTTTAGAGTACTTACTCATTCTATCATTGTAATCATCAGATTCACCAATATGAAAAGAATTGAATGCAGATTCTACTTTATTTACCAAAGACCCACTATTATCAAAATTACTTAACTCAAATGCATGTAGCTTACCAATAGTAGCATCCAAAGAAACTGGCATGTTAGGTACAAACCTCAATTCATTGATTGCAGAGACTCAAATAGCATAAGCTGGTAGAAGGGTTCTCAACAACTTACTTGTTATATCCTTTTCTTTAATAGTTCCACCTACTCCTTTAATTTGATTGACAATCTCCTTTAGTCTTGTACTGTATTGTGTTATGTTCTCACCTTCATTCATTTTCATGGATTCAAGGTGTCTTCTTAGACTATCTACTTTTGCTCTTTGAACATATTCATCACCTCCATACACAGATATGAGCTTAGTCCACATTGCTTTTGCATCATTACAACCTTCTAGATCATTAAACTTTGTGTCGGTCAATGCTGATGTTATTTTAATCATAGCTTGAATATGTTCTTCCTTTGCCTTAATCTCTTCCAAGGTCATAGGGTTGGTGCTCGGTGCAATGTAATCATTCTCCAAATAATATGTTTCATATTCTCCAATTCCTGATAAATGTAGCTTCATCCTTTTCTGCCATGTGGAGAAACTTGACTTGTTCAGCTTCAGTGCATCCCTTTTATACATCTTCAGATCTTTGTCTCAAGTACCTTTAAACTTTTCTTCTGGAGTCCAAAGCTTTGGTACCAATTGATAGTTCTGATACTTGATGTAAAGTACAGATGCCAATAGCTAACAAGATGAGAGGGGGGGGGGGTGAATCATACAAACTTAAACTTCCATAAAATCAACAGATTCAATCTCGGTAACTTATACTTCAGTAAATTAACCAAAAACTGCTAAACATGCAAATTTATGAACACATAATCATAATAACACTTATAACACCAGATTTAACATGGAAACCCAAATAGGGAAAAACCACTATGGCATTTTGGACCCACTAAGAAATATACTCTTCTAGAGTATGCTCGGTTAAAAGCAAATCCTGTTAAATATTACAAACACATTGCTAGATGTGACCCGGTTAAGGGATTTCCCTCAGATCTATTAGGATCTTCACTTTGTTAGAAGTGACCTTGTCAAAGGATTTCAAACACTCATTTAGAATGTTACCTTGCTAGAGGGTTTACATATAACACTGTTAAGTCCACTCAGTTAAGAGATTTTCTGTCACTTACAAAATAACAGTAATAAAAATCTATCTGCAACTTCACATCTAAAATGCTAAAGCAAATTCTTATTTGCTCAAAACAATCTAGTCATAGGACTTATTTGTCCCTTTGCTAGGCTCTCTACTTTGTTATTCAAACAAGTCTTCAAGCTTATGTGCTTGGTAATCACTATGTAGCATCCCTGTGCTTACACTTTCCCGCATACATTGTTTATCAACAATTCCTTATTTATAAACAATTGCTAACCGCTAAATCTCCTTGATCATACTTCCCATGATTAATCTTAGCCACCAGATCTTCAAACTTGACCAAGTTCAATGTATCCTTCTGATCTGAAAATGTTTTACCTTGCCTTGGGACTTGCAGTCCTTTCTTGGAACTTGCACAAGGTTATTGCGGTTCAATCTACGCTGTAGATCTTCCTGCTGATTTTCCTTTGCCATAGATCCTTAACAAACTTCATGCACAACATTCCAATCATTTATACATCTCCAGCTAATCATTGTCCTTCATTAAATAATGATTTTATCCATCCCATGCGCACTGTCATAACTCAGTTGCAACTCGGTAAATACTAAACTTTACTCGATAGACATTTCGCTTTCATTAACCGATATCGATAACCTTAGGGTTTACCGACTAGGTTCTTTGCTTGGTGACATAGTATAGTATAAACCTTACAATCAACAACATATGTAGGATATCAAAACAATCTAAACATCATGATCTCATCATTGTCTAACTCGATAATAGTTGCCCATTGAATAACTTATTCCTCCTTTTATTCATCACATTCTTTCTGTGTCTTTTACCGACATCTTAATTCTCTTCTAATCAATCTTCTCAAGATATGGCAACATCATACTGAATCAGATAATCAATTTCTTGACATCAATGACAAAATAATGTTAAAGAGATAGTTATCATCCTTCTTGAGTTATATGAATAATCTTCAAAAACCTTCTCAATATCCTTATTGAATATCAACAATCTTTCTTACTGTAATGCCAACAGTTATCGGGACCAAGTTGAAAGTGTACTTGGTCCTCCGAAAAATCCGCACGCCAAAAAGGGTTTTTCTGTCTTTGAAAATGAAGCCTAAACCTGCAAATATAGTTGCGCACTTGCAACCTACACACATAAAAGAGAGGAAATATTGCTAAGATTGGGAGTTTGCCTTTAGGTCAAACCCCGGTTTTGGAATTAACCAAATGATGAAAAGCACTTGCAAGTAAATGAAAGTAAATGACTGAAGTAGAATTCACCTCAAGAGATGATGCAATTGAAATGTTGATAGACTTGTTTGAAAGGATATGTAGAATTGAATGTCAAAAGAGATCTCCACTTCAATGGTTGAATCCTTGACTTAAATGCAACACCAGCCTTGAAAGGAGGTTTGAGATGCTCAATGCTTGAAAGGAATGCTTGAATGCAATTTCTCTTAGGATTGCAATTTCCACTTGTTGAACTTATGTATGCCTTATTGACCTAATTGAACCTATGTATGCCTTCTTGATTTGATTGAACTTATGCAAATAGGAGGGGAAAAAATGTCTTATATACTTTCCATTTAGTGTTATTTGACTGATTTTTCATCTTAGGCCCACATAGAAAACCTTTTCCCGCTTCTCATTTGACAAGACCAATGCAGGATTAATGCAAAGGGGACCCAAAATAGGGCAAGGAAAGGGGCACCACACCTTGTCCTAGGGGGGACAAGGGTGCCACACCCTCGTCCTGCCCTAATTTAGGAAAGGAAGTGGGAATAGGAAATGAAGGATGCAAGGAAATGCATGTTTCGGTAGATGCGAGCATGTCTCAAGTCTCTAGCTAGGCTTAGGGATTCATTTCACCAATGTAAAGACCCAAATACGGTCAAAAATTGCAAGGTCGCAATTTTATGATGTTACAACACTAATATTCCTCTATTAGTTAAATTTATATTTAACCAATTCACCATTAGCCGTTTCTTCTATCCTAGTTAAATAAATTTATTTAATTCACCTTTTTATTTAAATAAATTTAAAATCCCCAAATCAAATCCCCTTTTAAATAAATCAATATTTATTTAAAAATGTCTCATCCACTTGCATTCTCCTACAAATGCAAGTTGCATATTTTCGTTGAAATAAATGATTTATTTTAATTAAAAATTCCACTTTATCCTCACCCACTTCCTTCTAGATTGTTCTAACCCCTTCTAATTTAACCTAATCCCTATTCTAATCATTTGCACAATCCTAAACCAAAATTAACCCCCAACTCATCATCTCAACCATTTAAGACTCTTACAGAGTCATAAACGCTTCCCTTCTTCAACACACTAACCCACATGGGTTTTGACCTTTTAGTCAAGGCTTAACCATGGGTAAACTTTGCACAAGAGTTTACCCATTGGTGATTTATCCAATAACCCAACCCATATGAGGTTACCCTCATGTCTTCTCAGGCATTAAATGTTCCTTCTCTCTCCTCTCAAGCCATCTCATGTTGACACTTGTCATCATGGGATTGGGTTGAAAACCATCGCATGGATCATGAATCATGCAATCTTGGCTCTCTACAAACCATATCAATCTACACCATTCAGTATTCTATTTTGCCTATAAATAGAACCCTTCTCCTCAAGCAAAGGAGGAAGCATTAGAGCATTGTTATTGTATTGAAATATTGCATAGATATTTAGAGCTTTCTCATAGCATCACTATTTTCATTTGCATAACATATGTTTTCATTTTCTATCATCTTGAATCTCCATTTGGCATCAATGGCTAATGCTAAAAGCTAAGAGCTACACTCATTTAGAACTTGGAGAGGATGGAAACAAGGGAGGAGCAAAAAAAACATCATGAACGCATCTTAGGGAGATTCTTCTCCTTTCTTGTTTTATTTAAGCTTTTTTTGTGCTTTTTAAATCTCCTTTGATATGTTTTTGGAATGGTTTTTAGTTCTATGTTTTGGTTTGAATTGTTGAAGCTAACATACTAACATTGAACTTTGTCTTTGGGTCTTATCCACATTTCCATGACATCATTTGGTGAACCCGACGTGAACCATACACTAAGAAATTACAATTTTGGCTAACCTTTTGAAAGTTGCAGGTTTTCACACACAGGTTTGTGTTTTAGCACCTTTGTCACCCAGATTAGCACCTTTGTCATGTGTTTTAGCACTTTTTTCACGTGTTGTAGCACCTTTATAACCTGCTTCTTTGCTTCAATTATGGCACTTCTGTTGCATGTTGTAGCACTTCTATGCTAATTTGGCACTTTTTCAGCTTATTGTAGCGTGTTTGTCTTACTATAGTACTTTTGTTCTTTGTCCGATGCATTACAGGCAGAGAGCTAAAAATTGTAACCTTCAAGAAAATTTTAGGCTTTTGAGCTCACCGTTTGATCTAACAATTTGAAGGTTTTGTAGGGATTAACATTTTGTGCAAGTTTTCAAGGAGGTAGTTTAATTATTTTACTTCTTTTTCTTAAAAAAATCTTTTTTTACAAAAAGTCTTGAAAAGAACCTCATTTACTTTCTTGCAAGGACCTAAAAAGAACTTCATTTTTCTTTGGGGTTTAAAAAGGATCTCACTTTTCTTTTTTGTTACAAAGGGTTTAAAAAGGACTGCAAACAAATCTTTATTTCTTGCAAGGACGTAAAAAGAACTCATTTCCATTTTGCAAAGGGATAAAAGGAACCACAAACAAACATTTCTTTTTTTGCAAAGTAGCTCATTGTCCTTTGGTGCAATTAAAAAGAACACAACAAATTTCTTGTTACAAAGGGATAAAAATAACACCTCACATTTTATTTTGCAAGGATAAAACAAACAAGCCACACAATTTTATTTTGTTGACCAAATTTGCTACATGATTTTATTTTGTTAACCAGGTTTTCTTTCCAAAGTTTTTTAAAATCCAAAATTTTTCTATGAAGTGATAAAAAGAACACCATGTCTTTTGGAACAAAATTTCCAAGTAGCATTTAGACAACATTGTGATATTGGGCTCTAGTGGATAAGTTTCATAAAAAACTACCTGGTTGGAAAGGAGCCCTTTTAAGTCGGGCTGGAAAGCTCCAACTTCTTAAAGCCTCTCTTCAAAGTATTCTGATCTATGCACTAAGTCTCTTCAGAATTCCAGTAAAGTATGTTGATGCTATCGAGAAAATTCAAAGAAAATTTCTATGGTCTGGGGTTGAGGACAAAAAAAGAATGTCTCTGGTGGCTTCGGACCAGGTTTGTAGACCCAAAAGCAGAGGTGTTCTAGGCCTAAGGAAAATCCAAACCTTAAATGAAGCTCTTCTGTCAAAACAGGTTTGGAGAATGTTCCATGCAGATACTGAATGGTGCAAAATATGGCGAAGTAAGTACTCTCTTATGTCCTCTTCTCTTTCTTCTTTTATTAATTTGGACCTCAGTACTAATGGATCCCATATATGGAACCATGCCTCTAAGTGTAAAGAAAGAATTGCTAAAGGAGTGATCTGGAAAGAAGGAAATGGCAGGAAAGTGAAATTCTAGGAGGATCCCTGGCTTTTTGATAAACCCTTGACTGAATTCAATGAATGGCCCCCCCTTACTCCCTCCTGTATTAAAACTTTTGGCTCCTCAGTTGCTGATTATTGGACTAGTAACAAATGGAAAAACATTGAAAGTATCCATTCTAGCCTTTCTAAGCTCAAGATTCATCTGTCTTCGGTCTGGCTGAATAAAGAGGAAGACTATCTTATCTAGAAATATGAACCCAAAGGTTCTCTTACTATTTCTTCTATTATTGTGTCCTTTCCTCCATCCCTTATGGTAATCATTATTGGTCTAAAGCCTGGATTAAGGGTCTTACCCCCAAAATGAATTTCTTTTACTAGACCATCCTTCAAAATAAGATCTTGACCCTAGACAACCTTAAGAGAAAAGGCTTTGCCTTCCCTAATAGATGTGCTCTGTGTCTCCAAGAGGAAGAGTCTATGGACCACCTGGCCATTCATTGTTCCTATTCTACCTCTGTCTGGGAAATATTTCTAAAGAGTTTTAGCATTGACTAGGTGTTTCCTAACACAATCGGTGACCTATTTTCCTCCTAGAATTTTCATTGGACTAAGTCCTTCTTGAGATATCTATGGTAGCTATCTCTCCCTCACATCTTGTGGGGATTATGGAAAGAAATAAACAATCGCATCTTCAGAGACCTATCCCTCAATCAATACACTGTGTTCCAGAAAATTCAATGGGCGATTGTGGAAAATATTGGGATCATGGAGGGCCCCTATATCTTGAACAACCCTGTGGAATATATCATCTTAAGCTCATGGAATTTGAAGGTTGCTAACAACCCTGACCCCAACCACAACAAAATACTTGAAGCTAGATGGGAAACCCCTCCTCATGGTTGGTTCAAAGTTAACTTTGATGGTGCTGCAAAAGGAAACCCGGGCCCAACTGGTTGTGGAGCTATTCTTAGAGATGAGAAAGGAAATTACAAGGAAATGGTTGTTGTCCCTATTGGAAGCCAAACAAATCATAAAGCTGAAGCCATGGCAGCTCTCCAAGGCTTAATCCTTGCTAAAAAATGGAACTTACCTTATGGCTTGAAGAGGACTCAAACAATATTAATAAATGTCTAAACGGGACCTCAAAGCCCTCATGGTCTATCAACAATATTATTGAAGCCGCTAGAGACCTCATCAGCACTTTCAAAAAATGCCACATATCCCACATCTACTGAGAGGCCAATGGCTCTACTGACTGGGCTACTAATGCGGTGATTAATAGGGATGAAATGATTACGTGGACGGGATAACAAGCACTCCCTGAAAATGTCAGAAAAATCATCTTCAAGGACCGATACACAAGCACTCCTAAGATTTTTGATGTACCGAATAATAATTAAAAGGTCTAATCAGAGTACTTTGAGCTATTATAATAATGAGAGCCTCATTTATCATAATAACCTATCCATCAATTCCCACGCTTTCTGGGTTAATTTCATAGTTCCAAAAAGCTTTCTGTCTAATCCATTCTGCAAGTTTCAAAATCCAGCCCTTAACAGAGAAAAAGTGGGTTGTAACAGGAGGCGATATGAGCCAAGTAGTTGCAAAGAATGGAAATAGAAGGAGGAGGTCTGGAGTATTCTACAAAAGGGTGGCTTTTCAAAATTCATGGAAAAACTCCACGGATGGGATGGCACGGTTACCAATTTTTTCTACAAAAATTAGAGAAAGGGTATGCTAAAAATGGGAGACCAGACTGTAGAAATTGATGAAGACCTCATTGCCCAAGCCACGGGCCTCGAAAGGGAAGGGTGCAACTTCTATAGAGATAGGAAAGTCAGTAAGGAGGCCATCGACAGATACCGAAAACCGAGAAGGAGAAAAAACAACTGGTTAAGTTAAGTAAAACTTACTACCCACCCAAAGCTTTTGTTAAACCTTGGTAGGATGTCCTCTTTGTTTTAATGCACTACATTACATTAGATGGTAGGTTTACAAAAGTTTATGGGTACCATTTCATCTTGTTGAATTACTTTAGGCATGATAAGAAGGTTAATTTTCCTTATTTTCTGCTCTGTTCGATGAATGCAACCATAAAGGCCTATAAAGAAAAGCCTATGGAGGATACTAACATGCACCAAGGCTTGATGGTCCTCATTTATGACCATCTCAAGGCCAATCAAATTGGTCGCATGTAGCCCTCTATAGAGTCTGAGGAGGATGGGTCTGATTATGCCTTTTTAGTGGATGAGGAGACTGACAGTGACTCATCGAGTGATTATGAGGAGAGTATGGACATTTCAGATTATGAAACTGGTAAGAAGAGGAAACACATTAAAACAAGACCTTCTTCCTCCAAAGGAAAAAAACCTAAAGGCAAAATCCAGATTAGCCTTTCCTCAGAGGAGGAGGTCTCTAAAGACTCAGAGAAGGAGGATCCTCAAGGGTCACTGAAAAAGAAATCCAAAGTACACACCCAGGACAGAAACAAACAAAAGAGGAAGGAGGAGAATGTCAAGGAGATGGAGGTTTGTAAGAAGGAAAGGACCTTAGAAGCTGAATAGAACCCACAGAAGGTCACCATGGGCGAGGCTCTTAGGGTCAAAGACACAACTACTATTCGAGACACCCCTAAAAGGGAACAAGAAACCCCTGGTAAGGCTGAACCTCCCCATATCCCTCCTCCAAAGGGTATGCAAGGTTTCAAGGACACTATGGAGTGGCTTATAACTGGTTACAAGAAAGCCGCGAACGACAACAAAAAACTTAGTAAAAAAATTCATATATTAGAAACCATCAACACTAGGGAAGGGAAGACCATGGCGGATTACATAGAGGACCTAAAAAATACCATTGCAAAGGCTGAAAACATAAGAGACTCCTTCAACCCCAGGTTTGAAAAAATAGAGAAAGATATGCTGGGAAGGAAAAACCTTGCTGACGCTAATGAGCAAACTGTCTCAGATACTGCTAGTAAAGTCAGTAAAATTGAGGAGTGCCTGAAGAGTATTGCTGAATAGAGCTTAAGTATCCTAAAGATTTCTGCTAACAATACAAACACCCTCATTAGTAAACTGGATGAAGAGAAGGAGATACTGGATATTGAACCGGACACTGAAGGTACAAAGGAAGCTCAAGGTCCCAAAACCTAGACCAGAGGAAAAAAGAAAGAAAAGAAACCCAACAAGGACCTGGAAGATCTCAAAGCTGTTGGGGCCACCTATGACCAGCTGGTGAAGAAGGCGGAGGATCTGTTGAAGACTATAGCTGTGTAGCACTTTCTTTGTTTCCTTGCTGTTTTTTTCTTAGCTGTCTTTTTGGTTTGCTGGCCTTTTTTCCAGTCATTTTGTTAGTGGTTCTTATGCTCTGGACTCTTAATGTTTTATATTACTCTCTTTTGTTAAAGGTTTCGGGTCCTTAAAACTTGTTTGTCTCAATTAATCAGAACATTGTGATATTGGTTAAAAAAAAAAAAAAAGTGTTCATTGTGATTTGAAAGTGATAGGCATATGCTCTCCCCTTAATTGACTTGCTTTCTTTTATTTTCGCAATAGGATAAAACCTTTAGTAGGCCTGCCCTCCTGAGGAGCCTCTTAGGATCAAGCCATTAAAGCCAGTGAGAGGGGAACGACCTAAGTGGGGAACGAATAACGCCAAGTATTCCGACCCACTATAATTAAATGTGGATATGATGAAAATCATGTTCAATGGTTTTTCTCAGCGATTAGTCTTCCCCCAATATCCTTGAGATACGTAAAGCCTTTTTTCTAAAGATTGGGAAGTCTCCCAAGGGAGTTTATCACTGAAGACCAAATGGAAGCCTGATTAAATACTATAGAAGTAGAAACATCACCGAGTTAGTTAGCCAAACATTTGTAACTTCATAGTGCAAGGGTGGGGAAGAATCCACCCCCAAGACACTCACCATATATCTCCTAAGAAGAGGATCCAATTGAGGAGCAATTCTCTTTGGTTCACATTATGGACAAATGCAAAAAAATAGGCACACCTTAGGGTGTGACAGGGTTGTTTGAGCTTACGGAGTTTCAAGTGTGGGCTATTGATATTAGGAATGATCTTTTTGACAATAGTATAGTATATCTGATTTGTCTTTTATTTGTTCAAAAACCTGTAAAAACAAAAGGGGATTTGAAAAGATCCTAAACATACATCAATAGTTATCAAGGGAAAAGAAGTGTTTCTATGTGCTTGTGTGATTGCCCTATCTTCTTGTCAAAGAAATCATCAACCATTTGAAACAAGTTACATTCCCATAGAGATCTAAAAACAAACAAATACAAACATTCTTGAAAAATCCATCAATGGTTCATGTTTTGAAATCTCTCAAATATGCTAAGAAGTCAAACTATTAGAAAACCAAAAAGAAGAAAACTCAAAAGAAAATCTAAAAGAGAAGTTTCTTGTACAAAAATTGTAATAAGTTGTTAAAACAGTGCACCTTCATCCATCTATATCGCAATTTTAGTCATGGTTTTACTAACGACTTTGAATTAGAATCACTTGCATCCCAAGCTTTCTTTCAAAGAAAAGATTTGTCATATTGTCACTATTGGCAATTGACACTCATCCGGTGATTTTAGGAGACTTCTGGTGGTTGATTAGTTGTTTAGGGTTGTCATTGATGTCAACTCTTCATGGTGATTCAATCTGGCTGTCGGGACTTAGCCTATCCGGAAGATGGAGGTAACTGGTAGACAGTTAACCAGTAAAACATGGTATTTTGGTAATGTGTTGATCCATAATCATCTCTGGTATTTGCGATGTTTTAAGTGATTATTTTTGTGATCTCAGGGTTTGGTAGGAACTTTAGGAAGCATGTGGTTGCAATATTTTATTTCGGTTCTATGGTGTATTCAAGATTGGAGCCGACTTGAAGGAGATTATTTTTGTGGTGAGACCGGATATATAAGATCATTGTAGCGGCTTATTTTAGTAATGTTATGATGTGTTATGTGTGTAAGCGATCAATTTTGCTGTGATTGAGTGTAGTTTCATGTGCACATTTTGGTTTCAGATCAACTGGTAACTGACTGAGATCGGAACAGGGTAATCAACAGAGCAGAGACAATCAGTAATACAAAACCTAATCGAAACCCAATTTTGCATAGTTAGATACTATTTATGAGTTCATTTCATTGTACATTCTCATTGTAATCAAATTTTAAGGCAGTGAGCCTTCCCTAAAGGTTGTAGCCTTCTAGGTACATATAATTGAGCAGTGAGCTCTAGGTAGTGAGCCTGAATGCAAGTGCATTCCCCATCTATGTAATATTTATGTACTCCTAGTCATAGTATATGAATATTGTGGGTTCCAACCCCACCGTGGTTTTTTCCTTTCCAGGTTTCCACGTAAAAATTTTGGTGTTGTGGATTTTTGCTTTTATTATTGCATGTTTATGTTGATATTTATTATGCATTGTTAACCAGTGGATAGATAATAAGTTTGCATTTTTAATTTCTAGTTGATCACTGATTCAGCCCCCCTCTCAGTGATCTCTAACTCCAAAAAATTGGCCTGAGAGCCTAGTTCCTCTAAGAAATCTTAACCACTTGAGGAAGATCTAGGAAATTGATTCAATGGATATCGGTTTTCAGAGACAACTTAGTGTGGCACTTGAGGATCTTGATGCTGCTAGAAGTGAGGTTTGTACATTGAAGAAGAATCTCAATGCAGCTGATGAATTCATTAGTGAGCTAAAGGATCAAGCAAGTATTTGTAGATAAAAGGGAGGAATTAATGGAAAATTTAAAGGAGAAAGAAGATCAGATCATGGAATATCAGGACAAAGTTGATGAAGTGGACAAGATTGAGAGAGAAAATGTTGCTTTGAAGAATGAGATGCAATCCATTGTGATGAGATTGACTAAGGAGATTGAGGACCAGAAGAAGAATGAGGAGAATCTGGCACAATCATTTAAGGAAAGAGCTGATGAATTCTTTAGGATTACCTATGAGAATGATCAGTTTAAGCTTGAGTTGACACAATCAAGAAATAATGGTCAGAACTTGAAAGACAGATTGTTACCTTGAGGGATGAACTTGCTACTGCCAATTAATACAAAGACAAATTCAAAGCTAGTTCAGCAAGACTTGATGAGATGTTGGAAAGTAAAACACATGGAAAGGATGTGAGGTCTTAGATATGAGAAAGGTGAATCCTCTGGATCTAGACAAGGCAATGCTAAACCTAATCAGAAGAAGAGCAAGAATCCTCCGATAAGACAAACTAATGCTCATAAATTTAATGGTAGATGTTTTACTTGCAATAAATTTTGTTATATGGCAAGTCAATGCAAGAGTAGGATGAATAATGGAATGATGAACAATAACAATGTGATGAACACCAATGTTTCTACCTGTATCGGTCAATGTTTCATATACAATAATTTTGGACACAAGTCAAATGTGTGTAGAGATGTGATGAATAACTTTCAAAACAAAATATTTTATGCCTATGGAATGTTTGGACATATCTCTAATCAGTCCAGGATGAGACAGAATCAAATGAACTTTAGATCTGTGAAGAATAATGTTGTTTGCAGGGCATGCAACAAAACTAGTCACATTGCAAAGTACTACAGAAGCAAGAACAGTGCTCTGGTAGACAAGAATAAATCAAATGAGAAGGTTAAAGCAAAAGTGGAAGATATCAGAGAGAAGCACGAGAAGATGTGGGTGAGAAAGGATGAATCTAAGATAGATAATGGATCTATACTTGTATTCGGTGCAGGATCTTCATCCGGTAACTAGGGCTTTTGGCCTTAGGGGGAGGCAAATCAATAAAAATATTGCAAGTAACCCTTGATGAGATCTATGGTATATGGATTACAGATGGCAGTTGATATCTGAAACTTAAATGGTTGATTGTGGCATCTGGTAGCTGAACAGGGCATCCGGTTGAGTATTTGAGGTACATTTATTTCAAAAGGAAATTAATGTTTGCAGAGTTAAAAGGGTGAATAAGAGATTCATTCTTCACCTTGTGAATAGTGTTTTTCGAGATATCAAAGTTTCCAGGCAATTGAAGAGGAACCGGCAATCCGGCAAAGCGATCCAGGGCATTCAACACTTGTTCAAGGTATTTTCTCAAAGGGCATTAATTTGAGTCTTATTTTCTAAGATTTTACAATGGCATTTGCATCCTCAATCTCTACTCCATTGGTGGTCAAAGTGAAGGACAAGACTCATCATGTATTCAAGAAACATCCATAAAAGTCCATAAAGGATGACCCAGTAGGTGCATTTTCCTTCATTCTGCATGATGTTCTGCATGTTGATGATGTTTGTGCTTATATTCATTGTGAAATTGAAGAAATTAGGTCGAAAGACATTTTGGATTTGTACACAAATAAGATCATGGATGATATTGATAATCCTAATCCCTAATTCACAAAACTAAAAGGCAAGGGTTTCACCCAATTTGTGAACTTCCCGACTTTCGACAAGAAAGAATGGGTTAGGTATGTGTTGGGAAGGGTTCATGATGAATTTATATGGTTGGACAAGCCATACAAGATCACTGCGGAAGCAATAAAATCAGTTACCTATTTGCATCAAACCAGTGAGAAGCAGAAGAAGAAAGTAAGATTTGAACTTGAACCAACAGGCTAGGCTAAGAGAGGAAAGAGGACAAAGTCTGATCTTGATGAAGCCATTGAATCCGGTAAGATGAAATCCTCAAAAAATAGAGTATCACATTATTCCTTCATTATCTACTCAAGAATTGATTGATGAGATTATAAAAGATGGTAATTTAAAGAATATATTTGTATATTATTTAAATATGGATGATAAAGATCAAATACAGATAGAAGAAAATCAACAAGTCGGGTGGACAAGAAAATAAAGGAGAGTGAGTTGGTTAATCATTGCACCAGTATCACCATAGAAGAGATTGATAGATTAATTTTGTTGGCTAATAAATAGGAATTCTAAAGTAAGCTCAGGGTTAATAGTTTAATGGTCGGAAGAGTTGAAGAGGAGAGAGACCAACGAGATTTGGCCAAAGTTTCTAATTCATTACCAGCTTGTAGATACTCCAAATAATGCCACTTAGTCAGATAAACCTCCAATAGAAACTGTAAATAAAAATGAGGATACACAGGATGGTGGTGATCAACAAGTTTTGGAGTTTGTTGCTGATGAGGCTACAAATAATAATGATAAACCAGCAAAGGTCATGGATGGTGCACCAAGTGGTGACACTGGTGCATAAGAGGCACCTAAGGAGGATAAATCCAAACCTGTTAAAGTTGAGAAGAAAGATGAGGAAAAATAGAATGAACTGGATAAGGATAAGGACACAGATAAATATAAGGGTAAGGGTTTGGAAACTTTAGTATTAGTGGCAATTGACATTGATAAAACTCAGAGCCTAGGGAGTTTTCCTTAGTTCAAAATCAATTTTGATAAACCTTTTTCTCAAATATCTCCAGCTGAGAGGATGATAGTTTTTGTTGCACTTCAAGCCCAAGCCAGTCAAGAGTTAGTCCAATCTTAGTCAAAGGAGAAGAAACTAATTGAGAAATCGGTGAAAGTTTTGGGTCAGGTGATACCAGAAGTGCAGTTAGATGCAAGAACCAATACATCCGGTAAGCTAAAAAATTTAATTCATCACATCTCCAACAAATTTGATTCTTTGTCTAAGGCATCCACCCAGCAAGCCATGGAGAAGTTTAAGGATGCTAAAATTCAGACATTTTTGCAAATGATAAATAATGATAAGCCATAATTAGATAAGGAGCTAAAACTAGTTGATGAGGCATTAATAGAAGGCAGTAAAATATACAAGTCTTGTCTAATTTTGACCAATTTTACTACTGACATAGACAAGCAAATAGAGAACTGTAAAGGACAATTAATTCAAATCTCTCCAGCCTATGATCCCACAACAAATCTAACCAGCAGTATAGAGGGATAAATTTTGAATATTACTAAGAAGATTAGGAATTTTGAGAAGGAGAAGGAGAGAATAATAAGGAGAACAGGTGAACTTCGGAACCTAATTGGTCCTTGGTTGGACACGTTATTGTATCATAAAATGGACTATATATAGAATATGTCTTAGGATACTCCTATAGACATTGTTGCTATAGAATTTTACGCCTATATTTTGAACAGTTTTGTTTCAATTTTGGAGAAGTTATGGGTAGGTTGGAACACTTATCTAAGGATCCTTAAGCTATCTTATGCAGATATATTGAAGCATATATAGAGTTAATCCTCCGGTGAATGAATATATATGTACAACAATTTTGATGGACATCCTATCTTTGGCATTATTGT
The DNA here is from genome assembly GCF_030272615.1 of Cryptomeria japonica. Lineage (NCBI taxonomy): Eukaryota > Viridiplantae > Streptophyta > Pinopsida > Cupressales > Cupressaceae > Cryptomeria > Cryptomeria japonica. The sequence goes on along the minus strand of NC_081415.1, from coordinate 30,967,943 downwards.
CAAAGGGGGAGAGATGCAGTGAAAAATGTATAGAGGGAGAGATGAGGTGACTGATTCTTTGTATGGAGTGTACAACCCGGTGTATTGCAGAATTATGGATTTTTTATCTGAGGGGGAGTCTTGGAATTCTTGTATTCTTTTAATCTTTCATCTGGTTGTATATATTTCAGCACTTAAGTCATTTTTGCTATCAAAGCCAAAGGGGGAGATTGTTGGCAATTGACACTCACCCAATGATTTTAGAAGAATTCCAATGGTTCATTAGTTGTTTAGGGTTGTCATTGATGTCAACTCTTCATGGTGATTCGATCTGGCAGTCATGACTTAGCCTATCCAGAAGATGGAGGTAATTGGTAGATAGTTAACAGGTAAAATATGGTATTTTGGTAATGTGTTGATTTGGTATCATCTCTGATGTTTGCGATGTTTGTGGTGATTATTTTTGTGATCTTGATGTTTGGTAGGACCTTTAGGAAGTGTGTGGTTACATTATATTATTCTGACACTATGGTGTGTTCGATATTGGAGCTGACTTCATCTACACATTACATCTATTAGGGCCGACTTGAAGGAGATTATTTTTGTGGTGAGACCGGTTATATAAGACCATTGTAGCAGTTGATTTTAGTACTGTTATGATGTGTTATGTGTGTAAGTGATCAGTTTCATGTGCGATTTTGGTTTCAAATCAACTAATAACTGACTGAGACCAGAACAAGGTAATCAACAGAGCAGAGACTATTAGTGATACTAAACCTAACTAGAACTCAATTTTGCATAGTCAAATTCTATTTATGAGTTCATTCCTTTGTACATTCTCATTGTAATCAAATTTTTAGGCAATGAGCCTTCCCTGTGTTGGAAATTGACACTCAATTGGTTGGTTTCAATATGTTGTCATTGATGGCAACATGGCAACATGTTCTGGCTTGATATTTTGGTTTAGTTGCGTACTAGCAGTCCCTTCACCAGCACCGACAATTTGGATGGATTTATTTGGTTACCGACAATACAGACCGACATGGTTTAGAATCAGGTTATCGGTATTGGAGGCCGACATCACTTGGGGATCCGACATTGGCAATTTTTTTTGATATTCATGTATTTATGTTATTGATCTGACATGTATATTTATATTATAATTATCTTTGTAAGATGACATAAGGCATTATAATTTGTAAAGGGTATATAGATCAGTTGATTAGATCATTTGTAATGTGAGGATGTAAGGTTATGAAATGTAATGCGATGAGAAACATATGAGAGAGATCATGTATATGAGGATGTATATATAAGAGGTTATTCCGGTAAGGGTTTAGGGTTTCAGACTGGAACAAACAAAGCTTAACTAGAACTGTATTCAAGCATAGAATATGTTATCATTGTAGTTCAATCATTTCTCCGAATTGTAGTCTGGATTTGTATGTAGTCAGTGAGGCTCCTTTTTTGGTTGAGCAGTGTGCTCTAGGTTGTAAGCCTTCTTGCAAGTGCAGGCCTCTATATTTTGTAATATCTCTTAATATGGCTAGTGGATTGATATCTTGGGTCACAAATCCCACCGTGGTTTTTCCTCTTTGAGGTTTTGCACATATAATTTTGTGTGTTATGGTATTTATTTGTGTGATTGGCTTATTGGTTTCTTTACTTATTTCAATTATATATGTATCAATATACTGGTTGGTGAATGTATGTTTTAACAAGGTGAAAATTGATCATTTTGGTAGAACACTGATTCACCCCCCCCTCTCTCTCAGTGTTCTTGGATTCTAACAATTGGTATCAGAGCCTTGTGCCTTAGAGGAAGTTTAACAACTTGAGGGAGATCCTGAATCCGAAATCCATGGATATGAGTTTGGAGAAGCAACTTGAGGTGGCACTTGACGATTATGATGTTGAAAGGATGAAGAACTTGAAGTTACAAGATGAATTGAATTCTACTCAAGAATTCATTCTTGTCCTATAGGAGAGGTTGTCATCTATTCAGACTAGGAGGAAGGAAATTTTGTAGAGTAAGCATAATAAGGAGAAAGATGCACTTAATGAGAGATGTCTGAAGCTGAGTCAGGAGAACATGGTCATGAGGAATGAAATGCAAGCTATAACTATGAGGATGTCTAAGGAGATTGAATACCAGAAGAAAAAGGAAGAAAAGCTTGTTGTATCTCTGAAAAACAAATTTGAAGAATGTGGTAGGTTGGTTCGTGAGAATGATATGTTGAGAATTGATTTAGTACAATCCCAAAGTAATGAACAATATCTTGAGAGACAAATGATAATTATGAGAGATGATCTAGCTATTGCAAGTGAGTATAAAGACAAATTCAAGCTTAGTTTAGCACAACTTGATGAGTTATTGAAAAGACAAAGATAGAATGGAGATTCTGGTAGACTTGGATTTGAACAAGGACAGAGTTTCGGTACTACAAATTAAGATCAAAACCATAAGGCACCAGTAAGGTAGTTTAATGCTTATAAATTTAATGGTAGATGCTTTGTTTGTAATAAAATTGGTCACATGGATAGGTAATGTAGAAATAGAGAAAATAAGAACCCTGATTCTGCTCTCGGTCAATGTTCTAAATGTAACAAGTATGGTCATAAGACAGAAGATTGCATAATGAATGTTAAATGTTATGCATGTGGAAAATTTGGACATATGGCTAATTAGTGCAGGTCAAGCAATCACACCAGTTTTAGCAAAGTAATTGAAAAGATCAATGTTACATGTTATGCATGCAATGAGGTTGGACATATTGCTAAGTTCTGTAGAAGAAAAAATCCATCGGATGGTAATAATGGATCAAATCAGAAAGGAAAAGAGAAGGTTAATGAAATATAGCAAGATCATACCCAGAGATGGGTCAGGAAGTCAGAAGAACAATCAGTAGATGGAAATGCACCAGTTACTCAACTAGCAGAGGAGGTTGCTCCTACACTAGCAGGAAGCTCATCCGGTAACTAAGGCAGATGCCTTAGGGATAGACAAAATTCATGAAGATGTTGCATATGCCCCGAGAGGAGGTTCTGGAAGATGTTCAAAACATTGGAGATTCTTATCCGGCATGGAGATGTTTGATCGAGATCCAGTATCTTCCATTAGAAGGCATTCATATCAATGATAGATTAAGGTTTCTTGGAGGTTAAAAGGTCAAATTCACTTCATTTCTGATCACTTTGCATTCAGAGTGATTCATAGAAAGTCTAAGGCTTTTCAGTGTGATTGATATCATCTTGAGCGATTTCACTAGCAATTGGAAGAGTTCTTTAGGGTTTTTCACGGATAGCTATTCATAGGTATTTATCTTCAATCATGGAAGCAAGATCATCATCTGTACCAATGTTTATTTTAAATCCTACTGTAGTTGAGGTCAAGGACCATCCCAGGCTGATTTTCAAGTGATATTTGCATGTTGCTACTTTGGACGATTCGGTTGGTGCATTTTCCCATGTCCTGAAAGGAGCCATGTATGTTGAAGATGTCAGAGCTTACATTCACTGTCATATTGAGGATTTAGGAATGAGTGATATTAAGAACATTTACATGAGTGAGTTAATGGGAGATTCTAGAAAGATTAAGCCCAAGTACAAACACATTGAGGATCTAGGGTTTACCGACATTCTGGATATTTTGAAATTTGGAGATGGGATTGTTAGGTATGTTTTGAGAAAAGTGCATGGAGAATTTATCTGGTTGGATAGACTATATAAGATTTCAAAGGAGGCCATCAGGGTCATCACCGGTTTATCGCAGGTTGGACAACATCTGAAGAAGAAGCTTTCTAATGATCAAGTCAACAAGATCACCATCACAACATCATAAAAGTAATCAATGAGGGTTAGTACTATCACTGACACAGATATTAGATGCAGAAGCATGGTCATTGGCTACAAGGTAACTCAATCAAACCGATTGAATTCTGTTTCTAGCTCCTGCATTTATGCAACACATAAAATGATGAGGGAGAATGAGAAGTTAGATCTATGTGGTTGTATGTTGGATGAATTGTTGATTAACCTAGGAAAGATCAAAGGAGAGAAGAAGGAAACATCCTAGTATGGTAACCTAATTATCTGTTTAATGCTATTTTTCCTCAATGAAACTCCCGGTTTTGGGAAGAGACAATGGGTATTTGATATCCCAGTAGGGAGGCAACTAAAACAATCCATTGCTGCATTGGGTAGTAAAAGAGATGACAAAGTATGGGGTTACTTTAAAGCATTTCAAAAGGCTATGAATTATAAGGTGAGGGTTCCAAAGAACATTGTTGAAAAGTACTCAACTGAGATATGCTTCATGGTTAAGAAAGATGAAACTTTGATGGAAGTTGTAAGGCCCCATAAGATTTGGATTGAGGAAATGGGTTATGAAGTTGATACACAAATTCTTGATGCTTATGCAAAAATCTTAATTGAGGCACTTATTGATGAAACTATAAAAACCTTTGGTACTGATAAGCAAAAGAAGAAAGAGGTTGAAACTGAGTTCAACCAAAAGAAGAGAGAGAAGCAGGATGGCAAGACAAGTAAATTTGTTGAAAAGGTTTCACAGGACATCAAATCATTAATTGATGTTAATCCGGAGAAAGGTAGGAAGAGGAAAGAACCAGAAATATTCATTGAGCCTATTGCAGCAAAATCTGGATTTGATGATGACACATCCCTAGCATTCAAAAGGGTATTAAGGAAGAAAACTAAAGAGACTAAGGTGGAAGCAAAGAAGCAACTAGTTAGGAAAGTTACTATCAGGGTACCCACACATAAAAGAGCACCAAAAGAAACACCTTCAGCCCCATCTGGTACTAGAAGAAGAAAAAAGAAGGATGACATTGATCTTGCACTTGAATCTGGTAATGTAACTATTATTCCACCAAAGACTTGTGCAGAATTAGTTGATGAAATCACTAAAGAAGGTATGTTAAATAATGTATAGTTTTATTATGAGAATTTGGATAATGATGAACAAAAAGAAGTAGAGGAAGCAGTTTTGTTGTATTTGGATATTTATAAGAAAGCCTTGTTACAAATTGAAAACCAAATACCGACATAGTTATATGACATTTTAGATGCTAGAAGATTATCATCAATGGAAGAGGATAGGCATATAAAGATTTAGGAATTGTTATATGTTTGTGTTTCTATTACTCCAGAGGAGATGGACAAGACACTTGAGATTGTAGATAGGAAAATCTTTCATAGCAAGCATAGAATAACCAGTCTTATGTTAGGTAGGTCAATGAGATAATCAAGGAGACCCACAAGGCATGGGTTAAGTTATTTGCAACAAACCATGGTTTTTATTCTTCACTGGAACCTAAGGAAGATACTACATACATCCTGGTTGAAAGGAAAGGTAAAGGTATTATGGGTACTTCACCCTCAATTTTGAAAAACATTAAGATAGTGGATATTGAGCCCTCAGTAGATACTAACGTACAGGAAAATGTTGAGATACTGACAGAATCAAAGAGTGTAAAGGTTGTAAGTGTACAGGTTGCTAATGTTGAGGACAATATTTCTCCGAATCAGATTGTACAAGATTAGGTCACAGTTCCTATGGAGGAACCGACAGTTACTGAGGTTGCACCAAGTGGCGAAGCCACCGGTGCAAGTGAGGAAGCTATAAAAGTTAAACCATCAGAGGAAGAAAAAGGGGAATCCGATAGGGAACTGGTACTCAGCCCATCATTGTTGTCAATTGACACCTCGTAGGTTGAAAAGAAAAGCATAACCGAGATGAGTTCTACTGAACTCATGATGATGGCTGCACAAAAAATGAAGGAAGGATCTATGGATAAAGGAGTTATTGATCATTCTATCACTATTTTTCATAGAATTATCCCAAAGTGCAAATTTGACAATGAAGCGAGCCCATCCGGCAAACTTAAGATAATAACATAGCACATTTCAAAGGACTTCTAGTCTTTACAGTAGATATCAAACTGGCAAGCATTGGAGAGGTTCACATAGGAAAACTAAGCTACATTTGATTAGATCATTGAGTTGGAGAGGAAGGAGATTAATGATAAGTTGAAATTGATTGATAATGCATTGAGGCGGTGTACTAATAACTATAGAGTATGTTGTAACATAGGTTTACTTACAGCTAAGATAGATAAAAGGATTAAGGATATTCAGGAGGAAATTGTAGGTATAGTTGATTCTTTTGATGGATTAAATTCATTGACTACATCTATTGATGGTCAAATTTTGGTTTTGGAAACCTAAGTTTTTGTTCTTGAGAGGGAAAAAGATATAATCATAAGGAGAGCCAAAAGTCTCTAAGGATTGGTGAATCTCCGATTGGATTCATTAAGTGTACATAAGGAGTGTATAGATATGGTTGGTAAGCCCACACCATCAGAGCTTAATGAGAAAGAGTCATATGCCCATATGCTAAATGGACTTGTATCTATTTCCAGAACTTCCAAATTTGGTTGGGATACTTATCTAGAGCTGTTGGAGAAGGCCTGTTTGGAAATTTTCAAATATATTCAGCTCCAGTAAGGTATTTTGGGTTATTCATTGTACAATCTTTCATTCTTCGTCTTGGGTTTTGGCTTTTTGGTATTTTTTATGGTATTGATGTCAAATGGGGAGTATAGGTGAAAAATATTCCGGAGATTTGGAGATATGGAGTATTTTGTTCAGATGTATATTCGGCTCAGGGGGAGCAGGCTCAAGATGAAACCAACAGATGGAAACCATGATCATTTTTCACATGAGTGTTGCCATCAATGCCAAAGGTGAAGATTGTTGGCAACTGACACTCAATTGGTTGGTTTCAATATGTTGTCATTGATGGCAACATGGCAACATGTTTTGACTTCATATTTTGGTTTAGTTGTGTACCGATAAACACTTCATTGGTAATGACACCAACACCGGCAGGTTGGATGGATTTCTTTGGTTACCGACAATGTAGGCCGACATGGTTTATAATCAAATTATCTGTATTAGAGGCCGACATCACTTGGGGATCTAACATCGACAATTATTTTTGATATTCATGTATTCATTTTATTGAGCCAACATGTATATTTATATTATAGTTATCTTTGTAAGTCAACATAAGGTATGATGATTTGCAAAGGGTATATAGGTCAGTTGATTATATCATTTTGTAATGTGAGGATGTAAGGTTATGGATTGTAATGTGATGTGAAACATATGAGAGAGATCAAGTATGTGAGGATGTATATGTAAGAGGCCATTTCGGTAAGGGTTTCAGACTGGAACAGACAGAGCTTAACAAGAACTGTATTTAGGCATATAAGGTGTTATCATTGCAGTTCAATCATTTCTTCAGATTGTAGTCTGGATTTGTATGTAGTCAGTGAGGCTGCTTTTGTGATTGATGTTGGCATTTGTGCTAAGTATGTTGACATGATGATATTATGTTGTCATTGATGTCAATATGATTGAAGAGTGAACCAACAATATGCTGAAATGTGAACTGATACAATGTGGTGAACCGGTATATATGCAAAGAAGTGAACAGGTATATTGAAGCTAAACAGTTGGCAAAGTGAACCGGTATAATGATATAAACCGGTATATTGAGCAATAAGTGAAGTGGTATGTTTTTCCAAGAGAACCGGTATGATGAAATGAGAACCAACATATGGAATGTTCTCTATGAGGACTGAACATGATATGACTACCGGTTGGTAGTCTTAGCTTAAGGGTTTCCGGTTGAAGTGTTCCAAGCCTATGTGACTCAATTGATGACATTGTGTGATGAGTTAGCATTGTAATGAAGATCTGATCGAGTTGCCATGTTAGCTTGAGTGCGTGAAGGATCTTGCATGAAGGAGATCGATCCTATCTACCTCGGTAATATGCAAAGTCTCTATAAACGGTGGAGAACATGTGATGGGTTACAAGCCACCATGAAAGCAGTGAAGAATGAACGATGGAGAATGTCTTGAGATATGTTCAAGAATTTTGTATTCAATCTAATAAGTTCAACGGTCAGGATTGAACCCTTTGAATTACTTAACCTAAATATTTTAGGGGTTAGGGTTTATGCTACCGACCTATCTATTTCCTATAAGGTCGATGTTGTGTTTCATGCTGAGGTTGTTGGCAAATAGTGTGTTTGTATCCAAGTGAAGAGATACGTGATTGTTGCCAGACCAGATGAGATAAGAGGATTGATTCCTGCATTGTGTGTGTGCAGAAGGAAGGAACTTAAGTGGATCTGCATTAGGCATTGAGTGCTATTATCAAATCATTGTAATACATGTTGATCTTTAACCACTTCAACAGTTGGAAAATCCCTTAACCAGGTAGCTTTAATCAGCTTGATGTAAATCCTTTAATAGGGTGACTCAAACTAATTGAGTTCTTGAAATCCTCTAACAAGGTAACCTCTAACAGATTTTAACCCTTAACTGGGTGATCTCTAAAAGGATCGGTTCCTAGCAGAACCTGTTGTAACAATCTTTAACCGGACTAGGCTCCTAACAAAGCGGACTTCTAAAGAGTTCAAAAGAAGCTTGTGGATATTCATCCCCACCATGGTTTTTCCCAGTTGGGTTTCCATGTGAAAAATCTGTGTGTCATGTGTAGTATTTTTCATGTGATGATTTAAGTGATTTGTGTCTGAAGGTAAATCATGTTCAGCTAGCTATTATTATATTTCTGATGATAGATTACCTATTCATGCGTAAGGGTGGAATGGAAGTGTAGTATTAAGTTGAGTGGAAATCTAAGTGATCAACCTAATGCTTGTCACAGTTATTCTTTGCTTTACCGATTGTACTTTGTTTCAGACCAACGTTATTGTCTGTCAGACATTTGCAGTGTTTGCAGTCAAACTGGTTCGAGTGAAGATTTTGTGACTGTACTGATTCACCCCCCCCTCTCAGTACCGGTTTGGTACTTATTGTTCATCATTGAGTTATCAATTGGTATCAGAGCATCTTCTAGGTCCTTTGTGTTGTAAGCTTAACCGCTTGAGGGAAAGATCCTATTGTAATGATGAAGAGAGAAGGTCCAAAGTTCAACAAAGATAACTTCAAAATTTGGAAGGGCGGAATGAAGATTTACATCAGAAGCATGGGTGCTCAACATTGGAGCTATGTTGAGAATGTTTTTGTTATTCCTACTAGCACTCTCACCGATGATCAAAAGAGAGAAATATGGGAGAATGGGAAAGTCGTGGAAGCCCTAATCAGCAGCTTATCTGACATTGAGTTTATTGATGTCCAGGATAAAGATAATCCCAACGAAGTATGGGACACTCTTGAGAAATCTATGGCGGTGATGAGCATGTAAAACAAGCTAAGGAAGAAAGCCTTAGAGGGAAGTTTGAAGACATGCAGATGGTTGAAGGTGAGACCATTCAATAGTATGGAATAAGGATCAAAATTGTTGTTGGAGGTATCAAAAGTGCAGGTGGTAAAATGGAAGATTCCACCGTGGTAAGCAAAGTTTTGAGATCCTTATTACCAGTCTATGCAATAAGGGTTGTTGCTATTCAAGAGTTGAGATCAATAGAAAAGACTAAGGTATCCCTAGACTCCATCATTGCAAAGTTGACAACCTATGAGCTAAATAGTTTTGATTGCAGTGTTCAAAATACTGAATCAGCTTTTAGAGCTTTCTTGTACCATCCAGAAAAGGAAAAGAAGCAAGCACCAGTGGCGAACCAAGATAGAGCAGAGAATTGGATGATGAGGAGATCCCAATGGAATTCAAAGCTCTTCTTGCTAGGAAACTTACTAAAAAAACTGGTAAATACAGGGGTAAGCTTCCTTTGAAATGCTTTTCTTGTAATCAGATAGGACATATTGCTATAAACTATCCTAATGGTGACAACAAGGACAAACCAGAGAGGTTTAAGAAATTCAAAGGAGAAAACCAGAGAAACTATTTTGTTGCAGTTGATGAAGGTGTCACAGATGAGGAATCAAAAGATGAAGAGAATGAAGATATTGTGTTTGTTGCCATAAAAGAAGATGTGTTAGTCAAGAAGGCTCTTTTCTCCCACTTTGATAATTCCAATGAGTGGATTATTGAGAGTGGTTGTTCTCACCATATGACTAGTGACTGGAGCAAGTTTCGATCCTTGGAAGAATATGATGGTGGTGTGGTTCATTTTGGTAATGATGCAACATGTATGGTTAAAGGAAGAGGGTCCATCTCTCTGAATGGAAAGAGTAGTGCTGACAATGTGTATTGGGTGGAAGGTCTTAGACATAATCTATTAAGTGTTGCCCAGCTGAATGATAGTGGACTCACTCTGGAATTAAAAAATGGAGCGTGCAAAATCAAAGGAAAGAATGGTGAATTGATGGCCACCGATATGCAAACCAAAGGTAACCTATTTCAACTGAATGCAAATATAAGTACATGTCTTATGGCTAAATTTGATGATAGCTGGATATGGCATAGGAGACTCTGCCATGTAAACTTTGATAACATTGTGAAGGCCAGTAAGACCAAGGTAGTCAGAGGATTTCCGGTGCTGAGCAAACCAGAAAATCCTTTGTGCAGAGAATGTCAACTGGGGAAAATGTCTTCCTCAACTTTCAAAGGTAAATCTTTCACAACAGACAATTTACTTGATCTTATGCATACTGATTTGTGTGGTCCTATGAAAACTAGGAGTGTGCAGGGAGATAGGTATTTTATGATTCTTATAGATGATTGCTCAAGAATGATGTGGGTTACATTCTTGAAGGACAAGTCTGAAGCCTTTGGAAAGTTCAAAGCTTTCATAGCATTGGTAGAAAAGGAAAGTGGTAGAAGAATCAAATGCCTTAGAACTGATCAAGGAGGGGAATTCACTTCCAGTGAATTCAACAAATATTGTAAAGAGAATGGTATCAAGAGGAAACTGTCTACCCCCTGGACTCGACAGTGGAATGGCTTAGCAAAGAGAAACAACCAAACTGTGGTTGAAGAAGCTAGAACCATGTTGATCCAAGGAAAAGTTGCTCACACCTTTTGGAGAGAAGCGGTGAGCACTGCAGTATACATAATGAACCAGGTACTCATCAAGAAAGGAAAGGATAAGACTCCTTATGAGTATTGGACCTGTAAGACACCAATGGTAAGCTAGTTTAGAATGTTTAGTAGAAAATGTTATATCAAGAGGAGTGAACATCAGAGCAAGTTCGATGCAAAATATGATGAAGGAATATTCCTAGGATATTCCACCAAGATCAAAGCTCTCAAATGTTTCAACAATAGGACTCAGAGAATTGTTGAAAGCATCAATGTTAGAGTTGATGAAAACTCTAAAAAACCTGAGGAAACTAGTAGTAAGCAAGTAAGAGATGAATCGGTAGTAACCTTTTGGGAACCAGTAGTAACCTTCTAGGAACCGGTTGCTAATTAGCCAAGTACCAGTAACAGTGTTCCCACACCGGTAGATGCTGATACTGATGAAGATGAGGATGAAAAAGAAAAGCAGGAGGAATCAGTCAAGAGAATTCCTCAATATGTCAAATGGAATCATGACCCAAAGCAGATCATAGGAGTAAGGATGCAGGAATCCTTACAAGAAGAAAGGTCAAAGAAAATTCTTGTATGATCTCTAAATTTGAGCCTAAATCATTCAAAGAGGCACATAAAGATGAAAACTGGATCAAGGCAATGGAGGAGGAACTTGACCAGATAGAGAAGAATGGTACATGGTCTTTGGTACCCAGACTAGAGCATAAAAATGTCATTGGTACCAAATGGGTTTTCAGAAACAAGTTGAATGAGGATGGCATAGTGGTAAGGAACAAAGCCAGACTAGTATGTAAAGGATATGCTCAAGAAGAAGGAGAAGACTATGGAGAAACCTTTGCCCCAATAGCCATATTGGAAGGAGTTCGTATGCTTCTTGCATATGCAACTTTTGAAGAATTCAAGGTATACCAAATGGATGTAAAATCTGCATTCCTAAATGGAATACTTGAAGAGGAGGTGCATATAGAGAAACCAGATGGGTTTGCCCTATTAGAAGACAGTTACATGGTGTGTAGGCTACATAAAGCCTTGTATGGACTAAAGAAGGCACCTAGAGCATGGTATGAACGATTGCACTCCCATCTTGTGAAGATTGGATTTGAAAGAACAAGTGAAGATAGCAACATCTACTTGAAATAAGAAGGAGATCAGATTTTGATCTGTGAAGTATTTGTTGATGACATCATCTTTGGAGGTGATGACAAGATGAGTCATGAATTTGCTAATGAGATGAAAAAGGAGTTTGAAATGTCACTCATAGGGGAGATTAAGTTCTTCATTGGACTACAGATTGAACAAATGAAAGATGGAATCTTTATTACTTAGTCCAAGTATGTCAAAGAGGTGTTGAAAACCGTTGGCATGGAAGATAGTAAACTGGTTGGTACACCAATGGTGACCAATTGTAAGCTATCAAAAGAAGATGACTCACCGGTGGTAAATGAGAAGGATTACCAATCAATGATTGGCAAGTTGCATTATGTAGTGCATAGCAGACCGGACATTGCACATGTAGTGGGTATTACCACTCAGTTTCAGCAAAGCCCTAGAGAATCCCACTTGGTAGCAGTCAAGCGAATTCTTAGATATCTGAAGGGAACTATTGACTATGGGTTATGGTATCAATACAATAATGATTTCAACTTGAAAGTGTTCACAGATGCTGATTGGGCTGGTACTATAGATGATCGAAAGAGAATAATCGGTGGTGCATTCTTTCTCGGTGGTAGACTAGTCTCATGGATGAGTAAAAAGAAGAGTTGTATCTCTGAGTCTACAGCAGAAGCGGAGTATGTTGCAGCCTTTACGAACTGCACCCAGACTATTTGGATGAAGCATGTACTGAATGGCTTCAAAGTTCCTGTATCTGAACCGGTAAGCATATTTTGTGACAATACAAGTGCAATCAACATTTCCAAGAATCTGGTTTTGCATGCTAGAACCAATCACTTTGAGCTCAAGTATCATTTCTTCAGGGAAAAGGTTTAGAACAAGGAATTTGTACTGGAACATGTTTCCAGTAAGGAGCAGTTAGCAGATATATTCACCAAGCCTCTACCAAAGGCTTCATTTACCTATTTAAGAGGTGAACTAGGGGTGCTGCCCCTTCAAGAGGTAAACTGAAAGTATGTACTCCACATCAGTCAGGTATTGCAATGTCCAATTTCTTTCCAGATTGATGTGTTGAAGGATGCTACTCTTTAGGGGGAGCAGCATAGTGGAACAGTAAAACTTGTGCCTCCACTTTGGCATTGTTGTCAAAGGGGGAGAAGATGTGAAGTAGAGAAGAAAGATGTGAAGCAGAGAAGATATCTGCAGCAATGGGGAGAAGATGTGATGTAGAAAGCAAGATCTTTGTATATTGCCATCAATGCCAAAGGGGGAGATTGTTGGCATTTGTGCTGAGTATGTTGACATAATGATATTATGTTGTCATTGATGTCAATATGATTGAAGAGTGAACCGACAATATGCTGAAATGTGAACCAGTACAATGTGGTGAATCGATATATGTGCAAAGAAGTGAATAGGTATATTGAAGCTAAATAGTTGGCAAACTGAACAGGTATAATGATATAAACTGGTATATTGAGAAATAGGTGAAGTGGTATGCTTTTCCAAGAGAACCGGTATGATGAAATGAAAACTGGCATATGGAATGTTCTCTATGAGGACTGAACATGATATGACTACCGGTCAATAGTCTTAGCTTAAGGGTTTCTAGTTGAAGTGTTCCAAGCCTGTGTGACTCAACCGATGACATTGTGTGATGAGTTAGCATTGTAATGAATATCTAATCAAGTTGCCACATTAGCTTGAGCATGTGAAGGATCTTGCATGTAGGAGATCGATCCTATCTACCTCGGTAATATGTGAAGTCCCTGTAAACAGTGGAGAACACGTGATGGGTTACAATCCGCTATGAAAGCGATGAAGAATGAATGATGGAGAATGTCTTGAGATATGTTCAAGACTTTTGTATTCAATGCAATAACTTCAATGATCAGGATTGAACCGTTTGAATTACTTAACCTAAATGTTTTAGGGTTTAGGGTGTATGCTACCGACCTATCTGTTTCCTATAAGGTCGATGTTGTGTTTTATGCTGAGGTTGTTGGCAAATGGTGTGTGTGTATCCAAGTGAAGAGATACATGATTCTTGCCAGACCAGATGAGATAAGAGGATTGAATCCTGCATTGTGTGTGTGCAAAAGGAAGGAACTTAAGCGGATCTGCATTAGGTATTGAGTGCTATTAGCAGATCATTGTAATACCTATTGATCTTTAACCACTTCAACAGTTAGAAAATCCCTTAACCGGGTAGCTTTAATCAGCTTGATGTAAATCCTTTAATAGGGTGACTCAAACTAATTGACTTCTTAAAATCCTCTAACAAGGTAACCTCTAACAGGGTTTAACCCTTAACCGGGTATTTAGCCATCCCGTAACCGAGTGATCTCTAACAGGATCGGTTCCTAGCAGAACCTGTTGTAACAGTCTTTAACCGGACTAGGCTCCTAATAGAACGGACTTCTAAAAAGTTCAAAAGAAGCTTGTAGTTATTTATCCCCACCGTGGTTTTTCCCAGTTGGGTTTCCACGTGAAAAATTTGTGTGTCATGTGTAGTATTTTTCATGTGGTGATTTAAGTGATTTGTGTCTGAAGGTAAATAATGCTGAGCTAGCTATTATTATATTTTTGATGATAGATTACCTATTCATGCATAAGGGTGGAATGGAAGTGTAGTATTAAGTTGAGTGGAAAGCTAAGTGATCAACTGGTTAATGCTTGTCATAGTTATTCTTAGCTTTACCGGTTGCACTCTATTTCAGACCAATGTTACTATCTGTCAGACATTTGTAGTGTTTGCAGTCAAACCAGTTCGAGTGAAGATTTTGTGACTGTACTGATTCACCCCCCCCTCTTAGTACCAGTTTGGTACTTATTGTTCATCATTGAGTTATCAATTGAGTAGTTTTCTCTAAGATGTAAGCCTTCCTGCTAGTGCATGCCCCTATATTTTATAATATCTTTTCATATGGCCAGTGGATTGATATTGTGGGTCACAAATCCCACTGTTGATTTTTCTCTTTGAGGGTTGCCAAGTATAATTATGTGTGTTATGGTATTCATTTGTGTGATTGGCTTATTGATTTCTTTACTTCTTTCAATTCTATATGTATCGGTATACCAATTGGTGAATGTATGTTTTATTAAGGTTAAAATTGATCTTTTTGGTAGAACACTGATTCACCCCCCACCCGCCCCCCCCCTCTCAGTGTTCTTGGATTCCAACACCCTGAAGGTTGTAGCCTTTTGTGGATATATAATTGAGCAGTGAGCTCTAGGCAGTGAGCCTAAATGCAAGTGCATTCCCCATCTATGTAATATTTAAGTACTCTTGGCCATAGTATATGAATATTGTGGGTTCCAACCCCACCATGGTTTTTCCCTTTCCAGGTTTCCATGTAAAAATTCTAGTGTTATGGATTTGTTCTTTCATTATTTCATGTTTATGTTCATATTTGTTATGCATTGTTAATAGGTGGATAAAGAATAAGTTTGCAGTTTTAATTTCCAATGGATCATTGATTCGCCCCCTCTCTCAGTGATCACTGACTCCAACAATCACAATTACGGTCAATGCATTCATCCATCATGCATTCCACAACCCACAATCACCTATTAGAAACTCAAAGGTTACACCTTACATATTTCATCTTCTCAATTCATTCTCATAATCATACTTCAAATCCATGATCTTTCATTTTCCAAATTATTTCCAAAAGTTCATACATTTCATTTTATTAACTCAAATCACACATCTTCCATATTCCAAAATAAAGTCATCCAAACATTTCCATATTTCATATTTCATCATCTTTCATTTTCCATAAATCATTTCCCAAACTTTCCAAAAAATCAAACATCATAATCATTTCTTCTTACTTCTACATTTTCATAAATCATTTAACCAACTTTTCAAAAATCAAAACATCATCATTTCTTATATCTTTCACAATCCAAAATTAAAACATCATAAGACTATTCTAAATTCATTTCTTCCATCCTTCTCACTTCAAAAACATTTCCAAAATCAAATCAATCCAAATCCATTAGTAACAATTCCAAGGTTCACATTCATTCCAGGGTTCGTATTCAGTCCAAAAGTTCACATTCCAAACACATCAAAACACAAAGGTCTTATCCTTAGTTCTTTCAAGATATTGCTTATCATACTAACAAAATTACTATCTAAGTGTGTCTCTGCATCTAGGATAAATCATCCTAAAGAGACATTACTAAGCATCTAGATAGGTTAGAACTAGCTTTTGAGTGCATCCTCTCAAAGCTAGGTAGTTTGTGGTTTGTAAACACACACCTTGCTACACCTCATATCTCAAATTGTTGAAACACCAAACAAGCAATTCTAAGAGTACTTTGTTGATACCCAACCTTTTGTGTAGGAGATCAAAACATCCATAAAATTCTTCACTCATTATCATCATCACATCATCGTGGAACTAAAATAGGGGATCAACAACCGACTTGTTCACCCACCCCACTTCCATGAATGCGCGCTTGAAAAATGGCTAGGACTAGGTCCCAAACTCAGAGACGACCTCAAAATGAAAGATGGGAAGAAGAGGAAGAGGATGTTAACACTCTTTGAGGAAATTCTCAAGGGAAATGTTGATGCCCATTTTCTAAGACTTTCTCAAGAAGAAGAAAAACTCCCACCAAAATTTGACATGTCACAACTTAGGGATATACCAAAACAAGGTCAACATATCCATCGACAAGAATGAAATCAAGATGACAGAAGGGCATGAAATACCCGCAATTATGATGATAACTATCAACAAGGGAATATTCCCCATCCTCCCACATAAATGGATTTGTTGAGATAATAGATGCAAGACCTCACCCAACAAGTAGACTCAGGAAGGTCACAAAAAGAATATGCTCTTGAAGATTACTGTCCATGTTCATTTGATAGGAACATGATCATGCCTCCTTTCCCACACCATTTTGAAACACCAAAATTTGACAAATACAAAGGGAAAGCAGATCCCAGGAACCATGAAAGAGAATTTTACTCTGCATGCTTAGAGGTGGCTTATGACAAAACATATATAATGCGCCTCTTCCCTCAAAGTTTATGTGGAGCAATGGTTCTCATGGTTGCCTAGAAAAATTAGAACATTTGAGGACCTAGTACATAAATTTATCACTCATCATGCGCATAACAAAAAATGGGATGTCTCCATGGTTGATCTATACAATACAAAACAAAAGAATGGCGAGTTTTTCTCGACATTCTTACAAAGATGGAGACACCTTTCTAGTAGATGTTCCTTCTCCATTCTCGAAGACCAATTAGTTGAAATTTTTATTTCAAACTTAAATGAGGAAATGGAATTCTACTTAGACAACAAATGTTTAGACACCTTCAAAGATGTGATATCCTAGGGGCTTAAAATCGAGAAATCCCTTATCAAAAAGGGACTTGTCAAAATATACAAAGACAACAAAGATGGTCCACAATCAACCTAAAACAGTGACAAACCAAATTTTTGGGCCAAGAACAAAAACATTGTTAATGATGGTGTTGTAGATGCACGAATTTTTAAAACTATCCAGCCCATAGTCAAAATTGTAGTACAAGCAGATAATCACAACAACCCCACTACCAATCAAGGTAATACCCAAAACAATCAAGGAAATCAAGCTCCTAACATGCAACAAGAGGCACCTAAAAATAGGTACCCGACCTACAAACCCAGTCGCACATACACACCCTTGGGAGAACCTCTTGAAAATATATTATGACAACTCATATCTTCCGATCTCATCACATTGCCTAAAATGTCAAACTATGAATCAGAGATTAAACCTTCATGGTGGAGATATAATGAGTATTGTGAATTTCATAAAGGAAAAGGACACAAAACAAACAACTATCATTAGTTAAAAGATATCGTTCAAGACCTCGTTGATCTAGGTGACATAGAAGTGGATGGCCATAATATAAAAACTCCCAATATTGATCATACCATGTTCAAAAATCCACTCCCATCATATGATAAAGGAGGTACCTCCCATCAAGGTAAGAACCAAGATAACATGGTGAATTATATGCATGCACCATATACTTATACTTTCAACAACCTTTGTGATGCCAATGAACAAGTTGCAACCATTACAATCAAAGGTAAAGATCCCGCATGCAATGTTGTTACTCGTTGTAGCAAAATTACTGTACAAGGAGTGCCATCCAGAGTGGCATATGTGCCCAAACAATATATCCTTGTAGACAAATTGGATAAGATGTCAGCACTCATTTCTATAATAGAGATTTTATGCCTATTACCCTCACATAAAACCATATTAGACCAAGCTCTCGAAGAAGCATTGATTCCATCCAACCTCGATACATGTCAATTTCAAGCCATGGGTGGAAGTCTGAAATCATCACCATGTCTCACTTTTACTGAGAATGATGACGCATCCTTTCAAAAACCACATAACGGCCCTCTCCACATTGAGGGATTAATACACAAACACAAAATCAAGCGAGTCTTGATTGACAATGGAGTTGGCCTTACCGTCTATACCTTATAGTTAATCACAACATTGGGATATGCAGAGGATGTAGTAGATGCCAAAAAGAGGATCACCATCAAGGCCTATGATGATGTAGAATGCTCCTCTAAAGGGTGTGTTACTCTACCAGTCAAGGTAGGAACTATGGTGAAGAATATGGTTTTCCAAGTCCGAGACCTCCCTCTTCCATACAATTTCCTATTAGGTAGACCATGGATTCATACCATGCAAGTAGTACCATCCACTTACCATCAATGCATCAATTTTCCACATAAAAGAGTAGAGATTACTATCCTCGGTGATGCCAACACATTCTCCTTTTGCAAAAATATCAAACACCAACCTGATATTATAGTCCCTAGCAATAGAGAAGTTGCTACCTCACCATCTTACATCCACCCAACAAATCTCACCAATCCACTTATCCCTACACCCAAATAGGAAAAGCCAAAAATTGAAAGTAAAGGATGAAGTCCCAAGAGAGTATAATATTAGTCATGTTTTTTGTGTTCACCAACTATCCCTCTCACCTAGGACTCATGGAAAACCACAAATGTCACTAAAACCACTTATCCCAGCCAACACTACTACACTTGATGGATTCATCCCAGGCAGATCACAAGAATAGGAAACTATGGATGAACACTTGGTAGAATGGATGTACAGAGACCCTTCCAATACAACTAGACAACAAATCAAGATCCCTATAGAGAAGTATGGTAAAGGATTTACTCTAATGTAAAAGATGGTATATGATGGCCATAATGCATTAGGATCCCACAAACAAGGTGTCCAAGAGCCATTGCAACCGTTGTTACAGCCACGAGATATAACTGGACTCGGATTCAACCCAAGTTTAGGAGGGTCTTCTAAGCTCAGGATTCTGAACAAACAAAAGCAAAGCACTTCCAAGTTTACCCCTTCCAGAAGAAGAACAATATCCATTGCAAATCAACCTACAAGATCCAAAACTTCTAGTCATGAAATCACTTCTCAAATACAGTCTCTACATACAACAAGTAAGAAAAGGAGTTATGTTACCCCCAAACTATCACTCCTAGGATAAAACTCTTGTCCACTTCAGACATGCAAGCAAAATCAACAACCGCGTCAGATAAAACCCCTACAATAGCTATCGAAAAACTTTTCACATCGGCCAACATCCCTATAACATACAACAACAGAGTTCTACCAAGTGATTCTGAGATAAATCACATGAATACAAATGGGGTTCTTTGGCTTCACATGAATCTAAAGAGGATTCTCCTAGTCCTCTTCTGGATAAAATAATTGAAGGAGAAGCATGGATCAAAACATTTTGGGCTTCTGATACAGAAGATACTTCAATAATAGATGGGTCACCTCTGGAGCCCGATTATGAAGAGGATAGTACTGACGATGACCTTGATTCCTCCATACTTACCTTAATTGATGCATCCTATGACCTCAATCACATTGATGAAGCTATGCCAATTATTCACCCTGAACTCATTGATTGGAACTAGCAAGATCCCCCACACCTTTGACACCTTCTAAAATGATGACGTGATGATAGAATTTTTTGAATTATAGGATGACATACCAAGAAAGGATCACAAATCTAGGTATGCTATTGAAATTAATAGTGTGACTTACTTTGGAGAGAATGCCAAACATTTTAGTTGCAAAAATATTACAATCAAAACAAGATCCTCAAGTGAAAACCACATTGTAGCACTTATGGAGACCAAAAGAGTAAAAACAAAGGACGTATCCAAAGGTGAAAACCTTTCTGAGGCGTCGGAGGATGGAAGGTTTGATATTCTCCCATTCAGCACTAATTAGGAAAGATCATCTATTCTCATTGAAGAAACAAAGGAAGTCAATCTGGGAGCACCGAAAAATCTACACATACTACATCTAATAGAATTACTGACTCCAACTAAAGATCCTTATTTTATAAAATTCTTCCAAAAGTGAAAAATCAATTTTGCATGGTCCTGTATAGACATGCCAGGACTAGATCTAGAGCTAGTAATGCATCACTTGACAGTAGCAGAAGGAGCCAAACCAGTAAAACATAAAATAAGAAAAATGTATCCTCAGATTGCACTCTTAGTAAAAGCCAAACTTAAGAAGCTATTAGATGTGGGTTTCATAAGACCCATTGATTATGCAATAGGGATCTCCAACCTTGTACTAGTGGAAAAACCAATAGGGGGCATCTGTATCTATATGGATTTTAGAGATCTAAATAAGGCATGTCCTAAAAATGACATCCCATTACCCAACATTGATATGATTGTGGACCTCACAGCGGGACATGCCATGCTATCACTCATGGATGGATTTTTAGGATACAACCAAATAAAGATTGCTCCAAAGGATCAACACAAAACAACTTTTACATGCCCATGGGGTATGAAGAGGGAAAAATAGATTTGAAGGTCAAATGATCAAAACATAATGAAATAAACAAGCAAAATGCTAAAATATTATTAAAAGACCATTTCACCTTGCTATTTTACCTTCTCCTTTGGATTGAGCTTGATGAAGTGAAGGCGCCCCTTGTTAATGCTCCACTTGATGTGCTCCTTTGATTGTTGGATGTGTATGGCTCTCCAATGTTGTGCACAAATGGAATGGATTTAAAAAATGATAAGGATGAAATGATCAAGTTGCCAAGATGATTTTCTGGGCTCAAAAGAGTAGCATAAACTTACTGGATTTCAAGATGTTTTGAATGAAGGGATGGAGCCCTATTTTATAGGAAGAAGAGAGGAAAACGGATGGCTAGGATGAATTCAAGATGAAGGGCTAAGATTTACTTGTGAGCTCACACAAGGTCCAAGAGAGGGTGTGGAGACCAAGAAATATGCCTAAAAGGCATTTCGTATCTCCACACTCCACAAGATGCATTGGAGGAATTAAAAATTCTCCAAAAAAGGATATCATGGGGATTGGAGGAATAAAAAGGAAATAAAAATTCCTTGGGAGAGGGGATGCCTGGAGGAATGTGTGATTTCGAAAATCTAACATTCACCTAGGAAAAGAGCATTTAAAACTAGTGGCTGGATGAAAAGGACAAAGAGTTGACTTTGTGACTAATCATGATGATTAACCATTAATGACTCATTAGGAGGGGGATTAGAGGAAATGTTAGGTGGGATTAATATTTGTAGGAGAATTTGATTAGGAGAGAGAATGAGTGGAGGGAATAAAAAATTAGAAGAATAATGTTAAGTGAGTTTAGGGAGTTTCTAGAAGAAAGAATTAAGAAGATGATTTGAAATTAATTAGCTAAGAGGAAGATTTGTGAGGATTTGATTTTTTTAGAAGAATAAAGAAAGGGGTTGATTTATTAAATAATAATTATTTTTAAGTGTCTACATTTTGCCCCTCTTTGAAGCGAGGTGTGATGACACATTGATTCAAAGAATAATCTTGTTTTGATGTTGATATTGGTTTGATAGGATGCCCCAGCTCTTGATTGATAGATTATGGTATGGTGATGCCCCCTCGGGAGATCAATTGAGGTATTTGATCTTTGGAGTTTTGCGAAATTGATATCCTGATAAATTTGATTTGATTCGATTGAAAAGATCTAAATTCAGTCTGGTTTCAAGAAGAATTCATCCTGTATAAGACAAAGATGATCAAAGTGTCTGGTTTGAGGAAGGATTCATCCTGTATAAGACATGATTGATCACAATATCTAGTTTCAAGAAGGATTCATCCTGCATAAGACATGATCAGATCACAACGTCTGGTTTCAGGAAGGATTCATCCTGTATAAGACAAAGATGATCAAAGTGTATGGTTTCAGGAAGGATTCATCCTGTATAAGACATGATTGATCACAATATCTAGTTTCAGGAAGGATTCATCCTATATAAGACATGATCAGAGTGTCTGGTTTGAGGAAGGATACATCCTGTATAAGACATGACTGATCACAACGTCTGGTTTCAGGAAGGATTCATCTTGTATAAGACATGATCGGAGTGTCTGGTTTCAGGAAGGATACATCTTGTATAAGACATGACTGATCACAACGTCTGGTTTTAGGAAGGATTCATCCTATATAAGACATGATTGGAGTGTCTGGTTTTAGGAAGGATACATCCTATATAAGACATGACTGATCACAACGTCTAGTTTTAGGAAGGATTCATCCTATATAAGACATGATCAGATCACAACGTCTAGTTTCAGGAAGGATTCATCTTGTATAAGACATGATTGATCACAATGTCTTATTTTAGGAAGGATTCATCCTGTATAAGACATGATCAGATCACAACATCTAGTTTCAGGAAGGATTCATCCTATATAAGACATGATTAGAGTGTTTGGTTTCATGAAGGATACATCCTGTATAAGACATGAATCAAAATCAGAATTGATTATGTGAGGAAAAAAAAAATAGAGGAAGAAAAATTAAGGTGGAAGGAATAGATGAGGAACAAATATGAAGCAGTCGTGAGGTATTTGGAAAGAAGAATATGAGATGCGAGACCACGGAGGAAAATGGGGGCAATTGAGAACTCCATGGGATTATTAAGTTTAGGATTTGATGGAATGATGGTGAGATTTTGTGCACAATAAATGTGGAGAGCCAACCTAGTTTGATGTTGCCCTGAGTGACTTGCACCATTGATTATAGAAATCAGGATGCCATGAGAAACGCAGGGTGTGGACTGACTCTGTAGACAAACAGGAATTTCTTGCACACAACAATGCAAGTGTTAAGAAACACTAATATAGAGTAGTGGGTTCATGCAAGGAAACCCTCAAACACACCGATACCTCTCGTACACAAGAAGGTAAGTGTTGATAAACACTAGTACCAGGTCACCGATTTATACAAGAAGGATCCAAAACATGCCATACTATGAAATATGCCCCAGTATGCACCTATCATAATGTACCTGGATATGGAGGAACCCAGGTAGTCGTAAATAGTGGTAGTAGTAAGGCAAAAGATGAAAGCCTATATGAAAAGATCTAACAAAATCTAACAAGTCTCTTCCTTGTGACCACATGATACCTCTTGCCAAGAGTAGAACTAGGATGGACTTGGGATTGTTTCTCAAGACTTCATGAAGCTTACACACAGAGGCATAAAATCTCAGTTTCAATGGGAAATTCCTTGTTCATGACTCAGGCGAAGACTTCATCATCATACGCATGTTTTATTGGGAGGCAAAAAAGAAGGAATGTTGTGCATGGGTGGGCTGGATGGTAGATGATTTGTAGTATCGACATGATAGACAGTGGATCCGGTTATTTACCTTGGCATCTACACAGAGGTTTTCACCAAGGTACTTGTCCATAGCGCCACCAAGTGGTTTTCACTAATTGACGAATTGTTTTTCTTTTTCTTTTTCTGATTTTTAAATTTTTTTTGTGTCATAAGGTGCTTGTTTGCTAGGTTTTCACCAAAGTGACGATTTTTTTAGGATCTTTTTCTCTTTTTTTTTTTTTAATTTTTCTTGATTTTTTTTTTTTGACAATTTAAGACTTTCTAAGGACTAAGCATAAAATCTTTTGAGGTGCATGATATTCATTGGATCATCCAAAGGATCGCCTTTAGAAGTAGCCAACTGATAAGCTCCTGATCCATATTTCGCTGTGATTACATATGGTCCAAGCCAATTACGCTCGAACTTGTCTTTCTTTTCTCTTTCTTGTAGATTTTTCTGATTTTCCATGAGGACAAGATCACCAAATTGGAATTCTCGGGTTCTGACTTTTTTATGATAACTCATGCGCAAACAGTTTTGATATACCCGGAGATGATTCAAGGCCTTGAGGCACCTTTCATCTAACAATTCTAGCTCTTGTAAGCGGGCAATTCTGTATTCTTCCTCTGGTAGGATGTTTTGCAACGATACCCTTAGAGAGGGGATCTTGATCTCAAGGGGAAGGATGGCTTCGGAACCAAATACTAGGGAATAAGGAGTGGCGCCTATGGGGGTGCGGATGGAGGTGTAGTAGGCCCACAATACAGGATGGATTTGGAGGTGCCAATCATGGCCCGCTTCATTGACTATCTTTTTGAGGATTTTTATTAGGGTTTTATTAGAAGCCTTGGCTTGGCCATTGCCTTGGGGGTAATATGGAGTGGAGAAGCGGTGTTCAATGTTGAATTTTTGGTAGAGTTCTTTGACATCCTAGTTCTTAAATTGTTTATTATTATCTGTGATGATAACTTTTGGGATGCCATATCGGCAAATTAGGTAGTTCAGGATGAATTTGGATATTTGCTTGCCGGTGGTGAAAGTAAGAGGGATAGCCTTTACCCACTCGGTGAAGTATTTAGTGGCGGTGATAATGAATTTATGTCTGTTGGAAGATGAAGGGTGGATTTTCCCAATGAGATCGAGCCCCCACTGCGAGAAGGGCCATGGTGTAATGAATGGCTACAATTCTTGTGACGGTGTATGAATCTTGTCACCATGCTACTGGCAAGGGATGCATTTCTTCACATAATTGTATGCATCTTCTTCCATTTTAGGCCAATAGTATCCTGCTCTCAAAAATTTTTTAGCCAATGTGAGTCCACTTGAGTGTGCCCCACAGATACCCTCGTGTACTTTGCGTAATGCCCATTCTACTTCTTGTTTATCTAAACACTTTAGGAGGGAACCATCAAAATGCCTTATGAACAAGGTGTCTGCAAGGATGGTGTAACGGGCACATCGGCGGATGAAGGTTTGCTGTTGGGTTTTGGTGAGGTATGGAGGAATGGTATTGTCTTTGAGGAAAGCGAAGGTTTCTTGGTACCAAGGGGACTCGAGACCAATGAGAACACACACCATTTCAGACTCTAGTAGGTCGTATGCCGGTATAAACAATTTCTTGACCAAGAACTTGCACTTCTGACTGTGTGCTGGCATTTGAAGGAGGGAGCCAATGGTGGCCATTGCATCTACAGCCCTGTTGTTTGTTCATGGGATTTGGTCAAACTTGATTGCCGTGAAATGTTGCTTAAGATCTTCAACCATGGTATAGTAGAGAAGGAGTTTATCATCTTTTGTCTGGTATTCATCATTGACTTGTTTTATGATGAGTTGGGAATCACCATAGACTTGTAATTCCTTTATTTTCCAATGGATAGCCAAGCGTAAACCTGTGATGAGGGCCTTGTATTCTGCTATGTTATTGGTACATACAAAGGCTATCTTGTATGATTTGGGGATGCCATCTCCTTGAGGTGTGACCAATAATATTCCTTCCCTCGATCCATTTTGAGTGTAGGAGCCATCAAAATACAGTTTCCATGTGGAGGATGTGGTAACAGTCATAATGAACTCATCTGGTAATTCTGTGAGAAGAGGATGGTCGCCTGGAAGTGGAGCTTCAGCCAACTGATTTGCAATGACTTGTCCCTTGATTTCCTTTCTGTCCACATATTCAATGTCAAACTCACTTAACAACATGACCCATTTGGTGGTTCTGCCAGTGAGAGCAACTTTGAACAAGAGATATTTAAGTGGATCAATTTTAGCAATTAATTTTGTCTTATTATTTAGCATATAGTCTTGTAGTTTCTGTGTGCTGAACACTAATGCCAAACATGCTCTTTCAATGGGGGTGTAATTGAGTTCATATCCTACCAACATCCGATTGATGTAGTAAATGGCGTGTTCCTTCCTTTGATCATCTGTTTGCGCCAATAATGCCCCCAATGCCACTGCAGTAGCACATATATACAAAATAAGGGGTTTTCCAGGAGCAGGAGGCATCAATACAAGAGGTGATGCTAGATATTCTTTTAATTTCTCAAAGGCCTTTTGACATAGGCAATCCCATTTAAATTTTTTTTCTTTACGCAACAGGTGTGCAAATGGATGGCACTTGTCTGCTAGCTATGAAATGAAACGCCTGACAGATGGGAGTTTTCCCTGGAGACTGCGCAGTTGTCTGAGAGTTTTTGGCAGAGGCATTTCCATAATAGCTTTTACCTTTGTTGGATCAACCTCGATGCCTCTATGGAAAATAATGAATCCTAGTAGTTTTCCTGATGTGATACCAAACACACACTTTTTGGGATTTAGGCGCAGCTTGTATTTTTCCAATCTTTCGAAGATCTATTTTAGAATGGGGATGTGTTGTTGTCTTGTCTTAGATTTTCCTAGCAGATCATCCACATAGTCCTCCATAATTTTGTGTAAGAGGTCATGAAAAATTGTTGTCATTGCCTGTTGATACGTAGCTCCAGCATTTTTAAGGCCAAAAGGCATAACCCGGTAACAGAAGGTACCCCATGGTGTTGTGAATGCATTTTTATGTTGATCCTCATCTGCTATCCTGATTTGGTTGTATCCAGAAAACCCATCCATTAGCGATAACATGTCATGTCATGTTGTAAGGTCCATAATCATGTCTATATTGGGGAGTGGGAAATCATCTTTAGAATAAGCTATATTTAGATCTTAGAAATCTGTGCAGATGCGGATGCCCCTAGCAAGTTTGTCGATAGGTACAATGTTGGAGACCCATTCAGCATAATCTATTGGTTTGATAAATTCTGCATCTAACAAATTTTGGAATTCTACCTTGACCAGGAGTGCAATATGTGGGTGCATTTTGCACAATTTTTGTTTTATAGGTTTTGTATCTAGGCGGACGGCGAGATTGTGAACCACCAAGGCAGGGTCCAACCCTAGCATATCAGAATAGGACCATGCAAAATTGATTTTTATCTCTGTAAGGAAGTTGATGAAATCTTGTTTCTCGATTTCTGTGAGGGATTTGGCAATGAGCACATTTTTTGGAATGACCTCAGTGCCCATGTTGATGCTGTCTATTTCTTCTACCAACAAATTTGATTTGTCCTGTGGAAGGTAACCAATGGTAGGGAGGTCAAATCCCTCTTCGTCGAGTGCCTTTTCCAGGTTTTCACTTTCAGATACACCCTTTGTTTTTATTTCTTGTTCATCCAAAGGTGCCTTAGGGAGGTTTTCACCTAAGGAATCATATCTTTTTCTTTTATTATCTTTTTTGTGGCTAAGGGCATTGACTTGACTACCAAAGTATCCCTTTTTATGTAGTTGAATACCCTCGATTCTGCTACAATCTTCCATATTTTGCACTATTAGGAGAGCAATGAGAGCATTATCATCGGTGCAGATATCTAAAGTGGGTTTGTCTCATTGGCCCCAATCAATGAGTTCAGGATGGACAAGATTTAGCTCATGTGAAGTGGGAGGGGTTACGGGGGTGATGGTATTGATGTAAGTGTCTAAGAAGATATCTTTCTCATATTCATAAGGCATTTCGTGGAATTCCTCTTCATCAGCGCTTTCGATATCCGAAGAAGGACTAGAAGGGGTACCAACGATAGTAATCTTAGGCACCGGGGTGTATCCCAAGCCTCTGTTGTATCTGTAGGAGATAGGATTTATGGGTGTTTTTCTTGCTTTCTCCTTTGGTCCTAGGTCGTGTCCTTTGTAACCCATTTTTTCAACTATGGCAAATGCTTTTGGGTACATTTCTTTGGATATTCTTGTTGGATCTTCATGTTCTTCCCGGTACAGCCATGAAGAGATATCTGCTTTGAGGCTCTCGTTATCAAGTGGGCCCCATTGCTGGAAGGTGGTGTTTTGGCATTGCATAACTAGTTTTGGGTCCTTTTTTATCTCTTTTGGTTTGCCAAATGACTTAGGAGAGAGAGGGAGGTTGCTTATTAATAACACGTCCTCCAATTTGTATTCTCCACAGCCATTGTCCAAGTTCTTGATTTGATTATCTAGTTGGGATGATGTGGAGGCAACATTTGATGTGTCAGATGGAGGCATTGGCAAGGGTCTATTTAGTGGGCAATGATACGGATGCTTCCCCTCTAATAGTTTGCAATATTGAAAAGGTTGGGGATCACCTTTGATAGTGATCTCTCTTTCGTTATAGGGGAATTTGATGCATTGGTGATAGGTGGAGGGTACGACCTGCAAGGAATGAATCCATGGCCTCCCGAGGAGAATGTTGTAGGGGAGGTCAAGATATAGTATTTGGCAAGGGGTTTCAATTGTAATGGGGCCCACTTGAAGAGGTAAGGTGACCACGCCCTTTGAAATTATTTCTGCATCATCATATGCCTTTATTGTGATCCTTCATGATGTGTCTATCAGATCCTTAGAAAGTCCCAATTGTTTTATTAATTTTTATGTACACATATTAAGCCTGGATCCACCGTCTATTAGGATACGTTTGACCTTGTGCTTGTGGATAAGAGCTTCGATGTGCAAAGGTTTGTTATGGTCTTCATCTGCGGGAGCATCTTTGGAGTTAAATACAATGTGCTGTTGGGCAGCAAGGTTTCCAATGAGGGCTTGGAATTGGGTGGCGTTGATGTTATCTGGAATGCATGATTGGAGAAGGGCTTGTTCCAAAATTTCTTTATAGACCGGGGAGATCTTGAGAAGTTCCAAAATGGAGATCTACGTGGGTGTCTTCCCAAGTTGATCAAGGAGGTCATATCGGCGAATGGAAGACATGGGTGGGGGGTTTGGTGGGGGAGGAACTCCTTGGATGGTGACTCTTCCTCGGCATGTAGTTGCATTACAGTCATTCATGAAATGGGAGGTGGAAGGCGTGGCGCCTTGAATGACTATCCGAGTAGGATTTGGTCTGCTTTGGGAAGAAGGAGGATTAACTCCTTGGATGGTTATGACATTGACATTATTATCTGCAAGTTCAATGTGACCTACCAAAAAATCAAAACCGGTTATGTGATTAGCGTAGTCATAACCCATTGCGTTAGATGATGAACCTTTTCCTTTTTTATGCTTCGGGAAGGGTTCGTGGTACATTTTGATTTTGTCATTGTTATTACTAGGTTTTGTATTTGCTATCTCAATCTCACCTCTATCAATGAGATCTTGTATGTAGATCTTCAGTTTCATACACTTTCGTGTATCATGTCCCTTGATACGATGGTATTCACAATACTGATTTTCATTATACCATCTTGGCTTAGGTTGATTGGAGTCAAACGGGCGAGTGATTGGAAAAACCACTATACCTGCTTGGACAAATTTTTGAAACACCACTTAAATAGGCTCAGCCAGAGGAGTGAAATCTCTTGGAGTCCCATTATTTGATCGGGGTGGTCGTCCCTAGATTGAGACATTGCTGTGAGGTTTTTGGGATTGATTTTGGTTGTTGAATTGATGATTGTTAGTGGTGGATTTTGGGGGAGCGGCCACGGTTTGGACCCGCTTTGCATCAATTATACCATCATTGACCACATTTTTGTTTTTGGACTAGAATTTTGGCTTGTCATTATAATAAGAGGAAGAACTTTGTGTTGATTTCTGGTAATGTTTCAAGGTTCCTTCCTCCAACAAGACATGTTCGAGGGCGAGGCCCTTATCTATCAATTTTTGGAAGGATTTGATATATTGAGATATTAAAGGTCTTGAAAGTTCAGGCACCAAGTTCTTTTGGAATAGCTCAATTTGATGTTGTTCTGGCATGTCCCACTGGAATTTCTTGATAAGATGTTGCCATCTTTGTAGGAAATTGGCGAAGGTTTCTTCGGGCCTTTGTTTTGTATTACATAAGTCCATCATAGATACATCATTACCCATGTTGTATGCATAGTGAGCCACAAATTTTTCTACCAAGTCTGGAAAAGAGACAATGGAACCTCGTGGTAAAGATGAGAACCATGCCAAGGCATCTCCCGTGAGACTCTTGGGAAAGAGTCTACGAAGATAAAGGTCACTATAGGAGACTTCTTGGCATAAAATGTGGAATTCTTGGACATGGTCGTGGGGATCTCCTTTGCCTTCATACTTGGTGAATTTAGGGATCTCAAATCCCAGGGGATATGGTGCAACTGATATAGACAGGTCGTAAGGACAAGGGCAAAACTCTTCGAACAAGTAAGTTTTCCTTTTATTAGTCCTTTGTTTCATGTTCTTGATGATATTCTTCATGTCTTGAATTTCCTTGATGAGGTCTTGTTGTGGACTTTGATATTGATGAATTGTACTTGCCCCAAGAATTGGATGAACCAAAGAAGGTGCACCACCACCAATATATTGATATGATGAGGAGGTGGAAACATGGGATGTGATGATCGATGTCACTGGGGTTTGAGGGATAGTTGGTTGCGGTCAGCCAACTGTTGTGACGGGATTGAATACGGCCCGGATAAAATTTGCGACATTGTTGGGAGGAAGGGAAGTTTGTGGAATAGAAATTTGTTGTTGAATAGAAGGAGGTGGTATAGAAGTTTGTTGGAGAATGGATGAGATCAGATTTGATAGTGGTATGGATGGTAAGGAGGAAGAAGGTGGGATGGAGACCATGATGGGAGGTACCGTGGGTGGCATTGATTGAGCCTGGATGATTGATTGGGCTGCAATTGATTGAGTTTGAATAGTAGGTGCAACACTTTGTGTGGGAGCGAGGTCTCCTTGTGGTTGTTGGGTGAGAGAGGATTTATTAAATTCAGGTGGAAGTTGAGCTCTATGTTCAAGGAGAGTTTTTAGAAGTGCAGTAGGATTGTGTTTAATAAACTTTTCCATCATCTCTTGGTTATAAGAATCTGCTAGGAAAATTTGCACTTCCGAACAAAGTTCATCTTGGTTAACCATGTCAAGATTTTGACTTTGATCTTGATCGCTAGGCTGCCCACTTTGTGAATGATCTTGCGTGGGATCTTCATATAGGACACCAATTTCTGGAATGCCATATTGTTGTTCAGCCATCTTTTTCTTTTGGGATCGAGTTGCGACCATACACAATATTTGTGATGAAAACTTAGGAAAAATGTGATGAAAGGATTTAAGAAATTTGAGGATGAAAGGACTTAAGAAATTTGTGATGAAAGGATTTAAGAAATTTGAGGATGAAAAGATTTGAGAAATTTGTGATGAAAGGATTTAAGAAATTTGAGGATGAAAAGACTTGAGAAATTTGTGATGAAAGGATTTGAGAAATTTTAGGATGAAAAGACTTGAGAAATTTATGATGAAAGGATTTAAGAAATTTGTGATAAAAGGACTTGAGAAATTTGTGATGAAAGGATTTAAGAAAATTGAGGATGAAAGGATTTAAGAAATTTGAGGATGATTGATGAAGAAGGTATGGTAGTGATGGTTTAGAAGAAACTTGATAACTAGGATCGATTTGAATGGCAAGTTGTATGAAGGGATATGACCACCCTGATTTGAACGATAATAGGTGTTTCAAAGGACAAACTTGAATGTTGATGTAGAGGATAAACTCTTAGCTTCTCTCTTGGGCTTATGAAAAATGGGACGAACAGAGTTTTGACGCAATTTTAGACTTTGTGTGGGTAATGACTTGGACAATTGTTTGTGTCTTGAAAAATATTTTTGCAAAGTGTTTGGGGATAGTGATGTATTTTTAGTCTACTCTTGGCAAGTATGTATCAAACAAAAAAAACACAGCGATCAAATGCATATTATATCAAAGACACTCATGCTCATATACAACATTCTTAAGGCTGGCAAGGACAATAGTCGTTGAATCCCAATTGGTTTTCCATCTACGCTTACCCAGAGCAGACACTTAGATGCTTGACCCCACTAGCTCCCTTCCATGGAACTCACTTCTTGGGGCAGCCAAGCATCAATTCCCATGAAAACTCCTCATGGCGAACTTTGTGTCTCTACTAAGGGCCATAAGAATATGGGCCGCTTCAGAGGTCCGACCTCCTATACCAATGACTAGAAGGTTTTTGGCCACTATGAACAAGGTGTTTAGTAAGTCTTCCCATTAGGAGCTACCTTTCGAAGTTGCGCAAGCACAATTGAGGCTTATAGCCCAACGAAGCACCAAGAACTTAGTAGTCACACAAGCGTGATTGAAATCTCTAGAATCCTCTTAGGCACCCAATGTGAGAGTGAACTCTCATATAGCCCCAACCATTAACCCTTTCATAGTCAATGGCCTATTTATTATAGTGAGTTGGGAACCCCAAGTCCGGGTGTACTCACTTGGGTCGTTCCCCTCTTACCTTCTCAAAGAGCAAGTTGGGAGGGTAGGCCCGCTAGAGGTAAACACACAATCAAACAAAAAAAGGTTGGAGGGTTTGGATTTCTGATCGTCTAGTAAGATGAGAGCATACTTTCCTACCTTTATGCTTTTCTTAAAGACACATAAGACAATGGTTCATTCCATTTTAATTAATACCTAGGTGCCTAATTTAAATAAATGCACAATATTTGGTTGAATCGGCTAGGCAACCTGCAAAACCACTTGATTAGTAGTTTGAAAAATGGAGTCTTCAAAAAGCATCCTACAAAACAACTTGATTAGTAGTTTGGAAAAATAGAGTCTTCAACAAGCGTTCTACAAAAAACAACAAAATGACAAAAATATTATTTTTTTTTTAATTTTTTGGGAATGAATAGAAAAACATGAATACAAACTTTTTTACTAATGACAAATGTGGATTTGAAGAAAGCTTTGATGGGTAAATGGGGTTTGACTAGGTTTTTGCCACTTTCCAAGGGATAGGCAAGCGAAAAATGGGGATTTTGGAGGAGAGATGAAGGAATGGGAAAATTTGTCCAAGAGGGACAAAGAAGCAAAAGTTGGAGATGGATAATATGAGAAAAATTTGGAGGTGATTGGATAAAAGGGGAAGGAGTTATGACAAACCCTAAAAATAGAGAAATATGAGATTTTGGGCTTCAAAAAGTGGATTTTTTGGATAAGGCCCCCAAGGAAGGAAATGTGGAAAATGGCAATGTGGAGAATCTGGTGAAGTTTGGAGGAAAATGGAGTCGAGATAAAGAAGATATGCTGAAAAAACAGAAAGAAGTTTACTTGATTTAACATAGCAGACAGAAACCCTAGATTTCACAGAGCAGAAACCCTAAATTTAACAGAATAAAAAAAATTAAAAAAAATGTCAAAGGTCCGGATTTCTGATTGTCTAGATAGACAAGAGCATAATATCCTACTTTCACACTTTCCTATGGTCAAACAAATTATATTTAAACAGAGCAGATAACAGGAAATGAAAAAAAAAAAGAAATGCAGACTACAGTTAGCACCTAAAAATTTCAAACAGATTAACAGAGCAGACAGTAGCACTAAACAGATAGAAAAGTGTCAAAGGTCTGGATTTCTGATTGTCTAGATAGACAAGAGCATACTCTCTTATTTTCACACTTTCCTGCGATTAGAGCATACAATCGCGCTAAATAGAATAGAAAAGTGAATGGTCTAGATTTCTGATTATCTATATAGACAAGAGCATACTCTCCTACTTTCACACAGATTATAATTAAATAGAGCATATAACAGAGCAAATAACAAATCGGATAACAGGAATTCAAATTTCCACAAAAACACTCGCGCTAATCGCAGAGCTATCATGCTGAAACTGAAACTGAAATAGAAAAAGAACAGAAATAAAAATGAAACAGAAATAGAAAAGAAGTTGTTGCGCAGAAATACAAAGCTGCTATTCTGGAACCTGCAAAAAAGTTTGTTTTTTTTTTTTTTTTTCTGTATTCACGCTATTCTGGAACCTAAGTCTCACAACTCACAAAAACCTAAATAAAAAACATTAGTTCTTAGGGACGTGGGTCCCACCGGGCGTGCCAAAATGAAGAGGGAAAAATAGATTTGAAGGTCAAATGATCAAAACATAATGAAATAAACATGCAGAATGCTAAAATATCATTAAAAGACTATTTCACCTTGCTATTTTACCTTCTCCTTTGAATTGAGCTTGATGAAGTGAAGGCGCCCCTTGATAATGCTCCACTTGATGTGCTCCTTTGATTGCTAGATGTGGATGGCTCTCCAATGTTGTGCACAAATGGAATGGATTTGAAAAATGATAAAGATGAGATGATCAAGTTGCCAAGATGATTTCCTGGGCTCAAAAGGGTAGCATAAACTTACTGGATTTCAAGATGTTTTGAATGAAGGGATGGAGCCCTATTTTATAAGAAGAGGAGAGGAAAACGGATGGCTAGGATGAATTCAAGCTGAAGGGCTAAAATTTACTTGTGAGCTCACACAAGGTCCAAGAGAGGGTGTGGAGACCAAGAAATATGCCTTAAAGGCATTTCATATCTCCACAGTCCACAAGATGCATTGGAGCTATTAAAAATTCTCCAAAAAGGGATATAATGGGGATTGGAGGAATAAAAAGAAATTAAAAATTCTTTGGGAGAGGGGATTCCTGGAGGAATGTGTGATTTCGAAAATCTTACATTCACCTAGGAAAAGAGCATTTAAAGCTAGTGGCTGGATGAAAAGGACAAAGAGTTGACTTTGTGACTAATCATGATGATTAACCATTAACGACTCATTAAGATGGGGATTAGAGGAAATGTTAGGTGGGATTAATATTTGTAGGAGAATTTGACTAGGAGAGAGAATGAGTGGAGGGAATAAAAAATTAGAAAAATAATGTTAAGTGAGTTTAGGGAGTTTCTAGAAGAAAGAATTAAGAAGATGATTTGAAATTAATTAGCTAAGAGGAAGATTTGTGAGGATTTGATTTTTTTAGAAGAATAAAGAAAGGGATTGATTTATTAAATAAATAAATCATATGCTATAGTGACAATACTAATTATATTTAATTAATATTGAGAGGAATTTGAATTAACATAATTAATTAATTAATTATGTGAGGAATTAAAAATAATTAAAACAATTATTTTTAAGTGTCTAAAGGGTACATACTATTTGAATGTGATGTCATTCAGTCTCAAGAATGCAGGAACCATGTATCAAAGGAAAATGAGTATCATCTTCTACAGCATGATGCATACACTAATGGAAGATTTTGTGGATGATTTACTAGCTAAATCATTAACAAGAGAGGGTCAATACTGGACAAAATTTTCACCATACTAGAATAATATAATGTCTGACTTAATCCAAAGAAGTGTGTCTTTGGAGTAACCTCTGAGAAGCACCTAGGATACATTATTTCAAATAAAGGAATTAAGGTTGATCCCTCAAAGGTAACAATAATCATAGATATACCACTAGCTAAAAATATCAGTCAGTTGAGGAAATTACAAGGGAGGCTACAATCAATATGGCAGTTCATTGCACAATTGTCCAACAAATGACATCCCTTCACACATCTACTCCATAAGAATGTTTGATTCAAATGTGAAGAGAATTGTCAACAAGCATTCTAGTAGTTAAAGGACTACCTAATGGCGTCGCCATTATTGGCACCACCATCTCCAGATAGGCCATTACTGTTATACATATCAGCTACAACTACGGCCTTAGGAGTCTTACTCGTACAACATAATGCAAAAGGCAAAGAATGTGCAGTATACTATATTTACAGGACACTAGTTGGGTATGAACTCAATTATACCCCTATTGAACGAGCTTGTCTAGCAGTGATTTTAGCAGCAACTAAACTAAGGCACTAAATGTTGACACACAAGATACAATTCATTGCCAAGATTGATCCACTCAAGTACCTACTCAATAAAGTGGCACTAACAGGCCACTTGGCAAAGTGAGCTATTCTCAGAGAATTTGACATAG
This sequence comes from Cryptomeria japonica, assembly GCF_030272615.1. Classification (NCBI taxonomy): domain Eukaryota; kingdom Viridiplantae; phylum Streptophyta; class Pinopsida; order Cupressales; family Cupressaceae; genus Cryptomeria; species Cryptomeria japonica. The sequence continues at coordinate 30,931,868 of NC_081415.1, read as the reverse complement.
AGTATGTGGACCAAAAAGAAATCAAAAGGAAGGTCATTGTAGATCAGTTGGTTGAAGTGTCATTCATAGGAGACCATCCACTCATCTCAAATTTTCCAAATGAGGAAATATTCATAGTCATGCCAACACAACAATGGAAGTTATATTTTGATAGATCATACACTAGACACGGTTCAGGAGGTGACATTCTTTTTATCACACTTCAAGGTGATAGCATTCCAAAATCATATAGGCTCACATTCCCATGCACGAATAACATAACAACGTATGAAGCCTTGATCCTTGGACTAAGAATGATCGTACAATGTAATTTAAAGGAGCTACAAGTCTATGATGATTCACAACTGGTAACTCGATAGGTCAATGATGAATACTAAACTAAGGATGATAAGCTCACTCCTTGCAATAAAATGGTTGATAGTTTCAAATAATTATTTACAACTATCACTTTTGAACAGATCCCTCAAGATCAGAACAGAGCTATAAATGCAATGGCTACAATAGCATCTCCTCAATCTTCCACAAAATTCAACACGCTATGAGTTCTTAGTTGAATAGCTTTGGATCCCCTCTTATGATATCCTAAAATTTTAGATGGTATGTCAACTCATCATTCCTGATTCCCCATGGTATGGTGAGTTTTACACTTACCTACATAATCAAATCCTTCCACCAAACCAATTAAACAATCAACAAAAAACCTTCATATGCCAATCTGCCCGATACACTATCATTGTCGATACCCTATATCAATGAAGTCTCGATGGGACTCTCCTCTGATATTTAGAGCAAGGTGAGGTGACCACAACTTTGGAAGAAGTACATGAAGGTATCTATGGGGCTCATTCAAGTGGCCCTTCATTGGCTAGAAAGATCATGAGGGCAGGATACTATTGGCCCTCCATTGAAAAAGAATCCTACTAATTTGTCAGAAAATGCAAGAAGTGCCAAGTTCATGGAGATATGATACATGCACCAATACAAGAACTGCAACCCATCACAACACCATGGCCCTTTTGTAGTTGGGGATTTGGACCTTGTAGGTACAATCCATCCATCTTCATCCAATGGTCATAACTTTATCATTACCACCATAGAATACTTCACCAAGTAGATTGAAGTTGTTCCACTTACCCAAGTAACTGACAAGCAAATCACTTCATTTATCTTAAACTACATCATATATCGATATGGTGTACCCATGTCCATCATCACAAATAATAGGCTTCCTTTAAAAAATCAAGATGTCCATGAACTCTGTGAGAAGTTTCATATCCAACACTATTTCTCCACCCCATATTACCCACAAGGAAATGGTCAAGAAAAAGTCTCAAACAAGAACATATTGAGGATCCTCAAGAAGACATTCAATGATGTCAATCATGATTGGCACATTCATCTGAATCCAACACTATGGGCATATCGAACTAGCATTCAAACTCCTACAGGCGTAACCCCATACTCGCTTGTATATGGAGTAGAGGTTATCATTCCTATTGAGGTAGAATTACCATCCCTATGAGTTTCCTTGCATAATTTGATTATTGATGAATACTACCGGATCTCACATCTTCAAGACTTGGAAGTACTTGATGAGAAGCGACAAGCTGCCTACAATAACCTTAAAGCATATCAATAGTGCATGAGCAAAAGTTACAATCATAGAGTCAAACCTCACACATTTGAGGTATGATATCTTGTTCTTAGATAAAATCCTCACAATCAACCAAATAGAGAATATAAGGAAAAATTTGAATCCAATTGGCTCGGTCCATATGTCATTACTGTAGTCTTCAGGTCTGGGGTATATGAGTTAGAAAATTCAGAAGGAGAACCACTAAAAAATCCAATCAACGACATGCATCTCAAAAACTTTCATACTTTAGCATCATAAAATTGTGACCCTAGTAATTTTTTACTTTATTAGGGTCCTCACACATGTGAATTTGAATCCTCTAGCCTGATCGAAGATCAGAGATTGCTCAGCTTGCGCAAACAGCTTCTTCCTTGGCCTCTACATCACCCCGTCTACACTCTACCCTGGAGAAAGGGATAGGATAGGGATGTGGCACCAATATCCCCCCTTGGATAGGGGCGTAGTGCCATTTTCCTCCCAAGAAAAGGGCATGGCACCCCTATCCCTGCCCTATTTTGGGGCAAGACCCTTCCTAGGGTTGCATTGTTGGTTGTGCCTCGGGCGAGAAACTCCCCCAATGTCAACCCGTGACAAAATTCAGATCCACTAACATGTATTTAAGGGGGAATTTGTCCTCTCATTTTCATAAGTTAGATAAGTGGGGAATTCACAAGCAATCAAGCATTCAAGCATTCTTTTCCAGCATTGAGCATTCTCAAGCCTCCCTTCAAGGCTAGGTGTTGCATTCAAATCAAGGATTCAACCATTGAAGAGGATATTGATTTCAACATTCAATTCCACACAAGCATTTCTATCAACATTTCTAGTACAACCTCCCTTGAGGTGATTTACAATTCAGTCTTTCATTTACAACTACTTTCTTTCATTACTTGGTTAATTCCAAAACTGGGGTTTGACCTAAAGGAAAACCCCCACTCCTAACCCATTTTCCTCTCTTTTATATGTGTAGGTTGTAGGTGCATAGCTATACTTTTGGATTCGGGCTCCATTTCCAGAGGTGGAAAAACCCTTTTCATTTTGCGGATTTTTCAGAGGACCATGTACGTTCTCGCCATAGTCTGGACAAATTTTCCTCAAATTCGTAGGGCGACTTTGTCTCAAAATTTTACTGCCAGATCCAGGTGCACAACTTCATCCCATATTCAGATCTCAAGTTATAATTGATTCTTTGTCACTTTTGTACTACATAATTCAATCAATTTCCTTTCCATTTCAAACAAGGAAGATGGGATCAACTTAACATTCCCAATTCATTCAGAATTCAATCTACCATCTTGGTGTGGAGAAATTGAATCTAGTGATTTATCCTCTCCTCTTTCTAATGTACCATGGTGAAAAGTGTTTGAATGGTAATCGATAGTGAAGCTCTCATCTCTCTTTGAGGGAAAGGGTAGTTTCCTTCTTGATCTATCATTCACCATTTTTCCACCATTACATTTTGGTGAACCCGACATCTTGCATACTTTCCTTGAACAACATTGCATATTTTTCATTTACAAGTTTCAAATTTCTGCAAACTTAGTGGTTAAGTTTTTAAAATTAAAATTGAACTTGTGATTTGTAAAAATTTCTTATAGTTATTTTAGATCTGAAAATTGTTCTGATTGTCAAATACAATTTCCTCATTGTCTTGTTCAATTTGCAATTAAAATTTATAAAACTAAGAGGTTACTTGTTAAAACCCTAATTTTCAAAACTCATATTGAACTTGTGCAAAAATTGGATTTCAACTTAATTATCAGATTTCTGATTGTTCTCAGATTTGTCTACAATCCTGCAATTCAAATTTTCAATGTCCCCCTTTTTCCCAAAATTCAAATTCAAAATTAAGTGGTTAGGTCATCAAACCCTAATTTTTAAAATTAATTGGATTTTGTGTGAATTTCAAATCAATTTCATTCCAATTTAGATTTCTAAACATTTTCCAAGGTGTCCCTATCCATTAGGTTTGACCCTTTTCAAAATTACAATTCAATTCCTCTTTTTTTTTCAAAACCCTAATAGGGTCCTATTTTTACATTTGCACCTTCATTTCACCCATCTAGAGATCGTAAAATTTGCCAATTTTTTGGGGTTATCTTTAAAATCATCATAATAATCATCCTTGAAAATTTCAAAAAAGTTGGTCGGACCATGTGCGTTCTTGCCACGGTCCTCGGCTTTTTTCCCAAAATTTTGGGAGACTATTATAACTGTATTTAATAGCCTAAATCTAGAAGATTGGCTGATTTTATCAATTTTTTATCCCTCTAGAATCGAAAATACCTTCAAAATTCAACATTTCAAATTTCAAGAAATTTTTTTAAATTAAGAGGTTAATTATAGTCTGCCCTGGTTTTAAAAATTCTGATTTCAAAATTAAGTGGTATTCCCTTGGCCCTAATTTTAAAATTCCAATTTCCTTTCATTTTTGGAAATTGTGTCATTCCCTTTCTCCAACAAAGCTCAAATTGTGTAATCATTATTTCCCTCCATTTTGTATTACTCAATTTTGTAAGCTTTGTTCCACAATTCAAAATTAAAATTTTCCTCTAGTGCATGATTTTTACCACTATTAGTCCTACCTATCCTATCCATGTTTGATGAAGCATTAGAATTAAGGCTTCCCAAGGTTTAATTACCAATGAAATGGAGTCCAATTTGGCTGACTTCTTTAATGAGGATCATGCTAATTCTTCCCATCTTAATCATGTGTCTATTCACCACATTGATGAAACATGTGATGAAGAAGAAGCTTTAACTAGGGTTTCTTTAGATCAACTTTCCACATTGGACAATCAATTTGATAGCTTTCAACAATGGATGTCCTAAGAATACCCTAATAGTGAAGCTCTTCTATTAAATGAAGGTCTTAAATGCATGCTTCAAAGTAATAAGAATGGAATTGATATATTGTGTGGAATTGTACATATTGTTGACTCTAATGTCATGCCTATGAAGAGTTGTGCCAAAACCCTTGGTTACTCACAACCTTCAACACAAGTCAATTCTTCTATTCCTTTGACTACTCCTATGACTAGTATTCCTACTTTCACATCTAACATCATGGCTACTTCAAATGTCATTCCTACAACCATAGGTCATGGGGGAAATCCCTCTTCTTCATTTAATCCTCCATCATTACCTATGACTTCCATGAGTGTTCCTATTATTCCTCAACCAATCAATGTGACACAAGGGGGTAATTCCTTCAACAACTTTATTCCTCCTTTAAGTCTCCCTTTTTCTACTCATTCATCTCCAATGACTACTTATCATAATGTCCCACCACCTTATTCTCAGTCCATGCCTTCTTTCAATAACATCACACCACCTTCTCAATCACCTATGTCTAACATCAATTCTCCTACCGAAATGACAATCAACAATCTTGCCCAAACTGTGTCTTTCTTACAACAACAAGTTGCTTCTATGAGTCAGTTCAAGTTTAGTGTGCCCACCTTTTATGTTGTGAGCCCACTTTCTCTTGATATTGTTAAAGGCATGCCACCTAAATGTGTTGAGATCCCTCAATTGTAACTCTATAATGGAAAAGGTGATCCTCTTACGCATGTCAAAACATTTCAAACCTTGTGTACTGATTTTGCTTATGATCAAAGATTGTTTCCAAAATTGTTTACAAGAACACTAAGAGATAAGGTCTTACAATGGTATTGATCTCTGCGTTCTTATTCTATCACCTCCTTTCAACAACTAGCAAATGCTTTCATCCAACAATTTCAAAACAACATTGGTCCTAAAATCACTTTGACTGATTTAATGCATTGTAAACAAGGTGTTAAAGAAAAAGTGACTGATTTCATTGGTAGATATAAGCATTTGTGTGCTCAAATTTCTTTTCATGTGCTTGATAATGATATTCAAAGAATTTTCATTTCTAATTTACAAAAAGATATTAGGGAAAAGCTTCTTTTGTCTGAGTTTACTTCCTTTACACAGTTGTGTGCAACACTCCACAATTATCAATTGGTTGTGAGTCAAATGGAGCAATCCACTCTTATGGCTCTGAGTGATAATAGAGAGAGTGTTCAACAACCATTTGTGAAGTTCAAACCAACAAAAAGTTTCATCAAATTCAATGATCTAATCAACAACAACCATGTGAATGCTAGAATAGGTGTGCCTTCTATTTCTAAATTTTTTCAAAGAGAAAGATAGTCTACTCCTTTGAATGAATCTTTACATAGTATTATGTCTCATTTTTTGCACATAAATGTTATCAAACTTCCTCCTATAAAACAAATTGATCCTTCCAAACTTGTATCTCCTTATTTTGATAACAATTCCTTTTGCCAATTTCATCGTCAACCTGGTCATGATACTAAGAAATGTTTTGCATTGAAAAATAAGGTTAAGGACTTGATTGATAATAATACTATATATGTGGTAGGTGTGAATGATAAAGGGAATAAATCAATAGCTCCTCCTAATCCAAATCTTAATATTTTCACCGATCCCTTGCCATCTCATACCTCTAACGTTATTGAGATTGGGGCTAATTCTTTGTCTTCTGAAGAATTCACCTCTATGGCTCAAAACTTTGTTAATATGGTATAAACACAGGATGCACCTAAGGATCCTTGTATTACATTTGACCTTAGTGAGACCATTAGAGCACCTGATGGCCCTTTATACATAGTGGTGAAGGTTAAGGATATCCCCTGCCGTGGTACCCTGATTTATCCCTCTTGCATGGTTAATGTCATAACTGAAGAGTATCTTTTCACTTTACGATTGCATAAACCAATATATGATGCTTTTAATGTGGTTGTGAATTTATTTGATGGATTTTCTTAGCCTACCATTGGCTCCATCACCCTTCCTATTGATGTTCATGCTAAATCCATGGATGTTGACTTTGTTATCATACCATCTTCTGAGCAATTTCATGTGAAGTTGGGCTATCCTTGGCTATCTTCCATGAAGGCTATTTCTTCTCCAATCCACAAGTGTTTCAAATTTCCTCACAATGGAGAAATCATAACCATGAACCATATCTCATTTCATCCATCCAAAACAAGCCCTGGTGTTTCTATTGATCTCTTTTGGCCTAAACAAATTCAATCCCTTCCATCAAGAAACGATGATCTTTTTCAATCTTATAAAAAATGGAAGAACGTTATGATATTATCCTTAAGTCAACCTAGATCTCCAACACTTGACATTTCTATTATTATTCAAGATGAGGTTATTCCCCTCACGGATATAACTAATCTCCCTCCTAAGGAAGATTGTCCACCTACCCCTATGGATGTGAATTTACCTTCTCTTAAGGAGAACAACAATATTCCTCCTAAGGTTAGACGTATACCTCCTCCTCATGATGGACCTAGTCTCCTTCCTACACCTAATATTCCTCCTTTCTATGGTGCAGTTCCACCTCCTTTTTCTTATCGAGAGAAGAGGTCTACTTCCCTTATTGTTCAACCAAAAAGACCTCAACCTAAACCTTCAATTATCACGGAGAGAAACATTCCTACTTTTCCAAGTGTTCCTCCTCCTTCTTAGCCTTCCACTAAGGCTCGATGAAATTGTTGTGCAAGAGAACACCATTGAATACATCGTGTTTGAGCTCATGAAGCTATCCCTCAAAATACTTAATCTCCTCAGACTCTAAAAGTTGACATATTGATTCCCTTTTCTCCTAAGCAAGATGTTCAACCTACATCTCCAACTCATAAGTTGCATAAAAATGTAATGGTTTTACTCCTATTCATGTTTTTTCTCCTCTTTCTCTAAACTTGGATGAAGAAATGGGTGAAAATGTTATTCATAATGGCAATACAACTCCTAATGCTTCTAATAGTGAGTATGAATATGTTGACGTAGACAAGCATTTACCGGATGAGTTTTCACAAATCCTGATCCTAGCTCCTAGAATCGAACAAAGTGACTTACCACATGAGCATAGTCCTTGTTTGGATCTTGTGATAGTTCCACAATTCAAAATTCAAATTTTCCTCTAGTGAATGTGTTTTACCACTATTAGTCCTACGTATCCTATCCCTATTCGACTAAGCATTAGAATTAAGGCTTCCCAAGGTTTAATTACCAAGGAGATGGAGCCCAATTTGGGTGACTTATTTAATGAGGATCATGCTAATTCCTCCTATCTTAATCATGTGCCTATTCACCCCATTTATGGATCCCATGATGAAGAATAAGCTTTAACTAGGGTTTCTTTAACTCAACTTTCCACATTGGACAATCAATTTGATATCTTTCAATAATGGATGTCCCAAGAATACCCTAATAGTGGAGCTATTACATTAATTGAAGGTCTTAAATGTATGCTTAAAATTGATAAGAATGGAATTAATATATTGCATGGCATTGCACATATTGTTGACTCTAATGTCATGCCTATCAAGAGTTGTGCCGAAACCCTAGGTTACTCACAACCTTCAATAATTCTTATATTCCTTTGACTTCTCCTATGACTATTATTCCTACTTTCACATCTAACATCATGGCTACTTCAAATGTCATTCCTAAAACCATAGGTCATGGGGGAAATCCCTCTTCTCCATTTAATCCTTCATCATTACCTATGAATACCATGAGTTTTACTATTATTCCTCAACCAATCAGTGTGATAGAAGGGGGTTATTCCTTCAACAACTTTATTCCTCCTTTAAGTGTCCCTTTTCCTACTCAGTCATCACCAATGCCTACTTATCATAATATCCCACCATCTTATTCTTAGTCCATTCCTTCTTTCAATGACATCACACCACCTTCTTAATCACCTATGTCTAACATCAATTCTCCTACTAAAATGACAATCAACAATCTTGCCCAAATTGCATCTTCCTTACAACAACAATTTGCTTCTATGAGTTAATCCAAGTTTAGTGTGCCCACCTTTGATGTTGTGAGCCCACTTTCTCTTGATATTGTTAAGCTCGTGCCACCTAAACATGTTGAGATCCCTCAATTGTAACTCCATAATGAAAAAGGTGATCCTCTTACGCATGTCAAAACATTTCAAACCTTGTGTATTAATTTTGCTTATGATCAAAGATTTCTTCCAAAATTGTTTACAAGAACCCTAAGAGATGAAGCCTTACAATGGTATTTATCTCTGCCTTCTCATTCTATCACTTCATTTCAACAACTAGCAAATGCTTTCATCCAACAATTTCAAAACAACATTGGTCCTAAAATCACTTTGACTAATTTAATGCATTGTAAACAAGGTGTTAAAGAAAAAGTGACTGATTTCATTGGTAGATATAAGCATTTGTGTGCTCAAATTTATTTTGATGTGCCTGATAATGATATTCAAAGAATTTTCATTTCTAATTTACAAAAAGATATCAGGAAAAGATTCTTTTGTCTGAGTTTACTTCCTATCCGCAGTGTGTGCAACACTCCACAATTATCAACTGAATGTGAGTCAAATAGAGAAATCTACTCCTATGGCTCTGAGTGATAAGGGGGAGAGTGTTCAAAAACCATTTGAAAAGTTCAAACCAACAAAAAGCTTCATCAAATTCAATGATCCAATCAACAACAACCATGTGAATGCTAGAACAGGCGTGCCTTCTATTTCTAAATTTTTCCAAAGAGAAAGATAGTTTACTCCTTTGAATGAATCTTTACATAGTATTATGTCTTGGTTGTTGCACATAAATTTTATCAAACTTCCTCCTATAAAAAAAATTGATCCTTCCAAACTTGCATCTCCTTATTTTGATAACAATTTCTTTTGCCAATTTCATCATCAACCCGGTCATGATACTGAGAAATGTTTTGCATTGAAAAATAAGGTTCAAGACTTGATTAATAATAATACTATATTTGTGGTAGGTGTGAATGATAAAGGGAATAAATCAATAGCTCCTCCTAATTAAAATCTTAAGATTTTCACTGATCCCTTGCCATCTCATACCTCTAACGTTATTGAAATTGTGCCTAATTCTTTGTCTTCTGAATAATTCACCTCTATGGCTCAAAACTTTGTTAATATGGTAGAAACATAGGATATGCCTAAGGATCCTTGTATTACATTTGACCCTAGTGAGACCATTAGAGCACCAAATGGCCCTTTATACATAGTGGTGAAGGTTAAGGATATCCCTTTCCATGGTGCCCGGATCGATCCCTCTTGCATGGTTAATGTCATAACTGAAGAGTGTCATTTCACTTTACGATTTCATAAACCAATATATGATGCTTCGAATGTGGTTGTGAATTTATTTGATGGATTTTCTTGTCCTACTATTGGTTATATCACTCTTCCTATTGAAGCTCATGCTAAATCCATGGATGTTGACTTTATTATCATACCATCTTCTGAGAAATTCCATGTGAAGTTGGGCTATCCTTGCCTATATTCCATTAAGGCTATTGCTTCTCCAATCCACAAGTGTCTCAAATTTCCTCACAATGGAGAAATCATAACCGTGAACCATAGCTTATTTTGTCCATCTGAAAGAGGCTTTGGTGTTCCTATTGATCTGTTTTGGCCTAAACAATTTTAATCTCTTCCATCAAGGAGCGATGCTCTTTTTCAATCTTATCAAAAAAGGAAGAATGATATGATATTATCCTTAAGTCAACCTAGATCTCCAACACTTGGCATTCCTATTATTCTTCAAGATGAGATTCTTCCTCTCATGGATAGAACTAATCTCCCTCTTAAGGAAGATTGTCCACCTACCCCTATGGATGTGACTTTACCTTCTCGTAAGGAGAACAACAATATTCCTCCTCAGGTTAGACCTATACCTCCTCCTCATGATGGACTTGGTCTCCTTCCTACACCTAATATTCCTCCTTTCTATGGTGCAGTTCCACCTCCTTCCTCTTATCAAGAGAAGAGGTCTACTTCTCCTATTGTTCAACCAAAAAGACCTCAACCTATACCTTTAACTATCAAGGAGAGAAATATTCCTACTTTTCCAAGTGTTCCTCCTCCTTCTCAGCCTTCCACTAAGACTCGACAGAATTGTTGTGTGAGATAACGCCGATAAAGATGCCATGTTCGAGCTCATGAAGCTATCCCTCAAAATACTCAATCTCCTCAGACTCCAATAGTTGACATGATTCCCTTTTCTCCTAAGAAATATTTTCAACCTACATCTCCAAATCATAAGTTGCATAAAAAATGTGATGGTTTTACTCCTATTCATGTTTTTGCTCCTCTTTCTCTAAACTTTGACGAAGAAATGGGTAAAAATGTTATTCATAATGGCAATACAACTCCTAATGCTTCTGATAGTGAGTAGGAATATGTTGACCTGGACAAGCATTTATCAGATGAGTTTTCACAAACCCTAATCCTAGCTCCTAGAATCGAACAAATTGACTTACCACATGAGCATAGCCCTTGTTTGAATCTTGTGATAGTTCCATCTGTTGTGCTGGATGTCTCTCCTCTGGCGTGTTGCTCACCTTCCCAAAATAGTGATCAGCAAGATCAAGAGGCAGATGTCATGCTAGATTAGTAATATTAGCACTGTAGATCTTCTCTCTCTCTCTCTCCTTTCTTTTGTGACCATTATTCTATATGTATCCTTGTTCTTCTATTGTTCCCTTAGTGTCTACTTGAGGATGATGCAAAGCATTGAGATCTTTTCTTGGTCTCTTTCATGTTGACTCAAAAGACCTCCTCTCTTCCCTTTCTTCTAAGGTAGTGTCCTTCTTTAGGGAATGACGATTATTATATGCATATACATATATGATATACATGAGTTATCATACAACATACTGACCCTGAGGAAACTACACTACCTCATATTTTTTGTTCATTATCCTTGGGTTTATTCCTTGATTGGGGGCTAAATCCTTGTGATAATGTGCTCCCTCCCTTCTCTTTCTCTCAGGTGTATCCTACCTTAAAGAAATCACTCCTGATAAGGCGTGTGCAATATCTTTAACATAGGGGCATACACTCCGCTCATACTTTCCTTCTTGTGATACTTAGAATTACCTAGAGAACTTTGTTTTGCTTTGTAATCTCTAGTATCCTTGCTTTCATGACTCATAGTGAAGGGAACTTTTCTACTTGCAATCATGGTTCTCCCCTTCTTGATCTTCCCTTTTACTTTGTCAATCAAAGTCATAAGATCCTAAGTCCATTGGGGGCTTTGCGCATCTTGCCTCCTTGATGTGGTAAAACTCTTTCAATCTTGTTTCCTTGTACTTTACCGGTAGTATTGGTGTACACTTATACTCCTGCTAATGTGGGGGCTAAATGTAGTGTCATAAAATTATGACCCTAGCAATTTTTTACTGCATTAGGGTCCTCACACATGCGAATTCGAACCCTCTAGCCTGATTGGAGACCGAATATTTCTCAACTTGCAGAAACAAATTCTTCCTTGGCCTCCGCATAACCCCGTCTGCACTCTGGCCTAGAGAAAGGGGTAGGACAAGGGCATGGTTCCACTATCCCCCCTTGGATAGGGGCATGGCACCCTTGTCCTCCCAGGACAGGGGTGTGGCACCCCTCTCCCTACCCTATTTTGGGTCAGGACCCTTCCTAGGGTTGCATTGTTGGTTGTGCCTCAAGCGGGAAACTCCCCCGATGTCAGCCTATGACAACATTCAGATCCACTAACATGTATTTAAGGGGGAATTTTTCCTCTCATTTGCATAAGTTGGATAAGTGGGGAATTCATAGGCGATCAAACATTCAAACATTCTTTTCTAGCATTGAGCATTATCAAGCCTCCCTTCAAGGCTAGGTGTTGCATTCAAGTCAAGGATTCAACCATTTAAGAGGAGATTTATTTCAACATTCAATTCCACACAAGCATTTCTATTAACATTGCTACCACAACCTTCGTTGAGTTGATTTACAATTCAGTCTTTCATTTACAGCTACTTGCAAGTACTTTCTTTCATTACTTGATTAATTCCAAAATTGGGGTTTGACCTAAAGGCAAACCCCCAATCCCAAGCCATTTTCTTCTCTTTTCTATGTGTAGGTTGCAAGTGTGCAGCTGTACTTTTGGATCTCAGCTTCATTTGTAGATGCATAAAAACCCTGTTCATTTTGCAGATTTTTTGGAGAACCATGTACGTTTGCACTACGGTCCAGGCAACTTTTCCTCAAATTCACAAGGTGACTTCATCTCGATATTTTACTACTAGATCTAGGTGCACAACTTCATCCCATATTCTGATCTCAAGTTATAATCAGTTCTTTGTCACTTTTGCACTACATAATTCAATCAATTTCCTTTCTATTTCAAACAAGGAAGAGGGGATCAATTTAACATTCCCAATTCATTTAGAATTCAATCTACCATCTTCATGTGGAGAGATTGAATCTAGTGAATTATCCCCTCCTCTTTCTAATGTACCATGGTGAAAAGTGCTTGAATGATAAATGATAGTGAAGCACTCATCTCTCTTTGAGGGAAAGGGTAGTTTTCTTCTTGATCTATCATTCACCATTTTCCATCATTACACATACATAAGTTGTACAGAGCATCGAGCTCATCAAATATAAAAAATTACCAAAAACATTCAGAAAAACTCCTGAACAAAGTACAAAAAATGAAAAAATCAAGAAAATAGTAAAAAAAAGCATTCATCCAAATGTTGAAAACCACTTCAATGGCACCTTGGATAAGTACGGTGGTGAAAACCTAGCAAACAAGTGCCATTCATAAAGGCTCTAGCTCCATTGTCATTCAGACTTGTTACGATCATATCCATTGCTTGCGTTCATACATCATATCTATCATGGCTAGTTATTGATCTATAATTAGTGTTATTACCTCATGTGGCCTGTAGCATGCATTCACACTGACACCTAACTGGGGGCAATGTTCTTAACCTAATGATGGGAGTGGATTCTCAATATTGGTTATTCGCCAAGTTGAAACATTCCAAAATGTCTTGAAATAATCCAAAAATATTCATAAAACATTCAAAAAGACCAAAAACATTCCAAAATGTCTTGAAATAATGCAAAAACTTTCATAAAATCTCAAAAATACCCAAAACATTCAAAAAAATGTCCCAAAGAAAAAGCAAAAACATTCAAAATAAAAAAAAACCCAAAAAAATTAGAAACCATGAAAATCAATCAAAAAACATTACAATTAACTTGTTCATTATACATAAACATTGAGCCAAATGCAAAACAATATTTTCAGCTACATACAAGATGACCAACTATTGGAAAAACAAACAAACATCTGAATACATACACAAAACCGTCTTAAACAAGGATGCATCCTTCCTTCAAAACCAAACATGGTGACATATATCTTTGACAAGAAGATGTCATTTGGCTAATAGCCACTTGGTCAGAGTGTTACTTTATATCATCCACAAGTGATTAGAGTAGCCGAGATGGTTTATGATATCTTTTTTCTTTGTTTTTTTTTTAATGGATTTGTTCCAATTGGGCACAAACTAATGGTGTCTACGTGGGAAGTTCACTAAGCTATGAGATCCTATGAAAAAATACAAATTCATGGATCACTATGGCTTACTGACTACAACATATACATCGACCATATGTATATGAACCAGAATTGAGGGGAACTTTTCTTGTCTGCAGTGTTTGTTTACAAGTACAATGCTCAACCTTGGTTTCTGATAACTTGGCCAAGATTGGTATGACCTTTCTCAATGATGAAATAAAGCATTATAAATATGACATGGATCGCCATTTCATCTCATCTGTTTATATTCCATTTCATTGCATACCTCTCACCCATTTATTCATACATTTATTGTACATATCTTTTGTACGCATGCATATAGGCTTGCATAGGGTTGCTATGAGAAAGCTAAGACAAATCTCGATGAAGTACTCTGATACACATCACTCATCTTATATTATCATTTAGGCTCATTTTCATTAATACATTTCATCTCTTCATCTATCATTTAGGGTGCTTACTATTATCCTATTTCATTATTATCATTAGTTGCATTTAAACATCATTAATATATCATACATTCTCTATGTTGGTGTTGGAAATAAGCCACAACCAGACCAACAATGGACTAGTCCAAGAGGGGCCAGTAGCTCAGTGGTAGATCTCTCCAATAGTGTATGGAAGGTCTTAGGTTCAAGTCCTAGCTGGTCCATGTCTCAACATGGTATCAGAGCCAGGTCCATGCTAGGATCCCCAAGCACACGAGAGGTGTGGCTTAAGGGGGGGTGTTGGTGTTGGAAATAAGCCACACCTAGACCGACGATGGACTAGTCCAAGAGGGGCCAGTAGCTCAATGGTAGATCTCTCTAGCAGCATATGGAAGGTCCTAGGTTCAAGTCCTAGCTAGTCCATGTCTCAACACTCTACACCATTATCATTTTATTTCTCATATGTGTTAGAGTAATTGGGTCTTTACTTGATTAATTAAACATTATTTGTTTAATTCTTTAAGTTCCCAATTATTTTTTTACACTTAAGCTAACATTAGGTGCATATTAATTAATTATTTTATTAATTATTATGTGCAAGCCTAGGGTTTTCCCTTTTTAGGGTTTCTTGACCTATTAGAGGTTATTTTTTCTTTTCATTGTATTATCTTTTCACAATACATTTTTGGGTGAATTGGAGCTCTCATCTTTTGAGAATACTTGTATGTGTTTTGTGTGTTCTTCAGATTTTGCTTCATTGCTTCTCCTTGTAATAGGTTATTCAGCTTGTAGAAGATCTTCAGGCTACTGTGGGCTTGTATTTCTCAACTCCTATATGGTATCGGAGCTCAGATCTGCAGCTATCTGTTCCTATTTTTTAAGAATTTTTTGCATTGGAAGCAGATCTGGGGTTTCAAGATTTTTTATTATGTACCTAGGGTTTGACCTTTTTTCTGAGCACTTTGGGCCTAAACAGACCTTGTCATCATGCTCAGAATGCCCAAAAACCCCTATGTTCATATAAAATTTGACCTATTTTGGTTCCTGAGCCTCTGGGAGCATTTTTTCTCTCAGATCCATGACGTACGACTCTGGCATGCAAATCGAGAAAAAAATTGCCTTTTTACGGCATACAGGCTGATTTTTTTTATTTTTTTTTAAAACTCGCAAAAAAATTTAAAAAAAATCATACAGCAAAAGGGAGGGCGAAAAAAAAGTTTGTGTTAAATTTTTTGGGCACCAAACCTGACTGTCCGACGCCGTACGGTGCCTGCAGGCCAGTCAGGCCGGCCCCACCAGCCCCGTCAGCCCTCCAGCCACCCTGACCCTGCCGGCTGCACATTCCAACCACCCCGGCCCCCGTCGACTGTCCGCTCCGGCAACCCCGTCGGCTGTCCGCTCCGGCTACGCCGCGGCCTCCCCTGAACAGCGCCACCTTCGCTCCGCCCCAGCGCCACCGCCACCTCCATCCTAGCACCGCCACCACCTCTGCTGGTTGCTCTACCCATTGTCTTCGCTACACCGGTTGCTCTACCAGGCTGCACCACCGAAGCTTGGCTTCTTCACCAAAGCCCCTTACTTTCCCCTTTTGAGAAGGGATTGGTTTTTTGGGCCTATATTGCGCATCCGGAGTCAGATTTTGGCAAACTAATAGGCGTCAGAAAGGTGATTCTGAGCCGGACCTTGTGGTGGTAGATTTTTTTCCTGAATCTATTGTTTGACTATATTTTTTACCAGTCAAAATTGGGCTTCCTTTTTGCACTTTCGAGGCCGTAGAATGGGCAAACGGACTCTGTTTTTCGAAAATGAATAGGTGTTGGAAAGCTCTCAGCATGCTCTATTTAGATTTGTGATCTTTTTTCTTAGAGTTTTCATCAAGTTCAGGTGCAAAGTTTTGTTCTCATGGCAGATCCTTCAGTTGAGTTGTTGACTTCACACAACTATCACACCTGGAAGCCCCGCATCACGAGGCTTCTTAGGGCACGAGGGTTGTGGGCTTCTTTGGATGAGGTTCAGCCAGTACTGGAGCATCCTTATGATATTCTTATGCACAGGAACAAGCTGGATGAGGCCATGGGTTTGATCTCTTTACATGTCTCTGACAGTCTTCTGTTTCACCTTGATGAGTTGCTTACTCCTCAGGATATGTGGTTGAAGTTTGATTCTCTCTTGGGGAGGGTCAATGAGATTTGAGCATTATAGATTGAGGTAGAGTTGATTTCTTTGTCTCCTGATTCCTTTCCCACTATTGAGGATTTTTTGAACAAATTAAAGACTACTAGATCTGTTCTTCAGAGATGTGGAAAGAACAAGACTGATATAGAGTGCATTCATTTGATCCTTTCGAAGCTATGGGGTCACTTTCAGTTTTTTGCCTCTGCTTTCTACTCCACCATGGATGGCTTGGGTACTCATTTCAACATGCCTACCTTTGATGTCTTTTGTGAGCGATTGTCTCATGAGCAGTCTCATCTTTCTCAGCTAGATACACTCTCAGGCTCCAAGAACAAAGCATTGGTTGCTCAGTCCTCTAAGGAGAAGGAGAAATAGAAGCAGAAACCGAAGCCAAAGAAACCTTCTGCAGGTAGTGAGAATTCCTCCAAGCCTGCTCCTAAGTTTGATTCAAAACCATTTCCTCCCAAACAAGGGAAATTTTCACAGTCTGGTGAGTCTTCCTCCAAGACTAAGAAGAAATCAGGAGACACTTGCAGTTTTTGTGGCAAGGAAGGACATCCAGTTTCCAGGTGTTGGAAACGATTAGAGGCTTTAGAGGAAGCCATGCAGTAGCATCATATTTCCTCACCTCAGGCATCTTCTCCTTCCACAAGGAAAGGTCATGCTCTCACTGCTAGAGCTTCAACCTATGGGTCCACATGGATTCTAGATTTTGGTGCTTCTCACCATATGACACACACCTAGTAGTTGGTTACTTCTCTTGCCTCTTGTGACATTTCACAGATTGCAGTGGGTGACTCAGTTCAACTTTCCGTCTTGGGTTCAGGTTTTGTCTCTCTGGATGGGGGTACTCTATAGGATGTTCTGGTTGTCCCTGACATCGCGATGAACCTCCTGTCCATTTATCAGATTTGCCACTCTGGCTCTAGTAAGACAGTTGAGTTCTCACCACATAATGTGGTTATTTGGGACCTCCATGACCCTAATTTGGTTGTGGCTACTGGTAGTGTGGATTTTGCATCTCGTCTCTATAGATTTGATGAATTTGAGCCCTTTGGGTATAGGTTCATTTCTCATAGCACATGCAGATTCAATGAGTAAGCTTTGGCATGAGTGATTGGGCCATGTCAATCACAGATATCTTCAACAGATGAGTACACAGGCACTTGTTCTTGGGCTCCCATAGATTTCCTGCACTGATGATGTTTGTCATGGTTGTGTGCTTGGCAAGCATCACAGAGATCCCTTTCCGAAGGGAAGAGCCTCTCATGTTTTGGCACCCTTGGAGTTGATTCATAGTGACCTCATATCATTTCCCACTCCTTTTTCAACAGCCAAGTATGTACTCACATTTATTGATGACTTCTCTAGATGCACATGGGTGTACTTTCTTAATTACAAGTCTGATGTCTTTGATTCATTCTGAATCTTCAAGACATATGTAGAGAAGCAGTCTGGTTGTTCTATTTGGTGGATATGTACAGATAATGGGGGGGAGTATGTGAATCAGGCTTTCAGAGATTTTTGCATTGAGCATGGTTTGCAGCATTAGTTTACTGTTCCCTTCACCCCTCAATAGAATGGTGTCACTGAACACAAGAACAAAACTTTACGAGAAATGGTGAATTGTATGATTTAGTCCAAGTCCATGGATTCATCTTTTTGGGCTGAGGCAGTCAATTGTGCCAAATATATTTAGAATTGGATGCCTCACAAGGCTATTTGACATATGACTCCTGAAGAGGCTTGGTCTCATGACAAGCTTGATGTTTCCTTTTTTCGAGTGTTTGCCAGTGAGGCATGGGCCTTTATTCCTGATGCTCAGAGAAAATCCATGGAGCGAAAGAGCTGACCACTCATTTTTGTTGGCTATTGTGAGGATGTTAAGGCGTATAGGTTGTTTGATCCTGATTCCAGAGAGGTCTTGTTTTGACAGGATGTTCAGTTTGATGAGCGTCTTCCCACAGTGGATACCTCGACTCCAGTGTCTACTCCTCTGCCTACTCCAACCACTGCACCCCTTCAGGATCTTTTTGAGGATGATTCTAATGATGGTGTTGATGATCCACCATCCCCACCTCCACCTACTCTACCTCAGATGCCCAAGTGGGCTCGCCTTACTGTTGAGGCGGCAGGTCCTATGGCCAGTAATCCTTCAGATACTCGTCGCACTCATTCTCATACTGTGGGTTCTAGTCTTTTGAGTCATGCTATTTTAGATGATCCTCAGAAGATTTCAGAGGCAACAGGTCACCCTAAGTGGGATTGTGCTATGGAGGATGAGTATTCTTCTTTGATGAGGAATCATACTTGGGATCTTTGCCCTCTTCCTAAGGGAAGAAAGATGGTTAGGTGCCGTTGGTTGTTTCACACTAAGTATGTTGCTGATGGTTCCATTGATAAGTACAAAGTATGTCTTGTTGTGAAGGGGTTTTCATAGGTTGAGGGCATTGATTACTCTGAGACATTTTCCCATGTTGCCAAGATGAATTCCATTCGCTTTGTACTATCTCTTGTAGCTTCTCGGTGTTGGCCTATTTTCAGATGGATGTGAAGAGTGCCTTCTTGCATGGGGATCTATAGGAGGAAATCTACATGGAACAGCCTCAGGTATTTGTGCAGGACAATTCTTTGGTTTGCAGACTTCGGTGTTCATTGTATGGTCTCAAACAGGCCCCTCGGGCTTGGTATGAGAAGATGGACTCTTTCTTGCTCTCCATTAGGTTCTCCCACAGTCATTCTGATCACACAATGTGCATTTAGCTTCTTGAGGGTGACATCCTAATTCTTGTTCTATATTTTGATGATCTTCTCATCATGGGTATCTCATCCTCTATGATTCAGCATATTCAACATGACTTGATGGACCAGTTTGAGATGACAGATCTCGGTCTTTTGCACTATTTCCTTGGTCTTCAGGTGATTCAGTCTTCTAATGGGATCTACCTCTACCAACAGAAGTATGCTCTTGACATGCTTCAGCATTTTGGCATGCTTGATTGCAAGCCTACTCCCACTCCATTTCAGTCAGGGGTTGTTTTGACTACTGCTTGTCCCACTCCTTCAGTTGATTCAACACTTTACAGGCAGTTGGTTGGAAGTTTGTTGTACCTGAATCACACCCGTCCTGATATTTCCTTTGCGGTTGGTCATGTCTCTTGATTCTCTCATGATCCTCATGAGAATCATTGGCAAGCTAGCAAATGTATTTTGAGGTACATTCAAGGCACTAGTTCTCATGGCATTCACTACACATCAGGGGAACCTCACATTGTTGGCTTCACTGACTCAGACTGGGTTGGTGATGTCACTGATCGGAAGTCTACTTCTGGCTTTGTTTTTTGTCTTGGCTCTGGTCCTATCACATGGTCTTGCAAGAAGCAGACTGCTCATGCATTATCATCTATAGAGGCTGAGTACCGAGCTGTTGGGCTCGCTAGTCAGGAGATCTTACAGCTTCGACAGTTGATGAATGAGTTTGGTTTTCCTCCTAATAGTCCCACTATTCTTTGGTGTGACAATCAGAGTGCTATTCATATTTCTTGCAACCCGGTAGAGCATTAGCGGATGAAGCATATTGAGCTTCACATGCATTTCATCTGTCAGTTGATTTAGGATGGTGTTCTCATTCTAGAGTACATTCCCACTTCCGAGCAAGTTGTAGACATCTTCACGAAACCTTTTGCATCACCGTGCTATCTTCAGTTATGCTCTATGTTTGGGGTGAAGGAAGTTGTCCTTGGGGGGTCTTTATGAGGCCTTCCTTCCTTCTTCTTCTTTCAGCATGTTCTTTTATCTCTTTTTGGAGAGGAGTTTTTTCCCACTAGGTTTTCTCCTTTGTCTCTGTTTCATACAGATTTCATTGTATTTGGGTACCTGATCAGGCCTTGTTGTCGGGACCCATCTTTCATGCTTTCAATAGTTGTTCTAGGTTTTAGCTTCTCCTTAAGTCTAGCTTAAGGGGGGGTTTTAGAGTAATTGTGTCTTTACTTGATTAATTAAACATTATTTGTTTAATTCTTTAAGTTCCCAATTATCTTTTTACACTTAAGCTAACATTAGGTGCATATTAATTAATTATTTTATTAATTATTATGTGCAAGCCTAGGGTTTTCCCTTTTTAGGGTTTCTTGACCTATTAGAGGTTATTTTTTCTTTTCATTGTATTATCTTTTCACAATACATTTTTTGGTGAATTGGAGCTCTCATCTTTTCAGAATACTTTTCTGTGTTTTGTGTGTTCTTCAGATTTTGCTTCATTGCTTCTCCTTGTAACAGTCAGCTTGCAGAAGATCTTCAGACTACTGTGGGGTTGTATTTCTCAACTCCTATAATATGCTTGTCATTTCATTTAATACATCATTATATCATCTATCATCAAACATTTATCATCATTTCAATTATCATATCATTTTCATTATCAAAAATCATTTATCATCATATCATTTTCATTATCAAATATCATTTATCATCATATCATTTTCATTATCAAGTATCATTTATCATCATATTGTTTTCATTATAAAATATCATTTATCATTCCATCATTTTCAATATCATATATCACTCATCACATCATTTTACATTATACCATTATCATTAATAAAAAAATAGTACATTACATTAACTCATTTTAATATTTTTAATATTTCACATCTTAAATCACATCATCATATATAAAGGCATCAAAAGAATCATCATCACAGAGCATCGTAAAACCATATACAAATCCATCACATAGAATATATCAACATAACATGTATCCACATATTAGTATTATCATCATCACGTCAAATCACACATCTAAAAATAATCAATATCATCGCATAAAGACATCCATCATGGTAACAAGGCATAAAATCATCTACATCCATCACAACATAAGCATCAATACAAGTATCACATCAATAATTCATCAAAAGGAAATCATGCTATCACATAAATGCATATCATATCATCGTCGCCCAAAATAAGATCTCATCATATATCTCTCATCAAAATAAAGTACATATGAATCAGACTACAACGATGTCAACAAAATTAGCTACCAAAAGTATAATCCAAGTATCAGTATCATAACAACATAACAATGAAAAAAGGCATATCAAATGGATCTCTCACTGGATGTCATGGCACCCCTACCACCACCATCTTCACCATCTCATCGTGGAGGACCCATAACACCATCACTACTCTAGCCTCTCTTAGACCGCTCTGACCTCGTCCGCCGCATCTGGAAATAGCTCATAGCCTGGGCACTACCTACTCATATAAGCCCCTCTAGTAGTCAATCTCTAATCCTTCCTGTCGCATCTCTCTCATCACCTCAATTGTGGGGCCCTATCCCTGTACTCCCTCTAGCACCTGGAGCTTGTTATGTTCCTGCCTTAGTTTATCCATTGCATCATCCCTCTCCCTCAAAACTATTGTGAGCTCGGCCCCTCAAGCAAACAACTACACATCTCGAGCGACAATCTTTACGTCCTTGTCATCTAAGTGAGCCTCTAGATCCTGGATATGATCTTCTATAGTAGTAAGGCGTGTCTACAGCTGCACTATCATGACCTCTCATAAGTCTCCCTATCCTCCCCCACCCATCTCTGCATCTCCCCCCATATCACCTCCTGCACTTGCATCTCCCCCCATATCTCCTCCTACACTTGCATCCATACCCATAGCTAAAGTTGGAATTGGACTTACTGGGGGTCCATAGTCAGATGGCCAGTGGTACCTCTAGATGTGCTTCAATCAATGATCTACAATTGGGAACACCATTTTCTCTGTCGCAATCTTCTACAAAGGGTCTCTACCAAGGCTCTAGATCACTATGGGAGAGTGTGCAAATGAGGACCATTTTACCCCTTCTAGCCTAAATATACCCTACCTCTACTTCGCCTCGTTCACCATTGTGGACCCCAAGAACTTTCGAGGCTTTTTATTTCTCCATTTTAACCCTATTTTCCTCCATTCTTCTACCATTTTATCCAATTTCTTTCTTTTATTCAAGAGATCGCCCAATTTTTTGAAATTTTTGGCCCATCTCTCGAGGGGGTGTGCCAACCCACTAACTAACATCCCTAGGGCATTTTTCTCATGCCTATCATTTTTTCTTTGAAACAATGTGATAAACAACACCGTCTCAAAGAGGGGAAAATGTAGACACATAAATTTATCCACAAATTAAATGAATAATTAATATTTATTTAATACACTAATATTCCTCTATTAATTAAATTTATATTTATTTAATTCCCCTTTTATTTAAATAAATTAAATATTTATTTAAAATCCCCAAATCAAAACCCCTTTTAAATAGATCAATATTTACTTAAAAATGCCTCATCCACTTGCATTCTCCTAAAAATGCAAGTTGCATATTTTAGTTGAAATAAATGATTTATTTTAATTAAAAATTCTAATTTATCCTCACCTACTTCCTTCTATATTCTTCTAATCCATTCTAATATAGCCTAATCCCTCTTCTAATCATTTGCACAATCCTAAACCAAAATCAACCCCCAATGCATCATCTCAACCATTTAAGACTCTTACAGAGTCATAAAGACGTCCCTTCTTCAATACACTAACCCGCATGGGTCTTGGCCCTTTAGTCAAGGCTTAACCATGGGTAAACTTTACACAAGAGTTTACCCATTGGATAATAATCTTACCCTTGGATAATAGCTTTATCCAATAACCCAACCCACATGAGGTTAACCTCATGTCTTCTTAGGAATTAAATGCTTCTTCCATCTCCTCTCAAACCATCTCATGCTGACACTTGTCATCATGGGATTGGGTTGAAAACCATCACATGGATCATGAATCATGCAATCTTGGCCCTTCACAAACCAAATCAATCTAGACCATTTAATCTTCTATTTTTCCTATAAACATAACCCTTCTCCTCATGCAAAGGAGGAAGCTTTAGAGCATTGTTATTATACTGAAATATTGTATAGATATTAGAGCTTTCTCATAGCATCACTATTTGCATTTGCATAGCATACGTTTTCATTTTCAATCATCTTGAATCTCCATTTGGCATCCATGGCTAATGTTAAAAGTAGAGAGCTACACTCATTTGGAACTTGGAGAGGAGGGAAACAAGGAAGGAGCAACAAAAGACATCATGAAGGCATCTTAGGGAGATTCTTCTCCTTTCTTGTTTTATTTAAGCTTCATTCATGCTTTTTAAATCTCCTTTGATATGTTCTTGGAATGGTTTTTAGTTATTTGTTTTGATTTTAATGGTTGAAGATAACATACTAACATTGAACTTTGTCTTTGGTTCTTATCCACATTTCCATGGCATCAGTAATTATCTAGAAGAAATACAAAGATAAAACATTAGAGAAACAAATATAGGACTTCAATAGACCATTTTAATTAATCTACATGTTATATACACAAAACTCTTATGTAAATGTACGGTTGTGTATTTATAATGTTTGGACACAAAATATACTTATATTGGGTCTTAGATGTATATTTATTTTTCTCATGATTGTAAAGAAGGAGGTCATTATGGAAATTAAACTCATTGGTCTTCCATGAATGAAGATTCATAGTTTGATACTAGTTAGGATTGTTGTTGCACATTGTGTTGAAAATTGACATGTCATGAAATGATTCTGCAATATGTTTGTTGTTATTATGTATTTTTTGTGATTATGTTTGATGTTATATATTCAGTTGTCTTAAACATTATGAGTGTGTGTGGTAATGAAAATATCACATGGATTATTCATGAAGTTGTTAGCAACATTGTGCATCATAATCCTTTATGTTCCATAGATGGTGCATGATACAAAGGAACATGCAAAATATAAGGAATGGCTTCTAAATTGTATTGAATGGTTCGTAGCACTATATGTATGGTACATGATACAAAGATCTATTCATAGGATTTTCAATATGGAACTAACATCTAGTGGTGCATGCGCTCACATGATAACATGTAGGTCATCCCCCCTTCCTAAAAGACAATCGTGTCAATTATATTGAGAGAAACTTGTGCAATCTAAGTTGAAGAATATGTGACATGTTGGAATTATGGAATATATTTAATAATTATGATATCTCTTACTCACTAATACAATGATTCTCTAAGTATTATTCACATAGACACTTTAATGATGATGTAGATAGGGATGCATATAGATTAGCTTATTGGAAGGAACTAACACAAAATCATATACTATCTCCTTGTGGAAAGGATGAATAGGATATGAGAAGAAACAACAACTCATGAAATGTATAGATATAATGTTGTAGGAATTGATCCATACTAGACTGTAAGTTTGTGAGGAACGGTTATAAAATTTAGGCATGTGATAGTAGCTTTAAAAATTATGTTCCTCATTCTTTCATAATTGATAAAAAAAATCAATGGTTGTTCTTGCATCCACATATAAAAATTGAATTAGAACTTTAATTTTGTATTTGACACAAATGTTATGATGTTTTATTCTTAAAGATCTACATTTTTATCATTTGTGTTCTTCATCTATGTCCCATGTAGGAACACTATGCTTTATCCACACAAACAAATTATTCTATGCATGACACTCCATTGTAAATACTAAATTTATGTTTATCATACCATTTACAATATTTTCCAGTTTTCTTTGGAATGAGGATTTATCCAATTTACCCTTCACTATTGATTCATTATCAATAAAAATCACATAGCGACAACATTCTCCATCATCTTGATTTTGTATCTTTCATTTGAATTGAATGAATGGGTGTAATTAGTTGCAATACTTGATAGCTCTATGTTGTTTTAAAATAAATGTGCCTAACTTTCCATAAAAGTTGTGGAAGAAATCATTCTAGGTGTAGGCTAACTAGTCATGTCCTTGGTACAATTCTTTCCACTAAATATATCGTTCATTATAAAAAATTTCAAGATGGTATTAATCCTTGAAGGATTCTAGGAAATTTTTCTAGGTAGGCACACACTTTCTTCCAAAATCACATGGGATTACCACTACTTCTTGATGGATGGAGGTACTTTTAGAAGCACAATATTGATTATGTTTCCTTGTGAAAATAATAATTCATAGATAAATATGACTCCAATAGGCTATGTACAAAATTTACATCTATTTTACCCTCAAATACAAAAATGCCTAAACCACCTAGAATATAGGGGGAATAAAACACCAAAGGATTTTCCCAATAATTTAACTAATGAAACCACCTATTTGATGAATTTCACAAATTGGAAAAGAAAAAAGGTTTATTGTTCTCACAAATCCTTTGGAATCTTCTTTGATTATCACATGAAATACGTACCGATCCTTTTCTAGCTACAAAAATTTGAAATGAATTGGAAGGTAATTTGATGGATCTTATGGTTTGGTGTTGAGTCTTGTATACTCCAATTTGAATTTTTAGGACATGAATATAAACTAACTTTGATACCAATGATTTGGGTCCTAGGTGTCATGGGGGACAATACTCTATTTCAGAGCCTAGATGTTTTGGAACTGCATAAAAGTAATATGGAGAGAAAACATTAAATATAAAATACTAGAGATGGATTAACCCATTTATTGATCATGCATTCTGCACATCGTACACTTTTGTTGAGACCTGTGGTTGTGTATTCACAATGTTTGTTACTAAATCTACTTTTATTGCATTAGAAGTGTACATTTATATTTTATATGATTGCGAACATAGATGTTATTAAAGTTGAACCAACAAAAATTATATGCCTCGTCTTTTGAGGGTTATGATTTTGGACACATGTTGTGTTGAAAAAGTTCTAGCATGTTATGAAATTTCTCTAGAAGATACAAATGGCTTGTATGGTTCTTTATGATGTTGAATAGTGTTGTGTGATGAGATCCATATTACATCTCATGAGTGTGCATGGGAATACAAGTGATAGATAGAGTGTACATAAAATATTGTTAATGGTGTGTGGTATGATCCTTAATGATGTATAAATGTTGCATGATGTAAAAGGGTGTTTACAAGCTAAGACATGGCTTCTAAGTTGCATGACATGGTTCCCATTGTTGCGATTTATATTCCACAAGTTGTGGAGCTAATGTTTGGTGGTGTGCACACACAAATCAAAAGGTACCATTAGAATGTCATCCCTAAAGGAAAGTTGGAAAAAGCTACATATCATAAAAAAATTGTGACCATCAAGGTATCTTTTCATCATGATAAGTCACATGTTAGATCCTTCACCATGAAAATTTGGCATGTCAAGGAGAACCACTTCAAGTAAACACATCTTAGAGGCATGAAGTTTGACTAAATTTTATACTATTAAAGTAAAGTGTGCCCCACATGTTTTTTTACCATCATCATAAATATCCTCTAGTGTACAAGTATGCTCATGAGGTAAATAAGGTTGAGTAGGTAGCAAGGAAGAAGTAGATGTAGAATTCAATTATGGGAAAGACTCTTCAAACTAGACATCTCCCATGGTAGGATCAAACAAATGAAAAGCCTTCACATACTCACAATAGCCAACGAAAATGGACGGTTCACTCTTCTTCTCCATTACCTTATTTTGACCATCTAATATAAATTTCCAAGTCTCACTACCAAATAGCCTAATGAAGAAAATAACATGATTGATATTGGACCACATCCTGAAGAGTGATATTCAAAACCCTTGTGAGGAATGTGGTTTTGAATTTAGTTAGGATAATTTATTGGATTAGCCCCAAAAGGTGGAGCCATACATTGATATTAAAGC
The DNA here is from genome assembly GCF_030272615.1 of Cryptomeria japonica. Classification (NCBI taxonomy): domain Eukaryota; kingdom Viridiplantae; phylum Streptophyta; class Pinopsida; order Cupressales; family Cupressaceae; genus Cryptomeria; species Cryptomeria japonica. The sequence continues at coordinate 30,904,469 of NC_081415.1, read as the reverse complement.
ATACAATTGGCCATCTATTTGAGCGATTTTATATTTCATTCAATGATACCATTCTTCTAAGGTGTAGAAGGAACAAAAAATTAATGATGAATCCATGTTTAGTTCATGATTCCTATAATTCATAGTTCACATATTCCCCTATTATATGTGCATAACTTTTGAATAGAATAATTTGATTGCTTCTCCATGAGCCCTCAAACGTATTAAAATAAGAAAGTGCATCACTCTTGTACTTGAGAAAGTATACATGTTTGTAATGAGAGTAATCATAGGTGAAGGTAAGTACGTCCTTGACTCCTAAAAGGGGAGTGGCAAAAGGCATAAGGTCACTATGTACCAAATCCAATAAGGTAGAAGCATGGTAGCACTACCCTTAGGAAAGTGTTCTTGATGATATTTTCCAATAACACAACCTTGACATGCATTAAACCTTAGGTAGACCAAGTACCATCTCCTATGTACTCAATTGTTGTACATCCTTGTAGTTTACATTACCAAAACATTCATACCATAGTTTTCTCAATGAATCTACATGGGAAATGCATGATGAAATATTAGATGAATCAAAATAATGAAACCTATATAATTTGGATTCATGATTAGTCCTACTTGAAGCAATAACTATCGTTGGATGATGAAGATCATGAATGAAAACATCATGTGGAAAAAAATGAACTATCTTACTCCCTAGTATGATAATTCTAATATACAAAGAGAAGATTTGTAGAAATATTGGGATCAAGGAGAACATTCTCAATGTAGCCTTCAATCCTTTGTATAGTCCCTAACCCAGGAATTGAAATATATAAAGATTTACCCACTAAAATAGGAGAAGTACTACTATTAGAGAGAGAATCAACTAGATTAGATGAATTAGTCATGTGATTTGAGGCTCTAGAGTCTACAATCATGTGATGAAATGCATGGCCTTTGGCTATGCTACTGGAAGAAGACTTAGAGGGTGAATTGGTGTTCTACTACATGGCTTTATCAAATGCCTCTAGTTTCTTTCAACATTTGATAATTGCATGTCCCTCAAATTTTTATTCAAGGATATCCTAATTTATTCTTTTCCTTAGAGGAAGACTCACCAATATTAAAAGATTTTTCAGTTTTAGGGGTTGTATGGAATTTTTATATAAATTATGTTTTGAATTGTAGGAACTCTTGTTTCTTGATGTATATTATATCTTAGGCTTCTATGTCTTCTTACCTTTTACTTAGGGTGACCAATACATGAGTTTTGGAATTCGAAAGTGACTCTAACTATGTCAACTTAGCTTATTCTCATGTCAAACAATCATCAAAGAACTTAAATAAAGGTAAGGTAAATGTATCTCCTTACACACCCATAATGGAATAGAAAGTAGAAGAAAACATCTAAAATGGTCCTTGAAGCTTAGAAAAGATCAATTAAATACCTATTTTTCATCTTTATCTTTTCCACAACCCTAAAAGGGGATCTAAGTGACTTGAATTTTACCAAAAAATCCTCACTAGAGGGAAATGAATTAGGTGTCATTGTAGTAAACATTTACTCAATATATAATGCCCAAAAATGATTAAGCATACCAAATAACTCTATGTACTTGTCTCATATCTTTTCAAGAGTTATACAATATTCTATGTGAAAGAATAAGCTATCTAAAACATGTAGTATAATAAGACCCATGGATTCATCCATATTATTTTTGTATGCCAATATCTCCTATTCTTGAGTGAACTTAGGTGTAGTATCATCCAATGTGGAACATACTCCCTTGAACGTGAGCAATTTGGTCATATGAGGTTTCCAGGTGTGATAGTTATGTAGTGTAATGTGCTCAACAAAATAGGTTTTTGTTATTTGTGTATTTGTTTCAGATTTTAAAAATTAATTAAATATTGATGGTTATTTTTTAAGGTATTTTAAGAGGAAATTTACCACCACCCCCCTCCCCGTAGCAAGAAAAAGCAAACACTTTTACAAATTTGATAACTATAAAAGAAAATGGAAGTATTCATTGAAAATTTGATCTCTATGTACCTAGTAAAATTATAAAGAAACAATTCTAAGTACTATGTAGATCAGTGAACCAAATTTCCAATGTTATAAGAATTAAACAATAGATATCCAAGCCAAAATTTATGAGTCCAAAAGGAAAAAAAAGGTGGATCGGAATATAAAAAGAAATAAAAATCACCAAACATAAAACTAGAAAAAATACTAGCACCAACAAAAAGTGCTCAAACCAACTTTCTAATGTTATTCGTTTGTAAAAAATCGACACTATGTGCCCAAGTTATGATCGATTTCAAAAAAATTATCCTTAGGGCTTAAAAGTGAAGTAGGTTGGCTAGTGAGCGATGACTTCATGGTTAGTTTGTGGTAGCTTGGATAATGAATTAGTAGTGTGATGTTGGTGACTAGGTGGCACAATGTTGGCAAACTAGTGAATAGGTGGTGATGATTTGGTGTTGGAGTGGAAATCTAGTGGTTAGGCAGTCATGTCACTCATATGGGTAGTGATTGAGTGAAGAAATATCGAAGCATATTGCATACCTAATAGGTTGCAAGATGATAAAGTGTAGTGGTGACAATAATTTTTGGCCATGCTTTTAAGGACTCTCCTTGGTAGTTAATTCCCACCATATGGTGGAATGGTCTAGGGTTCTTAATCCTTGTGATTACGAGTTATGACCCCTCTGCAAGTAGAAAACCCTCACTCCCAATCATTGTTGAGATTTGGGGCTTAAAACCCATAAAAAAATGTAGAAATTGCTCCCCCCATCAAAAACATTTGTGGCCAAAAAAATCCAAACACACTGGTTTTTATATGATGTTAACCTTCAAAATGGGAGTAGTGTAGGATTTGATGAACATCTTAACACATAAATCACTAGATATTTCTAGAAAAACTTCTTGTAAAAAAATTTCAAATTTCTATAAATCCAAATTAGATTTCATGTGTAAGATATGGTTGCAATTGGTAGAAAACCATACAATCGTATAGATCTATATGGATCCGTATAGTTGTATAGATTTTTTCTACAAAAATTTGGTATCTCAAAAAAAATCAACTCTATTTTTAACTGTTGCAAGGTGTGCGCCCTTGGTCTCCTTGTGTTGTGCAGTGCAACGCTCAGGTTTGTGACATGGCTTAATTGCTTCATGTGGATTCTATAAGCTTAGTGGTTGTATCAGGCATTAATAGGTCGATCTTTTGGTGCAACAACAATCACACTTGTAAAAGTGGTATCAGGGCTTGGTCACAGGTTCAAACCCCTCGCTTGTGTTGGGGGGGATTGTTGTAAGGTGTGCACCCTTGGTCTCCTTGTGTTGTGCAACACAACGCTCAGGTTTGTGACATGGCTTAACCTCCTCCTATGGATTCTATAAGTCCAGTGGTTGTATCGGGCATTAACAGGTCGATCTTTTGGTGCAACGGCAACCACACTTGTCACATTAACAAATTGACAGGTGTTCCTAGATATTTTGAGCATTATGGATGCAAGGTGAGGTCTATTTTTCTCCAAAGGATTCTTGAAACAGCCTAATACAAAAATCCTCATTATTTGAGGAGTTTGTTGATTTTGAAGATTGAGACTATATTAGAGAAATGGTGAATCTATAGGTACAATAATCTACCAATAAAAGCCAAAAAGTCGTCTACAATTGAGAGATACAAATAAAATTGTTGTATTGCCTCAAAACATATAATTATATAATGATATAATAAAAAAAACAGCATTGCTATATTAGTATAAGAAGAAGTCGTAAAGTCACAAGATTGTGCCAAGTATCTTAATCCTATGAGCCAAGACAAAAAAGGTATAAATCAACCTAATAAATCTTAAGAATAAGGTGTGAGTAGATTTTAAAGTCTACTTGTAGTTAGATAAAGTACCATGTTCACACCAACCAAACCCTTTAAATTCCACTCTATATCCACATAATTTTGAAATCGTTGCTTTTGCAAGAGGGACACTTTTTTTTATGCAATACTAATAAATTCAATACAATCAAAACAAACCATTGTGGTAAATAAATTTTTAGTCACTTGTTAAATTGGTAAAAATATCGTTTTAGGTTTTCTACTTAGATTAAATTTTACAACTTGCTTCAAATAGTCATTAAGATGTTTTGAATTACCTCAAACACTCTAAGATAATCACAAACTCGCACATTGATCTTCAATGATTGCATCCCTCTAAGATGTGTTGATAAATTTCTCGACTAAAATGGTTCTTCTTAAACCCAATGATCTAACTAATTTGACCTAATTTTTAGATCAACCATGATAATGAGAAAAACTATTAATAGTTATCAAGTCAATTTTTAAAATTTTCTAAATAATTTACAATATCAATTCATTTTTTTAATATTTTTACTTTAATAATATTATCAATTATTAAATATTTTATCTTCAATATTATAATTAACCACTTTTAAATTTTATTTTAAAATAATAACAAATTTATATTAAATTTCATAAATACTATAAATTTAATTAAAAATATTTATTAAAAACTTCAAGAATTAATATAAATACATTATTAAATTATACTTAAATTAATCTCAAACTAAAATAATTTATAAAATATTTTATATTCCAAAAAAAAAAATGATTTTAAAAAAGCTAGCAACTAAAAATTAAAATAGGGAACATATTTAATAATAGCTATACTAATACATACTTATAAATAGATACATAACATACTTTTCAATTTTAATGAAACCTTCTTTTATTTCAAACACATGAATTAATTATAAAGGACTTTGATTTCTATACTCCTTTTTATTTATTCTTTTTTAACTTGGCCATTGTCTTTGAATGTTAGAATCTTTGATGTTCACTTTCGTTGTATATGGCAAATTGAATTGGCCCACATCTTAACTAAAACATAATAAAAAGTAATAATTAATGTAGTCACATAAATCTGTCCACTTAATTAAATAAATACTTAGTATTTATTTGATTATTTAACCATCAATTAATAATTAATTAAATTAATATTTAATTAATTCATCTTAACCCTATTCTCCTATTAATTAAATAAATTATTCAATTTATTTGATTTAATTCACTTAACCAAATTCATACCATTAATTAAATAAATAAATCATATTTGTTTAATTAAATCTTCTCTCACATTTAAATAAATTAATATTTATTTAAATCCCCCAAAATCCCACCTCTCACATTTAAATAAATTAATATTTATTTAAATCCCCCAAGATCCCACCTCTCACATTTAAATAAATAAATCATTTATTTAAATCACCTTTATCCTCCACCCACTTGCATTTTCCTACAAATGCAAGTTGCACAATTATTTTAAATAAATAGTTTATTTAAATCACCTTTATCCTCCACCCACTTGTATTTTCCTACAAAAACAAGTTGCACAACTATTTTAAATAAATTATTTATTTAAAATCCTATTTATCCTCACCCACTTGAAACCTTTAATGGTTTCCCTTAAAGTAGTCAAACTTGATGGCTTTAAAGTCTTCAAACTTGATGGCTTCCTTCTATAGTCTTCTTAAGACTTTAATGGTTTTCCTTAAAGTCTTCAAGCCTTTAATGGTTTCCCTCAAAGTCTTCAAGCATTTTAATGCTTTATCTTCATTTTTCTCATTTAAATAAATTAATATTTATTTGAATATTTATCCAAATGCAACTTACACCATTTAATTGAAATAAATGATTTTATTTTAATTGAAAATACCAAAATTTCTCCCACTTGCATTTTCCTACAAAATCCACTTGTATGCCTAAACCCCTTCTAGATTCTTCTAAACCCTTCCTAATTAGCCTAAATTCATCCCTTAAATATTGTCACATTCCTAAGCAAATTGGAGTCACTTCTCAAAGACTCCAAAGTCTTTGAAAAGCAATTAATGCTTTGTGTGTTCAACAAATTAACCCTCAAAGTCTTGGATAACCTTTGAAAGCTTCCAACCTTCAACCACTAAATGGCTCAAAGTCTTGGATAACCTTTGAAAGCTTCCAACCTTCAACCACTTAATCCCCAAAGTCTCCAATAACCATTAATGGTTAATTCAACCCTCCCACATGGTTAAAACATTTGTTTTGACTCAACCTCTACCCAACCCAAAGGTCTCATCAGGCCATTAATGCTTTGACCATGATTATCTCTTAAACATTTGCACAAAGGTTTATCCTTGGATTAACTCTTAATCCAATGGGTAATCTTAATTTAGACTTGACCCTTACCTTCTAGATAACCATGAGGTCTTCTCAGGCCTTTAATGCCTCCAACCTCTTCTCTCAACCCAATCCTATGTTGAAACTTGTCACCATTTTATTGGTGCCAATTGTGCACATGGATCCCCAACTTTCAATCCTAACCCTTGTTAAGATTGCTCAATCTTAACCCTTCATTTCCCCATTTCTTCTATAAATAGAACCCTTCTCCTCAAGCAAAAAAGAAGCATTTTAGAGTATTGTTGTTATACTGGCATTAGCATAGAGCTTTTTCATAGCATCACTATCTACTCTTGCATAGTATTTGCTTATCATATTCAACCATCTTGAATCTCCATATGGCATCCATGGCTAGTGCTAAAAGCTGAGAGCTACACTCATTTGGGACTTGGAGAGGAGAGGAACAAGGGAGGAGCAACTATGAGCATCTTGATTAGCTATTTCATTCTATGTTTATATGTTTTCTATTTCATGCTTAATATCTCTCTTGATATGCCTGTTTAGGATAATCTTTTGTTGCTAACACTAACGTTTGTTTCTTGTGCTCTTGTGTGTGTTGCCATCAAACAGATTTTCTAATCCTTTTTGCAGAGCATCAATTAAAAATTCAACCAATCTTTAAAAGTAATTAGGTAATAGTCAACAAAATCATTTGGAATTTATTTGTTCAAAAATTTTAATAGTTTTAATTTTTAAATGCATGTAAAAGTGTAAAAGGATCATGATGCTACATCTATAATGATTTTGGAAGTTATATTGTCATGTTTCTACAAAATTTAACTTATTAAACTTATTTAACTTCCCAACAAATTTTCAAAGGAACCATTGTAAGAAATTAGCATTTCACAAGACGTTGCCCCAAAAAAGGGTTTGAAGCTCAATAAAGAGAAAGTGAGGAAGGGTTTTGTCCACATTGGATATGTTAATATATACAAATACATTATGAATGCAATTTATAATGTCTTTAATTTGTTTAAACTATAAAAACTATTCATCTTGTAAAGGCAAACACAATTAGTTATTGTATAACACATATGATTAAAGAAATTGTTTGTTCTTGTATTTAAGATATTTTTAGATTTTTTTTTATAATAATGATGACAAAGAAGTCCCTTTCATTTTCTCATGTTCAATTAATGTTTTAAATTTTGTTCTTTAATATATTTCTCTATGACCTCAAACAAACCCCTTAGGCTTAGTATGCTAATATAAACTCCTTCCTTCAAATAGCTGGGTTTTTAGGGCTACATTCTTGGTAAGAGGAGAAATTGTAGAGGATGGGATTCGCTACCCTCGAAGTGAGAAACCTCTAGGAGCAAACTGACCTTTGGTCTACCTCACTTTACTGGCGCTCTGGTAAGCCAGAGGATACAAACTATAAAACTCAATAAGCAGGTTATAGAGAACACTAAACAACCTCTGCTAAGTCTTTGTTCTCAGGATGAACACACAAAACTAGGACACCAACGCGACATACTAACAACCTATTCGGACGGAGTATAGAAGTCGTACAATGAATGCAAATATAATAAAACTACTAAACCAAAGATGATATGCTAGATGAAATGATAGCACATTAAAAAATTGTTTAAGAGACAAGGAGAAATGAAGAAAGTTCATAACCGATCCACAATCGAAGCCTCAACCAATGCAATTTTCTTCTCATGATGATGAACTTGCACACAAGAAAGAGTAAAAATGTTGGGGTTTTGTTAAGAGGTCTGCCTCAGTCAAACCCCCACTTTGGTGTTTCCACCTCCATGGACAACCAAGATAATAGCCACGGATAAAATAAATGATAAAGTTACAACTAGACAAACAAGATGGCATATATGCTTAAGGGAAAACAATGGATATGATATTGTGAAATTCAAATGAACAAAGGGAGAGAACTCCCCTTCAACATTTGATAAGCTATTACTCGAGGAAGTGGAGTTGAGCACCAAAGACTCCAAAGTTGTGATAATGGTGGACATTAAATGTTGGAAAACATGTGAAAGATGAAGAGCAGAATGCCAATAGCTCAAGAATTCCCAAAATAATCAAGAAGTCTTCAAAATAGGCTCAAATGAACAAGATATAGAGCCTAGGGAATAATCCTAACGTCAGTGCTCATGGATAGAGGAATTACAAACTCTTCCAGGTGCAAACGTAACACTCAAATGGCCACCTATAGGCTAACATATTCACAAGATTTTTGCATAACATGTGAATGTCTCCATGACACACTAGTGTCCATAAGTCAAATTGTCAACATGATCAAGAAAAGGCTAGATTCTAAGCTAGCAAAACAATCTATGTGGACGAATGGACAAAGAGATGAAGAAAGGCTCCAATTTGCTTAAAGCGAAGGTGCTTGTGTAATGTGAAATTGCATGGGGTGCAATTTAAGATGTTACATTTTTCTCCCACTTTAGTGAGCATATCATTATTGAGAGATGTGAAGCTAAAGTAGAGAGATGTTACCAATATTGTGAAGGGGAAGAAAAATTGACCAATCAAACAAAGTTTCCCCCAGTGATATAAACTTGAAATTGTGCTAGATTTTGCTAGGCTATTTCATCACAAACACATTAGCTGTAGACAAACGTGTTGGATGAGAAATCAAAAATAAAGTGATCAAGCACGAAGCAGACAAGATAGGATAATAGAAATAGATCTCTCTTAATGGAGGAGAACCCCTATTACAAAAGATACAAGATAGCGCCAGTATGGTAGAAAGTTGTGTTGTGCTAGATAGCCATACAATAGGGTGAATGCAGATTGATTTGATAAGCAGTGGATTGGCCACCACAAAAGGTGACAAGGTAAATAGATCAAGTGGTTTGTGTTGGCAAATGCACACTCCAATGAGACATTGTAGATGATTGAAGGTTTTGTCATTGATGGCAACCTTACAATCCTATGACATCGGCAAGGCAATCCACCGGTTCCAGCAAAGTTAGATTCTACACTGGCACACAGACCACCAGCACCAGTAGTAAAAGGAAGCATATCGGCACAAAAGCCGATAGGAATTTTATTTTTAATATATTTTGTTTATTATTGTAAAATCATTATATGCCGACTTGGCAAGTTGTAAAATGACTCTTATATATAAGAGATCATTGTAGAACATTTTGTGATACATAGAGGAATGTAATTAGGCAAAATAAGGCAGACCTATTATGTGAATTATAGGTTAAGGGTTTATGTAAGAAGCAGAGCAGAAACCAGTACTGGATCTGGCATTATAGATGCTACTTTGAAGCAGTACAAGACACTGGATTTATATAATCCATTTTGTAAGTCAGTGAGACTTCCCATTTTGTATTTGAGCAATGAGCTCTAGGCACTTGGCCTTCCTGCATGTGCAGGCCCCTCTTGTAGCAATAATATTCTCTTATTGGCCAGTAAGTGAATATTGTGGGTCACAAATCCCACTGAGGTTTTTCCCACACCGGGTTTCCTCATTAAAATATTGTGTTATGGTGTGTTTTTCAGGTGGTTGCTTTTGTCTCTGTTTATTGAATTACTTTCTATTTACTGGTACACAGTTTTAATATGCTCTACATGTTTTAAGTTAAGAAAATCTTACAACCGGTTAGATACTGATTCACCCCCCCCCCCCCTCTCAGTATCTGTGGGAATCCTAACAATTGGTATCAGAGCTTGGTCCTATATTTTTAGAAGCCTAACAGCTTGAGGAAGATCTTGACACCGGTAGAGATGGAAAACTTGATGAAGCAACTTGAAGGAGCTCTCTTAGACTATGATGCAAAAAAATTGAAAAATATCAAACTTGAAGATGATCTAAAGGCTGCTCAGGATTTCATTCAAGCACTTCAAGAAAATCTTACTATTTCAAGAAACAAGAGAAGAGAACTTTGTGAAAAGATGTAAAATGAGAATGATGAAAAGGAAACTCTTAGTGATCAAATGAATAAGTTGAAACAAGAAAACATGACAACAAAGAATGAGATGCAGGATATGACTATGAGATTTTGTAAAGAAATTGAAGATAGAAAGAAGAATGAAGAAGACTTGACTAGAAGACTGAATGATGCTACAAATCAAAACACAAGACTTAGTTATGAAAATGATATGTTGAAGACAGATCTGATGCATGCACAGAATGACTCAAATGAACTCATGAGACAAAAAGGTTTCTTGGAAGGAGAATTGGCTACTGCAAATCAACATAAAGAGAAATTCAAGAAAAGCTTAGAAGAACTTGGTGACTTGTTGAAGAATCAGAAACCTAATGGTGACATTAATGGTCTTGGCTTTGAAACTGGTGAAAGCTCTGGTACTGAAAACACACAGGATCATAGCAAACTTGTAAGACAACCTAATGCTTATTAATTCAATGGAAAATGCTTTAACTGTAACAAGTATGGTCATAGAGCGAATCAATGTAGATCTAGAAATTATCAAAATACTAGTACACCCATCGGTCAATGTTCTAAATGCAACAAAGTTGGTCATAACTCTGAGAATTGCAAAATGAATGTGAGATGTTATGTTCGTGGAAGATTTGGACATTTATCTAATCAATGTAGAACACAAATTGGCATAGGTTATGGAAAGGATATTTAGAGAAATAATGTGACTTGTTATGCATGTAACAAAATTGGACATATTGCAAAATTTTGCAGAAGTAAGGCACCACCAGGAGACAACAAAGGTCCTAGTTTGAAAGGTAAAGAAAAGATTGAAGAAGTAAAGCAGGAATTCTCAAAACAATGGATCTGGAAATTAGACCTAAATGGTGCTGGGAATACTCCTCCACAGGTAGAACCAAGCAACACTCCACTGACAGAATAGAGTAGCACTCCATCGGCAGGAGTCTCTTCATCTAATTGAAGAAAATTCTTTTGAGGGTTTGGCAATCAATGTGAAATATGCTATTATTCCCTTGGTTGATGGTAAGAAGTTGAAATTACTTCTATATCGGCAAATATGTTAAGTAAGTACTTAACCGGCAAGCATTAAATGTGGTAGTTGGCAAAATTGATATTATAAATTAATATTTTTGGCTCCATTTCACTTCACCAAGCATTCAAACATTCGAAGAGTGTGAAATTTCTAGAGCTAAGGCATTTCGAGCAAAGAGGCAAAGCATTTCAGCAATCAATCTTTCCAAAGGCAGAAAAAGGTATTTATCATGGCATCCTCTTTTGTACCTGAATTCATAGAAAACCCTACTTTAGTGGAAGTAATCAAGCACCCTAGGCCCGTATTTCAGTTAGTTCCCGAGATAGCTAAAAAGGATGATAATGTTGATGCATTTTCCCGATTCCCCAAGGAAGTGATAAGGATAATGTTGAGCAAGGTACATGGTGAATTTTTCTGGCCAGATTCAATTCATAAAATTACCAAGGAAGCTGTGAAAGCTGTAACAGGGTTACCTTCCACTAGTAATAGACCTGACAAAACAAAGAAGGTCTCAAATGACCTAGTAATGAACCTAACAGGTGCAACATCCAACAAAAGGTCTTTAAGGGTTAATGATGTAACTGACATAAATGTGAGATTCATTAGCATGATTTTAGGTTACAGAACAACACATGCAAATAGACTTAACTCAGTTTCCAGCTTATGCATAAAGAGTGCTCATGATATGGTTAAAGATAATGTGAAAATTGATGTATGTGAATGGTTAAAGGATGAACTTATTGACAATTTGGGAAAGATCAAGAAGGATAAGAAAGGGACATTTAGATTTGGTAACTTACTTGTTTTCTTAATGCTACATATAACCAAACAGGTGCCCGGTATAGGTAATAAGAACCTTGGATTTGACATACTAGTAGGCAAACAGCTATCTGACTTATTGAACAACATGGGTGAAAACAGGTAAAAGAATATTAATGAATACTTTCAAGTATTTAAGGCCAGAATGAACACTAGAGTAAGATTATCACAAACAATTGTAGATAAATATAAGGTTGACATATGCTTTTTGATTAAGAAGGATGAGATCTGGATGGAAGCATTTATCCCAAGAAAAATTTGGGTTACTAAAATGGGTTATGAGACCGATGACCACATCATTGAAACATATGCAAAAGCCCTTCTGGAAGCACCCAATGAACCTAAGGAAGAAGTATTTGGTAGTGCTGAAACCATTGAGAATCAAATTCAATCTAAGAAGAGAGTGAAGAAAGTAGAAGCAACAGTGAGGAGAGGTTCAAGGAAGGCTAAGGCTATCAAAGAAGATGTACTAAAACAAACTGGTATCACTGAAGATGAGTTACAGGCACAACAACCAGAAACTCACCTTTCACCGGTAGCAACTTCTTCAGAGAGTGACATGCAAGCTGCATTTAAAAGAGTTGTGAGGAAAAGACAACCTTCACCGATATCCACACCTTCGCCTAGAAGAACCAGACAAAAACAACAGGCAATGAGGACCCTGGTCAAGAAGTCTATTGTCTTCAAAATCTGATTCACTCTAACATCCTTATAGTGACATGATAACTCTGTATGCAGAAGAGATATCAGAGAGAAAGAAACTTTCTAGACAACATATGACAAGGTTTGGTTGACCTTCTACACTTCAGAATTATTCAAAGTCCAGGCGGGTATACCTTTGTGAACTAAATTCACACTTTTAAATGATAAATCCACAGCAAACCAGTGGATCTAATCACCTTAAAACTAACTGAAACAAAGGAATGAAAATTGTACTCATGTGTTGGTGTAAATAATTATTCATCTTGGATGTTAGTACACTTACTTAAGTTTACTTAGGAAATGCATTTCATAGTAGTTTGGGTATGAGACACTTGGGTGTTTGTGCCACATTGGGATAGTGTGTGTAGGAGAATTTCCACCTTTTATGGTGTTGATCTTGTTGTTACACTCCACATTCAGTGGGTGATCCACCTCATGTGGACTATTATATTATTTCTCCTACCTACCCACACCTATTTCCTACCTACCCTTGTTTCTTATTGAGCCACATGTCATGTTTGTGTGCTCACATATCCCTAGCCTTGCCTATATAAGCAGGTTCATATTCATTGTATGTAATTGAATGCTTAATGATCCAGTTGATCATATTTTTCATCTTGATAGAATACAATTTATTTCTATCATCTATTTTGTTCTCTCTTATTTGTGCTTTCCATTGCCTCCTGATCTTGGCAAAATCTCACATGGTATCAGAGCCATTAGAGTGTCATTGGTTTGCCAATTGAGAGAAATTTGATGTTATTTGGGGTTTGCATTTTGGAGTTTTCTATTGCAGGTTATTATTGAAGCTTGATGGGTCAAATATGAGGTTACCATTAGATTGAGGAGGTCCAAGAAAGTCAGTTTTGCCTTTTGTTTCATCAAAATCGGACTTTGGAGCCCAAATCTAGAGGCATTTGAAGTTTGACACTGCGGCGGAAATTTTCCAGAAATTATAATTTTGTAGGCAATTTTCAAATAGCGATATCTCACTCATTCGGACTCATTTTTTCGAGCAATGTTTTTTGTTTTGGGGTAGAATTTTGTGATCTATACAATGGTGTGGAATTTTTCTATTTCTTGGATACAGGTTTTTTGAAAATCATGAAATCCCAATTTTTACAACTTTGGAGGCTTCATTTGGGCTCATATGGACTCCTTTTCATGTGCCATTTTTTTTTAAAGTCCATATTTTTTCATCTACTTTTATAATCTGCCATTTGTTTGTAGTAAGTTTAAGTAGAAATTTTACTTTCATTATTTGGCCATTTTTGGCATATTTGGTACTTGCATTTTGCTTGGATCTCAGTTTAGATCACTAGCAGTATTTGTTGAAGTCTCTTAGATCTCATTTTGAGAAGTTGTAAATTGAAATCAGAAGTCCACTTTGCCTTGTTTTACAAGTGGTCTATTATACATGCACTACATATAAAGTGCCAAAATCATCATTTTTTGGGGGTATTTTGATTGAGTTAATTTGGGGGGGTGTATCTTGTGCTTTTGTGCTCTTGTGTTCCTTCCTTTCTGTTGCTATGGGTTCTTCTAAGTTTCCTCTATTAACTCCTCATAATTATGCTACTTGGAAAATTGATGCATGGAGTAAACTTATGGAAAAAGGACTAACTCATTACATTGATGGAACTATTGTTGCTCCTGATGATCCTAAGGTTGATCCAGTTGGTCACTTGGATTGGCTCACTAAAAATATCATGGCAATTAGTACCTTAAGAAAGTATGTATCAAAGGATCTCATTTTTCATATTGATAAGTGTACTCTAATCAAGGATTCTTGGCAAAAGTTTCAAGACTTGTATGGTCAAGTTGATGAGATTAGGGGATATCAAATTGATAGTGATCTCACCATGTTAGATCCCAAGAACTTTGATACTATACAAGATTATGTCACTAAGGCAAATGAGTTGAGGGCACAACTCAAAGATTGTGGCATTGATAAGAAGGATACTCAGTTGATATTCAACTTGATAGGCAAGCTTCCACAAGAATATGTAACATTTGTTTCTAGTTTCCAAACCCATAGGATGACAATGGGTTCAAGCTACACAATGCCTACATTTGATGCTTTCAATGAAATGTTGATGATGGAACAAACTAAGTTGCTAAGCATGGGCATTCTTAAGGCTTCTAAGTCTCAAGCATTAGTGGCAAATCAAGGGAACAAAGGAAATCAAGGAAAGGACAACTCAAACAAGAAGAAATGGCAATCAAAGCCTAAGGACAAAGCATCATCCTCTCTAGAACAAGGAGATACATCCTCTTCCAAGAGGGATATCTCACCAAAGAGAGAGAGACCTACTTGTGCCTATTGTAAAAAGTTTGGTCATGAGGAGCATAATTGCCATTTTAAAAAGATTGATGAGCTCACACATATCATCAAAAAGAATAACATTGATTTGCCTAATGTCTACAAGAAGGATGATTCATCAACTTCCACTTCCTCACATTCAAAAGGAAAAGGGAAAGAATTCATTGCTTCTACAAGTGGGAAGACTCTCTCTTTTGGGACAAGAAAAGGAAAAGCTCTATGTGCTACTATCAGTCATGATTCAGAGAGATGGCTTCTAGATTTAGGGGCTTCTCATCATATGGCATCTTCGCAGTCTATCTTCTCTACATTTGAGCCTTGCACCATGTCGTAGATTTTGATGGGAAATCATACATACATGGATGTGATTGGGAAAGGATCTATAGACATTGGGGATAACTCCTTCAATGATGTGTTGTGTGTACCCCACTTGACAAACAATCCCCTTTCCATCTATCAAATCACACATGGCGCAACTAAGAGAGTTGTGGAGTTCACACCTAAGTGAGTTTTCATTAGAGATTTGGAGACTAGAGCTATCATTGCGACTGGGGTGGTTGATCATGCATCTCAGTTATACTCCTTTTCAGATTTTGTTGATGATGATGATTTCACATTTGATGATTCTACACATGTTGATCAATATTCTTGTGATGGTTTAGATTTTGAGGAGAACTTTGGGCACTTGAACATGGGGATTCTCACATGTGAACCTGTTCTTGAGTCTTGTATTTCATCTCCTCGTATTGATATCACATCACCTATTGCACCTGATGATGCGGATAGTGTGACAGTATTGCCTTCATGTGATTCAGTGCAGCAGGATATTCATCGTCTTCCAGCTTCAGATTCATGGGATGATTACTTGATAGACATTGCAGGTTTGTTTATGGAATCCTACATTGCAGATTTGGGAGACATCATTGATGACATTCATCTTCTCTTTGATGAAGACGATCCTTCTTCGATTGCTAGGAGGGTACACTCTGACCCTCTTGTTCATTCTCTACATGATCATTCTTTTGAGGTTGATATGATTGTGGATACTTATGTACAACAGTTGGAGGAGGTCTCTTTATCTTTTGAGGAGACATGTGAGTCTTTAGGACATGTTCTGCATCCATCTCCACTAGATCTTGGAGTGCCTTTTTCAGCAGTGTGGCATAGTTTACCACCTTTGGAGGGGGTATCTTTCAGCATTGACATGGGGACACTTGAGCAGTTTTCAGAGATTCCTTTCATCATGAGTTTTCTTCATACATCTTCCCTTCATGATTGGGGAGACTTCATGGATACACCTTTGGTTTTGTTTCTTCCTAAGGGGAGGAATGTTGTTCGACGATCATGGAGCAGTTTCTTCATACATCGAGCTTCTATCATTGGTGCAGATTCCACATTGAGGGGGGGCTTCCTAGCTTCTCTTCTTCTCTCATATGGGGGGGACCTTTTCCTCACATAGGTTTTTGTTCCTCACATTCTTCTATGAGAGTTCTCCTATATGTTTTTCATCTCTCTTTTGGGGGAGGGTTTTTTCCCATTGGGTTTTTCTCTCTTTCCCCACTTTGTGAGAGATTTCATTGCATTGGTTTGCATGCATTTGCATCTGTACATGGGTACCTAACATGGCCTAGTAGCCGGGACCCATCTTGTATTTCTTAGTTGCATTGTAGACTTAAGTGCATTCCCCTAAGTTACACTTAAGGGGGGGTGTTGATGTAAATAATTATTCATCTTGGATATTATTACACTTACTTAAGTTTACTTAGGAAATGCATTTCATAGTAGTTTGGGTATGAGACACTTGGGTGTTTATGCCACATTGGGATAGTGTATGTAGGAGAATTTCCACCTTTTATGGTGTTGATCTTGTTGTTACACTCCACATTCAGTGGGTGATCCACCTCATGTGGACTATTATATTATTTCTCCTACCTACCCACACCTATTTCCTACCTACCCTTGTTTCTTATTGAGCCACATGTCATGTTTGTGTGCTCACATATCCCTAGCCTTGCTTATATAAGCAGGTTCATATTCATTGTATGTAATTGAATGCTTAATGATCCAGTTGATCATATTTTTCATCTTGATAGAATACAATTTATTTCTATCATCTATTTTGTTCTCTCTTATTTGTGCTTTCCATTGCCTCTTGATCTTGGCAAAATCTCACATCATGTTAAGTATTGACCTAAAAAATATGTAATAGACAACCTTGATCTATACCAGTGTCTTATCCAAGGTCACAGAGTCATCTAAGTTCAAACAATACTCCCTCAATCAAATATCTCCACATATCCCATTAGTTTGGCTTCTGCAGATCCCTATACATGCCTGACACACATAAGAACTTATTCATACCAAATTAAACTGTGCTCATCAAGATTCAAAATATCCCACAAAGAATTTACTGGTAGAGATGATTCCTGCATATTTAATTCCCCTCCTGAAGAGAAAAGCTAAGAAATATATCTACTGAAAGTTGCCTTACAACCCCTATTCAAACGAAATAACCCTAGATTATTCAGAATGAAATAGTAAACACTTGCAAACACATTTGAAGACAACACAAAGTTTTAACTCAAAACCAATGGTCTGTATATTGATATTTTCTTCAAAAAAGTATTACAAGAAACCTTCGAATATTCTCCATTAAAACTTGGAAAAGCCCAGATAAATTTCTGCAGCATTTTCTTACCATTCTTTGCGATCCTTTTTCTACTAGTCCCGGTATCCATTTATAACAATATGGATGCATACAAAGCTTTGGACTTTCCTAGGAGAGTTTGTTACAATCATTACTTCTCAAGAAGAAGTTACAAAATCTTTTACAAATGCGATTACAAGTCCTTTTCAACATCCACAGCTTCTTCTTCTTCTTGTTCTGTTGCAACATCTTCTAACTGCTCCACATCAAGCACTGCGTATTTGTTTCTCCATTCCTGATACACCTCATCACCAGGCCATGATAAGTTAATTACCTTTGCTTTTGTCTTGGCTAATCTTTTCCAAAAATTTCTCATCTTATTAACCTTTGAATTCAGGAAACCATAATGAGATTTGATTTTCTCAATCTCTTCAATTGTTTTAACAAATATGGAGGCATCCTCTGATTTGAAAATTCCTTTTATCCTTAATGACAATTTGGCTTATAATTCCTTAAGCCATATTTGTTTGTCCTTTAATTGGTTTGGGCTGACAAAACCTCCCGAGAGCAATTCAAAAACCTGATCAGTGTACTCTTTCTTGTACAAGTTGATCTTTTTGTCTGCATTGTCGACTCCTTCTACCAATTTTACTAAATCCTTAGTCATATCATTTGTAGATTTAATAATAGGGTCAGCCCCTACCTCATCATAGGATACACAAATCAGTTCTATATCCTGCTCTCTAGGTCTCCATTTATCAAAAATAGGCATTAATACAGTCTTATCCCCATTTAATTCATTCCATATTTCCAAGATTTTACTCATGTTATTGTACATTAGTGAAGACCCTATAGTGTCAGCAAAACTTAAGATTGTAGCCTTTACACTTTCTTCATATTTTTTTTGCATATAAGGCTTTAGCCTGTTTTAAATTCTCCAACTCATGGGGAGTGATCTCGATCAACTGAAAACTAGAAGGTGCCAGAGATGGTGGGAACTCGATAATGGGGCTGGTAGGTGGAGGTCTTGCGGGAGAAGAGGAGATCATCAATGTTGAGGACTCACCTTGATGGTATTGTCCTGCCAATTGGCTTTGTAGCTTGGTGATGATGCTATCTTTACCTCTTACCTCTTCCTTGGCATTGTTGTAGGCTTTTAAAACTATCTCCAACTTAACTTGGAGATCTGCCTTTTCCTTAGCCTCTTTTTCTACTACTGCAACACTAATCTTTGCAGTCTCTAGCACAGTGCTAGCAGCTTCCACTACCCCAGTACTCTGCACTCTCTTCATTATCATTCTTCCAAGGTAACTTGACCCTAAGGTGTCCTTATTCCTCTTATTCTCATCTCTCTTAAGAGACCACATGACCAATGCAGCATTATCTTTACTGAAAGTGACTCCCTCCATAGGTTTGGTCTCTTTTCTTACTACCTCTAAAACCAAGGCATCTACTATATCCCATTCGGGGAGAATGAGTACCCCAACCTATGCTACCATGTCTCTTCCCTACTCAGGAGTGATGGTCTTAAACTCATCAGCCATTTCTTTCTTTATCTCTTCCTCTACCACAGCTGGATCTCTGTGGGGCTGCTCACTTTTTCTCTTTTCACACCTAGCGTTAAACTTATCAATGTTCTACTTCCACACAAACTGCATGAAAGCTCCTGATGTGACAAAGTTATTATCAGCCAAGAAATCTTCACTGGCTTGTTTGATCTCAGGGTCCCACTTCTAGCCTTTGAACTCATTAGCAATGTTGTTCATTTCAGCAATAAGGGGCTCTTCTGGCATTCCCTCTTCCACTTCATCATATGTATATGTTATCTCTCCAAGGCAACCTAACTACAACAGTTGCTTAGCTACTTCCTGTTCATCTCCTATATGAATAGGGGATTGAGATGGAGAGTACAAAGGTTCATCAGGTTGTATTTCTTTTCCCACTCTTTGTTTCTTTGGGCTATCTTGAATGTCAATGACATCCTGTATCTTCCTCTTTCCTTTAGAGGTAGAGGGCTCCCCTATTGTAGGCATTAGCACACTGTAATTGAACTTCTTATGCAACATGTAATCACCAGGAGGGATTACTCTGGCAGATACAGACCTATTCAGAACCAGTCTTGCATTCTCAGGGTTGTTCTTAATTACAACTTCCCTCTTTTCTTTTAATGTTTGCATCACATCCTCAAAGAAAAGAATGAAGAACTTTATCTTCTCCTCAAAAGGGTGAAAGCTAGACAAAGGGTCATAGCTAGTGTCAAATTGGTGTACAAAATCTAAAGCCTTTTTGTAGGCCACCCACTTTTCCTTCCTCGGCTCTTGTTCATCTAAATCAAACTCATTCCTAATGAGGTCTTCAGGAAACTGAAATTGGTGGGGTCTACCTCTGCATATTGCCTTCTTTCTGAACATGTCGTTGAAGAAGTCTTCAGGGTCAGCACATCGGGATACTGTAGTTGACAAATGATACGATTGAAGGAAATCTTCAAAACACTTCCAACCTCCTTTAATTATCACAAATTGGTGTGCTATGGTTACTGTAGGGAAAATCGTCCCTTTACCTCTGCCTATTAACTCTACCTCCTACACACCACCAATCTACCTGAGGATCTCTGCAATTCCCACTTTAACAGGAACTTGATAGGGTAACAAAAATGGAGTGCCTTTGAAACCATATACTCTAAAAACTGTGGAGACAGGGTATAAGTAAATATCACCCCAATTGTGGACAATTTTAACATTCTCAGCAAACTCTTTTGGCCTAATGAATTCCAAAAGAAGCTTAGGGACTCTTGGATTCTCTGAACAGATAAGAGTCCTAATCTTAGATGCAAAACATTTATCAAACTTTAGAAAGCTTGCATCTTCTCTGTCCCATGACAGCAATGTACTCCATAACTGCACTGGCATCTTCTCTCCATTCTTCTCTTTCACAATATCCATCCCACTTGCAAAATAATCACCACCCTTGAATAAAAATAAATGCATGAGGAGGGAGTACCACCCAAA